>NC_135885.1:72694861-73335012 GCF_964194155.1 Cetorhinus maximus
AGTTTGAGAACCACTGACTAGCCCTATTTGAGAAAAACATAAATACTAATAAGTCCAATGTGATTAAATACTATTGTGATATTATTGCCAGTTGTTAGTGCATTCATTTTTGAAATTGTTTTTGTTTGACAGCTGCAAGGAAGAAGAAATTGTTTGCCAGGATTCATGATGCAGTTAAAGCCAGTGATGTGGAGGAGCTTGAGCTGATGGTGAAAAATGGAGCCAGCATTAATGAAGTTGATCCCATTCACAAATTCACTCCATTGCAATGGGCAGTGCATTCAGATAGTTTAGAGGTGAAGAGCTATTTTCATCTGTAAAGTCAATACATATAGATCTATGTCACAGATTATTGTCAGTGGATTGGATGTAACAGCTGGCAGCCGAGTTTTCCAGAGTTTCGGGAACCTGACAGCTGCAGGGAAACGGGAGCTGATGGATCCAACAGACAAGTGTTTTGCCCATACTGTTTACGAGCCAGGACAAGCAGGAGTGCTTCCCTGGTGCCTCAGGCAAACCAGCCATGATCTACTCCCCTGTGATTGGCTGACAGCCCATGATCACGGTCGCATTTCCCCCTCCACCGCTCCGCCCCCGTGATCTCTTACCCTCGCTCGTCAGCCAATCTCTTCCCTCTTCCCCTCCAGCCAACTGTTCTCCCTCTCTTCAGGCACCCACCAACTCCCATCCCACTGATCCTTGATGCTACATTTCCAGGTTTCCCAGGAGACCTAATCCCTTCCCCACTTCCCTGTAAATTTTGGGGCCAAAGAGTCAGAAACAAACTGCAAGGCAGACGCTATAAGAAAAAATGTGAGAGAATCATAAAGAGTGGAGACACAAGAAAAACATGAGGGAGGCAGAAATAATTGCAGAGTGGGAGTTAAACAGAGACTGTTATAGGAAACGTTTATCTTTACTTTTGCCAGCATACAGTTAATGTTGAACCAGTAATCCTGCTGTGCCTTATTCATTCCCATTCTCCTGAGTGTCTTCTGTTTTTTCCAAATTTCTGATTAATGGTGGGAAGGTGTGAAGGTAATTCCTAGCTTTACATTTACTAACACATATATACACCGAGACACTGAAGAGGGTGCGTGAGAGAGGGGCAGGAATCAAGCTTATTGTCCGTTTATTTTTTTTTAAAAAAAGGCTATTTTATAAAATATGTTCAGGATTTTGAAGATTCTACAAAATTTTCAATCTCAGCTTTGTCAGTCTATTAATTGTTAAATGATACTAATTTTAATCATCATCCAGATATTTGAAAAGCAGCCTTATCATAAATTTAAAACATAGCAATCCTAATCATATTTGATTTAAAAGAGCAACACATTTACAGTTTGGTTTCTGTGTTACAGTGCCTGCACTGGTTGCTATGGCATGGTGCGGATATGACTGATGTCACTTCCAGGGGTTGGACAGCAGCACACATCGCAGCCATCAGGGGTCATGATGCCTGTATGCAGGTAAATTAATTTTGTTATTGTATTCTTCTGTACCAAAATACATATTTTAATTAGTGCAGAAGTTTGAAATAATTTAATTTAGTCTCTAGTATATAGTACAAGTATTTTTCTATTAAGCTAAAGTATTGGAGAGGGGAGAAGGATGACTGAATAGAGCAGTACTTTTTCACATAAAGAAATTTTATTTCAAATCCAGTGGACTGTTGGGATGAAGATCACCTCTCTTCACTGGCCATAAGGGTTCTACAACATTTATTTTTAGTTCTTGTCTGTAAGCAGCATCATTGAAATCAATTAATTGGAGCTCAACTTGAATCAGTACAGTGAATTTTCGATGAGTCAAACTCTGGTGATACGAAATTCCACTTGTGTCGAAGTTATCAACCGTTCCAGCTGGCAGAGTAACAAAACCTATACAACGAAGCTCGTGATTATATGAAATTCCACAGTGGTTGATATGTGTTAGCTGAACTTTCTCTGGCATCGGCAAGAGAAAATCAGGGGGCATGACTGTGCTAACCAATCAGAGCGGAGTGGTTGGACCTACACGCACTCAAATTTCTCTGTGGAGCAACTTGCAAAGCATGCGAGTATGGCAAAACTTGTGAGAAAGTTAAAAGTAATGCTGAAAAAAGAGATACTTCAAAGCTTTCTGTCTTACTCAGGGCACTTTGCAAGAGTACCAATATAAGGGAAAAACAACAATTTATACCATATGAGAAAAGAGTGCAGATTGGTTGGCAAGTGGACTCTGATTTGTAGAGGCATTGCCATGACAGTGATGGTGACTGACAGTTAACTGCCAAGCATTGTTTGAAATTTAAACCAGGCAGCTTGACCCTGATTGGTCAAGGCATTGCCCTGAGGAATGAGTCAGCAAATGATTGTCACTTCTTTTGTTTAGCTGAAACAGGCACAATGTGTGTACATGTTCTTTCTGTCCGCAAAGCACAGAGCCCTGTGTATATTAATATATGTAGCTTCCAGTACACACACATGCATAACACTGTGAGCCTGACTGACAATCTTAAATTGGTTATCAGTGTAATTCTTGGTGCACTGAGTGTTATTTAGCAAATATTGTCCAATTGTGGAATGACATCTAATGTTGGACACTGTGTTTTGAGTTTTGCAAGCACGGGCTAGTTGGGAATGGTCTGTACCTTGCCCATTGTGAACAGTGGCTGGGACATGCTGTTTGATATGATCCGCCAGACTTTGGGACGTATGGCCTTCACACTCAGCATCACATTGGCACTGAATTTCATATACCACATTACTCATTTGGGTGATAAGCAGAACATCTTTTTGGCTTGATGTACCAACCAATCAGAGTCTACTTGTCAACCAATCAGCACTCTTTTCTCATACAGTATAAATTGTTATTTTCCATTTATATTGGTACTCTTGTCTAGTGTCCTGATGAGTGCAAGACTGAGTGTGTGACCTCAATGGAGTATGAGTTTGGTGAACTGAGGGAAACTTAAATATCTTTCTAAAAATCTAATATTGTTTGTATTTAACGTTTAAATGCAAGTACTGTTTAACCGCAAGTACTGTTTTGTAGGGGTTCCCCTTTTCCCTCAGAGACCCTCCCCACACTCAAGTTCGTGACACCAGATTCACAAGTGTATGGCTTGAACAGAATGACCAGTGGGACAAGTTTCTTCTGATAATTCACAATTGCTTTATTGAATCACTCAGTACAAAACTCAAAATGTAAAACAACCTATTCCCTGTACCCGACACAAAGTCACCACAACTCGGTTAAAACTTACAAAAAACAGGCAAAACACCACGTCCTGTCCTGAAACCTTAAGAAAAAACCCTCAGACCAATATCACCAAGATATGGCTTGAACAAGTTACAAGGTACTGGCAAAAAACATCAAATTTTCGCCCCAAACCTCCAAAAAAAACCCTCAGATCAATATCACTATGATTTGGCTGAAATTTACAATCCCCAACACAGTTGGTCTGTCCGGTGTTGACTGTAGGCCTGAGCCAAAGAGAATAAATTCGATCTTTCTTCTTGACTGGAGCCCAAAACCTCAGGCCAGTATCACCACGGTATGGCTGAAAACACTCTCAATCCCCAACATCGGTGGTTGCAAAAAGGAATCATGTAATTGTAGCACTTTATGACCTATAGTGAATGCAAATTGTTTTTAGGCCACTTCAAATAGGTGAAATTATTAGACTTAAAACAGGTAGATACATTTGTTTTTCCTTAGTTTACCTTCTATTCCTATCAAGACCATGGACCAAAACACTTCTATAAGATCACCGAAGTGACCTCAGCATTTCAGCATTCAATGCAGTTTGTGCATGTAATACAGGATGAATTCCATACTAACAACAGAACACAGCCATGCTGGATTATGTACATGCGAAGTGAAGCAAAGGGCTATGGCAATGCTTTGCAAACTATTTTGGCCCTTTCGGTGAAAACTGTAGGTCTCTGAGCCAAGTTGACCCTTCCTGACTCCCTCCTTGGCTGCAGCCCAGATGCTCTGATCTGCTTTGCTTTTATAATAATTTAACTCAGACATGTCAAACCATATTTCCTGTTGTTCCAATGTCCCTTTAGTTGATTCCATGCAAAGTCCAGACAAATGTCATCAGTGCCTGCTGGTTGAAACAATACAAGGTTTTCTATGGAAGTTGTATCCAGACGAATATTATCAGTTCCCATTGCATGAGCAATTCTGCTGTTTGAGGTGGCACAGTAATAGCACCTGGCTCCAAAGTTAATGAGGATTTGAATGCCCCTATTCCAGTACTATTATCTGAGGTAAAAGCAAAAAACTGCGGATGCTGGAAATCCAAAACAAAAATAAAAATACCTGGAAAAGCTCAGCACGTCTGGCAGCATCTGCGGAGAGGAACAGTTAATGTTTCGAGTCCATATGTCTCTTCAACAGAACTAAGTAAAAATAGAAAAGAGGTGAAATATAAGCTGGTTTAAGGTGGAGGGGGACAAATAGAGCTGGATAGAGGGCCAGTGATAGGTGGAGATAACCAAAAGATGTAATAGACAAAAGGACAAAGAGGTGTTGAAGGTGGTGATATTATCTAAGGAATGTGCTAATTAAGGGTAGAAAGCAGGACAAGCAAGGTACAGGTGGCTCTAGTGGCGGTGGGGTGGGGTAAAGGGAAGGGATTGAAATAGGCTAAAAGGTAGAGATAAAACAATGGATGCAAATACATTTAAAAATAATGGAAATAGGTGGGAAAAGAAAAATCTATATAACTTATTGGCAAAAAAAAGGGGGATCGGAAAGGGGGTGGGGGTGGAGGAGAGAGTTCATGATCTAAAGTTGTTGAACTCAATATTCAATCCGGAAGGCTGTAAAGTGCCTAGTTGGAAGATGAGATGCTGTTCCTCCAGTTTGCGTTGAGCTTCACTGGAACAATGCAGCAGGCCAAGGACAGACATGTGGGCATGAGAGCAGGGTGGAGTGTTGAAATGGCCAGCGACAGGGAGGTCTGGGTCATGCTTGCGGACAGACCGAAGGTGTTCTGCAAAGCGGTCATCCAGTCTGTGTTTGGTCTCTCCAATGTAGAGGAAACCGCATTGGGAGCAACGAATGCAGTAGACTAAATTGAGGGACGTGCAAGTGAAATGCTGCTTCACTTGAAAGGAGTGTTTGGGCCCTTGGACGGTGAGGAGAGGGGAAGTAAAGGGGCAGGTGTTGCACCTTCTGCAGTTGCATGGGAAGGTGCCGTTGGAGGGGATTGAGGTGTAGGGGGTGATGTAGGAGTGGACCAGGGTGTCCCGGAGGGAACGATCCCTGCGGAATGCCGCCGGTGGGGGTGAAGGGAAGATGTGTTTGGTGGTGGCATCATGCTGGAGTTGGCAGAAATGGCGGAGGATGATCCTTTGAATGCGGAGGCTGGTGGGGTGATAAGTGAGGACAAGGGGGACCCTATCATGGTTCTGGGAGGGAGAGGAAGGTGTGAGGGCAGATGCGCGAGAGATGGGCCGGACACGGTTGAGGGCCCTGTCAACCACCGTGGGTGGAAAACTTCAGTTAAGCAAGAAGGAAGACATGTTAGCGGAACTATTTTTGAAAGTGGCATCATCAGAACAGATGCGACGGAAGCGAAGGAACTGAGAGAATGGGATGGAGTCCTTACAGGAAGCAGGGTGTGAGGAGCTGTAGTCGAGGTAGCTGTGGGAGTCGGTAGGCTTGTAATGAATATTGGTGGACAGTCTATCACCAGAAATTGAGACAGAGAGGTCAAGGAAGGGAAGGGAAGTGTCAGAGATGAACCATGTGAGAATGATGGAGGGGTGGAAATTGGAAGCAAAGTTAATACATTTTTCCAGGTCCAGACGAGAGCATGAAGCAGCACCGAAGCAATCATCGATGTACCGGAGAAAGAGTTGTGGGAGGGGGCCGGAGTAGGATTGAAACAAAGAATGTTCCACATACCCCATAAAGAGACAGTTTAGTCTGTGGTGGTTGAATAATTCCTTGAGTGTATTGTATTGATGATATGCCCTTTGTGCCATTGTATTGGGTAATCAGGCCTTCTTGATTGCATTAGCTGATGGCAGGTAATGGCATTTACCTGGTACCATTGTTTCCTGATAGCAGTCAGTCAATGTCCAAACCCTTTTGGTGAGTCACTGTGTTTTCACTAAATGTCTGAATTAACCCCGTTGCTGCCCAACCCTGTACTGCTGAATGCAGCTTGTCTTTTTTTGAAATTTATAGTTCCATAAATTTCCCAGTTGGAGGGGATTTCGATCCTACAGTTTAATTGCAAGTTCAGTTTAACTGCAAGTGCTGTTTAAACTCTTAAGTCTCATCCAGGGGCCTAAGCAAGGAGATAGAAGCTATCCACTGGCAGCAGCTGAAATAGTTAATTAAGAAAACTAGAGACCGGCACTGAGTGTGCGACCTCAACGGAGTGTGAGAGCTTGGTGAGCTGAGAAAGTTTGATGAGGAGGGGAGGGAGGTGCTCCTTTGCTTTTTCTAACTTTGTAGGCACTGGTTCTTGCTCTACTACAGGGGAAGAAACGAGCTGTTTGGTGATTATCTGGTATGTGGTCAAGGTCTGTTCTATTCCTAAGGTTTAAAATAGTACAGGAATTTGTGTTAAGATTAATAAACATATAAAAGAAAATAAATAATTGAATAAAATAATTAAATAATTAATTAAAGCACATAAGTATGGCAGGATTGGTGATGTGTCATAGCTGCAGCATATGGGGGCTCCTGGGTACTAGTGTGATCCAAGGCAAACACGTCTGCAGTAAGTGTCTGCAGCTTGAGGTGGCAGGCATTAGGCAGGCAACATAGCCGCCTGGATTGTCAGCTCAGAGCCATTGAACTGGAGGCTGAGCTGCAGATACTGCGACACATCATGAAGGGGAAAAGTTACCTGGATGCTTTGTACTAGGAGGTGGCCACACCCATTAGGATAGGACCCCTGATTTGGAAAGTGGTGAGGGACAGGAGGGTGTGACTGTAGCTGAGGCATGTAAGGGGACCTAGATGGTAGGAGCCTCAGCCTCTGTAATTGTCCAACAGGTTTGAGGTTCTTTCAGCTTGTTTGGGTGAGAGTGGGGGCTGCAGAGTGGATGAGCTGACTGACCATGGCACAATGGTACAGGAAACCATTCAACTGGGGGGAGCACAAAGGAATGTAGTGGTTGTAGGGGACAGTATAGTGAGGGGGATTGACATTGTCCTCTGTAGCAAGGAGCAAGAACCAGACGGCTATGTTGCCTGCCCGGTGCTAGGGTTCAGGACATTTGCTCAGGGCTGGAGAGGAACTTGCAGTGGGAGGGGGAGGATCCAGTGGTCATGGTCCATGTAGGTACCAATGACATAAGCAGGATGACGAAGGAGGTTCTGCATAGTCAGCATGAAGAGCTAGACACCAAACTAAGAAGCAGGAATTTGTGTTAAGATTAATAAATATATAAAAGAAAATAAATAATTGAATAAAATAATTAACTAATTAATTAAAGCACATAAGTATGGCAGGTAATAATTTTTATATTTTAATTTTAATAATTAAGGTAATAATTTCTGGATTATCATCTGAGCCACGTGCAAATTGGCACAGGACAAATCAGATTAGAGAAATTAATGTATGGCTCAAAGACTGGTGTGGGAGAAGTGGGTTTTGGTTTGTGGAGCACTGGCACTAGTACCTGGGAAAATTGGATCTGTACTGTTGGGACAGTCTACACCTCAACCGTGCTGGGGCTGGTGTCCTCACAAGCCGCATAACTAAGGAAGTAGGGTTTTAAACTGAATAGTGGGGACAAGGGGTCGAATTTGGGAAGATGTGGGAAACCAAAGAGTAGAGACAAGGCAAGAGAGAAAGGTACTAATCTGGGAAATGATAAATAGACTGTGACAGGAAGGGACAGAGAGTACAAATCTAAGAGTAATTTAGCAGATAAGGCTAGATGCTACTAAAATAATAGAAGGACTAAACTAAAGGTTCTATATCTAAATGGACGTAGCGTTGGAAACAAAACAGACGAACTGATAGCGCAAATAGAACTAAATAAGTAGTATCTGATAGCCATTGTAGAGACATGGCTACAGGGTGACTGTAATCATTTGAAGGAGTCCCATGTGCTGTGGATAAAGGGGGGCTAGTGGATGTACTGTACTTAGACTTCCAGAAGGCATTTGATAAAGTGCCACATCAAAGGTTATTGCAGAAAATAAAAGCAGGATCTGAATATTGAAGGGTACATGACATTTAGGAAGGACAGGAAGTTAGGAAAAAGTGGGTGGCTCTGTTAATTAATGATGGTATCAGCACATTAGAGAGGGATAACCTAAATTCAGGAAACCAGGATGTAGAAGCAGTTTGGGTTGAGATGCGAAATGATAAAGACAAGAAGTCATTTGTGGAAGTGGTGTACAGGCCCCCTAATTGCAACTACATGGTAGGACAGAGTATAAAAGAAGAGATAATGGGAGCTTGTCAGAAAGGTACAACAATAATCATGGAGGATTTTAATCTAAATATAAACGGGAAAAATCAGATGGGCAGAGATAGCGTAGATGAGGAGTTCATAGAATGTTTTCAGGATAGTTTCTTAGAACAGCATGTTCTGGAGCCAACCTGAGAGCAGGTTATTACTAGATTTGGTATTGAGCAACTAGATAGGATTAATTGATAACCTCATGGTGAAGGCACCCCTTGGTAGCAGTGATCATAATATGATTCAATTTTACATTCAGTTAGAGGTAAAAACGAGTGCGTCCAAGACTGGTATTTTAAACGTAAATAAGGGCAATTATGAGGACCCGAAAGCAGAGCTAGCTAAAGTGAGCTGGCAAATGAGGTTAAAGGATAGGTCCATAGAGGTTCAGTGGCAGACATTTAAAGGGATATTTCAGAATACACACAATATATACATTCCAATGAGAAATAAAAATCCCAAGGGAAGGGCCCACCATCCATGGTTACCTGAAAAAGTTAAAGTCAGTATCAAGTTTAAAGAAAAAAGCACAAAGATGGTGGCAGGTCAGATGATTGGAAAGAATATAAAGAATAGCAAAGAATGACAAAAAGATTAATAAAGAGAGAAAAATTAGAGTATGAGAGAAAACTAGGTAGTAATATAAAGACGGATAGGAAGAGTTTCTATAGATATTTAAATAAGAAAAGAGTTACAAAGCAAGTGCTGGTCCTATAGAAAGAGTGTCTGGGGAATTGATAATGGAAAGTAGGGAGACGGCGGATAAATTGAAGAGGTATTTTGCTTTGGTCTTCACCATAGAGGACGCAAGTAACATCCCAGAGATAATTGTAAATCAGGAAACGAAAGGGAGGGAGGAACTCGGGGAAAATTACAATCACTAGCGAAGTGGCATTGAGCAAATTGTTGGGGCTACAGGCTGACAAATCCCCACGTCCTGATGGACTTCACACTATGGCCCTGAAAGAAGTGGTTAGCATTGGTTTTAATTTTCTAAAATTCCCTAGATTCGGGTAAGGTTCCATTAGATTGGAAGATAGCAAATATAACTCCTTTATTCAAAAGGCAGGGAGACAAAGCAGGAAACTATAGGCCAGTTAGCCTAACATCCGTCACAGGGAAAATGTTGTAAGCTTTTATTAAAGATGTTTTAACAGGGCACTTAGATTAATTCAAGATAATCAGGCAGAGTCAACATGGTTTTGTGAAAGGGAAATCATTTGAAGGATGTGCTGTGCTGTGGATAAAGGGGGGCTAGTGGATGTACTGTACTTAGACTTCCAGAAGGCATTTGATAAAGTGCCACATCAAAGGTTATAGCAGAAAATTAAAGCTGATGGTGTAGGGAGCAACACATTGACATTGATAGAAGATTGGCTAGCTAGCAGGAGGCAGAGAGTTGGCATAAATGGGTCTTTTTTCTGGTTGGCAGGATTTGATGAGTGGTGTGCCACAGGGATCAGTGCTGGGACCTCAACTTCTTGCAATTTATATAAATGACTTGGATGAAGGGATTGAAGGATAGTTGCTAAATTTGCTGATGATACAAAGATAGGTAGGAAAGTAAATTGTGAAGAGACCATAAGGAGCTACAAAGGGACATGGGTTAAGTGAGTGGACAAAGATCTGGCAAATGGAGAATAATGTGGGCAAATGTGAAATTGTCCATTTTGGCATGAAGAATAAAAAGAAACTTATCTAAATGGTGAGAGATTCAGAGGGATCTGGGTGTCCTAGTGCATGAGTTACAAAAGGCTAGTATGCAGGTACAGCAAGTAATTAGGAAAGCTAATTGAATGTTATTGTTTATTGTTAGGGGAATTGATTACAAAGGTTATGCTTCAGTTTTACAGAGCACTAGTAAGACCACATCTGAAGTATTGTGTACAGTACTGGTCTCCTTATTTAAAGAAAGACGTAAATGCATTGGAAGCAGTTCAGAAAAGGGTTACTAGACTAATACCAGGAATGGGCGGGTTCTCAAACAAGGAAAAGTTGGACAGGTTAGGCTTGTATCCACTGGAATTTAGAAGAGTAAGAGATGACTTGATTGAAGCTTTTAAGATCCTGAAGGGTCTTGGCAGGGCAGACAAGGAGAGGATGTTTCCTCTTGTGGGAGAATCTAGAACTGTTTAAAAATAAAGTGTTGCTCATTTAAGACCAAGATGAGGAGAATTTTTTTCTCTGAGGGCTGTGAGCCTTTAGAATTCCCTTCCTTAAAAGGTGGTGGAAGCAGAGTCTTTGAATATTTTTAAGACAGAGCTAGATAGATTCTTGATTAACAAGGGGGTGAAAGATTATTGAGAGTAAGCATGAATGTGGGGTTGAGGTTACAATCAGATCAGCCATGATCTTATTGAATGGCGGTGCAGGCTCAGGGGGCCAAGTGGCCTACGCCTGCTCCTAATTCATATGTTTATATGTTCATGTGCAAGACGAAAAGCTTTGACATGTTTCTTTTTTCAGCAATATTCAAGTTCTGTACTACCAAACAACTAAAGTTAAAAGTGTTGTGATTGGAGAGAAGGTGAAGTTGATAGGGCAGGTGGAAAACTGGTATGAAGCAGAACGCGTGCATCATGGAACAGTGGGAGATTTTACCATCAAGTTTGTCCACCATTCTGAAAGCCAAGGAGAACATCTTGGAACAGTTCAAAAAATGGGCATTCTGTCCAGCAGGGAAGAAGATGAGAATGTCTGCTTATCCCAACATCGAAGAAGCTCTGCTAATGTGGTTCAAGTCAGCCCAAGCAGAGAATGTGCCCACCTCCAGCCCAATTCTGCAGGCAAGTAGGGTCACCATGGCGAAGAAGCTGAGACACTTGGGGCTGAATTTTACATCTTGCGGGTGGGCGCGTGCCCAACCCAATCGGACGTAAAATCGCATGAGAAGACGTCGGGCGAGCGTCATTGAGCACGATATTTTGCTTGGCAGGCGCGTGAAAATTAAGCGCACCTGTCGACAATTAAGAGGGCAACTAAGCCCATTAATGGCACAATTGACTCCGATTTTTTGTGACCCGTCCAACCTTATGGTTGGCGGACGGGTGAATCGGCCAGGCGGCCTTTGCATTTTTCATCAAACCTCATCCAAGGGCAGGATAAGATTTCTATTATGAAATAAAATAAAAATAAATTTCTGTGGACAGCATTCTTAGCCATGTGTTCAGGCGATTGATTGTGATGCATGGACATTTTGTTGCAGCTTTTTAAACCTTTATTTCAGCTTGTTCAGGTTTGCAGCTCCCTCAGGCAGCTGTCTGCCTTCAGGGAGCTTTCTCGCAGTGCTCACCCGTGCCCGCTGAAACGTCATCGCCCGTCCTCTTCCCACCTCCACCCCGGCAGCGCTGAGGTTTTCAGCGCGTGTTTCACGCTGGCTGGCCGTTAATTGGCCAAGCCAGCGTGAAATCGCGGTCGGGGGCCTGTTTCCTGACCACTCCTGGGCCCGCTGATCACACGCGCCCACCAAAATTAAAACTCAGGCCATGGAGTTCACCTCAGTGACGGATGGTTGGATCGATTCAAGACAACACAATGTAAACTATGAACAAATGGAATAAAGATTTTTTTTACTCTTTTACTGTCTTTTACTATGTTTTTTTATTTGGCATTTGAATCTGAAAAATAGAGAGTAATATAAGTGTTAGAAGTAGTTGTAGGCATATTGGGCTACAAACAGATACAGTCATGTGGCAAATTGGGCCTTGGCTAAAACGAAGCTCTGCTTAACCCGAATTTGAAGGCAGCTGCCCTGGGATTTGATTCACTGAGAGTTTGCTGTATTCTGCCTTTTTCGCTCACTCCTTTATCTCCTTGTTTCCCTTTTTTGCTAGGAATGTGAGAATAGGTCATCTCAACTTGGACTGGCTCAAAACTGGCACAGTTGTATGCTGGTAGACACTGAATTGTCAACACAGCTTAGAATCTTTAATGATAATATGTGTGGAAATCCACACTGGTGCAGTGCAGAGCTCATCTTTTGAAGTTGGGGTTAAGGTTTATTATTGTGGCTGAGCAGCGGGTGTTTGTCATGTAATTAACTTGTACAATTTGTTACCTGTTTTGAGTTAGTCTCATTCCGAGCACTGATATGTCTCACGCATAGCATTCACCCTTTAATATTAATTGTCTGCACATTTTGAAGCCTTGAAATGCTTTCAGTTTCTATCATGAGTGCAGCCTTTGTGAGGAAATGCATTCAGAGAGGGCAATTAAGGCAAGGGAATACACAGTAAATGATAAGATTCCTGAGAATTATAGAGAAACAGAGGGAGCTTGGGGTTCATGTCCACAGACCCCTGTAAGTTGTAGGACGTGTAGAAAAGGGAGTTAAGAAGGTATACAGGATAGTTGCCTTATTAGCCGAGAGATAGGATATAAGTGTTGGAAAATTATGCTAGAACTGTTTAGGACATTAGTTAGGCCACAACAGAACACAGCTCAAGTCACCACATTGCAGAGGAGATTTATGAGGATGTTGCCAGGAATGGAGAATTTTGAGGAAAGATTGGATAGGCTAGGTTGTTTTCTTTGGAAAAGGGAAGGCTGAGGGGGGATTTAAATGAGGTGTATAAAATATGAGGGGCCTAGATAGAGTGGATTGGAAGGACCTACTTCCTTTAGCAAAGAGGTCAATAAATGAGACATAGATTTAAACTGGTAGCAGGGACTTTTTTCACCCAGAGGTGGTAGAAATCTGGAACCCATTGCGTGAAGGAGTTAATGAGGCAGAAAAACCCATTGCATTTAAAAATACTTGGATTTGCACTTGAAGTACTGAAACCTACAGGGCTATGGATCAAAAGCTAGAAAGTGAGATTAGGCTGGAGAACTCTTTCTTGGCTAGCACAAGATACAATGGGTCGAATGGCCTCTTTCTGTGCCATAAGTTTTCTATGTTTCTATTTCACAAAAAGAAGCACAGTGTAATGCCTTCATGTGTTGCTTCTCAGGCCCTGATAACAAATGGTGCCAATTTAACAGCAAAGGATGATAGAGGCTGCACACCATCGCACCTGGCTGCTGCCCATGGACATTCGTACACACTTCAGACCATTCTTCGCAGTGGTGTGGTAAGGAACTGTTAGTTAACTAATAGGATGGATTTTCTTCACAGTAAATTTCACGGTCTCCAGGAAAGGGAGGACAGTCATTCATGGATTCAATAATAGAGACACAGATTCTAATAAAGCTTGAAAATAATGTTTGCTTTTAACATTGGCCAGATAAGTGTTATTTGGTAAATTAAATTGATTTCATAATTTTGAATGCTGACCAATGTGGAAATGGTTATCTAATTTCATTTTTTAAGGTATTTGGGCTACATATGGATGCACAGAGACACAGCACACATTCAACGTTTGCTGAAATATAATGTTGAGCACCACTTTTCTATTTGTTTTGCTCTAGGATACAAATCCAATAGATAAGTCTGGTTGGAGGAGTGTTCATTATGCTGCCTTCCATGGCAGGCTGGGCTGCTTGCAACTTCTAGTCAGATGGGGAGCAGACGTGAATGAAGTGGATCAGGATGGCAATTTACCAGGTATACTCTCATGGGTGGCCACATTTCCATTCTTTTCCTCACTCAAGGGGCCGATAAGCAAAGCTCAGAAAGATAACATTTGGCACAACATTAAACATGAATTTCTAATAAAATGTCGATATATGAAAAGAAACAATTTGCTGAGCAAAAAAACTATGTCAAAACAAGAAATTGATAATTTTAAAAAAAGAGTAATAAATAAAGGTTACAATTAGAGTGTGAGGGGTGAGTGTGTGAGAGAGTGTACGTTAGTGTGAGGATGAATAAGAACCCTGAGACCAGGAGTGAGCCAGACACCACACGCACATGCACTCTCACACTTGCGCACTCTCACACTTGCGCACTCTCACACTTGCGCACTGTCTCACACTCTCTCACACTCGTGCACATACACACTCTCTCACCTCGCTCCACCCCCTCGCTCCAAGGCCTTGAAGCTTGAACACGTGGTGACCCAGGGGAGAGGAACATCAGAAGGAGAGTTCGAAACCCTGGAGGTGAACCCTCATGGGAGGCATCTGAGAGAAAATGTTGTTTTGGGAGAAGATTCCAAGGCGAGGTCTTGGAGAATGGAGATTGGAAATCCTCATGTGAAAGATAGAGCTTAGTGAAACTGGTCGACTCACGGTGTAACAAGCATCTCGGAGGAGTTGATGAGAGATCCATAGCATCTGGTTGAGGAGGCATCTGTCACTTGGTTTCAGAGTGTGGTGTGTCTGACCACAGGTCACCAATTGGTTTACATGGACTGTGTACTTACTGTGAACATTAGTATTTAAGATAGCTTTTGTAACTTGTGTTATCCTTTCAAATCTGTATATATCTGTAAAGGTATAGTTCTGGGTGAAGCAGTATTGTAATATAGTTCATCTGTTCTTGTTAAATAAATGTTTTAATTCTTTTGTTAGAAGTTCATTAGCTGACTTCAGTCACTCTGTTCAGTAGCCACTCTCCACATATCCAAACAAACAAATTAAAAGTTAGGATATATCAAACTGGGTTCTGCTCTGGGATCAGGCTTGTCCATGGTAATCTTAACTGGGATCATAACACTTGCTACCCCTAATTTCCACCCTTACTGATTCTACTTCATGATCATCTGAAGCAAAATCCTTCCTCACTAATGTCCTTATGTCATATTTTCCAGCAAGTCTATCCTATCAAGCTACCCCATCTCCTTTGCCATTCTGTTTGTCTTTCTGAAATATTGTGTACCCTGAAATATTTGTTTCCCAACCTTGATCACCTCGTAACCTTGACTCTGTAATTATGATTAAATCTAAATCATTTACCTTTATTTGTGCCACTAGTTAATCTATTTTATTGCAAATGCATCATGCAATTGGATAAAGAACCTTTAATTTCATTTTTAAAACTTCTATTCCCTGCAATGACCTTATTCGCCAACGTACAATTTTACTTAAACGATCTGCCCCTTCCTGTCCCACTTTGCTTGCCTTTATCCAATTGCATTACTGGTCTGGAGCCTTGACCCTTCTCTTTGGACTTCTAAATCTCCCTTCACCTGAACCTTGGGAAACTGAGCAGCTGAAGCAAGGGGAGGACAAGTTCGGAGGGAAGGCAAGCCCATTTACAGCACTGCTTGAGGGCAATGAACAAGAGAAGTGTTTTCCCCATGCCCCCATTCCCAACTTGCTCCACTATGCCCCTCTCTCAGGGTCAGGGTTTAGATTCTGACCCCACTGGAATGGTCAGGGATCTGATCCTGGTCTTGTGGCCTCCTCTTGAGTGGTCACTGCCTGACTGGAAGCCTAACCTGTCAAACAGACTGCCTCCCAGGCAGGGAACCTGTCAGGGCTAAAACACGCACAGTGTGGAGTTATAATTCCATAGAATATGGAGAAACCCTGACTAAGTGTCATTCAATTTAAGAGGGCACCCAAATCTTAAACTATTCAATTCTTGAATGGCATCCGTAAGCATGCATTTTCCAGTAAGTTTCACTGGATATGAAGCAGCGGCGAGATCCTGATCAAATTAAATTGTTTTGTATAATAAAAACAGCCACACTGTTAAAATGCTGTTGAGTGAATTGCACTGGGTTTTTGGTTATTGTTTATTTGACTTTTTGTAAAGGCAATAATTTTGTGTATCTTTAATGTGTCTTTTTATTGTTTTAATCGTAGCTCATCTTGCAGCAATGGAGGGCCACTTGCATTGCTTTAAGTTTCTTGTCTGCCAAGGAGCTAGCATGACCCACATACTGGGAGCCAGGAATGACCAAGGTGAAACTCCGAAGGATCTTGCAAAGAGATTCTATAAGGACAACATAGTGCAGTACATTACAGCTGTGGAATATGAACGGGATCATCCAGTTGATCAAGAAAGTAAGCAGACAAGATGGTGCTGTCACATTTAGTTCACTATGAAGCTGCTGCAAATTATCGTGCTGTTTAAAGAATTAGTTTGTTAACATCGAATACTGAAGCTTTGTCGCACTTGCAGAACATGAAACTCTTTTTCAGTTTACACTAATGGTACTTCTTAAGTGATTTGTTACGATCAGATTAGGGACCAATACCTTTTTGTTTAAAGTAGGCAAAGTTTGAAATCCCAGTTACCCACTAGGAGAATAAAGCCACAAGATTCCATTCAAAGAAACAAAATAACCTTCACTATACAAAGTCAACAAAGCAAAACAATTTATAATATCTATCTTATACTCTTAACATTCAGAATTAACATGAGGTAAATATGAATTAACAGACAAACTGTGGCTGAACAAGCCGCACTGCACATTAAATGGCAGATGTGACCATGACATATTCCATGTATTTTTCAGCAACTCACCCAGATGTCAGTGACTAATATGAGTCACAAAATCTTATTAAAAGTCTGTCTCCCACACAAGGGATTTCAATCTTTGAAGACCTAGCCTCTGAATTCCCTCAAAAGCCATTCTGACTTGGACTGTCTCAATGACTGTTCACCTCCCGATTGTTCAATCTCCTCTCCTGAGACTGTGTTCCACAGGATTCAAAAAGCTGCACTCCTGTCTCTAATTATAGGCACACTTGCAATTCTTTCACAGGCCGCTAGCTTCACTAAGCTGACACTGCCCCTGGATTTCTCCAAGCTCCAGTCTCCCGGCTGCATCGAACTATAAATGGCTCCCAGGGCTTCTTCTGAGCCCTAACCCTTTCCAGCTTGGAACCAGAGATCTTGCACCACCTTTTCAGCTTCCCAGCACTACTCCTGAGCCCTAACTGCACCAAATAGCGCCCAGGGTTTCTCTGTGAGCTGCAAACCACACAAGATCCAAAGTGCAATCACCCCCCTCACCCAGAAAACACACAAATAAATTGAAACTAGAAGAACCTTCTTAAGCTCCACCATCTCCAAGATGACGTAACCCTTTAGGGTTCACTGAATGCTTTTAAAATAATTTGGCTCTAACTTCTAAAACAAAACATTTCCCTCTACTGCATTTATTTTCAAGCAGTGTAGAAATCATATCTCCAGGTCTCCAGCTAAAAGTAAGCCCACCTCCTGTTTTATGGCTCCATCTCTTCTATTCTGACTCTATTAAACATGTGTAACCTTCTGAACTGCCACTTCTAGAGATGTTTTGCCAATCTCTAGAATTTAGTTACGTTACCCTTTACAACTTCAATCTTCCCAGAACTAAAATATTACCTCTAAAATATTAACCTGAACCATGAACTAGATATTTATAATAGATTGTATATAATATTGAAAAAAAAGGATTAATGAATGATATAGTTTTTTTAATTGCAGAACACTTTGTAAAATCACATTTTAAAAAATCTTTTGCAGGATACATAGATGGGTTTCCACATGATTGTTATTAATAGAAGTTAACCAGCAACACAAGCACTCCAAGTGAGGCAGAATGAGCAATGTGATTTTTTTAACCCTGTTGCTATGTGATAAGACTATACAAAGTTCAATTGACCTGTGTCTAAGAGAAACAATAGCCCAGGAAATCAATTCTCATAGTCATGTTGAGAAATAAGCAAAAAGAGAAGGATGAAAAAAGTTAATTCTCCATAAATTGAGAAAATCAGAAAATGAGTCAAATTGGTCTTACCTTTCAAACCTCCAAATAGTTGCTTCAAGAGCAGCATTAATGCCTGGAAGCATGTTGCTTACCCTTCTGGTTGTGGAATGAAGGAAAATGTGTGGAGGTACATAAATGGGTAGAGGGCAATGGTCCAAAGAATTGTGGGTAAATGAGTACCTGCTATTATTATTTTGACAAGTTTAAAATGATGCATGTGAGTAATGATGATGATCTACTGCTTCCTGCTTATTTTTAGATCTCGTATTTCCAGCTCATGTAAGTGCATTCAAAGGAGATCACGAGACTCTGCGACAACTAGTGGAATCTGGAGTAATTAACATCAATGAACGAGATGATAAGGGATCCACCCCCATGCATAAAGGTATTCCCCATCTTCTCCACAATATTAGTTGCAATAACAATCGTCAGCATATTGACATTTTATTTCTGCAACTTTTGTTTGAAAGCTGATGTGGTAAAGGCCTCTGCCAACCAATACACTTGCACATCAAAATAAATTAAACTGTCTCCGTTCAGCTCAGAACTGCCCATAATTTAGCAGAATTGGCACTAAAATAATCAGAGAGTCTGATGGGATTTGAAGTGGAGAAATTCCCACTAATTCGCAAGATGGTGCTTTTTTGAGGTTTTGCTTTAGGCACATTGTTGAAGCAGGGTATCAGGATCAGGACACTATATTTGTCCTAGGAATGCTCAATACAGATGTTTGGAACTAGAGGAAAATTATCCACAAAAAATAACTGGGCAACTTGGGGTGGGCAATAAATACTGGCCCAGCCAGCAAAGCCCACATCTCATGAATGAATAAAAAAAACAATGAAACAGAAATAGAGGATCTCCCCCACTGGTATATGCAGAGGTTCAATTTGAAAGTGCATCCAGTTGTGTAGCCCAAAATAATATAGACCTAATAGGAAAAGTGAAAGGTGAAACTGTCGATTTACACTCCTAGATACGGAAATACAGTTAATGATTTAACTTGCACAGAGCATAAGTGATTTATACTTTCTCACTGAAAATCTCACCCAGTCTGTACAAAGTTAGCTTATAAAATTCAAATTGCAAAAAAATAATGTTTTTTGCCCTTTTGTGTTGGAAAGTTGCATAGCCATCCATCCCAAATAGATGAGGTGACATGATTTATTTCTGGGTAATTATTAGAATAGATAGCAACAAAATGAGTCAGAATAAACATAGTTTTTTTTAACTGTGATAGATTAGGAGCTGTGGAGAAACAAATGGATTATCCAGGTCCACAAATCACTAGCACACAAATATACAAAGTAATCAAAAAGGCAAATTGAACGTAGGTTTTTATCTCAAAGGAGTTGCAATTAAAACGTGAAGAATTTATGGTTCAATTCTACAGAGCTTTGGTCAGACTCCATCTGAGCATTGTATTTAGTTTTGGACACTAGACCTTGGGAGTGGGGTACAGTGCAGGTTCACCAGAATGATAGTAGGGTTTAATAAAGGGTTAAATTATGAGCACAGGTTGCGTAAATATGGTTTGCATCCCCTTGTGTTTAGAAGGTTGAGGGGGTAATCTAATTGAACCACTTTTTGCTGGCTCGGGAACCACACTCAGCGGGATCGCCATCTTTGTGGTTGAAGAAAGAAAATTTTAAATTTTGCAACTTGGAATGTTAGAACACTCATGGATAATTTCTAGAGTAATCATTGGGAAAGAAGAACTGCAATCGTATCACATGAGTTATCAAGACTCCAAATTGATGTTACCACCCTCAGTAGGCTCACCTTCCTGGGGAGGGGAAGCTGAAGGAACAGGCAGGGAACACGCCACCAGACAGGAAAGGTTGATAGTGAGCCTCATGTCCATGGAGTTAGTTTTGACATCAGGAACAGCATCTTGGATGCATTGCCAGAACTCCACAATTGCATAAATGAAAGAGTCACAGTATGCCTCTGCCATCAGCACTTATGCCCCGCCCCTTGACTTAGATGAAGATGTTAAGGAAAAGTTCTATTCTGACCTCACATCAAGACTCATCCTACAAATTTAGGAGGAGATAGAACTATCTTGGAGGTTACCAGTGACCAGAAACGGAATTGGACTAGCCATATAAATACTGTAGCTACAAGAGCAGGTCAGAGGCTGGAAATCCTGCGGAGCGTAACTCACCTCCTGATTCTCCAAAGTCTGTCCATTATCTACAAGTCACAAGTCAGGAGTGTGATGGAATACTCTCCACTTGCCTGGATGAGTGCAGCTCCAACAACACTCAAGAAGGTCAACACCATCCAGGACAAAGCAGCCTGCTTGATTGGCACCCCATCCACCACAATAAACATTCACTTCCTCCACCACTGACACATGGCAGCAGGAGTGTGTAACCATGTACAAGATGCACTGCAGCAACTCACTACGGCTTCTTAGACAGCACCTTCAAAACCCACGACCACTACCATCTAGAAGGACAAGGGGAGCAGATAAATGGGAACACCACTACCTGGAAGTTCCTCTCCAAGTCACTCACCATCCTGACTTGGAAATATACCACCATTCCTTCACTGTCACTGGGTCAAAATCTTGGAAATACCTTTTTAACAGCACTGTGGGTGTCCTGGACCGGACTGCAGTGGTTCAAGAAGGCAGCTCATCACCACCTTCTCAAGGGCAACTAGGATGGGCAATAAATGCCAGTGACGCCCACATCCTATGAACAAATATTTAAAAAAACTATTCCCACTACCATCACCCCCGCCCCAAATTCAGGAATCCGACAATAGTAACTATCTTCAAAAAGGGAGATAAATTATGCTGCAGAAACTATCGAGATATTTCCCTCTTGTCCATAGCAAGGAAAATCCTGACAGGCATTCTCCTCAATCGCCTACTTCCTGTGGCTGAGGAAATCCTCCTGGGGACATGGTGTGGCTTTAGACCTTCCAGATGAACCTCCGACATGGTCTTTGTTCCCAGGCAAATCGAAAAAATGTTGAAAACAACACCAGAAACTCTTCATTACGTTCGTTAATCCGATCAAAGTATTTGACTTGGTAAATAGCGAGGCTCTGTGGATTGTGCTCCACAGATTGGATGTCCAAGAAACTTCATCACAATCCAGCAATTGCCTCATGACGTTCTGACTGCAACTGTCTTGAATGGGAAATCTGAAACAGACGCATTCAAAATCTGGAACAGGGTCAAGCAAGGCTGTGTGACAGCCCCCATACTATTTAGAATGTTCCTGACGGTGGCTATTCACCTCAAAGATCAACTGCCCTCTGGCATGAGTTGGGATGAAAAGCTCTTTAACTTCAGTTGCCTCCATGCAAACACTAAACTGACCACAATAGACATACATGATTACAATTTGCTAAAGACCACAGTGTTGTTGCCCACTCTCCACCAGATTGGCAAGCCACTCTCGATCTCTTCAATCCTGCATTCAAGAAACCCGGCCTGTCCTTGAGTTGCCAAAACCAGACTTGCAGAGTTGGGGGTAGTCGGGTCAGGTGTAGTCAGATCAGGTTGGGGGTGTAGCCAAGGGGAGTAGTCAGTTCGGATTGGAGGGGTAGCCGGGTCTGGTCAAGATGTAGCTAGCGGGATAGTTGGGTCAGATCGGGGACAAGGCATTGGTGAGACTGCACCTAGAGTACTGCATACAGTTTTGGTCTCTTTATTTAACGAGATATGGTTACATTGGAGGCAGGTCAGAGAAGGTTCTCTAAGTTGATTCCTGGATGAAGGGGCTGTCTTATGAGGAAATGTTGAACAGGTTGGGCCTATACTCAGTGGAGTTTAGAAGGATGAGAGGTGACCTTATTAAAACATAAGATTCTAAAGGGGATTGACGCGGTAGATGCTCAGAGGATGTTTCTTTCCCAGTGTGGAGGAATCTAGAACTAGCGGGCATAGTTTCAGAATAAAGGGTCTCCTATTTAAGGTGGAGACAGAGGGTCATGAGTCTTTGGAATTCTCTTCCATAGTGAGCTGTGAAGGCTGGGTCATTGAATATATTCAAGGTGGAGTTAGACAGACTTTTGATCGACAAGATAGTCAAGGGTTATGGAGGGCAGGCAGGAAAGTGGAATTAAGGCCATCATCAGATCAACTATGATCTTACTAAATGGCGGAGCTGGCTCAAGAGCCAAATGGTCTACTCCAGCTCCTATTTCTTATGTTCTTTCTTCCTGATGAATTGATCTGACTGGCATCATGCTTTCCTATCACTCCAAAAGTTGATCAGGAACAGAAGCAGGCCATTCAGCTCCTTGAGCCTGTTCTGTCATTGAGTTAGAATATGGCTGACCTGTACTCCAACTCCATTTATCAATCTTTGCTCCATATCCCTCAGTACACTTACCCAACAAAATTTTAATTGATCTCAGTCTTGAACATTTCAATTGATCCAGTGTCCAAAGCCTTTTGTGGGAGCGTTTTCCAGATTTGCACTACCCTTTGCTTGAAAATGTGACTCCTGATTTCATTTCTAAATGACCTAGTTCTATATTTAAGATAATGCCCTCTTGTTTCGGATTCCCCACCAGAGGAAATAGATTTTCAGTGGTTGTCCCTCGATTCAAGGATGATGTCTGCTCAGGGTCGTGAGTTTCTGTCGTGGATCATCATGTGACTGAACAGGCCGTTTCTTGATCTATAGATCTTTGGGCACACGGGGCAGGATATCTCACGAGATAGTGGGATCCAGAATGCTGGATTTTGTTCCTTTTCCTTCCTTCTGTGCCACCACTGTGCCTCATCATTAAGATGTGATGCAAAACATGACGTAGCTTGATGGACAAGTTGCCCCCATTCTGAATGATTGGTAGCAAGCTCTTCCCAGACATTAATGCCAATGCCACCATGCTTCAATGAAAGCTCAGGGTGTATTTGAAGCATTGTCTTTGTCCTCCTCTAGAATGTTGGCCATTTGAGAGTTGAGGATACAGGACCTGGCAGGGGAGACACTTTTCGGCCATCCAGACCAGTGTCCAATCCATCAAATTTATTTTGCAAGAGTTTTGCCTGAAAGCTTCTGGAGCTGGCTTCAAGAAGGACACTAGCATTTGTTTGATGGCCCTCCCATTGAATCCGGAGAATGCAGCAGAGACATTGCTGATGGAATTTATCCAGCGCTCTTATGTGCAGCTCATACACAGCCCAGATCTCACTGCAGTACAGGAGGTCTTTGTTGTCGAACATTTGCTGCTATAGTTTGTAGAAGGCCGAATTGGCACAGCTGATCTGATGTTGGATCTCCTCATCAATGGTGTCTTTTTGAGAGAGATGGCTGCCAATATATGAGAAGGGCTCAACATATGCCAGAGTCTCTTCAACATATATGGGAGGTGGAAGACCAGCTGAATACCCCCCGAACTAGGCTGAATACCCGCTGACCCAACCCGACTACCTCACCGACCCAACCACCTGACTACCTCTGCGACCCTACCGCCCAACTAGCCCTGACCAGACTCAGCCATCCCTGTGGCAACCTACTAGTAGCAGTTTGCCATCTGAAAATGACCCATTTATGCTAACTCTCGGCTTCCTATTAGTTAGCCAATTTCCTATCCATGCTAGTATATCAGCTCCAACACCATAAGCTCTTATCTTATGTAGTAACCTTTTATGTGGCACTTTATCAAATGCTTTTTAGAAATCCAAATACACTACATCTACTGGTTGCCCTTTACACCCTGCTTGTTACATTCTCAAAGAACTCTAACAAATTTGTCAAACACAAAACACAAACCTTCCACACAACCATGTTGACTCTGCCTGATTGTATTATGATTTGCTAAATGTCCTGCTGCTACATCCTTAATAATGGATTCCAGTATTATCCCAATGACAGTTGTTAAGCTAACTGGTGTATCATTTCTTGTCTCCCTCTTTCCTTGAATTGGGGCATTGCATTTGCAATTTTCCAATTTGTGGGTAGCTTTCCATAATCTAGGGAATTTTGGAAAATTATAACTAATGCATTCACTATCTCTGCAGCCATTTCTTTTCAGACCCTAGGATGCAGGCCATCAGGTCCAGCCTTAAATCCCATTAGTTTTCCTAGCGATAGTGATTGTTTTAAGTTCCTCCCTTCCCTTTGCCTTCTGATTTTCATTTATTGGGACGCTTCTAGAGTCTTCTACTGTGAAGGCAAATACAAAATACATTTTTCAACACTCTGCTATTTCCTTGTTTGCCAAATTAATTCCCCAGTCTCATCCTCTAAGGGATCAACATTTACTTTAGCCATTCTTTCTTTTCCTTGTTATATACTTGTAGAAGCTTTTACCGTCTGTTTTTATACTTCTTGCTAGTTTACCCTCATATTCTAATTCCTCTTTTTTTTATTAAGTCTTCCTTGGTTGGTTTCTAAAATGTTCCCAATCTTGAGGCCTGCCACTAATATTCACAACATTTCAATTTGATACCATCCTTAATTCCATAGTTAGCCATGGATGGTGCATCCTTATCGTGGAGTCTTTCTTTCTCAATGGAATTTTTGAGAGTTATGAAATATATCCTTAAATATCTGCCACAGCTTCTCTACTGATCTACCTTTTAACCTATTTTTCAAGACTACTTTAGACAACTCTGTCTTCATACCTTTGTAATTGCATTTATTTAAATTTAAAACACCAGTTTCAGATCCAGATTTCTCACCTTCAACCTGAATGTGAAATCCTATATGTTATGATCACTATTCTCTAGAGAATCCTTTATCATGAGATAATTTATTAATCTTATCTCATTACACATTATCATTTCTAAAATTGCCTGTTCTCTTGTTGGCTCCACAATGTGTCCTAAGAAACTGTTCTGAGTATACTCCATGAACTCATCATCCAGGCTATCTTTGCTAATTTTGATTTGTCCAATCCATATGAAGATTAATATCAGCCATAATTATTGCAGTACCTTACTTACAAGTCCCCATTATTTCTTGTTTTACACTTTGTCCTACAGAGTAGCTACTATTAGAGCCCTATAAGCTACTCCCACCAGTGATTTCTTTCCCACTATTTCTTCTCTCCACCCAAACTGATTCTACATTTTGATCTTCTGACCCAAGATCATTTCTCACTACTGTACTGATCTCATACTTTATTAACAGAACTATCCCACCTCCTTTTCCTTTCTTCCTATCCTTTGAAATGTCAAATAACCCTGAATATTTGGTTCTCAGCCTTGGTCATCTGTAATGGTTATCATATCATACCAATTTAATTCTATTTGTGCCATGAATTCATCTATCGTGTTACAAAGGCTCTGTGCATTCCAATAAAGAGCCTTTCATTCTTTTTACCATCTTTCCCTACTCTGACCTTATTTGCTGGTGCACTTTTATGTTTGTACACTCTGTTCCTTCCTGTCACACTTTGGTTATCATTATCCATATCACTATCCTGCACTATTGCCTTGTCCTTTCTCTTTAACTTTCTAAATTTCCCCTCACCATAACCCTCTCCCCATCACCCCCAGCTCCATTATTTAGTCTGAAGCCTTCTCGACAGCTGAATTATTCAATTTACTAGGACACAGGAATGAAGCCCCTCCCAACGAAACAGCTCCTCCTTTCTCCAGTACTGGTACCAGTGCTCCACAAATTGAAATACATTTCTCCCACAGTGATCTTTCAGCCATGCATTCAACTTTTCGATCTTATTGACTCTATGCCAACTTCTTTGTGGCTCAAGAGTAATCCAGAGAAGCAAACTTTCTCTTTATTGTTTCTGTTGCTGTAATCATGTACATTATAATCATTGTTGCAATAATAATTGTAGACTACTTCTCCGATAACATGAATAAAACAGAGTATTTTAAATCCAGGTGGGAATCCAGTGAGATGTTTGGGGGTTCAGTACAAGAGCAGCAGCAAGGATATTTTAATGGCCAAGCCTTATTAACATCCAGCTGGTTGGCCTCACATTCAAACAGGTGTCCAGAGGCAGATCACTGGCTTCAGGACTACTAAGATTGGGTGGGTGGAGACTACCATGCAGTCATATTAGTTATGAAGGAAGGGTTTGTTGGGTGTTGGGTGGAGAGCTCAGACATCAGTGGCCCAAACTTTCTTCATAGGGCCCAGAGAAGAATTCTGCTTATGAGCTTTTCGACGATAAGTTTTACGTGTGTGACAGATCCTCTATCAGGTGTATGCTAGGGTTATCATGCTCCTCTCAGTCAGCAATTAATGATTTGCATATATTGTCAGGTTTCTCAGCTTCTCGAAGAAAGCAGCAGTGTTAAAATAGTTGCTGGGCCGCAACCAAGCAGAAAATGTATTGCTCGCATTTTAACTCCTGTTCTACTCAGCCTCCACGAAACATTTGCTTTAAAGAGTCCACTTCCACAGGCTGTAAGCCTTGGGCTGCAATAATATTGGTTTGAACACCACTACAAAATACAAAATAGCTGTTGTAACAGAAGGCACATGGTCAATAACGATATTGTGGACACAAATGATATGTTGGCTTTTCTTAATGGCAAGATTGGATTATATGTGCCTAACACTTGTATGTACAATTCTTAGCTGCTGGACAAGGACACATTGGCTGCCTGCAATGGCTCATCGAGATGGGAGCAGACCATCACATCAGAAATGATGCTGGAGAGACACCAAAGGATGTGGCTAAAAGGTAATCAACATTAAATGTTGAAGATATAGTGCCATTAGAAATGTATGATCATCTAACTTCATCTGCAATGATGGGCCAAGCTTTCAACTTGTGAGACTTGTGTCCAGCAATATGTGAGTCTTAAAACTATTTTAAGTCTCTACCAAATGTTTCATTTTAGGTTATTTTAATAATTTGCGTTTCAGACAGGTTTTTGGGAAAACAATGTTTTTGGCAAACATCAGATAACTTTTTCAAATTTGAAAAATAGAAGGTGGTAATCTTTCACAGTTACAATAGTTAGGTAATTTGTACAGATCAATGAAGAATCAAAACTCTTGCAATAACTTCATAGTGCCAGAAACTGAGTATAATGTGTTGAACATTTTACTATTGTTGAAATTTCAATGGAAGTGTTGTCTCCTGCTAAAATACTTTCATTGGTTGCAGTTACACTGTAAGAATAACCTTAAACAAAATGACAGGAAATGAATGATGTGCAAATGTTTGTCTCAAACTACTTGTGTTAAACTCGAGTTCTATTCACGCTTTTTGTTTCTCATCTTAGACAGAGGCTGTTCAATAACTTGATGATGGTCACTTACTTGTGCAAAAGTAAGGAAGTGATCACTTCCTTGTGTAAAATGTCTATTACTGCAGCTGACATAATGCTACAGAGTAAAACCTAGAAAAAAACAGTTGAAAATGTATGTTATTAAGAAGCTGAGCAACTCCTGCTGGCGGGTTGGGAGATTCCAATCATTAGCCTTTGTGATTTGATTTCACTTCATACGGATATTCCAGCAGACCCCCAGTATAACATGGACCCACAATCAAAAACTAGGCCAAGGCCTGGAGACTATTACTGTGCTGATGTTTTCAGGAAACCTTGAGGAATGGACTCTCTACTTGACCCTTATAAGAGGGCAACAGGACCCTGAAAGTTGGAGTTTGTGTGTTCTGGGCCTTCATTTGGATCCGGCATATGGTTGGCACAGCAATGTCTGGTTAGACCAATCATGCTACCTGGTTCACTGGTGGTTGTGACACGCACTTTGAGTTCCTTTGTCAGGAGCTTGTTGTGGACCCTTAAGGATTTCAGTACCAAATTTAATTTTTACAGATACTCCATTAGAACAGGGCAGCTGTATTTGGTTTCCAGGCAACCTAGTAGCAATTGCAAGAGTTTGTTTCTGTTTTGAACCTGTTCTTATGCTTGTATAGGCCAGATCTAGCACAAACTGACCTCTAGATTTTCCAATACAGATTTTCCCAGTTGGCAGCTGTTAATCTGCTGGGAGGAGGCATAGATGATGATTCTGATGAAGAGCTGAATAAAGACAACCCTAGCTTCTTTGACCAACATGGTATAGAAGGAAGTACAGATAATCAGGACAACATTACTCTAAGTACTGGTCAGAAGAGGGAGGCAAGGAGTAAGTTGGTATTTTTTGTGTGCTTTACATTAAATAATATGTAATCCTGCAGAGTGCATTGGAAAACTAACAGGTTGAGATTCTCTCCTGCTCAGGATATGCCAGTTTATCTCACTTTATTTTAAAGTGGGTTACAGAGATTGACCATGGCTGACATGACATTTAAATGCTGCCCAGGGAGAAAAATGCAAAATGTATAGTAACCCATTTGTAATAAAGGCACAACTCTCAATTTTTTTTTTGCAGGAGTTATGTTCCCCTTTCCTGGCTTCTCTCACTCCTCCCCCTGCTTCAAATCCTGTAATGGGCCTTGATATTCTTGCCTTCCCAAGTCCCTATCACACCTTCAGATCTCCTAGTGTAGGCATCAAGATGATGTTGGGTATCTGGAGTGCTTAGTGTTGAACCGGCCAGCAGTCATTTATTTGTCCCTCCTCACAGATTTGCTCCCTATAATCTGCATGATACATGTTCCTTTTGCTTTGAAGGAAAACCCCAAATATGGATTAAACAGAACACCGCACATTTCACACTGGCACACATGAATCCTTTCTCTAGAATGATATTTCCATATACAGTACATCAACTATATAGTTCCTTGTCTTTCTTGGGTACATATTGGTGTTTACCTTAGAACCTAACTGTAGCATTATCCTTCACTCATATGGGGAAACATTCTGTAAATAAATATTTCTCTCTCAACAATGTTGTGTTCATTAATGCAGTGAGGGCCTATGAAAAGATTGAAAACTTTGAGCGGTTATTAAAAATTGCAAAAAGCAACTACAGACAGCTTGGAGGTATGCTGGAGGAAGACCACCTCCGGCGGAAAGAAGAAATAGAAGCAGAAAGGTAGTTATCAAGTGCAACTCTTTATTACTATGAAAACGTTCACAATGCGCACTGTCAGCAAAGAATCTCACTCACTGCATGTGGCAGAAAATAGTGGCTGTGCTGCCCATGACTTTCTGTCCATTGAAATAAATAGATAGAAATCACAGACAAGATTTCCCACCGACAATATGTAACCTGAAAATAAATGCTAATTAAAAATTGAGTTAATCATTCTCCTGTTAATATAGTAAATTGTTTAGTATGGAAGTTTGAGACAGCACCTGGTCCCCTTCCTGGTACCAAAATGGCTGATTGTAATTTAGGAGATGAGCTTTAATTTAAACTGAATTAGAGTTATATGTGGAAATGCTGCCTTTTTTCATTGTCCTAACTCAAACCGATTGAGTTGGATTGTATAAGAGCGCAATGTACAACTGCACTGAGCTGCTGAGGTAGGGTATGACCTCACTTGTGCTGTCTGTTGCGTTCCTACTTATCCAGCTCAGCTGTATTTTTCAGTTAGAGGACAAATATTTCTCTCACAGAAGTATTGAAAGAGCTTTACCACACATTGAACCTTGGTGAATGTCACTTGCCAATGCTGGAGACCACCACCAGGTACAGAAACAAGAAAATATTGCCGTTATATTGCTGTCAGATGGAACAGCATTAGTCATTACAACACTGAAAGAAGAGACTTCTATCATTTCAAAAGCAACAGGTTGAATTCGTTCCTAGTTGCATTCTAGATTGAAAGAATGCAATATAGATTGAAAGAATGCACCTTATCGAGGTGGAGGGAAGTACTTGGGAAGCAAAATTGTTTTTAACTAAGGTTTATTGGTTTTTGCAAGGTGAGCAGGTAGACTGAGCGATAACTGCCATAGTGTGTCTGATGTAAAAGATTCATGCACACTTCCCGTTGTTTCTGTATGAACCTCTTGTCTTCCTTCTCTGTAAGGAGACAATTTGTTCTGAGTTAGATCACAGCCAAGGTAGCCATTTGGATGTTGCAATTTACAGTAGCATCATTTAGCTAAGAAAATCAGCCAAGGATTCCACCTCTGGTGATTGTACAGCAAAGTCTACACATACTTTGTTCTTTCATAGATTGTAAATGTTTCCTGGGACATTTGTTGTCCATCTCTAATTGCCCTTGAGAAGGAGGAGGCTGGGTGAGGACAAGGCTGTTATTTCCTTAATAGTTATATAGGCTTGCTGGCACTCGCTGCCAAAGCTCAGATAGTGTTTAGAAAGTTGTTTTCTTAGGTAGGGAGCAGCATTTAGGAAATATTTCTCATGTAAGCATATAAGGAAGGGGATGATGTAGAATGCCATTTTCCTTTGCACAGAATGCTGCAGGAGTTGCAGGCTCAACTGGAGTATGAGCGCTTACGCAGGGAGAAGCTGGAGTGTCAGCTGGATGACTGTCGAGCAGAGATAGGCCACCTAAATCAGTGTCTGGAAAAACTGAGGACATCTAATGGCTCTGTGGTGAGTGCGTTGTACTAGTCCAGCTGGCTTGAAGATTACTTGTATTTTAAAAGAATTTTATAAAGTAAGTGCATGTACTGGTAACTGTGTTTCAGGAGTGAACCCAGTGAATCTTTTGAAAGGGCAGCTCCTCTCACCTCTCCTCTGGCATTCAGTTCCTGCATCCATGTTTCAGCCCAATCTGCTATGAGGTTTGGGGCTGAGAGTTTCTGGCAGATCCTAAACTAACATGTCGGAGAGTAGGTTATTGATGAGCAGGTGCCATTTGATGGCACTATCCGTGACTCTTGATAATCATAGTATCATAGAAATTTACGACACAGAAAAAAACCATTTGGCCCATGGTGTTTGTGCTGGCCCAAAAATATCTATCCATCCTAATCCCACTTTCCAGCTCTTGGTTCATAGCCTTGTAGGTTGCTGCGCTTCAACTTCATTTTCAATACCTTACAGTTTATTGTATTTTTTTTGTGCCTAATTTGCCCTCCCCAAATGTATTCCCTCATACTTCTCTGGATTTCAAAATCGTGAGGGGGCTTGATAGGGAGAAGCTGCTCCCACTCGTAAAAGGATCAAGAACAAGAGGGCACAGATTTAAAGTGATTTGCAAAAGAAGCTAATATGACGTGAGAAAAAACTTTTTCACACGAGTGGTTCGAGTCTGGAATGCACTGCCTGGAAGTGTGATGGAGGCAGGTTCAATCAAGGCGTCCAAGAGGGCATTAGATGAATATTTGAATAGAAACAATGTGCAGGGGTACAGGGAAAAGGCAGGGCAAAGGCACTAGGTCATAATGCTAATTTGGAGAGCCTGTGCAGACACGATGGGCCAAATGGCCTCCTTCAGTGCCGTTAAGATTCTGTGATTAAGTGATTCTGGATTGAATTCTATTTGTCACTTTTCTGCCCACTCGACAAGTTTATTGATATCTTCTTGCTGTTTAGAGTTTACTTCCTCACTATCAACCACAGACCCAATTTTGTACCATCTTCAAGCTCCACTTAAATCTAAATAATTGGCATATGCCACAAATAGTACAAAGCCTTGCTGAACTCCACTGGAAACAGCCTTGCAGTCACCAAACCCCCCACCTAGCACTGAGACAATTTTGACTCCACTTTCCATTGGATTTCCAGAGGCTTTTACTTTTCTGATCAGTCTGCCACGTGGGATCTTGTCAAAAGCCTTGCTAAAATCCATTTCGACTACATCAAATGCGCTACCCTCATCGGCCCTCCTTATTGCCTCCCCCAAAAAAATTCAGCCAGATACAGTCTTCCTTTAACTGCCCTTGATTAATCCATGCCTTTCTAAACGACAATTTATACAGTACCTCAGAGTTTTTTCCGAGGTTAGATATACTGGACTGGCCAGTAATTACTCGGTCTACCTCCTTTTTCATTTTTAAACAATGGTGAAACATTCGCTATCCTTCAGTCCTCCGGCACCACACCTGCAGCCTGAAAAAATTGGAAAATGATGGTCAGAGCTTCTGCTATTCTTCTGTCAAAAAGCTGGGGATATATTTAAGCTGGGCCTGGTTATTTATGTACTTTCAATTATGTTAAATCTCTTAATGTTTACTCTTTGCTGTGTTTATACAATCCAATATTTCATACTCCTCCTTAACTACAATACCTGAATTCTCTCTCTCTTTCGTGAAGACAGACCCAAAGTGTTCATTAAGCACCATGACTGCATCTTCCACCTTCTCACACAGGTTACCTATTTGGTCTCTAATAGGTCCAACTATTTCCTTAGTAATCCTTTTGCTCTTTACAGTATATACTTTTTAAAAATCTTTAGGTTTTCTTGAATTTTACTTGCCAATATTTTTTCATGCCCTCTTTTTGATTTCTTTGATGATTTCACTGCATTAGATTTCTCATGTTTTTTTCATGCGATAGGACTTACCTGATCAAACTTCCAAATTGTTAAGTTGATCTGATGTCACAGAAGCATTTGAAGAGCGGGGCTGGAATGTGGGGGCAGGGATGGGGGTGGCTCTTTTCTGCCTCAGTTTATCTGCTGAAACCTTCATTCAAGCCTTTGTTATCTCTACGTTTGACTATTCCATTGCTCTCCTGGCTGGCCTTCTACTTTGCAATCTCCATAATTTCAATGGAACGGCAATGCAGGGTGCTTAGCTCTGATGTGCAGATCTTTGACAATGTAGCAGAGATATTGTCAGGCTCCATAACCATCACTGTGTCCAATGCACTCATTAACCAGTGAGCCAGTGCCAATCATTATTCTTGACCATGTACTGTAGGACAATAGGACTTTGTTCCGCTTTTTGGCTGTGGACCATAGTTTTCTCTATCCTGCTGCTTTTGCATTTTATTAGACTGGTATCCCTGTGTTGTAGCTTCGCTGGGATCATGACTCGTTTTAAAGTATGCCTGATACTGTTTCTGACATGTTCCTGTACACTTTCTCTCTGTAGGTAGGTTGGTGAGGATGAGGTCAGTTAGGTTACTCACTTGTGTTGGTTCACTCACTGTTTGATGGAGGACAGGCTTCCTAGCTAATTTGTTCCTGAGTCAGCCAGCTTGGTCAGTGGTGGTTCTAATTAGCCACTCTTGGTAGTGAACATTGAAGGTCCCTGCCCTGGGTACAGCCTGCTCCTCCCTTCCCTCAGTTCTTCCCCCAAATGGGGTTCAACATGGAGGAACATTAATTCATCAGTTGGGGAACTGTAGATAGTAAGTGGCCTTGTTTGACCTCCTAAAGCTTTGTGACTTAATGTCGTTTAGAGTCAATATTGAGGACTCCCAGGGCCAAGCCCAGCCAACTGTAAATCCCTTTGTCCCCACTTCTGGTAAATTTAGGGTGCCAATGTTGGTTGATAAATGTTACAGTGTGGGAATGATTGTCAGGCTGTTGCTTGAGTAATCTTTGGGACAGTTCATCCAATTTAGGTAGCAATGCTCAAATTTTAATAAGGCTTTACTAAGTTGGCTGGATTGGGATTTCCTGAGTTCTGTAGGGATTGCCTTGCTTGACGATCTTGCTATGCCACTTTAGGGTATATTAAGAGACAACCATATTGTGTCAAACTCCAGACTGGTTAGATGTAGCAGGGTTCCTTACCTGAAGGGCACTAATGAACCAATTGAATTTTTAAGCTAATCTTGTAGCTTTCATGGTCATTTTTCTTGGTGCTGGCCCATAATTTCTCAGATTTTCCATTATATAGCACTGATTATGCAATGGCATTTGCACTTGCACTGATGCAAAACACTGTTTTTGCAAGGTAGATCATGTTTACCAGAGCAGAGTAGCCCTGTTTCTTTTGGCCTAACTTCATTTATATTTTTTGGTTGTGTTAGTTTATACTTTTTTCTTTTGCCTTCACAGGAAGAGAGTTTTGAAGAGCCAGTTAAAGAGAAAAAAAAAGGAAAGAAGAAACAGATGGTCAATTCTGGAGGTGTGTTTGTGCGACGTATTCCTGACAGGAACAGTGCCAACCTCAGACCTCTCTGACACTCCAGAATCCTTTGCCATAGGCTTGTTCAGATTATAGTCTTACCTGCATATACATTGCTCTCTTATTTTACAGTCTCTTATTAAACAAACAACTGACAGTCACTACTGTTTTATAGTATAAGTGTGAATTTTGAAAGTAATTCTGTTGGTGGTTGATAATAGTTATTTTCCTTATAATTTTGTTTTACTGTTTTATGTGCTTATTTAGTAACTGTTCCATTTTTAAATTGGCAATTTTACACAGGCTGATTAGACAGTTTGGCCTGGAGTTTTGCTGAGTCAGGCCAACCCGGGAGCCCTGTGAAAATGATGGGTGAGACCTGATTCTGGGACTTCCACCCCCATTCCTGTTTCCGACAATTTTTGCTGGTGCGGGATAAGGGTGCGGGTAGCCCTCCCGCATACTGTACTCCTGCCCTTGCCGGCTACGTTGTGGGCGTGGGCGGGCCCCTTCTGTAGGTATACATGGTTCATGGCACCTCAGAGGAGTAATGAACCATGGAAGAACCCCAATCTCAAATGGGCAACAATAAAAAATAATCACCTGCTCCCAGAATTCTTTCATTGATGGACTACGAAATACAAAAAAAACTGTTCTTTTAGTTCCAACAACAGTTAGATGCTGTATTGAAAGGTAGACATGTTTTTACTGCAATGATTGATTATAGGGCCCTGACCTGTAATGGTAAGTTGGTGATTACATTGATCTGCATGGCTTAAGTGTTGAGATACATTAGAGTACTTTTCCTATTGGGAAAGTGCTATTATGTGTTCAAAACTGAAGAATATATTGTTTGGGAACTCTGTGTCATGAATCTGAAATTATTTCAATCCTTAGCACTTCAAAATTTAAAAAAACGTCTGCAGTATTCACTTAGAGTAAAAAAAAAGACACCTGCTGCTGGAGTACATTGACAGGCCATCTGGCGTAGCTTAGAAAAAAACCATAAACGTCTGTTTTTGAAATTTATGGGGGGAGCCCATCACATCAGTGCAAAAGATAAAGCCGATGCATTTGCAACGATCTTCAGGATTTACTGGCCCCACTGTCCAAAGTCAATGGATGTTTGGCTGCCTCTCCAAATTTTCTGTCCAGCCCGCGATAGGTCCTGCTGCAGGATCGGAAAATCCCAGCCATTGTTTGTGAGCTGCAATGGTTTGTTATTACAGTTGAGCCCATTATGAAAACTTGGCTCTGTATCTAAAGCTCCAGAACCACTTATCTCGCTGTGTTCACAGTTTGATTGACAATTTTAAGAGGTTAATAAAGGATTAGTTGTCTTTGTGATTAGTGAAATAGACATTTGTTTATTTTTGCAACAGATTAACGACTTGAGTGGAATGAGAATTTTTTGTCTAGTATGAAGTACAGTTGAATGACAACTCGATGAGATGTTAGAAGTTTAATTTATTTTAAATGTGCATTTCAAAGACATGACTCCTGAGCAATGCCCAAAGTGGATACTGGGCGAGTGGCAATGGAAGTATGAGGGGGTATGGAGAGGGGCATGGGGGATAGGAGGGCATGTGGGGTGGATGGTGAGGGATAAGGGTTTGTGGCTTTGACATACATCATTAAAACTAGGCTCATGACCCTGTGAAGGGTGGCGGGCATTCCAGTCTGCCAGTCTCACCATCCGCTTGTCTCCATTGAGGCCTCAGGCCTGCCTCCAGAGGTGGTGGGCCCGACTCCATCCTGCAGCCACCTCTGCAGAGCGGAAACAAGGTGCGGGCGGTGGCACTTTTAAAGCAGATGAGTTTGCAGGATCCAGTTTCCCGACTCGACCTTCTTGCCTCCTGCATGAAAATCCAACCCTTTGCATTTAAGAACTTGAAATATGATTGAAGTACTTCCACATCAGGTCACTCGCATTCATTGTGTGACTCAGGAATGGTCAGCACTGCAATCTAATTTGAAGTTTCATGGCATCAGGCCAAACATGAGCAAGGAAACCTCCAGCACCCCCCCCACTTCATTTCAGCCGATGAATCAATGCTCCTCCATGTTGACCACTTGGAGGAAGCACTGAGGGTGGCAAGAGTGCAGAATGTACTCTGGGTGGGTAACTTCAATGTCCATCACCAAGAGTGGCTCTGTAGCAGCAATGCTGACTGAGCTGGCTGAGTCCTAAAGGATGTAGGTGCTAGACTGGGTCTGCAGCAGGTGTGAGGCAACAAGGGGGAGAAACATACTTGACCTCATCCTCACAAACCTGCCTGCCACAGATGCATCTGTCCATGTCAGTATTGGTAGGAATGACCACAGCACAGTCCTTGTGAAGATGAAGTCCTGCCTTCACATTGAGCATACCCTCCATCGTGTTGTTTGGCACTACCACCATGCTAAGTGGGATAGATTTTGAACAGATCTAGCAACTCAAGACTGGGCAACCATGAGGAGCTGTGGGCCATCAGCAGCAGCAGAATTGTACTCGAATACAATCTGTAACTTCATGATCTGGGATACCCCCCACTCCACCATTACCATCAAGCCAGGGGATCAACACTGGTTTAATGAAGAGTGCAGGAGGGTGTGCCAGGAGCAGCACCAGGTATATCCAAAAATGAGGTGGCAACCTGGTGAAGCTTCAATACAGGATTACTTGCTTGCCAAACAGCATAAGCAGCAAGTGATAGACAGGGCTAAGTGATTCCACAACCAACAGATCAGATCTAAGCTCTGCAGTCCTGCCACATCCAGTCATGAATGGTGGTGGACAATTAAACAACTCACTGGAGGATGATGGGGGGAGCCCATCACATCAGTGCAAAAGATAAAGCCGATGCATTTGCAACGATCTTCAGCCAGAAGTGGATGATCCATCTCAGCCTCCTCTGGAGGTCCCCAGCAACACAGATGCCAGTCTTCAACCAATTCAAGTCACTCCATGTGATGTCAAGAAACACCTGAAGGCACTGGATACTGCAAAAGCTATGGAACCTGGTAATATTCTGGCAATAGTACTGAAGACTTGTGCTCCAGAACTTGCCGCACCCCTAGCCAAGCTGTTCCAGTACAACTAAAGCACTGGCCTCTACCCGACAATGTGGAAAATTATCCAGGTATGTATTGTATACAAGCAGGACAAATCCAACCCAGCCAATTACTGCCCCATCACTCTACTCTCGATCATCAGTAAAGTGATGGAAGGGGTCATCGACAGTGCCATCAAGCGGCACTTGCTTAGTAATAACGTGCTTACCAACACTCAGTTAGGGTTCCGCCAGGGCCAACAGCTCCTTATTACAGCCTCGGTTCATACATGGACAAAAAAGGTGAACTCCCGAGGTGAGGTGAGAGTGACTGCCCTTAACATCAAGGTAGCATTTGACCGAGTGTTGCATCAAGGACCCCTAGCAAAACTGGAGTCAACGGGAATCAGGGGGAAAACTGTCCGCTGGTTGGAGTCATACCTAGCACAAATGGAGATGGTTGTGGTTGTTGGAGGTCAATCATCTCAGCCTCAGAACATCACTGCAGTTCCTCAGGGTAGTGTCCTTGGCCCAACCATCTTCAGCTGCTTCATCAATGACCTTTCATCATAAGGTCAGAAGTGGAGATGTTCGCTGATGATTGCCCAATGTTCAGCACCATTCGCGCCTCCTCCGATACTGAAGCAGTCCATGTCCAAATGCAGCAAGACCTGGACAATATCCAGGCTTGGGCTGACAAGTGGCAAGTAACATTCATGTCACACAAATGCCAGGCAATGACCATCTGCAGCAAGAGAGAATCCAACTATTGTCACTTGATATTCAATGGCATTACCATCACTGAATCCCCCTCTATCAACATCCTGGGGAGCTTACCATTGACCAGAAACTGAACTGGACCAGCCATATAAATACTGTGGCCACAAGAGCAGGTCAAAGGCTAGCAATCCTGCGGCAAGTAACTCGCCTCCTAACTCCCCAAAGCCTTTCTACCATCTACAAGACTGAAATCAGGAGTGTGATGGAATACTCTCAACTTGCCTGGATGAGTGCAACTTCCACAGTTGCACTCAAGAAGCTTGACACCATCCAGGACAAAGCAGCCTGCTTGATTGGCACCCATGCACAAACATTCAGTCCCTCCACCACCAACGCACAGTGACAGCAGTGTGTACCATTTACAAGATGCACTGCAGGAGCTCACCAAAGCTGCCTAGGCAGCACCTTCCAAACCCATGACAGCAACCATCTAGGAGGACAAACACAGCAGACACATGGGGATTCCACCGCCTGAAAGTTGCCCTCCAAGCCACTCACCATCCTGACTTGGAAATATATCACTGTTCCTTCATTGTCACTGGGTCAAAATCCTAGAACTCCCTCCCCAACAGCACCATGGGTATACCAACACCACATGGACTGCAGCGGTTCAAGAAGGCAGCTCACCACCACCTTCTCAAGGGCAATTAGGAATGGACTGATCTACCCTCAACGCCCACATCCCATGAATGAATAAAAAAAGGGAATTTGAAAAGTTCAAATACATTTAAAATAATATTTCCTCAAGTTTTATTTTAAGCTTACCGTTGCAAAATAGGTGACACCACTGAAGGTTCAGACCCTTCGACTGTTTCTCAATGCCACCTGATGACCAGTGGCTGTTGCTGTGTGCAGTCTGACAGCAGTGCGCATTTTGTCAGGGTTTCTCATGACCGGCTTCCATAATGTTAGCAGGAACCCTGTTTACACATGAATGTGGAGCTTTTAATGTTCTAGCTGATGCCAATCAGGCGAGCCCTTCAGCAAAGCCTTGTAATCCTAACTTCTAATCGATATTGCAGTTATGAGTAGAATCATAATCGTTAAGTACGTAGGAACTTTTTAAAGTTATGCTTGAATCTGCTTCCATCATTGTTTCAGGTGTTGCAATCCAGATTGTAACTCACTGTGGGGGGAAAAAACATTTTCCTTGTATCCCTCCTAGTATTTTTTAGCAATGATTCTATAGTGGTATACTTTGGTTATTGACCCTCCTTTCAGTGAAACAGTTTCTCTGTACAAAGCCCTTCAAAATTTTGAACATCTCTATTAAATCTCCCCTTAGCCTTCTCTGCTCCAAGGAGAACAATCTCAACTTCTTTAGTCTCTCCAGCTAACTGAAGTCCTTCACCCAGATGCAATTCTCGTAAAGCTCTGAACCTGCCTCAAGACCTTGACATCTTTCTTAAAGTGGAGATATAGAGGGAGATCGTTGACTTATGGCTGGGGATTTGGTTACCAAGCTAATAGTGGTTTGTAGGTGGCAGTCCATTCAGCAGACGTTTGTTGTCAGTTCCTGAGACCATCTGTGCAAGGGATAATACCAGAGAATGGAAAGCAATGGGGTGGGTGTGAGTAAGGAAATTCTGTGCAGAAACTATTCTATCATCCAGTTGAAGAGCCAAGTCTTGTCTGAAATAAGCAGTGTTGGAAAGGCTGGTACTGTTAACAAGTGTGTTGGGAGGCTTAAGACAGAATGGAAATAAAACGCACTGAAATCTCAAGACTTAAATAAATTACTTTAATATTAATGTTTAATCCAAAGAAAGAAAAAGCTGACTGATATTCCAAATACATTGTTGCAGAGACATCTGGTGGCCAGGCAGGCATTATGAACATTAGCTATGACTTTTAACATTGAAAGTATCACCACTGTAGCACTTTTACATTGAAGAAACAGCACAGAAACAGGCCATTTGTTCTAGTGGGTCCATATCAATGTTACACTATAAGTGTCACCTCTATTGTAAATTGAATGGATAAATATTATGAAGACAGTTGGCATGTGTTTTCAATGTATTTTATGGGGGGTGGTTCTGCATGGAGGGTTGGAGTAGGTGAGAATTAATGCTTGAATGCTGGAGTAAATATAAACTATATTTTAAAAAGTTTTTGCATTTACATCCTAAGAATGAATTTTTTAAAATTACACCAGCGAACCAGCATGACTCAAATGGAAAATCCAGGGCATAATGTGTGTGTATTTGTATCTCCTGTGACATTGCACATGAGGAATGAAGACCAAATGTGGTCTTTACAGCTAAAGTGCACTTAGAAGAAAGGGAATAATTGAATCAGGGTGCACAGCATAGTCCAGACTCTGGTTTAAAATCCTAAATTTTGCTCTTAATTTTGCATCTACATTCTTCATGACCTGGATTCAGTTGTCTACATGGACCGAAAAACCTGTTTTAGGTTTACTTTGATGGCAAATAATAGTTAAATTAAAAACAGACAGTGGAGTAAATATAGTGTTTGTGTTGCCTTCATTGTGAAATATGGAATGTGAACTGGAGTTGAATACGTTTTTGTCCTGATCATCCATTACTTTGAGATTTAAATCTCTACCTGGTTAGACAACACGATGATCTTAAGTTAAAATTAGTTCTTGTGTTATTAAAGGAGAAAATACTTGTGGTGAATAAAATGCATTGACAAGTATCAGCTCCAGATCTAACAGCCACAGGGATGAGGCAAATGAACTAATTCAGAGAGTCTTTATGATGACAGATTGCCACAAGGTACAAATCAACTCAACTCTCAGCAAGCAGGCATTTCACAATGAACATATATGTGGAAAGAAAGTAGCTTCGGTGACAACCTACAAACTCAAATCTAAATTCTGGGTGACATCTGTACTTGAATGGTGTAAATGGGTTGATCATGTACTTTTCACAGCAATTTAAATGTGAATTTGTGTATCTCTTTAGAAATAGATTAGAGCTGTGACACTTTATTCTGTTTTTCTTACAGTAAATGTGCATGAAAAGTAACAGGAGGCAGATATGGTGCTATAAGGGGGATCAATGAGGATACAGAGGTGTCATGTGGGGCCGAAGGTCAGAGGTTAAGTCAATCTAGACTTTCTTGTGCACCTGAGACCACACTTGTAGAGGAATCGGCAGGGTGGAGGCAGTCACTTTCAGATTCTCATACCTTGAGAATGGTTTGTGCAAGCTCCTACAATAGTACATGCAACACTATGCATATGGATAGGGATAGGCACTGAAGTTACTGTCTTTAACCCTTGCAATTTTATGAACATGTAGTATGGGTATTAAATAAGCCTACTTTTTTAAAAACAAGAGGAATGTTTGTCTTTGGTGACATCACTATCACATGATTGGTTGCATGACAACTATTCAAACCGATTTCACTTGCTTTCATTGTCTCTTTACAAAAAACTTAGATATTGATTTTATTCTGATTCTCCAAAGAATACATGGTATAATTGCTGCCATTTTTCAACACTAATAGTAACAGGAATGCATTGTATGAATCAGTACTTTGTAGCAAAATAGCTGGCTGTTTGGTTCCACAGATACATTGTAACTTTTCATAATTACCTAGAAACTGTTGCCACACACACACACACGCCTGTCAGTCCTCTCTAACTTGCAACACTGATTGAAACTGAAGTTTAGAAAGCAAGTAAAAAACATTTCAATTCAAGGTGAAGACATTATTGCTGAGCAACCAAGTACCAGCATTCAGCCAGCTCTGCTTATAAATTGCACAAAGGCTAAAAGTCCCTCAGCCCCAAAGCAGCAACCATTATGGAATATCACAACACATTCAATGTGCTCAAAGAAGCTGCTAAATGCCATAGTTCTGTGCTGCAATCCCACTCTCACCAGCAATGGGTTAAGAACGCCCAAATTCAGTTCATATGAGAGCCTTACAACCAATAAGACAAGCAGGATAGTCTCCCATCTTACTAGCCAGTTTTATAATCATTTTAAACATAATTAACATTAATGCAATATAACTAGATTTCTCCAAAACACAGCAGCAGGACAGTCATGGAGCAGATGAACAATCCATTCTCTCCAGAAAAATCTTAATATTTTATATGGCATTCTTTTCAAGATCATTAAATTCCAGAATTTCACACTGCTGTTTGCTGAAGGTCATCTTCCATTTTCTATTTTTGCCACAACCGATAAAATCCCAAGGCTATTGCTAGGCAAGCGAAGACAGATGCTGTAGAACAATAAAAGCAGAAAACAGAATTAGATAAATTTACACTTTTCTACAACGAACTCCAAGCGATATTTCAGAATGTACAGATGGCTGACTAGACCAGAACAGATGTGTGCGTAAAGAAAACACTGTTGCATGGGGCAAAATTACTGAAATAAATAGATGTGCTAAATTTAGAGGAAGTTCTCTTTTGGGTGCCTTGTCAGAAAGAGAGGTTTGCATCAGTGTTATGAGTTAAAGTGGGCTGAGATGGTTGTGTATATATTTCCAGATTTTGACTCAACCAGTCCTTGTAATATCACCTTGAAGTCAGTCTTTTTTATTCCCCCCATTCACCACTCCTAATCTTGAGATTAGCAAAAAGCTGAGATATGTTTGCACTGCATTGGCTTCATTCCCTTTCTATTTGGCAAATGCTTCCATATTGGGTCCAGTGTTACTGCAGGTAGATAGCTTGTATTTAGAGTTCAAGTTTAACCTTTTTAAACATTGATCTCTCAATTCTGCCAGGTCCTGTTGGCTCAGATCTTGTAGCTGTTTCTGCACCCACCACTGGTTTGGACTCTGTGACCATCCTGCTTCCACTCAGACTGTTGATTCAGATCTTGTTGGCATCAAACCCATTAATCATTACTCTAGCCCCAACAGTGGATCCCAGGGCCTCTCTATTCCCGTTGGCTCAGATCCCCATGGTCTTATCAATGCAACAAGGACAACTTGTATTTATATTGCACCTTTAACAGTAAACATTCCAAAGCCTTCACAGCTGCATTATGAAACAAAATTTGACACCGAGTCACATGAGGAGATAATAAATAATGAATAATAGGTGATCAAAAGCTGGGTTAAAGAAATAACATTTAAAGGAGAGAGAGAGGTAGAAAGATGGAGAGGTTTAGGAGAGAGTTTGAAAGCTTAGAGCTCTGGCAGCTGAGCACATGGCTGCCAATGATGGAGTGATCAAAATTGAGGATGGATATGAAACCAGAGTTGATGAAACACAGATCTTAGAAAGTTGTAAAGCTGAAGGAGGTTACAGAGATCAGAGGTTGGGGTGGGTGGTATGGTGGTGGTGGGCAGGGGCTGGGGAATGTGGAGGAATTTGAAAAGAAGGATGGGAATTTTAAAACTGAGGCATTACCTTATACCAATGTAGGCCACTGAGCATGGGGGTGTTCAGTAAATGGAATATGATGCAAGTTAGTATGCAGGGGACAGAGGCCTGAGTTTTACGTTTATGTTCCGAGGTCGGGCGCACGCTTGACCCGAATGCATGCAAAATTGCGTGAGATGATGTCGGGCGTGTGTCCTGATGTTGTCGCACATGTGAGTAATATTGAGGTTGGCTGGCACGCGCGGGAGTCGGAGCTGTGCCTGCCGACAATGAAAGAGCCAAATAAAGCCATTAAAAAGCCATTTGTACTTGATCTTACATTGCCCGTGCAATTTCGCACTTGCACGGGCAGGCGGGCAGCATGTTTTTAACAAATTGTCATCCAAGGGCAGGATAAAAAGGATCTGGAGCATTACCGCCGTGAGGAGTTTGCTAGTTGCTTAATGAAACTTGACAGTTTTATCTCTGTTTTGAGCTTCAGTCTTTGCATTGCTAGCCTTCATTTCAGGATTCATTGGTGTCTCCAAGGCTCCTGGAGGATTTTTACCGTGTGGACCCTTCAAGTCACCAGCCAACCTTCTGTTTCTTTGGTAATGGGTATTGTCTACTCCGCTGGTGGGACCTGCTCTGAGGAGGAAGAGGGTCCAAAAGGAGAGGAGGCCAGGTGTCCACAGGTAGCATCCAAGGAAGTGACCTATGGGAGATTAGGCGCAGGCACAGAGGGCGCAGGGCGTCCAAGGCAGTAGGGGCCACAGAGGATGCCACTATCCTACTGCCTGGGTTTACAGGCAGCGATGCAGCTACTTTAACATGTCAGAGGTGCAGTGCCGAAGGAGGCTTCACCTCTCCAGGGAGACTATGACCTCCATTTGTCAGATGATTGTGTCAGAGATCACGTCCAACTGTGTGGCTCTGAAGGTCACAGTGGCCCTCAGCTTCTATTCTTCCAGCTTTTTCCAGGGCTTAGTTGGGGGATCTGTCTCCCAATCAGCTGTCCACGGTTGTGCGAAGCTGGTGACCGATGCTCTGTTCAGGCGGAGCATGACATTTATTCATTTCTGGATGGATGAGGCCAGCCAGGCTGAGCGAGCCAGTGGCTTCACTGCAATTACTGACTTCCCCCACATCCAGGGTGCCATCGACTGCACACGTCCAAATCAACAAGAATGGCTTCCACTCCACGAATGTCCAGATAGTTTGTGACCACAAGATGCAGATTCTGCAAGTCTGTGCAAGGTACCTTGGCAGCTCCCATGACGCGTACATCCTCCAACACTCAATGGTGCCAGGACTGTTCATGGCTCCAGCTTGACTGGTTGGATGGCTGCTGGGTGACGAGGGTTATCTATTGAAAAGGTGGTTTATGACGCCTCTCCAGCAAACAAGAACAGAATCAGAGCCAGAGGTATAATAGGTCATGTCTCCACAAGTGTGGACATTGAGAGGACTATTGGTGCGCTGAAGATGAGATTCAGGTGCCTGGACCGTTCAAGGGGTGCAGCACAATACCCTCCAGAGCGGGTGTCACTGATAGTGCTGCACTCTCCACATTCTGGCACTGGCGGGGGGGCCAACTGGAGGAAGAGGGTCTTGAGGCAGCTCCACAGGCCACAGATGGTGACTCCAGTGGTGGATCAGAAGAAGAGCTGGGGGAAGAACACGATGAGGACGTGGAGGCAGACCCCTGGAACCTTCAGGGAGGCAGGGACACCAGGGAGGCTTTGATTCAATGCTCCTTCAGCTAGTCTGCCAAGGCATTGCTTTTACCTCAAGCCAGGAGTGCCGCCTCCTTACCGGATGTTAGAAATTACTCATTCCATTGAACCCAAAGTCCATTCAGTGGCTGTGCAATAAAGCTTAGAGCCACTCACATCCAGCATGACATACTGGTGTGCCCTGCACCTACAAAACAAGTGAAACATACTCAGGCCATTAACACAAAAGCAAAATTCATATAATATTGACACTCACAGAAAATAAACATAACAATATCTGGTGTTAACGGTCACACCAGTAAACAAATTAACAAAATGTGGTAGAACAGAAAATCACCCATGAAAAGTCCCTCGTGCTCATGGTGCCTTAAACTTACGCTTGCGAGTGCTGCGTCTTGGTGGCCCCCTTGCGCCCCCCCCCACCCCCCTCGGCAGCAGCATCAGAGACAGCCTATTGACGGTGCTCTCCTGTTGGCCTTGATGACCTTGGCGGTCGTCCTCTGGCTATTGGAGGCTGTGCAGGCTCCGTCTGGGAAGGAGAGTCCATTGACATGGCTGGGCACTTATCCATCTCTCACACTGGCAGAGACCTTCTGAGGTCATTGCCTGGTCTGTCCTATATGTGACTCCAGACCCACAGCAATGTGGTTGACTCTTAAATGCCCTCTGAACAATTAGGGATGGTCAATAAATGCTGGCCTAGGCCACATCCCATGAATGAATTAAAAATTGCTGCCTCATCAGTTACCATGGTTGCTGGCAAAGGGGCCCCCAGAGACGACAAGCAGCTCGTATGCCAATATGAGGTTGGTCTGGACTTCCATGGTGTACGGGAACCTAGCAGAGATACTAGATGCCTCATCTGTCTCTCACACTAGTAGAGACCTTCTGAGGTCATTGCCTGTGTGAGAGCTTGCAGGTCTGCGTGCAACCCCAGGAACCTCTGATTCTGTCCCTGGAGCTGCCACTCCATGAGAGTCGCCACTCTCTCAATGAAGGTGGCAATGCGCTCGGTGCTGAAGGTCAACGCAATACTCATGCTCCACATGGACTCCACCATGACATAGACCATGGCATGCATACCCTCATAGATCTCTGCCAGATCCTCCAGAATATTCCCCTGGACATCCAGCATCTGCTGCCTAATGGACGACTCCAGAGGCTCGTCATCTGCCTCGGACTCAGCATGCTCCTGGTCTCCAGCAGTCCTCCAACTGCTGGCGCCCTGGGCACTCTCTGCCTCCACCTACTCCTCATGTGTGTGCGCCAACATTGTAGCCAATTGATTTAATGCCCAACAAGGTGCTGGTATCTGTGCTGGTGTCTGGTGCAGAGAGGGGATATGATGCAGGTGCATCTGATGGCCACTGGTCCTCCGGCATCAAGAGTGGCTCATCGGGGTCCTGTATTCACTGGCTGCATGGCGATTCTAGGAGAGAAAAATGACGTCATCAGTATTAGTCATCACACTGTCACTGTGCATGCTGGATGGGCCAGTTCAACAATGGACATTTGCATCATGGTGCCATCGTCTTTCAATGAACAATGGGGACTCCAGGTTTGAGGTTTCCAATACAGATGAGACAACACAACAATGTTTACACACTCAGACACTCTCGCATCCGTGCACTGCACTCTTACCTTCATCAGAGACCCCTGCCTCTCCACGACCAGTGGACTGAGCTGGGCGCTGGCACTCCATCTCCAGGACATCTATCTAGTACCTCATTAGTTTGGTTTGGGGAGCCACCGCCCGTTCTTGACCTCTTGATGTTGTTATGTCTTCTCTTCTCCTGAGAGGACAAAGGAGCATTGATTAGTCCGCTCTCTACCTGGAACGCCATTGCAGCCTGGCCAACCCCACCTGAGGAATACCTTGCAGGGCACATCCGAATCGTGGCCCTCAACCCGCAAAGCAATCAGGCCAAGCAACCAAGGCTCTCACCCCTTTGGCCAGCTGCGGCGTCATTGACAGTTGGCACTCAGATTCTCACACCCCTGAGCACCACAGGGGGATGGCCAGCTGTTAACGCTTCCCCACACAGATCCATGCCAACAATCAGTACTCACCCTTGTCAAGCGCAGCAGATTGTTGAACCTTTCGTGGCACTGCATTTGTGCACTGCACAACATCATGGCCACTGGCCTGGATTGCCACCTCTACCCATGCTTTCTTGGTCAGGTGTGGTGGCCTCCTCTTGCCATCCCTGAGGATGAGGATGTCCCGCCTGGCACTGACCACTTCCATGAAGATTCCATCCACGCATCCGGGAAGGGGGTGGTGGGGCGAGTGCCCACAGGACCTTCCCTTCATTCTGGCGTGCCCAGCAGGTGCAGATGCCATTGCAGCTCAAAGAAAATGTTTCATCAAATAACTCCAAAGCCACAAAGTGCTCCCTAGCAGACTTCAGAGAGCTGCCTCTGCTGCTTTTAAATCCCCCACCGGGTCACAATCGGACCTGGCACCCAACAGGCTCCTGCCCCCTCCTGGACCTTCTGACCATTGAGCGAATGCGTTTCATGTTGAGTGGCCCTTAATTGGCCACCCAGTGTGAACTCGCGTTGGAAATACGATCTTGCCTGGGAGCGGATTATATGTCCACTTCCGGGCCTACCCACTTGGTGTGCACACCAAGCGTGAAATTCAGGCCAGAGTTTTGGATGAGGTTAACTTTATGAAGGGTGGAAGGCTGGCCAGGAAATTTTGGGTGACAGGAAATAAGAGAAATTTGGGGTAAATACAAAAGAGCCATACCCAATATTGTGGTATTTTTAAATTAACTCAATTTCCAAATACAAGCAAAATACTCTGTGGTGTTTTTAAAAACCCAAAATAGAATAAATGTATTAAAGCAAGTTTATTTTAATTATTGAAGAATATACACCACAGATTTCCAAATATCCAGAATTAATGATCAGGTTTAATGCCTGATTAACTTTGACAGATACTGATCAGTTTAAGTTCAGCCTCCAGCCCACAGTGAACTTGCTGACACCTGCTCTCCACTGGTTGTGGCATAAAGCAATTTAGTATTCTGATTTAGGTACTTGGCCTTTTACCTCTAGGACTGTGTTTAAATCCTGGATTGAAAGTCTTCTGTTTATTGCCTATAAAGATCTTAGGTGAATCAAGTGTGGGCAGTCTCAATTCAATTCTTATTGAGCGGGGCTACAGAACAAAACTGTCCTTAAACAAGTGTGAATTAGCAAATAACAACTCAGCTTGGTGTGGAAAATAGAAAAATAACACAATCTTTTCCATTAGTGTTGAAACATATCATTGCGGCAGAGTGAATGGAGCTTTGCCCGGTTGTGCTAAACCTGACCTGAGTGTTTCAGCTAACAATGGACATCTGAAATGGAAGATTTTCTATTTTCCAACTCTACCAGTGCTCACCGTGTTAAGCACAATTAAAAAAAAAAATAATAAAAACAGAAAATGCTGGAAAAACTCAGCAGGTCTGGCAGCATCTGTGGAGAGAGAAACAGAGTTAACGATTCGAGTCCATATGACTCTTCTTTCAATGGACTTGAAACATTAACTCTGTTTTTCTCTCCACAGATGCTGCTGGGCCTGCTGAGATTTTCCAGCACTTTCTGATTTTATTTCAGATTTCCAGCATCCTCAGAATTTTGCTTTCATTAAAACAAAGCAAACTCAGTGTGGGATACCAATTAGATATCAGTTTCATATCAATGAATTAGCAATCTAATTGAGTATATCTGTTACCCTGAGTTGCTGACGTATTTGGCGCTGGTGACTATATTAATAAGTATTTTTTCATTTGCATGTATGGAATATTCCTCCTCCTTCAGGTACCATGCCCCAAGAGGGTGTTGACGACCGTGGACTTCCATTGGATTGATCCATAATTCTGTTTGACAAAGTACTACAGTGGTTTACCATTGCCTGCTGCAGCACGAATGACCAGGAAATTCTCCAGTTCTTACTACTTGCCATTAAGCACATTGGAAGGATTTACAGGCTGATAATCAACCTGTTTAGCCACATCATGAGCACACCTTCCATGGCCATCAAGCCCTAAAGTGGGACTTGAACCCAGATCTTCTGGCCCAGAAGTAGGGTCACTACCCTGCACCACAAGACCTTGCTATGAAATGTTGCATGTGCCATAAAATTTATCCATTTCACTGAGAGGGCTGCCTTATCAACAGCTAGCAATCTAAAAGAATCTAATATTCAATCCATTAATTAAGATTCACATGCAGTTCATTAATAAAGAATTGAAAATTCATGGACTTTTATCACCAAGATTTAATGTTTGCTTTTAACTCCATGTAACAAATGCTTAAACATTAACAGTTGAAAATGTTAAAGATTAATGAATAAGACAAATACTCATGCAGGTCAGGGTCAAAGATTACCAGAACCTTTCTGATAAGTTCACTTTAACCATAAATGAGAATTAAAAGGAGCAAAAAAGGTCAATTCCAGGTGTAAAGGATGAACCATGAAGAAATATTATAGCAGTTTAATCTTTACAGTCTAGAAAGGTGGTGTTTAAAGGAGAGCAAGGGAAATGGGGTGAAGGCAAGTGATAATTTCTCAGAGGTAGAACAAGTAGCCAATGGTATGCACAAAGGTAAATCCAGATTATTACTCCAAAGTAAACCAGGGAAATAGGACCAAAGGGTATAAATGGAAGTTACTGAAAATAAATTTGGAATGGATAGCAAGGAAAACATTTACCCAAAAACGATCAATGTTTAGAATAATCATAATGCAGGCATAGACATTAGTAATACTGAATAAAAGAATTAGCTGGTATGATGAACCCAAGGCATAAACCTCAACAGGTTGTTTCCATTATAAAAACAAAAAACTACTGCGGATGCTGGAAATCCAAAACAAAAACAGAATTACCTGGAAAAACTCAGCAGGTCTGGCAGCATCGGCGGAGAAGAAAAGAGTTGACGTTTCGAGTCCTCATGACCCTCCAGCAGAACTGAGTAAAGTTAGGAGAGGGGTGAAATATAAGCTGGTTTAAGGTGGGGGGTAGGGTGGGGGGAGATGGTAGTAAGGACAAGCAAGCAGTGATAGGAGCAGATAATCAAAAGATGTCACAGACAAAGGATCAAAGACGTGTTAAAGGTGGTGATATTATCCAAGAGAATGTGCTAATTAAGAATGGATGGCAGGACACTCAAGGTACAGCTCTAGTGGGGGTGGGGTGGAAAGACTGACAGGGCATTACACGTATAGATTTAAAAATAATGGAAATAGGTGGGAAAAGAAAAATCTATATAAATTATTGGAAAAAACAAAAGGGAGGGGGAAGAAACGGAAAGGGGGTGGGGATGGGAGACCGCATTGGGAGCAACGAATGCAGTAGACTAAGTTAGGGGAAATGCAAGTGAAATGCTGCTTCACTTGAAAGGAGTGTTTGGGCCCTTGGACGGTGAGGAGAGAGGAAGTGAAGGGGCAGGTGTTGCATCTTCTGCGTGGGCATGGGGAGGTGCCATAGGGAGGAGTAGGGGGTGATGGAGGAGTGGACCAGGGTGTCCCGGAGGGAACGATCCCTACGGAATGCCGCCGGGGGGGGGGGGGGGGGTGAAGGGAAGATGTGTTTGGTGGTGGCATCATGCTGGAGCTGGCGGAAATGGCGGAGGATAATCCTTTGAATGCGGAGGCTGGTGGGGTGATAAGTCCTCACCGTCCAAGGGCCCAAACACTCCTTTCAAGTGAAGCAGCATTTCACTTGCATTTCCCCTAACTTAGTCTACTGCATTCGTTGCTCCCAATGCGGTCTCCTCTACATTGGAGAGACCAAACGTAAACTGGGCGACCGCTTTGCAGAACACCTGCGGTCTGTCCGCAAGAAAGACCCAAACCTCCCTGTCGCTTGCCATTTTAACACTCCACCCTGCTCTCTTGCCCACATGTCTGTCCTTGGCTTGCTGCATTGTTCCAGTGAAGCCCAACGCAAACTGGAGGAACAGCACCTCATCTTCCGACTAGGCACTTTACAGCCTTCCGGACTGAATATTGAATTCAACAACTTTAGATCTTGAACTCCCTCCCCCATCCCCACCCCCTTTCCATTTCTTCTCCTCCCTTTTGTTTTTTCTAATAATTTATATAGATTTTTCTTTTCCCACCTATTTCCATTATTTTTAAATCTATACGTGTAATGCCCTGTCAGTCTTTCCACCCCACCCCCACTAGAGCTGTACCTTGAGTGTCCTGCCATCCATTCTTAATTAGCACATTCTCTTAGATAATATCACCACCTTTAACACGTCTTTATTCCTTTGTCTGTGACATCTTTTGATTATCTGCTCCTATCACTGCTTGCTTGTCCCTACTACCACCATCCCCCCCTCCCCCCCCACCCCACCCAACTTCTCTCCCCCACCCACCCCCCACCTTAAACCAGCTTATATTTCACCCCTCTCCTAACTTTACTCAGTTCTGCTGAAGGGTCATGCACATACATTTCTGGAGTCAGCACATAACATCCATTCTTCTTCTCTCCTCTTAAGATGGAACAGATGGAAGTTGCTACCAGGAGCCTACCACAATATGTTAATTAGACTCTTGGGAAAGGTTTATGCTGAAGCATAAAATCTACCCTCATCTTCATTTCCATTTTCCACAGAAAATGTGAACTCTTCCCTTTTAATTAACGTATATTCTACTTATTGGTTGACATTTTTTAAAGGGAATTTTAGTTGCAGAAAACAACTCTGAATTTGCTTCATGGTGTAATGTATTTTTGCAGTGACTAGGCAACATTTTTCAATCACATTGTTCCCATGGACTAATCAGAGCACTGAAAATCAGTGCATAGTAGCTACCACAGACCAGTGCAAAATGAATTTCCCACATGAACTCTAGTCTCATTGGTCCACAACTCTATCAAACACATAAATAATGCAAGCAGCAGTCAGATTGCTAGAAGCATTAGGGGTCAGATGATTGCTACTGACAATGCACAAAGGGCAACACTGACAAACAATAATTGTTCTTTCCCATTGTTAATGAGATTCTTCAACCAGGACACACAATAATTCTTTATTATATACAGATGTAATACAATATGCTGACAATGGCTTATTCCACTTCTATTCCATCAAATCTGTTTACCTTATCTGAGGTTTCAGCAGGAGATGCAGTTTGCATATTCTTAACCCTAAAGTACAGTATTCAATCTTTCAAACTCAGAGCAAACTATATGCCCCTCTTCCTCCCCATGTGCCCTCTCAATCAAACTAATATAATCTGAATGTACCAGCCAGCAAGAAATTGGTAAAAGTTAGTGTCATAAAGGAAAAACTTGCTGCTGTTACTATTTAAGCTTGTTAAATATTTTAAGGCCTGCCTGAAGGTTCTGTTACTACATGCCAAATGATGTAGACAAACTCACAACACTAGTAAAATGGCACTCTCTGCATTGAAAAATATTTTGTTCTTTCTGGCCATTTGCTAGGACATTGCAATTAAATGGTGCAATTTACATCAAAACACAGCAATGCATCATCTGTGATCTGTAACAGAAACACTTAGCAATTATTCTTCACTCCCCTCCTCCTTTTCCTTTCACCATAAAGTAAACAAAAGGGGAGTAATTTTCTGAAGCTCTATTTCATAAATTCAACCTCCCCATCCCCACTTCCATGATCCTACCTGCAAGATACCTCACTGTTTCCAGTTTAAGAGATTCCAACATGGTCTTAAGTGAAGCCACATCTGTGTCAATTTTTTTGTTCGTTTCTGTGATAGCACGGTCTGTGCTCGAGTTCTGAAAAGGACCCACAAAAATCACTAAGTAAATCTGCGAGGAGCGGCAATATTGCATTCACAAGAGGTCACATTTCCATGCTCTCAAGAACAGAGTAGGTAGCGGTAGGCAATAAACAACATGAAAACAGATTAGCTAGTTATTATCACATTGCTGGCATTACAGGAAGCGTGAGAGCCTTCACACCAAAAGATTGGAGTATCAGAGTGATAATCCATATTTCTTTTCCAGAAACAAAACTTTGCATACATATTAATTAATAATCTTATTCATAACCTTAAAAACACTTACCAATTCAGTAAATTCATTTCTAGATGTCATTAGCTGTTTCTCTCGCTCTCTAAACTAATGAAAAGTTAAATGATTATAAATGTGAAGTATTAACACTTGCTCAGTAAAATGGTTTGTTAAACTAATCACATTTGTTGAGAAGATTCCATTAAATATTTAAACATTTGTTGAGAAAATGCCATTATACATTTAAACCAATAGGTTTATTCCATTTCAAATGCATGGAAGATCACTTTGGAACTACCCCTTAAAGGATTTTCCATCCCAATAGCGATTACAAGATCCTGCAATACCTAGTACACAGGCAGGTGACTGGAATGGGTGGTTTCAATGTTAACCATCACATTATCACTACTTGCTGAGACAATTGTTTACATTGTTTTGTGGTAGTTTAAGTCTGCATAGTTATTAGGTGGTTCTGCAGCAATCTTTAACCAATGTCTGAACAGAAATATCTGTATTTTTCAATCATGTGTGAGTAATCAAATTAGATTATTTTAAAATTCCTGTTTCTTGATCTGAAAGCTCTTCACCCTTTCAGTTAATTATTTACTTGGCTCTTGGAACTTGGCCCCACATCGTGCCTTAATTGCCCTTAGATTTTTGCAGACCTTCTTATGAAGTTAGTGTCCTTCACATAAGAGTACATTTGAATTCAACACCCAGACCATTCAAAAGCTATTTTATATCTGCCCATTGTCCAGAAAATAATATTTCTTGTTTTTTCCGCAGATCCCCTTCTATTATTTCAAATACACTTTAAACCCACAATGACTGAAGACTAGACTACCTTGAAAGTTGACTCGTGCCCAGCGTGAGATTGCTTGCTATGGCTCCCTCTCCCACTGACTTATTTCACCACAATTGTTCCCTGCTGATATGTTTCTCACCCACAGCCAATTTGTTCCTCTTGCTTGGAATTATTTTACCCTCCATTATTTTCCCTGCCTCCTTTCCACCTCTGCCCATCTGACTTCTTATTCTCATCTTGGTCCAGTTATCTCCCCATCTCTAACTCTGCTCTACCTCAATACTGCACTTTCCCCTTGCACAACAGCATGGCAAATTGATTAGTTAAATTAAAAGGAATTTGTAGCAAAGTTGGCAATACATAAACTAGCAGCAAGCTAGCAGAAATATCAATGATACATTACTGTGTCCATTATTCTGCTCTTCTCCAGATTCATGTCCAGTTTTGTATCATTTCTGATCTTCTTAACTTCATCCTACGGAACCAAGAATATAATGATGTCCCATCAGCTCAAATGAATTCTGGACAGTACTTAAGAAACACAGATGTGCCTGTGATAATTCAAGATCAGTCTATGTAGCGACTTACCAAAAGCTGTTGTTTCAGATGCTCCAATTCAATTTTTATTTTCTAATTAAAAAAATCAAAGAATTGAGTTAAAATACTCTTTAAAATGCTAGAAGTATAATCAAAACACTTGTTTTATTTAAATAATATATAATTGGTGTCACATTGGTGTGCAATTAGAAGCAACTACAACAATAACAGGTAATTCAATATTCAATCCTTTTGGTTGCTGGGAATACCAAGATGCTGTTAATTTATTATCTCTTTATCAGATTAGATCGATACATTTAAATACTGCTCATCATTCACACATTTTGAGATTAGGTTAGGAAGGACATATTGGCTGTGGAACATTCTGGGCAAGACACCCTGTTGATGCCACAGAACATTTGACTTCCACTTGAACAGGCAAATGTTTAATGTCCCATCTGACAAGTAGTGGATTTGCCAATGTGGCACTTTCCCAGAACTACACTGAAGTGTCAGCCTAGATTGTAGACCAAGGGGTTTGAAATAATCAACTTCTGACTGAGAGCCAAGAATGCTGCTAACTGAGCCAAGCTTACACTTAGCTTTGAACAATCCCAAATCAAGTCTCAGATTTCAATCTATTCTGCTTTATACAAGTAGCGATCTGGGAACATTGGGAAAATTCTCCATTGGCTAGAGTCATACCTAGCGCAAAGTAAAATAGTTTGTTGGAGGCCAATCAAGCCATCTCCAGAACAACGCTGCAGGAGTTCCTCAGGACAATGTCCTAGGCCCAACCATCTTCAGCTGCTTCATCAATTTCCTTGGGGATGCTTGTTGATAATTGCACAATGTTCAGTTTCATTCACAATTCCTCAGATACTGAAGGAGTCCATGCCCACATGCAGCAAGACCTGGGCAACAATTAGACTGATAGGTGGCAAGTAACATTTGCATCACATGGGAGCCAGGCAATGACCATCTCCAACAAGAGAGAGTCTGATCAGCTCCCCCTGACATTCAAAGGCATCACCACATCCCCCATCAATATCCTGAGGATCAGCATCGACTAGAAAATTAATTGGACCAGCCACATAAATATTCTGAATACAAAAACATGTCGGAGATTGGGTATCTGCAGCCAGTAACTCACTTTGACCCCCCAAAGTCTGTCCATCTACAAGTCAGGAATGTGGTAGAATACTTTTCACTTTCATGGATGAGTGCAGCTCCAACAACACTCAAGATGCTTGACACAGTCCATGACAAGGCAGGTGACTTGATTGGTACACCATCCCCCAACTTAAACATTCACTCCCTCCACCACAGGCATACAGGGACAGTAATGTGTAGCATTTGTAAGATGCAATTCAGCAACTTGCTGAGGGACAGCACCTTCCAAACCTGCAACCTATACCACGTAAAAGGCAAGGGCAGCAAGCAAACACCCTTAACAAGTTTCCCTCCAAGTCACACACCATCCTGACTTGGAAATATATCGCCATTCTTTCATCGTCGCTGGGTCAAAATCCTGGAACTAAGAGCATGGAGTATGTACCTACAGCACACAAATTGCAGCAGTTTAAAAAGGCAACTTACCACAACCTTCTCAAGGACAATTAAGAATGGGCAATAAATACTGGCCTTGCCAGTGATGCCCACATCCTAGGAATGTATTAAAAAAACGAAATGGGTTGATAACTGTACATTAACTTCTTGTAGCATTGCATCAACATTTATCTGTTTCGTTTTTCACATTGATCAAGATTTCATTTGATAAAAGCAGTGCAGTTTTTCGTTATTGCCACTGGAGGCCTCTGATTTTAATCTGCCATAGGGCCAGCAAACTAGCCATCACACAATTCTAAACAGCTTTCACAGTAAACTTGATTTCTGTTCAGTTGCAAAATGTTAAAAATCCAACAAAAGCTGCCTTTCCATATTGACAGGGACATATAAGATAAATGATTAGATAATCTGTTTTACTGGCATTGCTTGAGTGACATATTTTGACATAGTCTCTAGGGAGAGCTCTCCCGCTAGTTTTCAAATAGTGCTATGGGGTCTTTCACATTCACTTGAAAAGGTCTTGGTTTAACATCTCATCTGAAAAACGACCTTTGACTATGCAGCACTCCCACAAAACCACATGGAAGTATCACCTTAGATTATGTGTTGTTTCTGGAGTGGACTTGAACACACAACCTTCTGACTCAGAGACAAGCAGGCTACGAATTACCAATGGTTGTCACTAGGAAATGGGCTGAGCGTAGTCTTACATGGAGAATTTTTACACCAATGGACTGATGACACCACAGGGTATTAACATAGAAGTGTTGAAGTACTCTTCAGTTCCTGAACCGAGCCACACCAAGTGTGGTGAAATTAATTATACATCTCTGAAGAGGAAAAGGACAATCAGAAGCAAGAATCATATCTAAATGGTGCAAACCACTGCTTTGAGCCAAATGAAATAGGCAGTAGTCTAGAAGCTGGCTGTCCGCACACTTAGCAGCAAAGGCCTCATGGCTGGAGAAAATGAAGACATGGATAACATTGTTCACACACTTGTGAGGTGAATCGCCCTGGACACCATTTGGTGCAGGTGTTAGCATACACCGTGAATCTCTGCTGGAAGTATGGAGAACAAACAGATTATGACATCAGTTGACGTTAGCATTTTGGAGCTCAACACTCCAGTTAACACTGCAGCAGGAAGGAACACCCCACTAGCACTACTTAAAAGGAATTAGCATCTACTCACAGGTTAGTTGCTGGCTCATTTCTTGTCTGTTGTTACAATGCTACAGAAGTCTAAAGGGAATGGTGTGCTAGGTGCTTAAGGATTTCAAACTGACTTCAATCCAGGTGTTCCCGCACATGGGGGCACTAGGTAAGCATTCCGCTTGGAATACTGCTTGATTAGAGAATCACAAAGGACACACAGACCATAACAAGCTGCTGGAAGAGGGAGGAGATGGGGAAGAAGAGCACTCACCAGGTGGTCATATCTTCCCAGGACGTGCAGGCAGCAATTTTCCTACCTGAGCCTTTGTGAGGAACAATGTATGAGATGCCTGTACTTCAGTAAGGATACTTCACTGAAATTTGCCAGCATAAGTTAGGTCACTGATGCTCTCTATTTGTGGAGAGCTAACTTTCTCTCTTGCCAGAGGCAATCAGGGGGAGTGAGCGTACAGTTTTGCTAGGATTGTAGTCTATGGTTCAGGGTGCAACTGACTGCATGAACACCACCTCACTGGTGCAGCATGAGGAGATGATGGCATAGTAGTAATGCTAATGGACTAGTAATCCAGAGGCCCAGGCGAAACCTCTGGGGACATGGGTTCAAATCCCCTCACAGCAGCTGGTGGAATTTAAATGCAATTAATAAAATGTGGAATTGAAATCTAGTCTCAGTAATGGTAACCATGAAACTATCATCGATTGTCATAAAAACCCATCGTGTTCACTAATATTCCTTTAGGGAAGGAAATCTGCCATCCTTACCCGGTCTGGCCCACGTGTGACTCCAGATCCAGAACAATGTGGTTAACTCTTAACTGCCCTCTGAAATGGCCTAGCAATTCGTTCAGTTCAAGGGCAATTTGGGATGGGAAACAAGTGCTGGCCTTGCAAGTGATGCTCATATCCCGTGAAAGAATTTTTAAAAAAGCATGTCAACCCTACCTTATATCGGAACCAAACGGGATTCCATTTCCTCCATGCACAGCTGGTGTGTTACTATTGGCAGCTGATCTTGCAATGTCCGGTATCTTTGCTACAATCATGATGCCTTCATTCTGCAGCAGCTCATTATGCCACCACAACAAACTAAAGATTGGCTACTGGGGGCAAGGGCTATCTGTTGATGACTCTACTGTGCAACCCACGTACACAGGTGCAGCATGCAAACACTGGAAACCATGCAACACAAAATATGATAGAGCAAACCAATGACGTACTGAAACAACACTTCTGCTGCCTGGATCACTCAAAAAGAGGCCTGCAGTACTTAGCCAAACATATGTCAAGGTTCATGGTGGTCAGCTACATGCTGCACAATCTCACCATCTTGAGGGGACAACTCTTGACACTAGCTATATGATGAGCTGTTCAGGAGCATGCGAAGCAGGAGGAACAGGGACATGAGAAACAGAAAAATTTATGAAGAAGGCCATTCAGCCTATTGTGTTTGCTCCAGCCAAAAAAGAGCATTATCCTACTTTCCAGCTCTTGGTCTGTAGCTCTGTAGGTTAGGACACTTAAGGTGCTTATCGGAGTAATTTATAAATGCAATGAGGGTTTCTGCCTCTATCACCTACTTAGGCAGTGAGGTCCAGACCCCCACCTCCCTCTGGGTGAAATAATTTATCAATTCCCCTCTAATCCTTCTGCCAATCACTTTAATCTATGTCCCTTGGTTATTGAACTCTCTGCTGAGGGAAATATGTCTTTCCTATCCACACTCTATCTTGGCCCCTCATAATTTTATATACTTCAATTAAATGTCCCTGCCATTTCCACATTTTTCCAATAAAACAATCCCAGCCTATCCAATCTTTGCTCAAAGTTAAAATTCTCCATTCTGGGCAACATACTCATAAAATCTCCTCAGTACCCTCTCTGGTACGATCATATTCTTCCTGTAATGCAGTGATGAGAACTGTATGCAGCACTGTAATTGTGGTATAACTGGTGTTTTATCCAGCTGCAGCATAACGTCCCTGTTCTTAGATTCTATTCCTCAGCTAGTAAAGGAAAATATCCCATTTGCTTTCTTTTAACCATGCTCTTCTCCACGTTCTGCCAATGAAAATTAATCACTTCATATTTCTCTGCATTCAACTTTATCTCCTGTTTTCCACCTCCTCCATCAAGGCCTCCAGTGAGGTCCGTGATGTTCAATTTTTCACTGTTTCCCCAAGTCAGAGTGAGTTCCTGCAGGACCGACTCCAGTCATGATCACACCGCCTTTAAGTGATGCTAGAAATTTATGATTTTGGGCCCCCTGCTGATGAGTGCAGCTAATGAATAACATAGTTAGCTCAGACTGCAAACAGAAATCTTTCCAATAAACAAGCAGTAGGAAGTCGGCACTGCTGTCTTTACTACATTGAATGGATGTGAGTTAATCACACATTGCAATCACATGCCCATTTTCGGGAGCTATCCAATTTAGCTCCCAAAGCTGTCTAATTTCATTAGGTACTTCTGTTATTGCAGTGTTGTTTGGAGTCATACCTCATTTTCCATCCTCAGATTTGAGAATTCACTTTTCTCCAGAATAACCATGTCCTTTCTTATCGAGTCTAAGTGGGCCATGATTTGTTGCAACATTATTTCCTGAAAGAAACAGATGTCCCAAAACATAAACATAGTTTTTAAATTCTGCAAAATGAGAACAGTCTCCCAGTTTTTGTTCCCTGCTTTGTCCTGTACGTATTAGTCAGCTTTGCCAAGTAAAAAATTGTTTTCCTCTCAGTATTCAGAATATATTCATTTTCTAAAATGGCACATAGGTAAAAAAAAACTTACTGGCAAGTTGTATAATTTAGAGTCAAAATGAATAATAGAAAAGCTCTTTATTCACCATATTCTTTCTCTCTATTATTCATATAGGTTTTGCACTGCATATTGGCAGAGAAGGGAAATAGAAAGTGCTCCTACATTGTGGATTCCATTTTCTATGGCTTTAGGAAAATTCCCATCTCCCTCCACCACCCTCTCCCCTCTGCCAGTGTCACTCACTTTTATTTACAGACAGCTCTCACTCTCAATTGACCTGTTGGAAGTTGCTAGGTGGGCGAAGAGGTGGAGGGATGCAACCTTCTCCCAAACATCAGTATAATGATGGAAGTAGTGCTCCACTCCATGCAAGACTTTGTCAAAGCCTTGATCCAGACATGGACGCCAGAAAGGAATACCAGAGGAGAGGCACAAGTAAGCAGCCCTCGATATCAAGCAGCATACAATTGAGTATCGCTCGAAGGAGCCCTGGCAAAACAGAGCTTAATGGGGGTCAATGGGAAAAACCTGTGGTGGATAAGTCACAACTGACACACAACAAGATGGTGCTGGTGGCTGAGGCTAATTGTTGTAGTCCTAGGGCACTGCTGCAGGTCTTCATTAGGGCATTGTCCTTGGGAAAACCATCTTCAATTGCTTTATCAATGGTGCTCCTTTGTTATAAGGTCAGAATTGAAGAATGGTCACTGATAATTTTACACCTCCATTTATAATTTCTCCCATAACAAAGTGACCCATTCCAACCTACAGCAGGACCAGGGCTACATTCAGATTTAGGCTGACAAGGGGCAGGGAGCATTTATTTCCAATAAAAGAAAATCCTGCCACCTTCCTATGACCTTCAACTGTATCACCATCAACATTTGCGGGAGTGGAGGAAGGGATGGTCACCATTAAGTTAAACTAGAGCAGCCATAATTATTTACAAGAGCAGGGAAGATCAGTCCCAATGGGTGGTTCACCTGCTGACCCCTCAAAGCCTCTCCATCATTGACAAGGATCAAGTCAGAACTGTGATGGAATACTCACCACTCAAGTGACTTGGCATAGCCACAGAAATGCTCAATAAGATCGGCATTGCCCAAGACAGAGGAGGTAGCTTTATCGATGTCCCTGGATTGAACTCAATATCTACCCATAGTATTCCAACATGTTGTGACTCCATTTTGCGTATCTACAGCATGCACTGCGACAACCTACCAAGATTAATAGATCACTTCCCAACTTTGTGTCCTTTACCACTGAGAAGGCAAACGTAGCAACATAATTTCCAAGTTCTCCTCCAGAGCATAACCATCCTGACTTGGTTATATATCATGGATCCTTCATTACTGAGCAGCGATAATTGCAGAATTCCCCACTTTCCCCTAACACCATTGTGAGAGAACTATCGACCCAAGAACTGCAAACTTTCAAGGGGAAGGCCCAGTGAAACTAGGAATGGGCAATAAATATGACCCATGTCCCAAGAATAAAAATACATCCATGGATCACAATGCAACAATGCATCCTCACACTCATATCTGTAGGAACCTTAAGAGTGGACAAGTTTCTAAATGTTAAAATTGGTCTAAACTATTAGATGACAGAATGAAAGATCTGATGCCGAAAGAAATTATGTTTCTATTTACGCTTTTTTGGTGAACAATTTGCCATCTATGCAGCACCGAGCAATTGCTGTGCATCAGAACCAGTTCAACACGTTTAATGAAGCGGGCTGGAGGTGCTGGATTTGGCAACAAATCGCTTAACTCAGCATAATCTAGATTTACACCATTGTCAAGCGTCAGAGATTGGGCTACTTATGTCAGTAATTGCAGCTGACTGGGTGAGAAACAAACAAACAGTTACCTTCACATACTCCAGAAAAGGCCAAAGTACCCAGAGAAGCACACATACATTCATAATTAGGAGACAAGAGCAGACAGACCATCAGCAATAAAGGAACAACTAAGATATTAGAAAAAGCAAAAATACTCTTGAAGATAATGTATGAAGTAAAAACAAAGCAGGAAAAGGGAAAGATTAGACAGAGATCTACTGCCTCTGAAATGGAGTTTCTAAAAAGGAGCAGCTCAATGTGGTTTAGATATCTAAATCATTGATTTCCAAGAATCTTGCCCCAGCATTGTTTTATTGTCATTACTTTAAAAGTAAGGGTAAGGCCTTGTGTTTTCATCAAGTTCTTTCAGCAAATTTGGATAATTCATTTTCCTTTCTTGAAATATTCAGAAGCAAATTTACCCATAAAAAATTTCACATTATTGTTCAGAATTAACTTGAATATTATCATAAAATATATTTAAAAGCCAGTTTCTAGCGCACACTCATAAAAACAGTACCTACCTGCTGTCCTTTAGTTACCATGTCCCTGTATGTGGATTCCATATTAGCACAGGTTAAATTTGCTATTACTGTAACTATAGCCTCTGCTTGCTCTTTTGGAAAACCTGATATCAAAAAAAAAAGGAAATTAAAAAATAAAGTAAGAGACTGTTAAAACAAACCTTTTTCTAACCCATTTACTTCCTCTCTTGCTGCCTATAAGACTTCTCATGCATAAGCTCCTGATCTAAACTAAGCCACCAGGTAAAAGACAGACTTGCATTTATACAGATTCTTATAAAACCTCAGAATGTCCCAAAGTGCTTTACAGCCAATGTGGAACTTTTGATGTAATGTGGGAAATGTGGCAGCCAATTTGTGCGCAGGAAGGTTCCGCCAACAGCAATATGATAATGTCCAGGTAATTTTGTTTATTGGTATTGGGTTAAGGGATAAAAATTGATCAGAACGCCAGGGAGTCCATTTTCAACTAGTTTCTTAGTTTCTGATAACATCCATCTGAGTGGACTGATAGGGTAGGTTGCAGCTATAGAGTGGAGGCTAATCACTTCTCAACAAGGAACTATAATAGAGAAAGATAGATGGGCCTATTGCCTGGGCTGGTCACAGAATACTAGAGATAAACCCTGAGAGTTGGTCGACTACCAATCCTCTTGGTCAGGCACCATAAACAGAGATAAAATAAATTTGCCCAAACAGTTTTTAATTGTGGAGTAGCATAATGACTCACAGAGCACCAGGCTCCCTGTTGTACTTCAGCTTCAAAAGGTTCTTAGACTCAAGGAACCTACAGACAGGAGCCCCTCAAGAAACTCAGGGAGGACAGGCCAGCAAATATTCCATCACATGGGTGGGGCACAAAACAGGATTGAACCTCCAGTCATACTTGGATGGGGTTTCCTGGTGGGTGGTGGCAAATACCATATCTTCACCCCTTTTGTTTTGGGTTACAGTTTGTTAAAATGGTTACTGAGTTCAAAACTGTCAATTTGTACTCTTCACTGAACCCAACAACAAAGTTTGCATTTATGTAGTGCCTTTAATGCAGTAAAATATCTAAATATGCTTTACAGGAGTGTAATTAGACAAAAACTCACACTGAACCAAAGAGGGAGACCTTAGAACAGGTTGCCAAAAGCTTAGTCAAAGAGGTAGGGAGCGTATCAACAGGAGAAAGCTGAAGAGATAGAGAAATTTAGGGAGGAAGTTCCAGAGCTTAGCACCTGGACACGGTTGATAATATTGGAGTGAAGGAAGTGCGTGATGGACAAAAGGAGCACATAATTCTCAGAGGGTTGTAGGGCTTAATACAGAGATAGGAAGGGATGAGACTATGAACACGAGGATGAGAATTTTAAAAACAAATGTTTGGTGACTGAGAGCCAATGTCAGACAGCAAGCATAGAGGCAATTGGTCAATGGGAATTAGTGGGAGAACATAAGGTACTCAGAGATGGAATAATCATTAAGGCCTGGATTTTTGTGGAGTCAAGCTGAGTCAGGAGGCCTATAAAAATAGCAGGACCCAATTCTTGGACTACTACCTCCATTCTCATTTCCAGCAATTTTTGCTACTGCATGGTAAGGGTATGGTTAGCTTGTTCGCATGCAGCAATTATGCCCTTGCCAGCATTTCGAACACCCCTGCAATTTTGATAGAGTTGAGCCCATTCTGTGATAGATGTGGTTCATGATGCCTCAAAAGAATTGTGAACGACAGGGGAAACCTGGTCTTGAGCCAGGAACCAAAAAAGCCATTTAAAATTCCCACTGAAATTCCCCAAAGGGGGAATAGAATGCCCCTTACATTCTCATGAAGCTGTCAATTAATTTACAGCTATTCATGGTATCAATGACAAAAAGCTATTACTCACTTCACACCTCTTATTCATGTGTAAATAAACACACAGGCATTGAAAAAACTCTTCAAATACAGATCCAGTTATTACAAAGTAATAAAGATGTCAAACAAAGCTATTACTTCTCTGCAGGCTGTATCAACATTGCCTATAGGGCTGAGTAAATTACCTATTCTTGGAGCTCAGCCAAGCATTCATAATGAGGCCATCTGGAAAAAGCAGATATCTGACCATCTGTTCTAACTGCTTCTGTGGATACAGTTACAGAGGGCCTGACAGTCATGATTACAACTGGGACAACGTCCCAGTGAAGAAGTCAGGCCTTCTAGTCTGCCAGCCTCACCATCCATCTGCTTCCATTGTTACCTTGGGCCAGCCTCTGGAGGCCATGGGCCCGTCTCCACCCCACCCAAACATCACTAGAACAAAAATATGGTGGAAGAGGGCCTCCTTAATGGAGATGGGTTTGCGGAGTCGGGAACTTTCCTGACTCACATTTCCTGTCCCCTTCATGAAAATCCGGCCCCAAGGGTCAAAAATACAGATAATCAAGGTCAATACTGACATTATAATTGTTTGTTACTGGTACTAAAGGCAGCAAAACCCATGTTAGGTAACACCCAAAGTCACTACTAAGCCGATATAATTTAAGGTGACCTATGGTAAATATTACATCAATAATTAGTTTTCTTTTCGAATGCTGACCTATTTCATTATCTGTTACATAAACATTAGACTCTGTCACAGCAGTAGCTCTTTCTGCCAGTCTTGGGTTCAGTTAAGAGTTGAAACCTGCACTCTCTCCATCCAGCAATGGGGCATCGGAGGGTCCAACTGAAGCCATGGAGGTAGAACAGAACATTTTCACACTATACAGTGTTGAAGGAGTGAAGGCAGAATGGAGATACGAGACAAAGAGTTAGAGCAGCTCTTTTCAATGCACCAGAAATCAAATACACAATGCCAACTCAATGTTTTTATAACTAAACCAATATTTTTTAATATAGCCTGTTGTGGTTACTGTGAGAAATTAGCACTCAATGCAAAAAAGAGAGATTTCTAAGAAACTGTTTTGTTATGTGGTTGATTTGTTTGTGAAAATGCTTTGAGACACTGCAGGTGTGTACAACTGAAATGTTCCTATCCTCTCCTTAATTACAAATGTGCATATTTTTAACAATCTTTTTACATGCTGAAAAATGCCTTGTGCATTCCTGTCATACAGAACAATGAATGTACTCCAATTAAAAACAATTTAAAGTGCTGATCAGGGTGATTTACAGCAACTCAAGATGAAAACATTGTACGATCAGCTCTTTTCAGGCCATACAACATACTTGCCTGCTTAAATAAACACTTCTGACTGTTAGGGGGCTGCAGGCAGCTTCCTCCCAGCTCTGTGGGATAATGTAATTGCCAACAAGTGTCAAACAGTGTTCACAACCCACATCACAGATGCTCTATGAAATATAAGTGCATATGGTTATGGATTTCTCTTGGGTTCTGCTGTATTTAAATACTTGAGGTGGTGCTGGCAAAAGACTTCCATTGAATGGGAGTAGTCTTAAAAATACAAACGTGCATCCCTAAGAGAACGGTCATGGGGTTGTTAGTAAGTACAAGCGATATTCGACCAGCATCCTTCTTTCAGTCACAGTGGAACATTACATTTCTGTATGTAGAAGTCAAACAGATGGTCACACACTTCAGAGTGGAAGGGAATTGGGTGATTCAACTTTAAATGAGTATCACTGAGCTGATGATAGTACAGTTACAGCTCTGTGGTGCAGCAGTCCACAAGTCTTCCAAGATGTAAAATGATGTGTAAAAAATCTACATTTATAAGCCTTCTGCACATTCCTCAAAACATCTTCGTAACCAAGTAACAAGATACTCTATCCAAAGCTTTGCTTCATTGACTCCTAATTTCTCACAGAAACCACAACTGTCCATGCAAAATTTAACTGGCTTAGTTATAAAAATATTTGGTACACTGCACAATTTTGGTCTCCATACTTAAGTAGAATGTGGAGGTGGCACAACAAAGGTTCAATAGATTTGTCCCTAGGATGGGAGGGTTGTCCAATGATGAGAGGCTGAATAAACTGGACCTATACTCTCTGGAGTTCAGAAGAATGAGAGGTGATCTCATTGAAACATACAAGATTCTGATTGTATTGACACAGAGGTTGTTTCCCCTGGCTAGGGAATCTAGAACACGGGAGCACAGACCCAGGATAAGGGGCTGAACATTTAGGACTGAGTTGAGAAATTTTGTGACTCAAAGGGCTGTAAATCTTTTGAATTCTCCACCCCAGAAAATTGTGGATGCTCCATTGTTGAATATATTTAAGGCTGAGATAGACAGATCTTTGTTCTTTCAGGGAATCAAGGGATTTGGGGAACGGGTATGAAAGTGGAGTTGATGCTGAAGATCAGCCATGATCTTAATGAATGGGGAAAGCAGGCTTGACAGGCCATATGGTCTACTCCTGTTTCTGTTTCTTATTGAACTGTCATTGTGTGTTTAAGCTTAATTTTGTTGTAGAATTTTATAATTTATGATTAGAAATTTATGATTTAACAACTAGCTCAGTTTAATTTTCATGAAAATTACATATCCGTGGAATTTTTATAAAGTTGCTAAAGAGACAGAGGTGGGCCAAAGTATATACGAACAAACGTACATACAAAATACGAGCAGAAGTAGGCCATTCGGCCCCTTGAGCTTGGTCCGCCAATCAATAAGATCATGGCTGATCTGTTTGTGTTTTGAGTTCTGCATTCCCATCTACCCCCAATAACCTTGGATTCCCTTGCCTAACAAGAATCTATCTACCTCTGTCTTAAAAATATTCGGTGACCCCGCCTCTAATGCCTTCTGAGGCAGAGAGTTTAAAAGTCACACAACCCTCAGAAAAAATTTCTCCTCATCTCTATCCTATAAGGGTGGCCCTTCATGTTAAAACATTGCCCCCTAGTTCTGGACTCACCCGCAAAAGGAAACATCCTTTCCACATCCACCTTGTCAAGACCATTCAGGATCTTATATAGTTCAATCAAGTCACCCCTCACTCTTCTAAGCTCCAGTGGAAACAAGCCCAGCCTGTCCAACCTATAAGGCAATCTGCTCATTCCAGGTATCAATCTAGTAAACCTCCTCTGAACCACCAACAGTGCACTTACATCCTTTCTTAAATAAGGAGACCAAAACTGCACACAGTATTCGAGATGTGGTCTCACCAATGCCCTTTATAACTGAAGCATAACATCCTTACTTTTATGTTCAATTACTTTCGTAATAAAGGATAGCATTCCATTAGCCTTCTTGATTACTTGCTGTACCTGCTTACTAAGTTTTTGTGACTCATGCACAAGAACACCTAGATCCCTCTGCACCTCGGAATTCTGCAGTCATTTTCCATCTAAGTAATACTCTTTTTTATTCTTCCTGCCAAAGTGAACAACTTCATTTTCAACTTCAATATTATACTTCATCTGCCAGATTTTTGCCCACTCACTCAACTTACCCATGTCCGTCTGCAAACTCCTTATGTCTTCTTCACAACATTCTTTCCTACCTGTCTTTATGTCATCTGCACATTTAGCTACTATGCCTACCCTCCCCTCATCTAAGTCATTGATGTAAATTGTAACAAGTTGATGCCCCAGCACAGACCCCTGCGGGACTCTACTAGCCGCATCCTGCCAATCAAACAAAGATCCATTTATGCGTACTCTCCATTTTCTGCCAGCCAGCCAATCCTCTATCCAGGCTAATATGTTACCTCCTACACCATAAGCTTTTATTTTCTGCAACAACCTTTGACGTGGCACTTTATCAAATGCCTTCTGGAAATCCAAGTACAGTATGCCTACAGGCTCCACTTTATCCACAGCACATGTTACTCCTTCAAAGAACTCTAATAAATTGGTTACACATGATTTCCCTTTCACAAAACCATGCTGACTGACTCTTCCCGATTACCTTGTGTTTTTCTAAGTGCCTAGCTACAACCTTTTTAATGATCGACTCTAAACCTTCCCCACAACAGGTGTCAAGCTAACTGGCCTATAATTTCCTGTTTTCTGCCTCCCTCCCTTCTTGAATAAAGAGGTTATATCTGCTACTTTCCAGTCTGATGAAACCTTTCCAGAACCTAGGGAATTATGGAAAATTAACACCACCACATCTATTACCTCAGTAGCCATCATTTTTAAGCCCCTAGGATGAAGTCCATCTGGACCCGGAGAATTGTCAGCCCGCGGCGCCATCAGTTTGCTCAGTACTGCTTCCCTAGTGACTGTAATTTCACCAAGTTCCTGTCTCCCTTCCACCTTCTGATTTACAGCAATTGCTGGAATGTTTTTTGTATCCTTTATAGTGAAGACAGAAGCAAAATATTTGTTCATTTCGTCTACCATTTCCTTATTGTCTACTATAAAATCCCCATTGCCACTCTCTAGAGGACCACACTCATTTTACTTACTTTTTTTCCTGTTTAAATACCTGTAGAAACTCTTGCTATCCATTTTTACATTTCTAGCTAGCTTCCCCTCATACTCTAATTTCTTTCTCCTGATTAACATTTTAGTCATTCTCTGCCGTTCTTTATATTCTGACTAATCATCTGACCTGCCACTTATCTTTGTGCAGTTATAAGTTATATAAGTTTGATGCTTTCTCTAACTGGTTTAGTTAACCATGGATGGTGGGTCCTCCCCTTAGAATTTTTCTTTATAGTAGGAATATACTTATTCTGAGTATTCTGAAAAATCCCTTAAATGTATGCCATTGCTTCTCTATTGATCTATCCCCTATAAAGACTAATTTGAAGACTCTATCCACTGAGTTGTCAATAATAGATGACTGTGGCCAATTACACACATGCTCCTTTTCCGTTGGTCTCGGAATCAGCTGTCAATCAGAGACACTATCCTCAGGGTAATGGCCTAACTGTTGATTTGTAACTGGGAGGGCTCTTTGTGCAGAACAACATTATAAACAACAAGGTCACGCAATGGTATAACGAACAATGAGGCCATCTTTAATAATATCACATGATATTTTGAACTGTAAATAATGGCTCCTTGAGATGTAATTTAACACTTCAAACTCGCACCTATCCCCTAACCTAGTATCCCAGTTAACTTAAGCTAGCTCAGCTTTCATGCCCACATAGTTGACCTTACTTAAGTTTAAAACACTAGTCTTAGACCCACTCTTTTCCCTTTCATACTGGATGTAAAATTCAATCATATTGTGGTCACTGCTACCTAGGGATGCCTTTACTCTGAGAACATTAATTATTCCTATCACGTTACACAATGTCAAGTAAATACAACTTTCTCCATGATTGGTTCCAGAGCATGCTGTGCTGCTCTAAAAAAACTCTCTCGAAAACATTCTATTAACTCCTCATCCAGGCTACCACTGCCAATCTGATTTTTCCAGCTTATACATAGATTAAAGTCACCCGTGATTATTGCCGTCCCTATATCACAAGCACCCAATATTTCTTCTTGTATACTTTGTTCTACATTGTGGTTACTATTAGGGGGCCTGTAGACCATTCCCACTAGTGATTTCTTTCCTCTACTATTCCTCATATTCACTCAAACCAATTCTACATCATGATCTCCTAAACCAAGGTCATCTCTAACTATTACACACTTGTCATCCTTGATTAACAGTGCTATCCCTCCACCTTTACCCAGCTTCCTATTCTTCTTGATGGTCATATAACCCTCAATATTCAGGACCCAATCCTTGTCATTCTGCAGTTAGGTCTCTGTAATGGCTATCAGATCATATTTATTTACTTCAATGCGCACTATTAATTTGTTTACTTTGTTGTGAATGTTACGCGCATTCAGATACAGAACCTTTAGTTTTGACTTTTTGTTATCTTTGTGACATCTAGTCTTGATTCATGATGCATTCTTAGGTTTTTTCCTCTCTTACTTGTCTCTACTGTTTGATATACCACGTCTTTCCACAATTGAACCCTTGCTCCATTATTTGGTTTAAAACCCTCTCTAATTCCCTAGTTATGTGGTTTACAAGAACACTGGTCCCAGCCCAGTTCAGGTGTAGACCGTCCCAATGGTACAGCTCTCACTTTTCCAAGTATTGGTGCCAGTGCCCCACAAACTGGAACTCACTTCTCCCACACCAGTTTTTGAGCCATGTGTTAATTTCTCTAATTTTATGTATCCTATAGCAATTCACACGGGGCTCAGGTAATAATCCAGAGATTATGACCTTTGAGGTTCTGCTTTTCAATTTAGTACTAGCTCCTCATACTCTCTATGCAGAACCTCTTTCCTAGTTCTACCTATGTCATTGGTACCCACATGGACCATGACAACTGGATCCTCCCCCTCCCACTGCAAGTTCCTCTCCAGCCCCATGTAGATGTCCTGAACCCTGGCACCAGGCAGCCAACACAGCTGCCTGGACTCTCGCTCTTTGCTACATAGAACAGTGTCCATCCCCCTCACTATACTGTCCCCTACTACCCCTACATTCCTTTTTGTTCCCCTGGCTTGAATGGTTTCCTGTACCACGTGCCATGGTCAGTTTGCTCATCCACCCTGCAGTCCTGTTCTCATCCAGACAAACTGAGAGAACCTCAAACCTATTGAACAATTGTAGAGGCTCACACTCCTGCACTCCTGCCCTCTGGGTCCCCTCACCTGCCTCATTCCTGTCCCTGACCACTGACCAAATGAGAAGACCCTATCCTAAGGGGTGTGACTGCCTCCTGGTACAAAACATCCAGGTAACTTTCCCCCTCCCTGATGTGTCACAGAGTCTGCAGCTCAGCCTCCAGCTCAATAACTCTGAGCCGAAGTTCTTCAAGCTGCAAGCACTTACTGCATACATGTTTGCCCTGGATCATAATGCTATCCAGGTGCTCCCACATGCTGCAGCCTTGACACATCACCTGTGCTGCCATCCTTAACGTGTTTTAAGTAATTACTTAATTATATTATTCACATTTTTGTGTTGCTTTTTAATATACTTTATTAACTTTACCACCAATTTGTATACTATTTTAAACCTTAGGAATAGGATAGACCTTAACCACTCAAGATACTCACCAAACAGCTAACTCTTTTCCCTGTAGCAGAGTAAGAACCAATTCCTACAGGGTCAGAAAGATAGAAAAAGGAAACAAACACCTCCTCCTCCCTTCACCTCAGCTGCACTTTGTTTTCCTTAGCTGCAAGTGTTATGTATATTGATGAATAAAGCATTCTGAATATTGATGAACGAAACAACTGAATACAGTTGAAGTGGAAGCACAAATTGCTATGGAGATGAAGTGATATCTCAGCAGTAACAGACTTAGGATAGGGCAGGGCAGAGTAGGGCAGGGCAGGTGAGCTAAACAGCTGGTACAAAGAAAATTAGAAAAATGGAGTAGGAAACAGGTGGTGTTCCAGATTTAATCAAAGAATCCCTTTCAGCACTAAAATGATATACATGAGATAGTGGAAAAGTGCTATATCTATTTGGCTAGTTAGGGACTAAGAAGGGAACTGTTAGTCCTTTGGAAGTTCATTATAGACCACAGAACATTGGAAAGGAAAGACAGAGAGAAAGAAAGAGAGAGAGACAAGTTAGAGAAAAATACAGAACAGTGGCAATCCAGATGGGTGGCTTTATTTATCCAAAGAGCGGGGGAAATCCAACATAAGTAGCAAAGTAAGAGAAGGGTATTTACAATGTGTCCATGATTATTTTTTGGTTTAGGTGCTTATAATATAAGAGGGAAGAGGCAGCAACAGATCTAGTCCCAAGCAGTGAAGTGGAACAGATAGAGATAGGGAAACATCTGAGAAACAGTGAGCATAGGTTTCAATTTAAAAATAAATGAAGAGAGGGAACAAAGATAAATCATCACTGACTGGGAAGGGGTAAAAAAACACCAAATTTCAATGTGATTCCAAGAGAACTGGTCCACTAACTGGAAAGGGAAAACAAATGGTGCATTAGACTCTGGATAAATTGGGCAACTTTCAAACAGATGATTAGAGTACAAGCCAGATTTATTGCCATAGAAAATAAAGGGTGTGTCGGAAAAAAAAAAGAGTTCCTTGCATGGCTGGAGCAAATAAAATTAAATTTAAAAATTGATTTGATGAAGCTAGGATTAATGATGCAAAAGAAAAAGCAGCAGAGTACAGAAAATACAGAAAGGAAGTGAAGGCTTAGAAAGGTCAAGAGGGTCTATGGAGAAAGACTAGCCAGTAATTAAAAAAACTTTTCTAAACACATGAAAAGTAGAATAAAGGAACGGACTAATTAAATGTAAAAGAAATTCTTGTTCTGGAGGATCAGGGAAATGGCAGAAAGACTAAACAGGCATTTGACGTCAGATTTTACAGGAGAGTGTGAAGTTGGAATAAAAGAGCATAGGAGGAGGAGGAGGAGGTCAATGACAAGATAGGATAACTACAGAGGGGGAAGTAATACTGAAAATGTTGGTGGAATTCTACTTCCTTCACAGAAAATAAAAAAATAAAAACACCAAAATTAAAGTTTAAAGACAGTTTAGTGATAACTTCTTGTAATTTTAAAAACATTAACTAAAACATTAACCAAATCATAAACCAACATTCAGTCCCACTGGCACAGAATAAAACAGTAAATTTGAATGGATTGACCTTCTTCAGCAAAATACTTCACCTAAACTGGATAAAATGAAACTCAAGGAAGGAATGCTGCTTTCTTCTCACCATTATTCTGCAGCTCCAGAACTAGTGCATGAGTATCAAAACATATCCTCCTCTGCTCCTGGGACAATAGTTCAACTTTTCTAACATCATAAGTGCGCAACAGGTTAGCAGCTAAAAAACCTGCAATCAAAATAGATCAGCTTCATGTGACTTTGGTTCATCCCATGTTCAACAAAACAGTGTCCAGAAATATCTAAAACATGTAAATCAGAATTTATTTTTAAACAAAAGCCTTATATGACTTACTTCTGTTTTATGATATGGCAGTATTGGTTACTTAAGGGAAAGAGCCTACAGCAGGTACGTTTTGTTTGAGATACTTTCATTGCATATCGAAAATAAAACATAGCCATAAAAAGATTCACTACATTTAAAAAAAAGATTATATTACTAAAAAATAAATAGCCCAAAGTTGACCTTTCCCACCTTCCGTCCATTCCAAGGAACAGGGAGTTATTCCAATGATTTTCCAAGGATTCAAAACTTTGCACAAGCCTTTACAGCTGAATGACACTGGGAGCATCTGCTAATGACAATGTATTCTGCAAGTTCAGCTGGTCATGTGACAATGAGACAACATAACATCAGTTCTCAGTTCAAAACCTTGAACGCAGCCGCTCTGACAAGCAAAATGAGCGACATAACTGCATAGCTACCTGCAGACAGGGAGGCAGCAAAGCAGATTTTTGTGGGTAAAAGTCACATCCTTTCTATAAATAAATATACATTTTTTGATTTTTATTGGATGTTATGTATGTTATGAATTGATTATACATATGTATAATAGATTTTTAAGACACTGAACATTTAGATGTACAATTAGCGTGAGTGCGTAGCCTCTCATAGTTAGGACCCGGCAATGGGGAGGTATCCACTGCAGTTTATTGCTCTGTGTTAATTAGAGTTGAGGACAGTGGGGTCCTGATCGTTGGGGATGATGTTGGTTGAGATCGGTGGAGGAGGCTCTTACCCAGTCTAATTAATGTTTTCATAGCTATATTTTTGCAATGGACAATGGGAAATAATTTGAACAAGTACTCCCTCTGAGTTTTCTTTCTGCTATTACCTTCAATTAACTTCTATGATTTTCAAAACAAGTATCACGACTCTCAGCTATGATCTCATTCCCTGAACCCTGCTCGAATTTGGACCGGGCAAAATACCTACCTAATAGGACTGGAAGGAAACATGTCCAAAGGTTACCTGAGTGATTGAGAGGTTCACTAAGAACCTGTCAACCCCATTTACATACATTGCATGGGGTATGGGACAAACTTTTTGAATTCCATTCAGCACAACAACGAAAATAAACTTGACAGCGTCTTGACAGCTTAGATCAACCTCCTGCATATATATTTTTAAAATTTTAAAGTCACACTCACCACGTTTTGACAGCGCTCCTGGGCTTCGGGCTAAAGTATGCTGCAGGACGCTAAGTCGGAAGTTGTAAGTTTGTAACAAAGTCTTACAATGCTGAATCCGTTTCATGTCTTTCCTTTCCCTCACTTACTACTCAGTCTTTACTAGCTGTTCCTACTGAACAGTAATAGAATGAGCCAGTAAACTGCGGCTGCTACTGCAATCTTAATAGATAATAAAAGCTTATTTAACAAAACTACACTGCCCTGTTTGTCCTTGATGTCATTTCCACTCATGAAACTACAAGCCTCGCGATCTCTTCGAGAAATTCTTCGAGCTCAGGTTAGCATCACCCTGTGGGCTGGAGTGATATTACACTCCTGCCTGGCAGAAGACAGGAATTGCAGTGTTTTCTATAATTGGATTTTTAGTCCCCTCCCCTGTTTTGACTTTTGCTGGGATGTGGTTTTACTAGTTGCTCATGTGTGAGCTGAAACAACAATGCCAGGGTTCTCCAAGAGTCCTCCCAGCAGACTGCGATTTTACTCCCACCCATTCATCCTAAGGTGTGGAAAATGTGGGGCTGGCAAACAGACCAGAGGAAAATCTCAGCCTTAATGCTGTGTGACAGATTGATAGGCCCCTCACAACTCGGCTCTGTCCTAACCTCCCTCATCATGAGATGCGATTTTCTAATAGGGATCGTTACTAGAAATTAGAGCCAGAAAACAAAATTGCATTGTCCCCTCTCTACCAGGGACAGCAAGTTCAGTTGTTGCCGAGCACCTTCTCACATCCTCAGGAGAGATCAAGGTGCCTCACCGCAATTAAAACCTTTATGTGGTTAAACAGAGCTTCTACAAACAATAAATTGGATGATGGCCAGTTAAATTACATTTGGTGGTGATTGATGGATGAATGGTGGCTGTAGGACCCTCTGCTGAGAGGGTCCTATAGCTACCAAGCAAATGGGGTCTCATTTTAACGTAGTCTAAACAGAGGCGTCTTCGATAATGCAGGACTTCCTTTTTACTGCATTGGATTATTTTCCCTTTTCTTAAATTAATTCTCGAGACGTGGGTATTGCTGGCAAGACCATCATTTATTGTCCACCCTAATAGCCCTTGAAAGGGTGAACTGTCTTCTTGAACCGCTGCAGTCTATGTGGTGAATGCACACCCACAGTGCTGTCAGGAATGGAGTTCTAGGATTTTGAAACAATGACAGTGATGACAATATATTTCCAAGTCAGGATGTTGTGTGATTTGGGGGGAAACTTGCAGATGGTGTGTCCCATGTGCCCACTGCCCTTCACCTTTTAGGTGGTAGAGGTCGTGTGTTTGGAAGGTGCTGTTGAAGGAGGCTTGGCGAGTAGCTGCAGTGGATCTTGCAGATTATATACACTACAGCCATGGTACTCCACTGTTGGAGGAAGTGAATAGTTGAGGTAGCGGATGGACCAAGCTAGCAGGCTGTTTGTCCTGGATGGTGTCGAGCTTCTTGTGTGTTTTTGGAGCTACACTCATCCAGGCAAGTGGAGAATATTCCATCACACTCCTGAATTTGATCTGTTGGATGGTGGACAGATTTTGGGGAGCCAGGAGGCGAGTTACTCATGGTAGAATACCCAGTTGCTGACTTGCTCTTATAGCCGCAGTGCTTATATGGCTGACTAAGTTTAGTTTCGACCATTGGTGATTCCCAGGATGCTAATGGTGGAGGATTCGACAATGGCAATGCTCTTGAATGTCAAGGGGAGATGTTTAGATTCTTGCTTATTGGAAATGGCCATTGTCTGACATTTGTGTGGAGTGAATGCTACTTTCCACTTGTTAGCCCAAGCCTGAATGTTGTTCATGCCTTGCTGCAGGCTGCTTCAGTGACTGAGGAGTCTTGAATGGTAAAATCAAAATACTGCAGATGCTGGAAATCTGAAATAAAAACAAAAAATGCTGGAAAAACCCAGCGGGTCTGGTAGCATCTGTGGAGAGAGAAATTGAGTTAACGTTTCAAGTCCATATGCCCCTTCTTCAGAGCTAAATAGAAGTATAAATTTGATGGATTTTATACTGTTTAAGAGGGGGTGGAGCATGTGGAGCAAAATAGGTCAGGGAAAAATGGGAGCTCAGGAGAGACTGATAAAGATATCATGGACACAAGACCAAGGGAGTGTTAATGGTGATATTAAAGACTAAAGAGGATGCTGATAGTGGCATAAAGGTAAGATAGCTGAATGTATGGAATGGTATTGAACGCAATGCAAACATCATTGAACATCTCCATTTCTCATCTTATGTTGGAGGGAAGGTCAATGATGAAGCAGTTGAAGATGTTTAGGCTTTGAACACTGTCCTGAGGAACTCCTGCAGTCATTTCCTTGGGCTGAGATGATTGGTGCCCAAAAACCATGAAGGTTTTCCTATGTGCTGGGAATCACTCCCCAAAAGTGTGATGGAATATTCTCCAGTTGCCTGGATGAGTGTAGCTCCAACAACACTCAAGAAGCTTGACACCAACCAGGACAAAGCAGCCTGCTTGATTGGCACCCTCTCCACAAATATTCACTCCCTTCGCCACCGACACACAGGTGCAGCAGTGTGTACCATCTCCAAGATGCACTGCAGAAACTGACCAAGGCTCCTTAGACAGCATCTTCCAAACCCACGACCACTACCATTCAGGGGGACAAGGGCAGCAGCTGCATAGGAACACCATCACCTGCAAGTTCCCCTCCAAGCCACTCAGCATCCTGACTTGGAACTATATTGCCGTTCTTCACTGTCGCTGGGTCAAAATCTTGGAACTCCCTCCCTAACAGCACTGTGGGTGTACCTACACCACATGGACTGCAGTGGTTCAAGAAGGCAGCTCACCACCGCTTTCTCAGGGGCAATTAGGGATGGGCAATAAATGCTGGCCGAGCCAGCGACGCCCACCTCCCATGAATGAATAATTAAAATGTTCAGCCAGTGGAGAGTTTTGATTCCTATTGGTGTCAATTTTACTAGGGCTCCTTGATGCCATACATTCAACTCTTCAGTCCATGTTTAGGCGAAGGTTGTAATGAGGTCTGGAGCTGAGTGGCCCTAACAGAACTCAAACTGAGCATTGGTGAGCAGATTATTGGTGAATAAGTGCCACTTGATAGCACTGCCAACAGCTCCTTCCATCAACTTGTTGCTGAATAAGAGCACATTGATGAGGTGGTAATTGGGTGGATTAGATTTGTTCTGCTTTCTGTGCACAGGACACACCTGGGCAATTTTCAGTAAAGATGATGTGCTTTAAATTTGGAGGATGGATTAATGATTTAAAGGGGAGAGTGCTACCATTCTAAGTCACATTTGTACTCACTGTAGCTAACATCAACAAACTTACCACAGCTAGAAATTACCCGAGGCCTTGCTGGAGCTGTATGGCTTAGCACCAGAGGTAGCATAATTACTAAGATAAAAGCAAAAAACTGCAGATGCTGTAAATCCAAAACATAAACAAAAGTACCTGGAAAAGCTCAGCAGGTCTGACAGCATCTGCGGAGAGGAATACAGTTAACGTTTCGAGTCTGAGTGACTCTTCATCAGAATGTTGTGATGAAGAGTCATTCGGGCTCGAAACGTTAACTGTATTCCTCTCCGCAGATGCTATCAGACCTGCTGAGTTTTTCCAGGTATTTTTGTTTTTGTGTAGCATAATTACTGATTGAATCATTGAGGGGACCAGGTCTGAATTTGAATCATTGAGGGGACCAGGTCTGAATTTTCTCACAGACTGAAAGCTCACTATCTTTGTGAAAATGGCTCTGGAGGCCCAGATCCAGAAGCCCTGCCACCCAACTTGGCCCTCACTATTTTTGCGGGCGGGGACGGGAAAGGGGACATATCGAAGTCAACACATCTGTGGTTCATGGAGGCAGCTGCATATGTTAAAGTGCAACTGCCTTTAGCCTGATTTGATTTTTGCAAGGAGGGAGTGGGAAATACAATGTGTGTACATTAGACCTGGTGGAAGAAGGTCTAAACTTATTGGAGTTCTTTGGAGAGGTGGGGTACCCTTTTGGAGAGGTACCCTTTTGGATATGGTCCCAGGACATCTTTGGGAGAGAGCAGGTGTCCTTCGGGAGAGGTCAGGTGTTTTTTGGGAGAGGTTACATTCCCTTTGGGATTGTTAAAAGTGGACACGAATAGGCATAAAAAGTGGATAAACTCATTGGAACGGTTCAGCTCATTGGAACTGTCAAAAGGGGTTGTGAAAGGGAGCTGTCAAAAGGAACTGTCTCCTTCCCTTTAAATAATTGAAAAAGCCGCCTGCAATTTGAATTGAAAAAAATCAATGCTTGCTATTTTTATCTGTCTGCTGACACAAGCCTGAGGGATAACATTACACGATTAGTGCTACATGACTGATTTCACAACCTATCATTATCACAGCGGGATGCCTGTCAGTTCACATTTTGATTGACAGCTCCAAGTGCTTATAAAGTCTTTGAAGTGGGACTGTGAATACAAATGCTAGTTCTTATAAGGGATTAAAGAAAGTTAAACATAGTGAATGGGTTTTTTTATATCAATGAGAGTGTTTCCTTAAAATAGTTAATTCATCAATAGATGCTTAAGAACATTATTTAATCTCAGCATGGGTCCTGAGGTCTTCCCATGGTCGATACTGGGTGAGTTGGCATTGAGAGTGTAAGGTCAAAGTGCGGTGCTTGGGCGGCATGAGTTGGCATGAAATGGTACTAAGTTGGAAAGGGCCTATAAAGGGCCATTGGGTGGGCGAAGGGGCATAGTGTAGCATAGGGGCTATAAAGGGCTATGAGAATTTGGTGGAGGGGTAAAGGTTGACATGGAAGGTGTCAGGGGCGATGGGGGCGTGAGTGAGGGGCATGAGGTGGCATGGGTAGGATATGGGGAGTGTGTGGAGGGTGTGAGGGTGATGGCTGGAGGGCGTTTTCTCACAGTGCTGGAGCAACGCTAAAATGCTTTATGCCCAGTTCGCCTCTGCACCCAGCAGCCCCTTTGCTGCCTCCTAACTGTTTCCAGGGGCGGCAGGCCTGACTCCCATTTCACACCCACCAGCCTCCCTACCCCAGTCCCCCAAGCCCCAGAGTGAAAATCCAACTATCCGGGGCACTTTTTCTCAGGCTGGGCTTGCAGAACCAGGAATTGTGCCAACTCTGCGCTCCTGACCGGGAATAAAAATTCAGGCCCCTGTGTACTGTTTATGACATTGCCTTCCATGAGACCATAAGACCTAGGAGCAGAAATTAGGCCATTCGGCCCATCGAGTCTGCTCCACCATTCAATTGTGGCTGATAAGTTTCTCAAACCCATTCTCCTGCCTTCTCCCCGTAACCTTTGATCCCCTTACCAATCAAGAACCTATCTATCTCGGTCTTAAATACACTCAATGACCTGGCTTCTACAGCCCTCTGAGGCAATGAATTCCATAGATTCACCACTCTCTGGCTAAAGAAGTTTCTCCTCATCTCTGTTCTAAAAGGTCTTCCCTTTACTCTGAGGCTGTGCCCTCGGGTCCTAGTCTCTCCTACTAATGGAAACATCTTCCCCACGTCCACTCTATCCAGGCCTTTCAGTATTCTGTAAGTTTCAATCAGATCCCCCCTCATCCTTCTAAACTCCATCGAGTATAGACCCAGAGTCCTCAAACGTTCCTCATATGTTAAGCCTTTCATTCCTGGGATCGTTCTCATGAACCTCCTCTGGACCCTCTCCAGGGCCAGCACATCCTTCCTGAGATACGGGGCCCAAAACTGCTCACAATATTCTAAATGTGGTCTGACCAGAGCCTTATAAAGCCTCAGCAGTACATGCCTGCTTTTATATTCTAGTCCTCTTGAAATAAATGCCAACATTGCATTTGCCTTCCTAACTACCAACTCAACCTGCAAGTACCTTAAGAGAATCCTGGACTAGGACTTCCAAGTCCCTTTGCACTCCAGATTTCTGAATTCTCTCCCCATTCAGAAAATAGTCTATGCCTCTATTCTTCCTACCAAAGTGCATGATCTCACACTTCCCCACATTGTATTCCATCTGCCACTTCTTTGCCCATTCTCCTAACCTGTCCAAATCCTTCTGCAGCCTCCCCGCCTCCTCCTTACTACTTGTCCCTCCACCTATCTTTGTATCATCTGCAAACTTAGCCAGAATGCCCTCAGTTCCTTCATCTAGATCATTAATGTAAAAAATGAAAAGTTGTGGTCCCAACACTGACCCCTGCGGAACTCCACTAGTCACCAGCCGCCATCCTGAGAAGGATCCCCTTATCCCCACTCTCTGCCTCCTGCCAGACAGCCAATCTTCTATCCATGCTAGTACCTTGCCTCTAACACCATGGGCTCTTATCTTACTGAGCAGCCTCCTGTGCGGCTCCTTGTCAAAGGCCTTCTGGAAGTCCAAGTAGATAACATCCATTGGCTCTCCTTTGTCTAACCTACTCATTACCTCCTCAAAGAATTCTAACAGATTTTTCAGGCATGACCTCCCCTTGATGAAACCATGCTGACTTTGCCCTATTTTACCATGCACTTCCAAGTATTTTGAAATCTCATCCTTAATAATGAACTCTAAAATCTTACCAACGACCGAGGTCAGGCTAATCGGCCTGTAATTTCCCGTCTTTTGCCTCACTCCCTTCTTAAACAGGGGGTTACATTAGCGATTTTCCAGTCCTCTGGGACCCTCCCTGACTCGAGTGATTCCTGAAAGATCACCACCAACACCTCCACTATCTCTTCAGTTATCTCCTTCAGAACTCTGGGGTGTAATCCATCTGGTCCAGGTGATTTATCCACCTTCAGACCTTTCAGTTTTCCTAGCACCTTCTCCTTGGTAATGGCCACCATACTCACCTCTGCCCCCCGACTCTCTTGAACTTTGGGGATGTTACTCGTGTCTTCCACCGTGAAGACTGACGCAAAGTACCTATTCAGTTCCTCCGCCATTTCTTTGTTCCCCACTACTACTTCTCCAGCGTCATTTTCCAACGGCCCAATGTCCACTTTTGTCTCTCTCTTACCCTTTATACATCTAAAAAAACTCTTGCAATCTTCTTTTATATTATTGGCTAGTTTACCCTCATAATTAATCTTCTCCCTTCTTATTTCTTTTTTAGTTGTCCTCTGTTGGCCTTTGTAGGCTTCCCAATCCCCTGGTTTCCCACTGCTCTTCGCCACATTGTATGCTTTCTCTTTAGCTTTTATGCTGTCCCTGACTTCCCTTGTCAGCCATGGTTGCCTTGTCCTCCTTTTAGTATGCTTCTTCTTCCAAGGGATGAATTTTTGCTGTGTCTCCCAAATTACTCCCAGAAACTCCTGCCATTGCTGTTCCACTGTTTTTCCTGCTAGGCTCATCTCCCAGTCAATTCTGGCCAGCTCCTCCCTCATGCCTCTGTAGTTGCCTTTATTCAACTGTAATACCGTTACATCTGATTCCAGCTTTTTCCTCTCAAATTGCAGGGTAAGTTCTATCATATTATGGTCACTTCCTCCTAAGGGTTCCTTCACCTTAAGATCCCTTATCAAATCTGCCTCATTACACATCACTAAATCTAGAATTGCCTGTTCCCTAGTGGACTCCACCACAAGCTGCTCTAAAAAGCCATCTTGTAGACATTCTACAAATTCCTTTTCTTGGGATCCACTACCAACCTGATTTTCCCAGTCTACCTGCATATTGAAATCCCCCATGATCATTGTAACCTTGCCTTTCTTAGACGCCTTTTCTATCTCCTGGTGTATCTTATGCCCCACATCCTGATTACTGTTCGGAGGCCTGTACATAACTCCCATTATGGTTTTTTTTATCTCTGTGGTTCCTCAACTCTACCCACACAGATTCTACATCATCTGACCCTATGTCATTTCTTGCTATCGATTTAATTTCATTTCTTACTAACAAAGCAACCCCACCCCCTCAGCCAACCTGCCTATCTTTTCGATAGGATGTATATCCTTGGATATTTAGCTCCCAGTCCTGATCCCCTTGCAGCCATGTCTCTGTGATGCCCACCACATCATACCTGCCAATTTCAATTTGCACCACAAGCTCATTCACCTTATTTCGTATACTGCGTGCATTCAGATACAACACCTTCAGTCCTGTATTTCCTGTCCCCTTTCTCATTGTCGTCCCTTTATCTGATGTGCTTGAAGTTAGATTCCTAGTCCTTTCCAAACACTCTGCCCTATTTTGTGTTCTGGGGACTTTAATAGCCTCTCCTGGGCTCTCCTTTCTTTTCAGTTTTTTCATAATTTTCCATGAAGTTGAATCCACCCCCCCACACGCTAACCTGCTGCTTTGTTTCCCATTAGTCATACTTCTTGGAGTTTTACCCTTCCCTCCCCCACCCCCACTTTCTAGTTTAAAGTCCTGTTAACCACCCTATTTACCCTTTTCGCTAGGACATTGGTCCCAGATCGGTTCAGGTGGAGACCATCCCAACAGTACAGATCCCTCCTGTTCCAATACTGATGCCAGTGCCCCACGAAATGGAACCCCTCTTTCCTGCACCACTCCTTTAGCCACGTGTTTACTTCCCTTATTCTTGCGTCCCTATGCCAATTTGCACGTCGTTCGGGTAGTAATCCGGAGATTATAACCTTTGAGGACCTGTTCTTTAATTTAGTTCCTAGTTCCTGATAGTCCCCAAACAGGTCCTCTTTCCTAGTCTTACCTATGTTATCAGAGGAAAAGGACAATTTGACAGCTGCTGTGGCCCAGATGATTATTGCTTTGATATATTGTATTACATTGCATTTTCCTCCCCTTGCAGTGCCTCACATAATGAATCCTTGCTCCTCAAGACAATACAAAAAATACAAGAATTGTCTCAGAAGCAGCCAGGCTGACAAAATTGCAAACTCTGTCTTCCTGCATCACTCTTATGCATGTCTTGTTAGCATGTTGACAATATACGGCTATGAGATTGTGAAAGTCCAGAAAATTGTGGAATGTAGTCTCAGAGCCTTAAACTCTTCAGCCTTAGCTGATTTCAGCCTTGAGGTGCTGTTGGAGATGATTTTTAAAATATATAATTAATAATTATGTAAAGTGCTTAAGAGGAGTTTTGATTCTTACAAGAGTTTGGCACTAATAGGAGTTCAGGATACAATTGGAAGTTAAATATGGAGGGGTGGCAGTGCAGTGGATCCTCAATGTATATGTTGTTTTGATCTCTGTAGAGACTGATAACTTTTAAAAAAAGAGATCCAACTTTCCAGTTACTAGCTGAAACAATGACACTGCAAGATTTCACTTTTTAAAACCTTTTCTGTAACAAATGACTAAAATAGTACAATTGACTAAACATTATTTTCTTTTTGTAGACAAATTATACTTTAAACTGCAGAAAGGAACATTCCCCTTTTATACTTAATCGCACATCACATTCTTCACAGAATTACAATCCTGATAGCAAACAGCCACAGTTGCTCCCAGCAACCAACCTTCCCATATCCCCGCTTCATCAAGTAGTAACTTCAAGTCACCATCTCCAGGTGCTTCCTCAGTTTTCAGAGTTTTCAAAATCCACCGCTAGCAGTAAACATCACAATTGTAACAATACGCAATGCTATATATGGATCCTCGTGGATCCTCAGTGCATCTAAGAGCAGCACAACTGCACAAGGTGTTGGAAAGTTGAGCTTCTGGAGCAGAGGATCTCTGTGCTTGAGCAAGGCTACATTCTAATCAGAGAGAGTGCGGGGTTTCTGGGTTGCACTTTCAAATGGGACCTTGGTTTAACATGTCATCTAAGTAATATATTTGGAAGGAAGTGGGTGAACATCTTCAGGGGCAGCGGAAGAGGATGGAACTTCCAGGTAGATGAAGTACCTGAGTTAATAGAACTGCCTAATGTACACTTGGGGGGAAGTCTTACTTATCTGACCTGCAGGGAGTGAGGTTGGTGAAGAAGCCATGAGAAACCCGCAATTTAGTGAGCAACGACAGTGACTTAGAAGAGGGTGGTTCCAAACAATGCTGTGATACCATGGAGCAAGGGTCTTACCCAGAGAGATGAGAAGCAAATAGACAATAAATATAAGATTGGCACTAGTGGGAGGTTCTATAGTTATCAGTATAAATGGGCTTTTTTTTGCATTGTGACTGGTTAGATTGCCTCCCTTATGTCAGGGTGAAGGACATTATGGAACAGGTGGAAAAATCATCTAGAAACAAAATGAAAGCTGCCCATGTTCGTGGTGCGCATTGGAACCAATGACATGGTTAGACAAGGTTTGAACCCTTCGGGAGTTTAATGAGTTCAACCACTAGGTTGTGAAAGAAGGCCTCAGGGGATTACAGTCTTGGGATTGTATCTTATAGTATGCACTAGACAGGTTAAAGTGAGAAATATTTAAAACATCAATGCTGATCTGCGGGGTTGGAGCAACAGGAAAGGGTTCACCAACCAAAATGTCTTTGCAGAGAGGGTAAATAGAGCACCGGATGTTGGGGGTGGGGGATATAAACTAAGATGGTGGGGGAGGGAGAAAGCCTGGTTTGACACTGGAAAATAAGAGCAGGATTGATAAAAATATTGGAATAAAAGCACAAGGATTGGCTGAAATAAATAGTGAGAAAATATAATCAAAGTTGAAGCAAAGTAGAGAGATTTTGTGGTAGGGAGAGATAAAAATACAGTTGTATAAGGTGTGAGTGATCTTAAAAAATAAGAGGAACAAAAATAAGTGTCACACTTATAGGAGAGGCTGTCGCTTCGAGGTAATGTCACCAGAGGCCCAGCTGCTCTGGGCATGTGAGTTCGAATCCCCCTATGGCAGCTGGTGGAATTTAAATTCAGTTAATAAATCTGGAATTAAAAATTAATCTTGGTAATAGTGAGCATGAATCAATTGTTGTAAAAACCCATCTGGTTCACTAATGCCCTTTAGGGAAGGAAATCTGCTATCCTTACCCTGGTCTGGCCTGTGTGTGACTGCAGACCCACAGCAATGTGGTTGACTCTTAAATGCAGTCTGAAATGGCATAGCAAGCCACTCAGTTGTATCAAACCACTACAAAGTCTAAAAAAGTATGAAACTGGACGGACCACCTGGCATGGACCTAGGCACCAGAAATGACAATGACAAACTCAGCCCTGTCAACTCTGCAAAGTCCTTCTTATTAACATCTTAGGGGATTGTGCAAAAATTGAGAGAGCTATCTCAAGGAATAGTCAAGCAACAGCCTGACATAGTCATGCTCACAGAATCATATCTTACAGATAATGTCCCAGACACCACCATCACCATCCCTGGGTATGTCCTGTCCCACTGGCAGGACAGACCCAACAGAGGTGGCGACATAGGGTTATAGAGTTGGGAGGGAGTTGCCCTGAAAGTCCTCAACATTGACTCTGGACCCCATGACATCTCATGGCATCAGGTCAAACATGGGCAAGAAAACATCCTGCTTGTTATCACCTACCACACCTCCCCCACTCTGTAGCTGATGAATCAGTAATCCAACATGTTGAATACCACTTGGAGGAAGCACTGAGGGTGGCAAGGGCACACAATGGACTCTGGGTGGGGGACTTCAATGTCCATCACCAACAGTGGCTCGGTAACCACACAGTCCTTGTGGATACCCTCCATTGTCGGTTATGTGGCACCACCACATTGCTAAATGGGATAGATTTTGAACAAATCCAGCAACTCAAAACTGCGCATCCATGAGGCGCTGTGGGCCATCAGCAACAGCAGAATTGTAAACAACCAATGGCCTGGCTAATCCCCCACTCTACCATTACCATTAAGCTGGGGGATCAACTTGGTTCTATGAAGAGTGCAGGAGGGCATGTCAGAAGCAGCACCAGGCATACCTAAAAATGAGATATCAACCTGGTGAAGCTGTAACACAGGACTGCTTGCTTGCCAAATAGCATAAGCAGCAAGTGATAGACAGGGCTAAGCAATCTCATTACCAACAGATCAGATCTAAGCTCTGCAGCATCCAGTCATGAATGGTGGAGGACAAGTAAACAACTCACTGGAGGAGAAGGTTCCATAAATATCCCCACCCTCAATGATGGGAGAGCCCAGCACATCAGGGCAAAAGTCAAGGCTAAAACATTCGCAACAATCTTCAGCCAGAAGTGCTGAGTGGATGATTCATCTTGGCCTCCTCCTGAGGTCTCCAGTATCACAGATACCAGTCTTCAGCCAATTAAATTCATTCCATGGGATATCAAGAAACAGCTGAAGGCATTGGATACCGCAAAGGCTTTGGGCCCTGACAACATTCCAGCAATAGTACTGAAGACTTGTGCTCTGGAACTAGCTGCACCTACAGCCAAGCTGTTCCAGTACAGCTACAACACTGGCATATACCCAGCAATGTGGAAAATTGTGCAGGTGTGTCCTGTTCACTAAAAGCAGGACAAATACAATCCAGTCACTCAACGCCCTATTAGTCTAGTCTCGATCATCAAAATGATGGAAGGGATCGTTGACAGTGCTACTAAGCGGCACTTACGCAGCAATAACCTGCTCACTGACACTCAGTTTGGGTTCCGCCAGGGCCACTCAGCTCCTGACCTCATTATAGCCTTGATCCAAACATGGACAAGAGAGCTGAGCTCAAGGGGTGAGGTGAAAGTGACTGCCCTTGACATCAAGGCAGCATTTGACTATGTGTGACATCAAGGAGCCCTCACAAAACTTAAGTCAATGGGAACCAGGGGGAAAAATATCCACTGGTTGGAGTCATACCTAGTGCAAAGAAGATGGTTGTGGTTGTTGGAGGTCAGTCATCTCAGACTCAGGACATCACTATAGGAGTTCCCCATCTCCAGCTGCTTCAACAATGACCTTTCCTCCATCATAAGGTCAGAAGTGGGGATGCTCACCGATGATTGCACAATGTTCAGCACCATTCACGACTCCTCAGATACTAAAGCAGTTCATGCCCATATGTAGCAAGATCTGGACAACATTCAGGCTTGGGCTGATAAGTGGCAAGTAACATTCAAGCCACACAAGTGCCAGGCATTGGCCATCTCCAACAAGAGAGAATCCAACCATCTCTTCTTGACATTCAATAGCATTACAACCGCTGAATGCCCCACTATTAACATCCTGGAAGTTACCATTAACCAGAAACTGAGTTGGATCAACCATATAAATGCTGCGGCTACAAGAGCAGGTCAGAGGCTGGGAATTCTGTGGAGAGTGATTCATCTCCTGATTCCCCAAAGCCAGTCCACCATCTACAAGGCACAAGTCAGGAGTTTGATGGAATACTCCCCACTTGAGGAGACGAATGCAGCTGCAGCAACACTCAAGAAGCTTGACACCATCCAGGACAAAGCAGCCCGCTTGATTGGCATCCTATCCACCACCTTCAACACCCACTCCCTCCACCAACATACAGTAACAACATTGTGTACCATCTACAAGATGCATTGCAGCAACTCACCAAGGCTCCTTTGACAGCACCTTCCAAACCTGCGCCCTCTACCATCTAGAAGGACAAGGGCAGCAGATGCATGGGAACACCACCAGCTGCAAGTTCTCCTTCAAGCTACAACCCATCCTGACTTGGAAATATATCGCCGTTCCTTCACTGTTGCTGGGTCAAAATCCTGGAACTCTTTCCCTAACAGCACTATGGGTGTACCTACACCGCATGGACTGTAGCAGCTCAAGAAGGCAGTTCATCATCACCTTCTCAAGAGCAATTAGGCATGGGCAATAAAGATACTGGCCCAACTAGCAATGCCCACATCCCATGAAAGAATAAAAAAAAAATTCCAAAATTGGAGCAAGGATTTGGTGACATGGGTGTGAATGCAAAATATGTTGAAAATGAAATGACAGCATTTGAATCATCAGTGACTCTGAAGGAATATCATGTAATATCCATAATGCCAAAGTTACTTAGATTTGGACAGGATTGGAAAATTTTTGTGCTTAGAACATTTTCCGGAGAGATAGGGAGGAGAAAAGGGCCAATTTAGCAAAGCATTCCATTGCTGCACTAGAATGTAAGTCTATCCAGGGCATTGTCAAGATGAGATAGGGGCGGAGATCTACAAACAATTCAATGAGGTTTGTAAGAACAATAGGACAATGATATTTGGTGATTTCAACTATCCTAAGATGGACTGGAATAAAGATAATGTATGTGCTGAAGTGAGGATTGCAGCAGGATTTCTTCCTAGATTACTGTGCCTCCAGTCTATCAATTGTGCAGTTATGAGTGCCCAAATATAAAAAGGAAATTAAAGCCATAGAGAGCAAACAGCTTTAATTCAGTAGTTAATGCCAGGGTTGAGACACTATAATTATGAGGAGTAATTTGTAATTCTGGAACTATTTCCACTGAAGCAGGAAAAGCTAAGAAAAGATTTATTAGAGAACCCTAAAATTCTGAAGAATTTTGACAGTATGAATAAAGAAAACTATTTTCACTGGTTTGGGCCTCAATAACAAGGAGTCATCCTTTTATAATTATTTATAAGTTAGTGAAGAAGGAGGTTTGGAGAAATGTCTTTAGACAGATGGCTTTTGAAGCATAGAAAGCATTTCCACAGAGGGCGGCGGATGTAGAAATCATGCAACCTTTAAGAGAAAATTGAAGCAGAGGAATATACAGGGCTATATATTTAGAAAGTTCTTAATTGGAACCAGAATACTAGAAAGCATTGATGATGCAGGAAATTTAAATGCTATTGCTGTTTTAAAATTCACATATGATTTTGTGATCAAGTTACACAGATAAGGATGAGTTCTGAAACAGCTGTTCCACTGTCTCAGCCAAGCAACTGTGTGAACGCACTTAATTACAAACCTTACTCCAAATGGATTCTGTTAATATTAGCATGAGGTATCTGTTTGGGTTTTAACAGTATTTAACCTCACACATTGTTATTTGCCAGTGATTATTGGGGTGACTTTGCTCAAGAACATTGGAATATGGGTTTGTGTTTATATGACCGTGTTGGCAAAGATTGGTTAGACCAATATTTAACCTGTGGCTGCATGATGCTTTTTTAAAATTTTCATGGATGTGCATTCAAATAATTTTCCCTGGGTGGGGAATGGGGTTGCTGATTGTACAGATCGGCTTTCATTTTGTAAGTTATTAATACTGGTAAATCTTGCATAGCATTACTCACAGGAGTCTGGAAACGTGCTCTTTTGTAATAGGAGTCTTATATCATGTTACAGGGAGGTCTTGTGGCACAATGGGTAGTATCCCTATCTCTGGGCCAGACGCTCAATGTTCAAGACCCACTTCAAGACGTGATGACCGCGGAAGGTGCTTTCATACCATGGCCAAATAGGTTGATTATCTGCCTATAAATCCTTCCAATGATGGAAGATGGTAAGAGTGGGGAAGTTTCCTGGTCAGCCATACTGTAGCAGGCAATGCCAAACCACTACAGTACTTTGCCAAGCAGAATCATGGACCAATCCAATGGAATTCCGTGGTCGCCAATGCCCTCTTACGGCATGGACATGGTACCTGAGTGAGGAGGGGGATATCATGTTACACATAATGTATTATCAGTGCCATTCATTGAGTCAATCATTAAAGTATGATGGGAAAATGTTATGGAAGTTAAGTGTGACAATTACAGAATGTGTGTACTCTTTGCACCTGGAATGAGGGGCTTCAGTGAGACAACAAGAGGAGTTAAGATTGTTCTCCTTGGAGCAGAAAAGGTTAAGGGAACATTTAACGGAGGTGTTCAAAATTATGAGGGGTTTTAAGTGAGTATATAAAGAGAAACTGGTGGGAAGATCAATTACCAGAGGACACAGATTCAAGATTATTGTCAAAGGAACCAGACTGTCAGCCATGGTTCAGTTGGTAGCAGCCTCACCTTTGAGACAGAGGGTTACCTCACTTGAGAAAGTTGAGCACAAAAGACTCTCCAGTGCAGAACTAAGGAAGTGCTATCCTGTTGGAGATGCTGTCATTTGGATGAGGCACTAAACCAAGGCTTCATCTGCTCTCTAAGGTGGAGTAAAAGCCTCCATGGCTTATTCCGATGAAGAGAAGTGGAGCTATGGCTGGTGTCCTAGCCAATGATCAATCAACAACAATGAAACAGATTGTTCGGTCATTATCATATTGCTGTTTGTGCGAGCTTGCTGTGTGAAAATTGGCCGCACATTTCCTATATCACAACAGTGTCTATACTTTTAAAGTACTACATTGGTTGTAAAGTGCTTTGGGATATCCTGAGGATATAAAAGGTGCCGTATTAATGGAAGTCATATTTTAGGGGATGGGAGGATAATTTTTTTCCAGCAAATTATTATAATCTGGAATACATTGCCTGAAAGGATGGTGGAAGCAGATTGAACAGTAACTTTTAGTGCATATACATGTTATCATGACAGTAGTCCATAGCCCGAATTACTTACGGACATATTGAACTTTTTAGTAAGACGTTTTTTTTTAAAAAGGTCATACAAGCAAAGGTTGGCTGAGACTGTAAAGCAACCACTTGTTGAAAAATTCCTATGTGGATTATGCTTGATCAACTAGTCCAGAGAATGGAATGTTGCACCTAAAAAGCTGTCAAGGCCTACTTCAGACAGACACTTCAAAGGAAAAGATGCAATGCAAAAATGGAACTGTAATCTCCTGTGGTTGTGGAGATAATGAAGGCTGGTTACCATCTCCTGTGAGTTATATCCCAGACTGTGGACATGATATGAGTTGAAAAGAAAGCAGATCTGGGTGAAAGACTTTGGTTTTTCCCCCTTCCAGGAATACAGAAGGAAAGGGGTTAAAGGCCAACTGCAACCCTGGTCTCTATGTGCTAGTTTTGGTGTTCCAGGTTTGGTGTGCTGTGAAGGTCACAGCTGAAGTACATCAATTAGAGATCCCCGTGCTTGCAGGTAAAAGTGTGCTCTTTCTATGATTGCTGGAAGCAAGTCACAAGTCAGCAAAGCCACAGTTAAAAAGGGAAACAGGACAACTCCTTTCAGCTAACCTGCAGAACCAAAAATCTCCAAACCAATTGCTCAACTGCCAAAGTCAGCTGTACCGGAATCACCCAACTCAACGGTCGCAACGTTTCATCATCTACTCCTCATGGACCAGCCAAAGACTGATTCGTATATTTTTTAAACATTTATTTCTAGGCTCACTTCTCATTTTTAATCTGTGTATGTGTGTTGCATTTTTATTATTTTTTTCCTCATGTTTTAGTAACTAATAAACTCACTCTTTCTTTATCTCAAGAAAGCCTAGTTAAATTGGGTCCTTTTAAAACATAAATACATTTGGACTGGGAGAAGGTATCCCTGAGGGAAGGGATCCTTTTTACATTAACCTTGGTGTGACCAACTGAGGGGGTTGAATAAAGAAAGGGAACCAATTCATCCCTCCTTACCTTGGAGCATAATGATTTGGGGCATCTCTTCCAGAATCATAACAAATTGAGGGAACCTCGCTCGGGGATCGGTCGTAACAACTGAAAAAGGAAAAAATTGCAGGACTTCTTTACAAGTGCCAGGGTGTGGAACGAATAGGAAAGCTCTCTCTAAGAGCCAGTTTAGGCATGAGGTCCCAAATGACCTTCTGTGTGCTGTGTGATTCAATTATTTTTAATTAATTATACATTTGTTCTCAATGGCATTTGGCTGCTATTTGTGCCAATGCCATTCCAATAAAATTGCTGCAATCTCAATTGATCTTCTGCATGGGGCTGCTGGCCAACCTTGTGTAGAGTCTGGAGTTAAGATCAATTCTTGTGTATTTTTCACTAGTGTTGGTTTCTGCCTGCTTCCTTTTACTGAATGCCACACTATAATTGTGGCCTAGTGAAGGTGTGTTGTGCTTGCATTGGAAACTTTGATGGTGGACAGATTGTGGCGCCAAACAGTTTACCAATTTGGACTGTGCAGATCCAGTTAATGCCATGCCCCAAACACTCACAGCTGCTACATGACAGGCTCCCCACTGATGTTATTTAAAGGGCCTGCATCCAACTTGCAGATGGGGTACTCTATGAACCCACATGTAAACAATGAGGCTGGCTGCTTGGAGACAAGGATACCCACACAACACGTGGCTCTGAACTCCTCAAAAGGTTATTAAGGAAAATAAAAGCTCATGATTTAGTGGGTAACATATTAGGCTCGACAGAAGATTGGCTGGCTGGCAGAAAACAGAAAGTATGCATAAATGGGTCTTGGTTTGATTGGCAGGATGTGGTGAATGGTGTCCCGCAGGGGTCTGTGCTGGGGCCTCAACTTTTTACAATTTATGTCAATGACTTAAATGAGGGAAGCAAAGGCGTGGTAGCTAAATTTGCAGATGACACAAAGATAGGCAGGAAAATATGTTGTGAAGAAGACATAGGCCTGAATTTTACCCTTGGTGGATGGGTACAATCGGCAGGCCTACGACCGATCAGGAAACAGGCCGCCACCTGCGATCGGCCCCCGACCGCAATTTCACGCTGGCTGGCCAATTAAGGCCTGCCCAACATGAAATGCTTCTTCTCAATGGTCGGGAAGGGGCAGGCGGGGCTGGGGGCATGTCGGCCGCTGGGTCAAATGGCGACTCTGCGGCCGTTTTAGAAACGGCACAGGCAGCTCCTTGAAGGTAAGAGTGTAGTGCACAGAGGTGAGAGTTTCAGATGGTGCAAATATTCTTGTGTAGTCTCATCATTGATGGGAGCCTCAAAACTGGATTCCCATTGATCATTGAAAGACAATGGCACCATGATGCAGATCTCCATTGTCTTACCAGGGTGCCTGGCATGCACTGTAACAGTGGGATGACTTAAACTAATGACATGTCCTTGTTCTCCTTTAGATTTGCCAGCATGCACTCAATCTCAGAACCCTGAAGAGCCAACCCTTCTGCCAGAGGACTGCCAGTCTTCGCGTGCACCTGCATCACACCCCCTCCCTGAACCAGGCACCAGTGCAGATACCAGCACCTTGGTGGGCGTTAGATCCTCGGCTAGAATGTCGGAGCACAGCGGTGAAGACACTTCACACTTGCTTGAGGAGCAGGTGGAGGCAGAGTGCACCCAGGGCACCGGCAGTCGGAGGACAGCTGGAGGCTCGATCGATGCTGAGTGGAAGGCAGATGATGGGCCTCTGAAGTTGTCCATTAGGTAGCAGATGCTGGATGTACAGTGGGATGTGCGGGAGGATCTGGCGGAGTTCCATGAGGGTATGTGTGCCATGGTCTCTGTTGTGGAGGAGTCCATGCAGAGCATGCACACTGCGTTGACTCTCATGGCAGAGTGCTCTGCATCCTCCAGTGAGACAGTGGCGAGTCTCATGGAGAGGCAGCTCCAGGAATAGAATCAGAGATTCCTGAGGTTGTATTCAGACCTCCCAGCCCTCACACAGGCACTGACCTCAGGTGGATGGATGAAGCACCCAGTAGCCCAGCTAGGTGCCCATCCATCAATGGCAAGCAGGGAGGTTCTGAGAGACCTCATGTTGGCACACAAACTGCTTGTCGTCTCTATGGGTTCCTCTCAGGGCGCTCTGGATGATGGCAGCAGCTCCTCCTCCCCTCTGCCAGGGACCGTGGCATCTGATGAGGCTGTGATGACCGGAGAGATGCATGGCACTGGCTGCTCCCCCCCAGGCGGGGCCAGCAAAGGCTCCACTGGCCAGAGGACGGCCGCCAAGGTCATCAAGGTCAGCAAGACAGCTGGCTGTCTCCAATGCCACTGTCAGTGAGGGGAGGTGAGGGCACCAAGATGTAACACTCGCAAATATAAGTTTAAGGTATCATGAGCACAAGAGGGACTGGTCATGGGTGATCTTCTGTTGTGTAATGTTTTGTTTATGCTATCTGGCCTGGGAATTAAGGCCAAAGAAGGTGATGTTAATTTTTTTGGATTGTCAAAATGAGATAAATTTTGTTTTTGTCATGATGGCCTGTGTATGCTTCACCTTTTTGTTTTTTTGGTGCAGGGTACATCAGCATGTAATGCTGGATGCGAGTGGCTCTAAACTTTATTGTACAGGCACTGATTAGACTTTGGGTTCAAATGAAAGGGTAATTTCAGACATCGGGGATGGAAGCAGCAGCCCTGACATGAGGTGGAAGCAGATCTTTGGCAGCCTAACTGAAGGAGTGCTGGACCAAGGCGTTCCTGAAGGATACAGAGGTCTGTCTCCGCACACTCAGCATTCTCCTCACCGTGCTCCTCTTCTGGCTCACTAATGGATTCATCCTCTGTGGCCTGTGGAGCTGCATCAACATCCTCTTCCTCCTGTGGGTCCCTCCTTGCCAGTGCCAAATTGTGGAGAGCGTGGCATGCAACCACAATCAGTGACACCCGCTCTGGGGTGGGTCGGGGGCGGGGGGTTGGGGGTGGGCTGGTGCGGGGGCGGGGGGAGGCAGTATTGTAGTGCTCCCCCTGAACGGTCCAGGCATTGGAAGTGCATCTTCAGAAGACCTACGGTCCTCTCTATCACCGCCCTTGTGGAGGTATGGTTCCTATTATAACGCTGCTCTGCCTCTGTTCTTGGATGGCGGAGAGGCGTCATAAGCCACTTTTTCAACAGATAGCCCTTGTCACCCAGCAGCCATCCATCCAGTCGGGCTGGAGCACTGAATAGCCTCAGCACCTGGGAGTGCCTGAGGATATAAGCGTCATGGGAGATGCCAGGGTATCATGCACAGACATAGGGGAGGTGATAGTATAGTCGTATTGTTGCTGGACTAGTAATCCAGAGACCCAGGATAGTGCTTTGGGGACCTGGGCTTGAATCCCGCCATGGCAGATGGTGGAATTTGAATTCAATAAAAATATGGAATTAAAATGATGACCATGAAACCATTGTCGATTGTTGTAAAAGCCCATCTGGTTCACTAATGTCCCATTAGGGAAGGAAACCTTCTGCCCTTACCTGGTCTGGCCTACATGTGACTCCAATGTGGTTGCCTCTTAAATGCCCTCTGAACAAGGGCAATTAGGGATGGGCAATAAATGCTGACCTAGCCAGCGATGCCCACATCCCCTGAATGAATTAAAAAACATGGCCACCAGATATTGCATCACAGTTGGGTCAGCAACTGCAGTCTTGGAGTTAGCCACCACTTACATTTTAGAAAGCTGAAATCTGAGTCCTTGACAGTGACAACAAGCCCTATCACAGACTTGTCACTGTATTGAGCATCTGTGTCTTTTTCTGTATGCTTCCCCTTCAGAATTCTCATCTGGGTCCTCTGCAGAAAAATGCATCTGTGACCTTGCCTTCTGCGTAGCCGGCACATCCACTATCCTTTTCCTCTGCCTGCCTGCAGCCCATGCGGTGACCCACCATGTATAGATACTGACTGTATTCCCATAAAGCCTCCAAGGTATGTGCTGTACCTGTATCTGAGCTGGTGGTTGCGATTGTCAGAGTAAGTGATGGTGCTTCTTCCTCAGATTTGTAACAGCTCACACTCTTCCTGAAGCTGCAGGTACTGGCCAGGCAGCTGTTCTTGGGTATCTGAAAGTAGCAATGCAGAAGGGAAGGTTAGGGCATTGGAAGGGGTTGGAATGGAAATCCATGGTCCGAGCATGCAGATGGTGCATCAAGCCAGATAACAGGCTGAGGGTTAGGTAGGGTTTGAAAGGGGCGTAAGGCAGTAAACATAGTCATCCTGAATGTTCTTTCAGTGCAGTGGACTCAGTGGACAACCGCCCCCATGAAGTGAAGAACCATCTCCTCCACAGGACTCGAATGATGCAATTGTGCCTGTCCTCCTCCAGTTCTGATCTGCTGCCTTCTCTTATGGACCACCTTGTCCTGCAAAAGAGAAGAATGCCAGTGAGTACTTTTGAGTGATGTGCCTGTCATGTTAGATAGCTGGAGGTATGTGAAAGCAGTGAGAGATGGGGGTGAGACTGGCAGCATTGGAAGGGTGCGTGAAGGTGAGGTGGAGTATCTGAACATTAGGCCTGAGTCCTGATTGTTAGAAGTTGCTGATGAGTGAATCATGTGTGGTGTATTACAATCTTAAATTATTACCCAAAGTTTTATTCGCGATCCGATGTACCTCCAGATTAATTCCCCTCAACTTCAGCTAGAGGGGGCTAGACTCAAAGACACAAAATGGTTTCTCTGAGTTCAATTCAAACTTCAGCTAAAGGAGTGAACCTGACCAAGATTAATGCCTCATTCCTGATAGACTTATTTACAGATAGATTTTAGCTAGATTGTAATTTTTCCGGATATTATAAGGGTCTGGGTAAAACGCCTCAGTAAATATTCCCCACCATAAGGGAACAGGAGTCAAGTTTGAGTCTTTGATACGGAATACTAAATGAGACAATTTAAGTTTTAAGTGCACAGAAATTTATTATATGAAAGCATGCAATCGGTGGTCATATGAAAAGCATAAATCCCAAAACGAGGTAAGTCCTAAAAAATGAAAAGATAGCTAGTTTTTACTTTTAATAGAGAATCCAAAATTTAAACTTTTCTTATTACAGAGATACTTTAAAAAAAGGAGGATATCCATCAAATATTGAAGCAAGGCTACCTTTATCCCTGAGTGTGTTTGAGAATCGTTAGGTTCAGAACAGATCCTGCTGACTGAAACCATGTTCTAATAATTAATTGTTACAGAAATGCAGATAATTTTCCAGTACTAAAGCTGGAGTGACAAGAACTGTTTTAAATAGTTTTGCTTCAAAGTGGAAGCTGAAGGGTTATCATTCAGATAACTTAGGTACCAACCATGAGCCGCTATTTGTGCCATGAATTCGGGGTCTTCACAGTAGGAATTATTAATATAATGAGAAAGACATGGATGCTTCAAAAACTTAAAAGTTTACTTTGTGAGTTAGACTTAGGGTGGAATTTTCTGTGCCTGTTGGCGGGTGTTAGTGGACAATATGGTGGGAAGGCCAAAAATTGGCTTCATGGCATCATGAAACCAGTTTGCAATCATCCACTCCGCCCGTCAATGACGGGCCACGTTTCCCACCACTGCATGTCAGGGAATTCATTGTAATACATCTGCATATCATTATAAGCTTCACAGGCAGCACAACATCACTTTTAGGGGGGCTCACGGTCAAGTCTTTACTTACAAGACCAGCCGTAAGGTGGGGGTGGCTTTTCAATGGTTATAGGCGTTTGGCTTGCTTGCGGAAGGGGGAAGAAGTGGCCTCAGGCAAGGGAAGAGGCTGCAGGGGTGGTGCATTACTGGGAGAGGGGGTATTCCAGGGTGTGTGTGGGGACACATGTTGATCTGTACAAGTGGCCTCAAGAGGGTGAGGGCTGAGGAGGAAGTCTCCAGAGGAGATGAGGCCAGATGGAGATGTAAGGATGTGTGTGAGAGAGTGAGGGTGATATTGTGGTCGTGTATCAAGCAACACTCAACACAGAGGTGATTAAAGGTCTAACAAGACAAAGACTTTATTCTATCAGTATGCAAACGAGGATACAGCTCAGGAGAGACTGTTCAATGAACGAAGTTTGCTTTACATATTTGTACGCTTTACAATGTGCTGGTTACTTAGGTATCTAGTCCGTCACATGACCACAAACAGTACAAGACAATTACAGTTTCGATGCCTTATTAAAAGACTAGACTAGTCTCCAGTTGAAATAAATGCTTCCTTTGTAAAGCTAATCAAGTTCCTGCTGCAAGTTCCACATTACAGTGACCCTGTCTCTTGTGAATGCAAACAGGTTCACATTCGCAGCAATTATCTCTCTGTAACGCTAAACAAGTCTCTACTCCACATACATTATTGTAGTTATGTCTCTTTGTGTAGCTAAACTGCTCAAGTCTCCTCTCTGGGTCTTGAGCAGATTCTGAATTAAACGTGTTTTTAAACCCTTTGAATGCCTCAGCCTTGTGTCACCCTTACACTAAGCTCCCAGCCTGTTGTGTACCTATATACTTTTCCGCTATCTGTCTAGCTGTCTAATTACTTTCTGTACTCATGTACCCCTATAATGTCCCTTGAGCTAGCAATGAGTGAGATGAATATGTGATGGTCTTGTGAATGTGTGAGGTTAGAGTGAGGAGATCATTGCCTTACCCTGGTGGCACTGAGGAGATCATTCATCCTCTCTCTACACTGGATGGTGAACCTCTTCTGTGTAGCATTGGCACTGACAACCTCTGCCACTGCCTCCCAAGCCAGAGTGGTGACACTGATGGGCCTCCTGATTTTGGGGTGAGGGGTGGGGGTGGGGTGGTGGGGGTGCTGTCTTCTTGCCTTATGGGGCCATGTCTTCTGTGCAGCAGTCCTGGGCTGGAAGCACAGAGGTATGCGTGCTGCTGCACTTTAAATATGGTGCTTGGCACGAGGAAGTGGTGAGGTGACACCGTGGTGGGTGAATGAGAGCCCGCCATCGAAACGCCGTGTTTCCCGGGAATGCATGATTAATGAGGCGGGTTTGGGATGATACGGTGTGATAAGCCACCATTGCAGCCAGTGGGTAAAATGTTCTTTCCCACCCGCAACTGCACTTAGTGCAAATCTGGGATGATTCCACCCTTAATCTTCGAAAAAGAGCAGCTTATTGAAACTACTATTTATGATGTCAAATCTATTGATGGGGAAGAGAGCTGATGTTGTCCATGAAAACATAACATTAAAACAATGATAAACTGGTCCTAACACTAAACAAATGATGAGTTCACAATATTTCTGCTGCAGATCTACCGAGCATCTGGCAACAAGTTTGTTCTTACTAAGAGAATATTAAACATCAATCTTTCAATTATTAAAAATGCATGTACTAGGTTGATGTGAACAATTAGTAAATTTGTGCATTAGCAATAACAGAAATTAATGTATTTTCCCATATGACTCCAGTGTTTCTTCAGATGCTAAATTGGTTTAATGCATGTGAACATACAAATCTGATATTAAATGGTCTTTTAACTTGTTAAAGGCCATCTAAAAGTGATCACCAAATTATTCCATTCTAGCCCACATTGTATTAGTGTCAATTGCTTTAAAGGCATCATTGAATTAGCAGTGAGACTCAGCTAAGGCTCAGTGCAGGAAAAATCTAAGAAGCTGGTCAGTCATTTCAGTCCTGCATTGCAGATACTGTGATGCATCAGGGAGGGAGAAAGTTACCTGGACAATTTGTTCCAGGAGGCAGTCACACCCTTTAGGCTAGGTACTTCAGATTTGGTCAATGGTAAGGGGCACGTGGGTGTACCTCTGAGTGAGGCAGGTATGCAAATTCAGAAGGTAGCACTGGAGGAGCCTCAGCCCTTGCAATTGTCCAACAGGTTCGAGGTACTTGCAATTTAGGTGGACAAGAGCAGGACTGTAGGTGGTACACACTGCTGTTCCTGTGCGTCGGTGGTGGAGGGAGTGAATGTTTGTGGATGTGGTGTCAATCAAGCGGGCTGCTTTGTCCTGGATGGCATCAAGCTTCTTCTTGAGTGTTGTGGGAGCTGCATTCATCCAGGCAAGTGGGGAGTATTCCATCACACTCCTGACTTGTGCCTTATAGATGGTGGACAGGCTTTGGGGAGTCAGGAGGTGAATTACTCGTCGCACGATTCCTAGCCTCTGACCTGCTCTTGTAGCCACAGTATTTATATGGCTAGTCCAGTTCAGTTTCTGGTCAATGGTAACCTCCAGGATGTTGATAGTGGGGGATTCAATGATGATAATGCCATCGAACATCAAGGGACGATAGTTGGATTCTCTCTTGTTGGAGATGGTCATTGCTTGACAATTGTGTGGTGTGAATTTTACTTGCCACTTGTCAACTCAAGCCTGGATATTGTCCAAGTATTGCTGCATTTGGACATGGACTGCTTCAGTATCTGAATCGTGAATGGTGCTGAACACTGCAATCTTCAGCGAATATCCCCAGTTCTGACCTTAATGATGGAAGGAAGGTCGTTGATGAAGTGGCTGAAGATTGTTGGGCTGAGGACACTACCCTGAGGAACTCCTGCAATGATGTCCTGGAGCTGAGATAACTGACCTCCAACAACCACAACCATCTTCCTTTGTGCTAGGTATGACTCCAACCAGTGGAGAATTTTCCCCCTGATTCCCATTGACTCCAGTTTTGTTAGGACTTCTTGATGCCACACTCTGTCAAATGCCGCCTTGATGTCAAGGGCACTGACTCTCACCTCATATTGGGAGTTCAGCTCTTTTGCCCATGTTTGAACCAAGGCTGTAACGAGGTCAGGAGCAGAGTGGCCCTGGCTGAGCTCAAACTGAGTGTCAGTGAGCAGGTTATTGCTAAGCAAGTGCCGCTTGATAGCACCGTTGATGACCCCTTCCTTTACTTTACTGATGATCAAGAGTAGACTATTGGGGCGGTAATTGGCCAGGTTGGACTTGTCCTGATTTTTTGTGCACAGGACATACCTGGGCAATTTTCCACATTACTGGGTAGATGCCAGCTTGGCTAGGGGCATGGCAAGTTCTGGAGCATAAGTCTTCAGTACTATTGCTGGAATATTGTCAGGGCCTAAAGCCTTTTGCAGTATCCAATGCCTTCAGCTGTTTCTTGGCATTACGTGGAGTGAATTGAATTGGCTGAATGCTGGCATCTGCGATGCTGGGGACCTCCGGAGGAGGCCAAGATGGATCATCCACTTGTAGCTTGTAGCAAATGCTTCAGCCTTATCTTTTGCACTGATGTGTTGGGCTCTCCTATCATGGAGGATGGGGATATTTTTGGAGCTGCCTCCTCCAGTGAGCTGTTTCATTGTCCACTGCCAAGATATGGCAAGACTGCGGAGCTTAGATCTAATCTGTTGGTTGTGGGATCACTAAGCCCTGTCTATTACTTGCAGCTTATGCTGTTTGGTATGCAAGTAGTCCTGTGTTATAGCTTCACCAGGTTGACACCTCATTTTAGGTATGCCTGGCACTAATCCTGGCATACCCTCCTGCACTCTTCATTGAACCAGGGTTGATCCCCTGGCTTGATGGTAATGGTAGAGTGGGGGATATGCCAGGCCATGAGATTATATATTGTGTTGGAGCACAATTTTGCTGCTGTTGATGGCCCATGGGGCCTAATGGATGCCCAGTCATGTGTTGTTAGATCTGTTAGAAACCTATGCCATTTCGCACAGCGGTAGTGCCACACAACACGATGGAGCATATGCACAATGTGAAGGCTGGACTTAATCTCCACAATGACTGTCTGGTGGTCATTCCTACCGATACTGTCATGGCCAGATGCATCTCCAGCAGGCAGGTTGGTGAGGCTGAGATGAAGTAGGTTTTTCCCTCGTGTTGGTTTCCTCACCACCAGCTGCTAGACTGGATCTGCCGCAATGTCATTTAGGACTCGGCCAGCAGTGGTGCTACTGAGCCACTCTTGGTGATGGACATTGAAGACCCCACCCAGAGTACATTCTGCAGCCTTGCCACCCTCAGTGCTTCCACCAAGTGGTTTTCAACTTGGAGGAGCACTGATTCATCAGCTGAGGAAGGGTGGTTCATGGTATCATGAAGCTATTAATGTATATAACATTGAAAATTATTTTTAAAATAGAGGGTTAGCCTATGGGTATGTCTTAATTGGGTTAAAGCCAGCTAGCCTGGGTGCTTAGATGTATACTAGTTTTAAGATGTAAGAGGGGTAGAGTGCATTTGCATTTTGTTGAATAGAGCATTAAAGGAGAGTGAAATCTGGCACCTAACTAGCAGAGACCAAGCAATGTTTATATTACTACTAAAATTGGTACTATGAAAGGGGTTTTATTGTTAGAAGAGGTGGAGTTCAAAGGGGCTGGTGATACAATGAAAACTTAGATTCAACAAGGTGTGCTGGGTATAATAGAAGTTTTGTGTGTGTAGGGCAGAGGCAATGTAAGGTAAAAGCCTGTAAGTCTACCACTCTTGTCTGCAAAGGAACCTCATTTTGTATTTGTAAGGTGAAAGTGCTTTGCCTGTTGTCTGCTTAAAGTCTGTGTTGCTGTTGCCTTAGTGGAGATTAGTTTGGAAATTAGTTAAAAGTTGTGGTAGTATTAACTTGTAGCCATGTGTATATGTTAACTTGTGTAAATTAATAAATGTCTCATGTAAGTTGATATAAAAACCTCTCGAGAACGGGTGGTCTGATTCCTGAGTTTAGAGCTACCTCTCAAACATACCACTTGGAAATATAGGTTATGACAGTTATTTAAAATCCCAGAGGGAAACCTTAAACAACTCAGCTTTACCAACTGCTGTGTCCTAACAGTGGTAATCAGCAGGAGGTTTCCTAGCCCACATTTGGCCTGATGCCAAGAGACTTCATGGGGTCCAGAGTCAATGTTGAGGACTCCCAGGGCAACTCCCTCCCAACAGTATACTACTGTACTGCCACCTCTGCTGGGCCTGTCCTGCCCACGGGACAGGGCAAACACAGGGATGGTGATGATGGTGTCTAGGACTTTATCTGTAAGGTATGATCCTGTGAGGATGACTATGTCAGGTTGTTGTTTGACTAGTCTGTGAGACAGCTCTCCTAGTTTTAGCACTAGGGCCAGGATTTTCCCTCTATTGGCAGGGGGGGTGGTGGAGAGAAAGAGAGGGGAAAGTTGAAGAGCGGGCACACAGAGGCACGCCTCCAATCGACACTCCCAATCAGGGGCACGCCGCCAATTTACGTGGGCAGGCTAATTAAGGCCCGCCCAGCTTGACGTCTGCCTGTGCGGGCAGGGGTGGGAATCCCTAAACCCGAGAGTGTGTTCTTTCACGCATGCTCATGAAGGAGCGCGCTCATCTCCCTGAGGCGAAGTGCTACCTCAGGGAGATTGGCTCTACTGTAAAAAAAATATTAAAAATAGAAAAAAATTCCCTGGCACGTCCCCTCATGTGACACTGTCACATGAGTTGGGACATGTCCATAACTTTTAAAAACACTAATTAAATTTTTAAAAACCTACATGAAACCTCATCCTGCCTGTGGATGAGGCTTCATGCTTTTTCTAATGCCCACCAACCTTAAGTTTGGACAAGCAGGTCCATTGATTACTTAAATGACTCTGTCAATAGCCTTAATTGGCCATTGACAGGTTGGCAGGCGCACAGTTGATTTTGCTGAGCCCCGCCTACCTGAAAATTTAAATGGGGCGCGGTGACATTGGGAGTTCTGCCCAACATCACTGCACGTCATTTTATGTGTTGGTGAGCGAGCCCCACCTCCTGCTTGCTGATATGAAAATCCTGGCCTAGATGTTAGTAAGGAGGGTCGACAGGGCTGAGATTGCCCTTGCTGTTTCTGATACCCAGGACGATGCCAGATGATCCGTACGGTTTCATTTCTTTGTGACTTTGTAGCGGTTTGTTACAATTTAATTGCTTACTAGGCCATTTCAGAGGACATTTTAAGAATCAATCACATTGCTGTGGGTCTGGAGTCACATGTAGGCCAGGCAAGGACATCAGTGAATAGTGAACTAGATTTACAACAATTGACAACATGGTCATCATTAGACTTTTAATTTCAGATCTTTATTGAATTCAAATTCCACCATCTGCAGTGGTGGAATTCAAACCCTGGTCCCCAGAGCATTACCCTTGGTCTCTGGATTACTAGTCCAGCGACAATACCACTACCCATCCCCTCCCCATAAAGATATAAAGAATGTCATATCTTCTGCCTCAACAAGGGCGAAAGTCTCCACCGAATGTACTTTTTACAACTCTTTGCATCTTGTTAGATTTCCATGACAAAAGGGCAGCATTTGCCTTTCCCACCCCAATGAGAAATATTATAAATCCTCACACACTCGAAAATCTATCACATAGATTTGTATAAGATGCATCACTGAACACAATCGGTTTCATTTTTCCAAAGATGGGAATTTCAAAACACACTGCTCCATTTTTAATTTTGTCAATGTTTTGTTTGCCTGAATGATTTCTTCAACCATGGGATCGTTCAATTTAGTGCTCAATTCCAAAACTGATGCCTGGCCTTGTTCATTTGCCTAGCTAATTGAGTTACCCAATTAGACTTCCGAGTTCCTCTTTTTCCATTTCAGAAGCTGCTGTATCTTTGTGGGGCCCTGCCACAACTAATTGCAATGGGATTGACGTTCTCCAAGCAGGATTGCTGATGTAAAAGAATGTGATCTGTTTTGCCTGACTTCTGTTCTGAGCCCATTAATGACAACTGTTTCAAATTCACTACTACCACCCCACAACAAAATCATCTACATGCATCATAAAGGTGCCTGTAAGTTTCCCTCCATGGTGCCAATAAAAAACATTTCCGGGTCTGCTTCCAACTGAAGCCAGCCCAGCTTTAACAAAACTGACCTGACTGGGAAATACCAAACTCTGGATGCGTCATTTGAATTGTATACATTTATTTAGCTTCCAGAGAGTCCCTTCTGCGTTTAGCATCTCTTTTGGTGGATGGAGAAAAACTTCCTTTTGGCACCCCTGCAAAAAAAGTAGCTTTAATATCAGTGGACTTACATTCCCAAGCATTTGTAGCTAATAGAGCCAGAAAGATCTTCAGCATAACTTTTCCTGCCATAGGTGAATCTACTCTTATATCCTGGTCACTCAATTTTTCTTCAAACCCTTGTGCCACTAACCTGGCTTTAGCTTTAAATCCCATCAGGAAGCACCTTTTCCATGCATATCCATTTATGAGAGAGAGCTGGTTGTCCCCTATCTGGCAACTGTGTAAACCCCAAATTCTTTCCAACTATGTAGTTGTCATCCTTTATTAATTTATCATCGAATTTGCTTGAAGCTACTAAGACCTCAATCACATGGGCTTCTGCTCCTTGCTCCAGTGTATGCCATATACTTTGACTTTAAGCTTTGCTCTCTATCCTGCTTTCTATCATGCTCTGCACTGTTATTGTTTGATCTTCCTCTCCCATTTATAGATGTCCTTTCAACAGTTCGTGATCTCTTCCTAGAGGAATGTTCACTCCCAGACCCACTGTCTGAATTGATACTGCGTTTCCATGTCTTCCATTTTTGAAATTCTCCTTCAACAGCACCTTCCAAACCCACGATCACTACCATCTAGAAAGACAAAGGCAGCAGATAGATGGGAACACCACCACCTGGAAGTTCTCCAAGTTACTCACCATCCTGAATTGGAAATATATTACCATTCCTTCACTGTTGCTGGTTCAAAATCCTGGAACTCCCTTCTTAAGAGCACTGTGGGTGTACCTACACTACATGGACTGCAGCAATTCAAGAAGGTAGCTCATCACCTTCTCAAGGGCAATAAATGTTGGCCAAGCCAGCGAAGACCACATCCTGTGAATGAATAAAAAAAAAATTGTACTTAATATTCCCAATCCATAGGCCTAATTTCCTGTCCTTTATCTCATACATTTAACCAGTTTTTATTTTCTCTAGTGACCTTCGCTGCTGTACCTACAATCATCATATCCCGCTATTGACTGGCCCCTTCTGGCAAGTATATAACTTTTGTCCCAGAGGACAACTGCTGGAAGCTGGCACTAATTGCCTCATCTTTGTCTGAATTACTGTCTTCATCTACAGATACCATCAACTTCAGCTACCTGGTCCTTACAATTATGCAACATACGGGCATGAGACCTACATGGTTCCTTGTCCCTTCCTACAACACTTTGAACCTGCCAATTTGTACTCCATGCCAACTAACCTTGATCAGTGTACCCGAATATTTGTAAAATGACTGTTTTACCATCTTTACCTATAATCTTGGCCTTTCCACTCGTTAAGTCCTGCTCTTTTATAGTATACCATGTGTCCATGATTAAAAGTCTATTCTGAAGGTTGTGCATTGTGTCTTAGAGCTTGCCGAATTCTCTGAAACTTCAGCTTTAAGGAACATCTCCTACCTGTGTGTAGTGCATTTAAATGCTCAGCAAAGGTAGAGCTAATTGTAGTTCTCTCCCAAGCTGGGGGATGATCACTTGGGACTAAAGGAATTTTTGTGTTTCTACCAAAACCAACTGATATGGACTATAGCCCCCAACCACCTGCAGTGAATTCTTAGCATGTTCAGCTCATCCAAGATCAGATGTTAATTTTACAGCTTGGCCTATCCGCCAGTATTTTACTAAGCATCTCATCTATAACCATGTGATTCCTTTCATACACTCCATTACTAATGGGGCTTTCAGCTGTGGTATTCATAACTATTATATTCATGTTTTAGCGCATATCCCAGAACTCATCGTTAGCAAATTCCCCCACCCATTATCAGTGAGGAATTTCGCCAGTGGTCCCAACCTGGTCCCTATCCACTTCTCCATTACCTGATCCACAATTACTTTCTTGTCTTTATCCCACACCTTTTAATCCCTCACTAAAGATAGACTCACTATCAGCTGTAACGGTGTCCTTCCGTATTTCTTACATATATCACGTCTATTGCTTATCTTCTCTAAGTTTAGTGTACTCTCCATCCCTTAGCAAAATTTTTAATCTTTGTGAGGAGGGTGAGCAAACTGCTGATGCAATTTTAACAATTTGCTTTTTGTCTTCTAAATTCCTATCCCCTGACACTAATAACACTTCTTTAATCTCCTTAGTAGAAAAGTTAAGTTTCAGTGAAGGAAGACAGGAGTGTCCAGATTGTGTCAATTGTAAATCCACAGGTTTTCCCCAAATCCAATGGCCTTGTCATTTTCCATGTCCAGCTTCATTTGTGCTTTCTTCATCGATGGTCTGCTCAACAGTAATGGTATTTCGCTAGACACTACATCCATGCTGATGAAATGATTGACTCCAGCTATCTTAAGCGAATCAGTACTCTTTCTAAAGATTTTAGGGTATTATAATCTCCAAATCTAAAACTGGTGGAACTCAAATTCTTTAACCTTATTCCGGTCCTTGTCATTTAAGGAGCCAGGTAGCATTTTAACCAGTCTATTCCACACACAGTAGATGTGCATCCGCTTTCTAGCGCGGCACAGTTGAAGGACTACCACCAAAACATTCACTGGGCTGAAACTTCTTGTAACTAATACAATGCTCTCTCTTTGGTTAATATCTCCATCCGAGTCTTCTGTCCCATGTTTAATTTCGAAAACCTTCTTATATTGTTTAGGAGAGTTCATTGCATAATGGTATTTTGAATTGCATCTAACATTCGTGCCACACAAGTGGCGGGCAATGAACATCTCCAATAAGAGAGAATCTAACCATCACCCCTTGACATTCAATGGTATTACCATCACTTTGTCCCCCACTATCAACATCCTGGGGGTTATCATTGACCAGAAACTGAACTGGACTAGCCATATAAATACTGCAGCTACAAGTTTCCTGTTTCTCTATGATCTCGCCATCCCATTAACATTGTATCCTCCATTTTCTGTCTTGTTGCCAAATGGTTCATTTACACCATGAACGCTGCCAGAAAGGAATATTTCCCTGAGTTTTTTTAAAAAAAAGAGCTTCTGACACCTGTTCTAGCAGTGTGTATCTTTCCGCAAATTTAACTCCCAATAGAACTAGAAGCCAGTCCATATTTAATACTTTGGCACAGTCCAATAACTTGAGCGCCAGCACCGATTGAAGAATTTCTAGATGGAACTTTTGCAATGTAGCATACAGTGTACTGAATTCCATTATATAATCATCTATGGAACTTTCTTCTAACTTTTAAAATTTGTCAAAATCAGACTATGCTTCATAAGCACTTAATAAATCATCTTTTTGATAGATCTTGTCCATAAAATCTAATAATGTTTCCAAACCTTCACCAGTGTCCAAATGCTCAGGCTCAAACTCAAAAAATACTTTGCATCTTATTTTGCTTTTGTATGGAAACAAAAGTGCAAAGGCCATTCCCCGCTTTTTCTTTGGGAAAAGACATAACCCGTGTCCACATAGCTACTTCATTCTTCCATTGCTCATAGGGTTCACATTCAGATAACATTTTTGGGGTATGATTACCCACCACTCGACATTTTGATTAAACCATTTTATTTTCAGCAACTCCAAAACATTCTGCTCTTAAAGTTAATTCCAAATACAATCTTTTGTCCGAAGAAAGCTTAGTTTCCAATCTTTTACTTACAAGCAGCAAACATCCTCTGCTACCACTGTTAATTTCCAATAGTTGTTTAGAAACGACCAAAACCAAGACAGAATTTTATTGCTTATCATAAAACTCTCCACACAGGAAACTAGTCTCAGCTGTTATCCCTTTTATACAAGTACAAGGGTACTTAGTTAAACAACGTAATAATTAGCAATTGCACTTATTTAATTGTTTCTTTCCCTAACACTGCAGAGGTAGTAGCTCTTTTAAAGCCAACCAAATAAACTAAATTAACAAAATGTCTGCAGAGGTAGTACATGCGTTGGCTGTAGTCTTCCAAAATTCCTTAGATTCTGGAAAAGTCCCAGTGAATTGGAAAACCACAAATGTAAAACCTCTGTCTAAGAGGGAAACATACAGCACAAAACCATAAGGCAGTTAGCCTAATGTCTGTCATTGGGAAAATGATAGAATCCATTATTAAAGAATTTAAATAATCAGAATACTATCAGGCAGAGTCAACATTGCTTTATGAAAGGGAAATCGTGTTTGACAAATTAATTAGAGTTCTTTAAGCATGGAATAAGTAGGGTAAGTAAAGGGGAACCAGTAGATGTAGTGTATTTGGATTTCCAAAAAGCATTTAATAAGGTATCACGTTAAAGGTATTGGGGGTGATATATTAATATGGATGGAGGAGGACTGGCTAACTAATAGGAAGCAGAGTGTCAGCATGAATGGGTCATTTTCAGGATGACAAACTAACTAGTGGAGTGCCACAGAGATCAGTGCTAGAGTCTCAACTATTTATGACCTATATTAATGAGCTGGAGGAAGGGACCAACTGTATTGTAGCCAAATTTGCTGTTGATACAAAGCTAGGTAGGAAAGCAAGTTGTAAGGAGGATACAAAGATTCTTCAAAGGGATATAGATAGATTAAATGAGTGGGCAAAAATTTGGCAGATGAGCATAATGTAGGAAAATGCGAAGTTTTCTACTTTGGTAGGAAGAATAGAAAAGCAGATTATTATTTAAATTGAGAGAGACTGCAGATTGCTGCATTATAGAGGGATTTGGGTGTCCTTGTACATGAACCACAAAAAGTCAGCATGAAGGTACAGTTAGTGATTAGGAAGGCAAACGGATTGTTGGCCTTTATTGCAAGGGCGGTGGAATATATAAGTAGGGAAGTTTTGCTACAACTGTAAAGGGCATTGGTAAGTCTGCAACCGGAGTACTGTGTACAGTTTTGTCCACTTTACTTAAGGAAAGGCATACTTGCAATGGAAGCAGTTCAGAGAAGGTTCATTGGACTGATTCCTGGGATGACGGGGTTTGTCTAATGATGAAAGGTTGAGCAGGTTGGGCCAATATTCATTGATGATCAGTGATCTTATTGAAGTATCTAAGATTCTGAGGGGGTTTGACAGGATTGATGCTGAGAGGATGTTTCCTCTTGTGAGGGAACCTAGAACTAGGGGGCACATTTTAAAACAAAGGGGTCTTCCATTTAGGACAGAGAGGGTCATTAGCGTTTGGAATTCTTTTTCCCAGCAAACAATGGAGGCTAGGTCATTGAATATATTCAAGACTGAATTAGACAGATTTTTGTTCTACAAAGGAGCCAAGGTGTCAGGGGACAGGCAGGAAAGTGGAGTAAAAACCTTAATTAGATCAGCTGTGATCTTATTGAATGGCAGAGCAAGCTTGAGGGGCTGAATGGCCTGTTCCTGCTCCTATTTCTTATATTCTTTTGTCCACATAGCGGCATAGGTGTAACGGCAAGACTCCTTTTACTGGATGTGCTGGGGAAGGAGAATGAACAGGAAGGCAAGGTATAGACCAGTCCAAATCCAAAGAAGGGGCTATCCGCACAGCACCCAGTGTTTGGGTGTAAAAAGCGTCTGAAACCTCCATTGTAGTGAACAGGAAGGTAAGCTCCTTACGACTGAGTTTTCTGCCTGCCATATTGATAAAGACCAAAAAAAGTGTGTGCAAAACCTATGCCTGAAGCGGATGTTAGGCCCTTTACATATACAAATAAGGCCTGTTGGAAGTCCCCACTGCAAAATTGATTTCCCCAGAGGCCCTTAAAGGAATCCCCTATTAGGCTGTAACCAACAAGGTAAGTTTTAAAAATATACCTACCTTAATGTGGAGATGAGTGGAGCTCCTGACCCCACAATCAAAGAAGGCAGGCTACTGTCAATTCCCTCACCTCACCCCCCGGATTTGCCAACAATTACCCCGACTGATCATCACCATTCTAGCTTGATCGCCATTACCTCTCCTTTGATCACCACTCCCTCCCAACCCAATCTCCCCCCAATCTTATAAAAGCAAAATACTGCGGATGCTGGAAATTTGAAACAAAAACAAAAATAGCTGGAAAAACTCAGCAGGTCTGACAGCATCTGCGGAGAGGAATAGTTAACGTTTCGAGTCCGTATGACTCTTCATCAGAACTAAGAAATATAGAAATGAGGTGAAATATAAGCTGGCTGAGGGGAGTGGGACAGGTGGAGCTGGACAGAGGGCCAGTGATAAGCGGAGGCAAAGAAGAGATTGCCAAAGATGTCATAGACAAAAGGACAAAGGGGTGTTGACGGTGGTGATATTAGTTGAGGAATGTGCTAATGATGACATTAAGGGTAGAAAGCAGGACGAGCAAGTGACAGATAGCCCTAGTGGGGATGGGGTGGGGGGAAGGAATCGATATAGGTTAAAAGGTAGAGATAAAACAATGGATGGAAATACATTTAAAAATAATGGAAATAGGTGGGAAAGGAAAAATATATATATAATAAAAAAAATTATAAATTATTGGAAAAGGGGGGATTGGAAAGGGGGTGGGAATGGAGGAGAGAGTTCATGATCTGAAGTTGTTGAACTCAATATTAAGTTCGGAAGGCTGTAAAGTGCCTAGGTGGAAGATGAGGTGCTGTTTCTCCAGTTTGCATTGAGCTTCACTGGAACATTGCAGCAGGTGAAGGGCAGACATATGGGCATGAGACCCAATCTTTCCCAGTTACCCAGCACACCAAAAACTCACTTAACAGCAGCAACCTGATTTTCCATTGCACTTCACCAATGAGCTGCATGTTTCTCCATGCAGCTCACCAGCTCTGTGAAAATAAGGACGAAGCCTAATATTGGGGCACCATTTAAGATGGAGGTGAGGAGCTATCTCTACTCTCAGAGGGTCGTGAACCTTTGGAATTGTCTACCCGAGAGAGTTGTGGAGACTGGGTCATTAAATATATTCTAGGCTGTGATAGACAAATTCTTGAACTATAGGGGAGTCAAGTGTTATGGGAACAGACTGGAAAGTGGAGTTGAGACCAAGATCAGATCAACCAAGATCTTATTGAACAACGGAGTTGGCTCAAGGAGCCAGATGGCTACTTCTACTTCTATTTCTTATGTTCTTATCATTCAGACTCAGGGGTTGTTACTTGCTCTCTTCGTGTGTGTAATTACAGTTGCGCGTGAATTTCTAGGCCTGTGTTTCCATTGCCAACAACAAAGTTACCTCAACCTGAGCAAGAAGCAATGTGCCAGTTTAAGTTGCACCATGTGTTACCGAGATTACAAAGGCTCTGTTTTGGCTTGCTGCTGAATATATTGGGCAGGTACTTAATTGAGGCAACAGGGATCTCTCTTGCTCCCTCTCTCTTGGAGAGCCGGAGAGAGGCCTGCATCGCCTCCTGTCAGGAAGGCCCACCAAATTAAGTGCCAATCAGGTACATAACTGGGCAGTGGTGGGACTTTTCCAGGATCAAGGATCCCGGGCGGAATTCCAGTCCCCTGAGAGCAGCTGACCAATCAGAGGCCGGCAGCTGTGCATTGATAGGCAGCACCACCAGGGGAGCTGTGGCAACTGCTGACAATGACCCCACCCGAGGTTCAAGATCGCTGAGGGACCCAGGCCAAAGGTGAGCAATGGCGGGATGGGGGTCATGGGGGATTGGAGAGGGTGTTCAGCAGCAAGGACAGGGGTGACTCTCAGCGGGCATCCCTTCCCTTCTGATGCTGAGTCCCTCAATCGGGCACTGAGTGCCTTTGAATGAGGGTCACTCCTGGAAGCCCACAAGCAATCCTGACAGATCTGCTTTTCAGGATTCCTACATGGGGAGACCTTCACTCACCATTGGGTTAATAATACCAGCAGCAACAGGATGAGGCCCTTATAGGAGCCTTAATTACCTACTTAAAGGCCTCAATTGGTGATGGGATGGGGAGGCTGTCCATGAGCCATTCAGCCCTGAGTTTAATCGAGGCAGTGGTGGGAAGGTGGCATGGTCCTCAGCTGCTACTATTCCACCTGATTATAACTATTAAACTTGCCTTGGGACAGGGCATTAAATCCAGCCATTAAATCAGCACTAGGAGCAAAAGCTGACCTTGTTTTTCAGACATTTTTTTGGCATTCGGAGGGCGTAGAATGTTAATATGCCCTTCAATAAGCAGGTTATATTAATCTGTAGATAGTTGGAAACTCCAGGTAAATCCTAAGCTTCCTGGGATGACCATTTTTGTTGAAGCATTTTCAGTTCACACACATGCTGTGGTAAATGAGAGATATGATTTAAAGAACCTTTGATTGTTTATTTTATTATAAATTGAAAATAGATTACAAAGATAGTGGGCTGAATCATCCCAGAATTGCACTAAGTGCAGTTGCGGGCATGAAAAGCAATGTTGTACCAGCCGGCTGAAATGGCAGCTTTTTATGCCGTATTGTCTGCTTCCTGTGCCTCATTAATTATGCAGCCACAGGAAAGATGCCGTCTCGCTGGCGGGCGGCCTCTGAATCGTCTGCCATGCAGTTACCTCACTGTTTCCTCATTCCATGTGCCATATCTAAACTGCAGCCACCACACAGTTCTCAATGCTTACAGCCAGGACTGCGCCAAGTGAAGACATGGGCCTGAAAGCCAAGAAGAGTTCAGTGACCCATCACTGGAACGCCTTTTGGATGTCCTCCACTCCTGCTCTGGCTGCAAGAGGTCCAGAAATCTCGCCACTCTGGCTTGGCAGTGGTAGTCACTGCCAATGCTGTATAGAAAAGGTTGACCATCCAGTGCAGAAAAAGGCTGAATGATCTCATCCGTGCTGCTAGGATAAGGCAGCCATCTCATCACTTTAAAATCACACACATCTCACATTCACTGGTATCTCACTCACTGCCAGCTCAAGAAACACTGCCACTCACTCTCACACACATCTTCAACATCTCCATCTAGCCTCATCTCCTCTGGAGACTGCTTCCTCAGCCCTCATCATCTTGAGGCCACTTGCATAAATCAACATGTGTCCCAAAATAAACCCTGGGATACCCCCCTTTCCCAGCACAGCCTTCGTCCTACATTCTCTTCCCTTGCCTGAGGCCACTTCTCCCCCGTCCCCAAACAAGCCCTAGCCCTGTAGCCATTGAAAAGCCACCCCCATATTATAGCTGGCCTGGTAGATAGAAACCTGCCTGTGAGCCCCCTTAAAAGGTGCTGTCTGCGAAGCCTGGCACTAATGACCGCGAATGTTGCCCAAAACAAGGTAGACAAACAAACCTCGAAGTCCTGAGCAAAGTGCAGCTCACCAGGTGCACGTTGCTTATGTACAGTTGTGAAACACGTCGGCGTGCAATCATGACGATGTGCCCAGATAATCCAGCATGAGGGATGATTCCAGCAAGCTGGCTTATAATGAAATGCTAAAGTATTGAAGTTAGGTTCCTATGTGTGGCGGCAGGAAACGCGGCCCGCCATTGACAGGTGGAGCACATGAACGCAAACTGCTTTCACGACGGCTTAAAACCAATATTTGGCCTTCTCGCCATATTGTCCACTCGCTGCCAAACACGCCCGATGCCACTGAGAGCGAAAAATTCCGCCCAGTTTATTTTTTGGAAATAAACCAGAAAGTGATGATATGTGACAAGTAATGTTATGGCAGTTAGGATGATTTCTACTGGGTTAAGTGTAGTGATGTTGACTTTACAGAGATAAACTGGCTCATTTTGAAATCTAAATGACTACTTAACCAGGTCATCCATTACACTAAAGTAAAGCTGAGCTGGTGCAAAATGGATTCCACATTCTTATTACATTTTCCTTCCAGCTGTTCAGATGCACAGGATCTAAAATTAAGCTGAGCTTTAAGCTGCAGCAACTGCACGTAGTTGCGTGACAATACTTCAGACTGCATCGAAGGTCAGAGCTGTCACAATATTGCTTTCAGAGATTTCTCTCAGCTCTCTAATATCTGCCTTCTATCTGCTGTCTTCCTTCTATTCTTAATTGGAGCTTTGCATTAATAATCTGCTGAAATCTTAAAGGCCATCACAGATACCAGCTGCTGTAGACAGTAAGTTCTTCTTTCGTTTATTAAGGAGCCGGAGCGTGAAAGGAGTTTCTGCTTGAATTCTCTTCTTTTGTCACTTTATCTGCAGGAGAGAGAAATGTTGTTGTTATCTCTTTCACCTCATGTTTTTGCTGCCAAAATTCTAGCCATTCTAACTGCAATATATTACTTCAATATGGAGTCATCATGGCTACTTGTCATGAACTCACTTGAGCTTCACCTGCATGACATCCCATTGAATTCATTCATTTATTCCCATGTGGTCAGTTCAGTCACTTTTTTCACTGGAACCCAGCATTTTAAGTAAAAAGAGCTGTTTTAAGGTTATAACTAATTTAAACATGTTGAGAGCTCACTCCCTCATCTGAACAATTCCACGCATTTCCCTTGTGCCCAAAAGCACTGGCTCTACCCAGAGCACTGGCCCCGCTTCCTCATGAGCCCACTGAAGCCGCCCTCCAATCCCGCAGCTGGTGAGACTGTACCTGACCCGGCTGAAAGTCACCACAGGAATTGCGGGGTCCAGCATCCCAGCCTGTGCTGAGAATGCCCCGCAGAAACTGGAGGACTGCAGGGAATGCCTCACAGAGAATGCCTTCTCCAAAGTCTTCCAGTCCTATGGAGAAATCCAATGTTGGAAGTTGGGAATCAGCATTACTACCAGCTATGTACTATTCTTTTTTTGTGTTAACAATCCTGGCCTGTTGTAGATACCTTCCTGTGTGCTGTGGCATTAATTGCTTCTGCCTGTAGATCTCATATCCCTTACACACCAGATCACCCTCAAAGAGATGGAATTTCATCTTCCACCCTAAGATAAAACTGACATTGTGGATACATCACCCATTATATAGTCTAACAATTTTAATTTCCATGGACTTCAATAGAAATGAAGTTTATAAAGTTTGTACCATGGATAGTCAATCTGCAATGTCAATTTTATCCTCAGGCAGCAAGCTGAAAATGTACCCACACTGCTCAATATCTATTCATATGACAATATAACCTGGATTATAACAGTGATACTTTTGCTTGTCATCTTTCATATATGCTCCCATTCCCATCTCCATCTCTCTAATGTTTTTGAAGGTGGACTGAGAAACACCTAGTAATTCGAAGCCAGATATGATTCATTAAGCTGCTTTGTTTCATACCAAATGAATATACAGAGCAACAGCTATACTCAGACTTACTTAATTCAATCAGTACAACTTGTCTTCAGTTAATAAAACAAAAATAAGGAAAGCATTGGACTTCCTCACATCAGTGGGATAAACAAATTAGGGGGGTAAACAGGTGGCAAATGTGAAGTGTGGGAAAGAGGGCTACCATTTCATTGGATACTGGCACCAGTAAAGGGACAGGAAGGAACTGTACCATTGGGACAGGTTCCACCCGAACAGAGTTGGGACCAAGTCCTATCAGAAAGGATAACTAGGGCAGTCACAAGGTCTTTAAACTAATAAGTCCTGGTTAGGCTCAAGTGAAAGAGGTAGCTAGATAATAGTTTGAAAACAAATGAAAGGGAAGCTAACAGTCAGAAATTGTGCTTTAGGCACTGTAGGCAAAGGAAAAGCTAAATGATGTGAAGAAATTAAACAAGATAGAGAAATACTGTGAGTAAAACATTGAAGCAGAAGGACAGGATAGAGGCAAATGGCTCAAATAAATGTTCTTTATACAAGTGCACAGAGTACAAGGAACAAATTGAATGAATTGTAGGCACAAATTCAACTTGGAGGGTTAATATGGAAACCATTATGGAGACACAGCTGCAAGATAGTCAGTTCTGGGATTGAAAAATACCAGATTATGAGGTTTACAGGAAAGATAGGGGAAATCTTGGAGGGGAGGAGTTAATGATTAAGGGTGAAATTATTTCAATGATAAGGACGGATATAATGAGAGATATGCAGGATGTGGAGACTTTGGGCAGAATTTTGCCCTCGGAGGGCAGGCGGGCCCCACTGGCTCGGCGGCGGGCGGACTGCCGAACCCCGCCACCGAAACAGGGCCCACCGCCATTTTGAGTGGGTGGGCCAATGAAGGCCCACCCAGCGGCCTTCCCGATAGGAAGCACTATGCGCTTCCTGTTCGGGAGGGGGAGGGAATCCCCAACTGTCAAAGTGCGCTCTTTCGCGCATGCGCATGAAAGAGCGCACTGCTCCCTGAGACCAAATGCTGTCTCACGGAGTTTACTGACAGGTAAGAGAAGTCAAAAAATAGAGAAATATTAAAATTATTAACATGTCCCCCTCATGTGACAATGTCACACGAGATGGGACATGTTAATAAGAAACACATAAAGTTTATTAAGCTTTTAAAAAACGAACATGAAACTTCATCCCCCCAGTGGATGAAGGTTTATGAATAATCTGGAGCCTGCTGGGGCTCCTGGCCTGCCCACCAACCTTATGCTTGGACAGGCAGGTCTTTAATTATCTTAATTAGCCTGTCAATGGCCTCAATTGGCCATTGACAGGTCGGTGGGCGGACAGCTGATTTCGCTGTCCACCCGCCTTTCTGAAAATTTAAAGGGACTGGGATGACGTCGGGGGTTCCTCCTGCCGTCATCCCGCGTCATTTTCCCCTCGGCGAGCGGGCCCTGCCCCCAAATCGCCGAGGGGAGAATCCTGGCCTTTACGGGCAGAATTAAGAACTAGAAAAAGATTTAAGACTGCAGTGGAAGTTATGTCTAAACCTCCCTGGTAGTAGCTGTGAAACATTGATTGTATAATGCAGGGATTTGATCAGCATGTAGCAAAGGTAAAGTGGTTTTGATGGAGGATGTTTAACTTGCATATAGATTAGGATAAGCAGACTAGCACATGTCGGAAAGATCATGAATTTCTTGGGTGCACCCATGATAGCTTTCACTAACAACAGGCTTGATTTTAACTCTGTGTTGGCGGGTGGGACTGGAAGATCCCTCCCTAAGATTCTAGATCTGGGTAAGCTGACTTCAATGGAACGAGATTTTCCACAGTAAACTTGTCAAATCTGTTAATAGATAAAGTAACAGAAGATCAGCAGGGGTCTTTCAAAAAGGAACTTAATATGATACAGAACTAGTTTATACCAAGAAATGGAAAGCGTTTCCTTGCCAAAAAAAGACAGCCATGGACAACTAAAGAGGTAATGGACAACATAACATGAAAAGAAAAAGCATGCAAAAATTCAAAATATTGCCCAGATCCTGGCAAATGGGAAAGCTACAGAAAGCAGAAAAGGATGACAAAGCACATAAGAGTATCAAAAATGGAGCATGAAAAGAAATTAGCAAGGGATATCAAAATTAACACAACACACCTTTACAAGCTTTAAGAAAAAAAGTGTAGTCAGAAGCAATGTAGGCCCCTTGAAACTGATAACCATGGCAACATTTTCCCCCCATCGGAGGGGAAGTGCGGGGGTGGGCGGGCTTCCGATTCCCGCCCCCAGTCAGGGGCATGCTGCCATTTTACGTGGGCGGGCTGATTAAGGCCCGCCCACTGTGATGTCCGCCAGGAAGCGCTGTGTGTTCCCTGTGCGGGCGGTGGTGGGGGGGAAATTCCCTCAGCTGGGAGTGCTCTCTTTCGCGCTGCTTTTGGGAGAATGGCTCACATTTAAACTTTAAAAAAAGCTGAGAAAAAAATTTCCCTGCCATGGCACAGTCACATGTGTTGGGACATGTCCATAACTTTTATTTTAAAATATTGTGAGATTTTTAAATCCTCATGAAACCTCATCCTGCCCATGGATAAGGTTTCATGCTTTATCAGAAGACGGCCAGGGCTATTGGCCTGCTCACCAACCTTAAGGTTAAACGGGCAGGTCCATTAATGACTTCAAATGCTTTGTTAAAAACAAAAAACTGCGGATGCTGGAAATCCAAAACAAAAACAGAAATACCTGGAAAAACTCAGCAGGTCTGGCAGCATCGGCGGAGAAGAACAAAGTTGACATTTCGAGTCCTCATGACCCTTCAACAGAACTAAGCAAAAATAGGAGAGGGGTGAAATATAAGCTGGTTTAAGGTGGGGGATAGGGGGAGAGAAGTGGGGGGGGAGGGGGGTGGTTGTAGGGACAAGCAAGCAGTGATAGGAGCAGATAATCAGAAGATGTCACAGACAAAAGAACAAAGAGGTGTTGAAGGTGGTGATATTATCTAAAAGAATGTGCTAATTAAGAATGGATGGCAGGACAAGCAAGGTACAGATAGCTCTAGTGGGGGTGGGGTGAAATAAGACTAAAAGGGCATAAATGGTATAGATTTAAAAATAATGGAAATAGGTGGGAAAAGAAAAATGTATCTAAATTATTGGAAAAAACGAAAGGGAGGAGGAAGAAATGGAAAGGGGGTGGGGATGGAGGAGGGAGGTCAAGATCTAAAGTTGCTGAACTCAATATTCAGTCCGGAAGGGTGTAAAGTGCCTAGTCGGAAGATGAGGTGCTGTTCCTCCAGTTTGCGTTGAGCTTCACTGGAACAATGCAGCAAGCCAAGGACAGCCATGTGGGCAAGAGAGCAGGGTGGAGTGTTGAAATGGCAAGCGACAGGGAGGTCTGGGTCATTCTTGCGGACAGACCGAAGGTGTTCTGCAAAGCGGTCACCCAGTCTGCGTTTGGTCTCTCCAATGTAGAGGAGGCCGCATTGGGAGCAACGAATGCAGTAGACTAAGTTAGGGGAAATGCAAGTGAAATGCTGCTTCACTTGAAAGGAGTGTTTGGGCCCTTGGACAGTGAGGAGAGAGGAAGTGAAGGGGCAGGTGTTGCATATTTTGCGTATGCATGGGGAGGTGCCGTAGGTGGGGGTTGAGGAGTAGGGGGTGATGGAGGAGTGGACCAGGGTGTCACAGAGTGAACGATCCCTACGGAATGCCGCCAGGGGGCGTGAAGGGAAGATGTGTTTGGTGGTGGTATCATGCTGGAGTTGGCGGAAATGGCAGAGGATGATCCTTTGAATGCGGAGGCTGGTGGGGTGATAAGTGAGGATAAGGGGGACCCTATCATGTTTCTGGGAGGGAGGAGAAGGCGTGAGGGCGGATGCGCGGGAGATGGGCCGGACACGGTTGAGGGCCCTGTCAACGACTGTGGGTGGAAAACTTCGGTTAAGGAAGAAGGAGGATATGTCAGAGGAACTGTTTTTGAAGGTAGCATCATCAGAACAGATGCGACGGAGGCAAAGAAACTGAGAGACTGGGATGGAGTCCTTACAGGAAGCGGGGTGTGAGGAGCTGTAGTCGAGGTAGCTGTGGGAGTTGGTAGGCTTGTAATGGATATTGGTGGACAGTCTATCACCAGAAATTGAGACAGAGAGTTCAAGGAAGGGAAGGGAAGTGTCAGAGATAGACCATGTGAAAATGATGGAGGGGTGGAGATTGGAAGCAAAATTAATAAATTTTTCCAGGTCCCGACGAGAGCATGAAGCAGCACCGAAGTAATCATCGATGTACCGGAGAAAGAGTTGTGGGAGGGAGCCGGAATAGGACTGGAACAAGGAATGTTCCACATACCCCATAAAGAGACAGGCATAGCTGGAGCCCATGCGGGTACCCATAGCCACACCTTTTATTAGGAGGAAGTGAGAGGAGTTAAAGGAGAAATTGTTCAGCGTGAGAACAAGTTCAGCCAGACGGAGGAGAGTAGTGGTGGATGGGGATTGGGCATTTCCCCCAACTTAGTCTACTGCATTCGTTGCTCCCAATGCGGTCTCCTCTACATTGGAGAGACCAAATGCAGACTGGGCGACCGCTTTGCAGAACACCTTCGGTCTGTTCGCAAGAATGACCCAGACCACCCTGTCGCTTGCCATTTCAACACTCCACCCTGCTCTCTTGCCCACATGGCTGTCCTTGGCTTGCTGCATTGTTCCAGTGAAGCTCAACGCAAACTGGAGGAACAGCACCTCATCTTCCGACTAGGCACTTTACAGCCTTCCGGAATGAATATTGAGTTCAACAACTTTAGATCTTGAACTCCCTCCTCCATCCCCACCCCCTTTCCGTTTCTTCCCCCTCCCTTTTGGTTTTTCCAATAATTTATATAGATTTTTCTTTTCCCACCTATTTCCATTATTTTTAAATCTATACCTTTTATGCCCTTTTAGTCTTATTTCACCCCACCTCCACTAGAGCTTGCTTGTCCTGCCATCCATTCTTAATTAGCACATTCTTTTAGATAATATCACCACCTTCAACACCTCTTTGTTCTTTTGTCTGTTACATCTTTGATTATCTGCTCCTATCACTGCTTGCTTGTCCCTACAACCCCACCCCCCACTTCTCTCCCCCCATCCCCCCACCTTAAACCAGCTTATATTTCACCCCTCTCCTATTTTTGCTTAGTTCTGTTGAAGGGTCATGAGGACTCGAAACGTCAACTTTGTTCTTCTCCGCCGATGCTGCCAGACCTGCTGAGTTTTTTCAAATACTTTGTTAATGGCCTTAATAGGTCGGCGGGTGTGCAGCCGACTCAGGTGTGTGCCTGCCGAACTGAAAGTCTGAATGACGCGCCGTGACGTCGGGACGCACGCCCGACATCTCCCCGCATCATTTTACACGTCGGCGAGTGGGCCTTGCCCCCACTCATCAACCGGAAGATACAGTCCCATGAAAAAAAAAGAAATAGCGGGCAAGCTGGATAATTAGAGGAAGAAGTCAGCAGGCCACACATCCCAAGGAAACTATAATTGGATCAGGGAGAGGGACTCAACAAAATTAACATAAGTAAGATTACAGTAATAGAGAAATTAATGATACTAAGCAGCAACAAATTCCCAGGACCAGATGGTTTCCATCTCAGAATTTTAAAAGAAGTAGGTGGGAACATTGTAGATTCACTAATTATAATCTTCCTAAGTTCTCTCGATTCAGGAACCATTTGTTGAGTGTGGGCAGTTGGGTTGTTGGGGTGAGCAGAAGTTGGGCAGTCAGGTTCGGGAATGGTTCAGAGGGTGAATAGTTGGGTCAGGGTATGGGCAGTTGGGATGGGGCGTGGGATTGGGGTTGATTGGGGTGATAGGTTGAGGTATGCTGTTAATCAATGAGTTACACAGCAGATTAAGAGCTGTATTTTGCCTATTGAGGCAGGTAATTTGAGTCGGGAAATTTCCTGACTCTCCGGACCTACCTCGCTAAAAAGTACCTCAATACACTCAGTGCGGAATGAAATTGGCCCCACCGACCCAGAAGTAGAACATAGGCAGCCACGGGGGAAAGCAAGTGCCAAGGCGGGCTGGTTAGAAGGCCCACCTTGGTTCTCTGGGACTTGGTCCCAGTTGCTTGGAAGTTTTAGACTCTCCAGGCATCATTCCTTACCCCCCACCCCCCTCATGGCCCCTCATACCCTCCATGCCAAGTCGTTGCCAACTCATGACCCACAAACCCTCATGCCCCCTCATATTTCCCTTGCCAACTCATAGCCACTCATACAGTATGCACTATTTCAGAAGCCATGTGGAGATAAAAAAATAAACTTCTAATAATCTAATACAGCTCTCATTCCTGTATACTTGATAGTGAACAAAACTCCCATTTGAAGCTTTTAAATCTCAAGTAGTTAATGTCTCATAAAAAAGCAAACATCTATTTCACTAACCACATCAAATACAGCTAATCATTTAATAGCGCTTTTAAGCTGTCAATCAAACTGTGAACTCAGAACCAAGGCTGGTATAATGTAGCTTTTGAAACTCAGCCAAGCACTCATAAAAAATAATAATAGCCCTTGAGAAAATGTTAATAAAGAGCTCCATTAAAACTTCATGACCAGATGTTACTTTTTTTTCTAACCTGTGCCTGTGAGTTAAAGTAGTCCAGCAGAGAGTTTTATTTAATACTGAAATGTCAGCTGCAACCAGTTTTTTTTTAAGCTTAAGTAATGGATGATTTAAAAAACTTCAGATCATAGCAGTTATACAGATCTTATCCACGCTTCAAGAGCATTTATTCTACTCCATTGAATTGAGACTCCCATACTGCTGGTTAAAGCCTTTGCTCCTGCCAAAATGGGGACCGTTTCAGCTCTCAACTAATCTTAAATAGACCATCAGATTCATGAGTTGCGCTTGTGCGAGTCACATCCCACCCCCTTCCCCCTGCTGACGAAAATGGTTTTGGCAGGAAATGGAGGTAAGACTTCCAAATCCGCAGCCTGCCATTTTTAAAGGTTTGTGGAGTCTTCCTGACTTTATGAAAATCCAGTTCTAAATGGTGTAATAATTCAATTTAAGCATCTGGGTAGGTAGCATATAGCTAGTCCAAGCCTCTGACACTGGCCTCAGTGTAGGAGACATTTACAGAGGGTCCTGGGCAGTGAAAATCAACGCATTGAAAGTTTAAATTTCCTGGGCAATTACAGTGCTTGTGCGCACGCGAAGACTTCTGATGGGCTCTGAAGTGCAACAGCAGCAGATGCCTCAACATTATCAACGGATGGCTTCGGAAAATCTGGCCCATTCTCAAAAAGTGTTTTGTGCAATTTGAATGGATTTGGTTGGCCTTCTTTAAAACAGCTTTTCATGCAACTAAATTAGAATAATTTCATTCAAATCAGAATTAATAAAGTTGTATATCAACCATCAAGTGGAAGAAATTGGAATACACTTCAATGCAAATCAGCTTTCTATTTTTAAAAGTCTACATACATTAAAAAAATCAACTTCTTCCAACCGCTGTAGACTATATCCAACCATCTGCCTAAACAGCTATCATGTTTTCACACATTTCAGACCGACACAGATAATAGTTTTTGCATGTCAAAGTCCTTCTGCATATTTGATGTTCTCTGAAATCTGAATGTACAGTAAGGCAGGTTGTCATGGTGACTGCCTTTGGAATCAGTTGTTACAGAGTACACTGATAGGTTGTTAAAAGGCTCTCCGTCTGGGCCCTTGAAACTTTACAATAAGAGATGATTAAAATGTCAACATGCTGTCTAAAAACCCTATAAAATCTTTAAAAATTAGTTGAATATTATAGAAATGGTACTGTGTTTTATTTAGAAAAATCCTACAGCAGGTGGCCGGCTAACAGACACAGGACAGCATTGGTCTGTTATCGCTGCTAAGGACATGGCTTTAGCACAGGCCCAAGACATTCCTCAGCCTGATAAGATTCAATCTCGTAACCCACATGTAAACCAACTGTCTGATTAAAGGTTAAACAGGATGTCCTAGTAAGTGATAAGCCACTAGATTCCTTCAAGGACTTTGGATGGAAATAGGAGGGTTCTACCTTGAACATCTGTCCCTTGCTAATGAACAATTTAACAAGTGATTGACATGAGACAACCATCAAGCCCTTATATGTAAGGTATATGCAGGGGCTCTCAAGGGGTTAAAATCACTTCAGACAGGAAGAACCTTTTGAGGAGGATCTATGCGGACTCCAGTTAAACACTTTGGCATGCTCAAGAAGACCAAAAGCAGAAAACTGTCACAGCCAGCTACGGAGATCAGCTTCATTTGCCCTTTTGTCTGATTGGGGAGCAGTAAATTGTTCTGAGGAGTCTGCCGCCACTAGCTTTGGAGATCATCATCCCCCTGCTTTCCCCATCAATTTGTTCGATCTGGGACCAGTAAACTATTCTCACCTGCTATAGGTCATATGTCTTTTTTGCCTATTTAGCTTATGCATCACAGCTGAACTGTTGCTTCTTAATAAACTGCTTTAAAATCACCTATGACTTTGACCCCCTTTTTGGGTAATCTATGATGCACAGACAAAATCTTACACAAAAATGCTGGTATTCTCTTCCCATCAGCAGTGCTCTGGCAGCACTGGACTTCCACCTGTCCCTCCAACATTACAACAGCTGCAAACTGAGTAGGGGTCATGTGGTAGGCATGATGGACTGCCTGAAAGATTCCTGCCACAAAGATGAAGCCTGTCATTGTTTGGGAGTGGGATTGACAGTGATGTTACAGAATAGTTGCCAGGTAGTTACAGGTCAAAGCAGCCTGTAAAGTGGCATATTGGCTGCCCTATGGTCCTTAGCAGAGACTGAGGACTCCAAAGCAAGGTAACATGGGGGCCACTATAAGGTTGCATGAGGATATGCCAGGTTCGTTATTGCCACTTAATGGCCGCCAAAACCACATCCCCATGATAGTCCCAGAAACAGCAATAGCATGGATTGAAAGGAGAGAAACCTATCAGGGCTCCAGACATGCCCACCAACCATTATTTGCACATGGCAGGAAATGAGTGATCAGTGGCGACCCTGGCAGTGATGGGAGATGGGAAATATTGGATGGGTGATGAGGTGGCAGAAGGCTTGTATTTTCAATCATTCTTTTCTTCCAAGCCCCGGCCACAATTTTAAGGTTGGGTTGCAGAGGCCAATTGAGCCTATAATTTCGGATCCGTTATAGAAAGATCAGTTAAATATATGCCTGGAATTTTTTTGGGCATACTCCAACTTCCTGCAGTAACATTATCAGAAGAATGGCGGACACTCCAGAGAAACAACATAAAGATTTTCTCCAGGGTCACCACCCACTGAAGTTACAATGAGACTTTACGGAATCCATGCAGAAATTCTCCCCCTTTTAAGGGCATTTATTATTTTCCCCTCATTTGTGATGTAATATCTCCAAGAAATATGTCTTGCTTGAAGGATGTTGCTGCAGTTAAAAAAATTCTACTTAAACAGCATAAAAATTAGTGCACTGGGGTTCATTAATATAGAATGACAACTGCATGGTCAATCTTGAAGTAATGAAATTGAATTTGAAGATGGTAGGAATTTTGCATTTTCAGTGGTGTTTTTATCCTGATTTTGAAAGGCAGCACAGAGCCCCATTGGTGGCAGGTATAGATTGTTAATTCAGCCACGTAGGCACATGGCTGATTTGCAGTCAGTTGAAGAAAAATGTTAAAAAGATGTGCTTTGCTGGGTGGCTGGTTTTCGTCTCATTGTAATCCAGCCCCTTCCCTAATTTCCTCCCAATCGTGACTATACTCCAAAAGTACTACATTCACTGTCAAATATTTGGGGTGTCCTGAGGTCATGAAAGTCACTATATAAATACACTTCTTCCTTTTTACAGTCTATGGTGCTGCTATTCCACCTGAGCAATCAGTGATGTTGGTGGACGTTACCCTTCATTTGTGAAGCAATACAGCAGTTATAATGAAAACCACAATTACAGATACTGCACTACCAGTGTGGAAGGATCAGAAACTCCCTTTATTCAACAAGGTCAGTTCAGGCTTGCTGTCACGAGATTTGCAACATCAATAATAAAAAAAGTGCAGATGCATCAAGAAAGTGCCATTCACCAGTCATTTCCACAGGGACGCGCCTGCTGTCATACTTTAACTTAGGCAGAAGATCAGCAGAATATTAGGCAAGTCAGAAAACTTGGGAGGACTTGTGTCCTGTTGGAGCACCTTCAGTTAGCTTTCTTTTGATCCCAAGATTGCAAGTCATTGCTCTCAGTTTTGGAATTGCCGGTTGGTCTCTTTAAGCTTCTACAGCCAGTTACATTGTGTATTAGAACTGTGTAGCGTGTTTGACAATATCTGACTTGTCTCATTCACTGTGTTTGAAGTAGGTTTGATGTTCCTTGAGTTGAGTTGAGTATAGGCTGTGGCCTTTTCCCCCGCTATAGGTGAGTCCTAAATCACGTTATGCCAGCTGTAAATTCCTGGTTTATTGTAAGATGGTGTCTTTGTGGGCATGAGGAATGGAGTGGAGCTTGTAAGATGACATGTGTTGGACTTCTCTGTCCACTGACTTGACTATATATTGTAACCTGTACAAGGTGGAACCAATGTATGGGAGGCTGATTCTTGTCCTAGTGAAAGTAATTGTTATTTAGTAAGTAACTAGTGGGTGTGTGTTAATCTTATGTGAAGGGAATCCATTGAGTTGAAACGCTCTCAACTTAATAACCACCACATCCAATGGTCCAACTCTAAGCCTATCTCATCCATCATACACTGGCATATACAATGCATCAGGGAGGCCGTGGAGACCTACCAACACCACACCATCCCTCAAGACAATGGCCTTCTCATCAGTGACATCTGGCTACCATTACTCAAGACACACAGTACCATCCTTTCTACAGAGTCGACCAAATAGCAGTAAGAGTGTTAACATGAACTGATCTACTAAAAACACTATGGGGAGGATGTTCCCCTCGTCGGGTGGGCTCAGCAGGCGCGCTCCGGAGTGCCAGCGCAATGGTCGTCACCCACAATCAGGCCCCGACCGCGATTTCACGCTGGCTGGCCATGAATTGCGTGCTGAAATGCTCAGCACTGCCTGGGTGGTGGGGGGAGGAGGGAGAGTGCGAAGCTAGCGCATGCACGCGGGTGCGCTCACAGGAAGCTCTGTGAAGGCACGGAGCTGCCTCGGGGAGCTGAAGGTTTTCCACATTAAAAATAATGTTTTAAAAAATAAGGAAAAAATGTCCCCTCATGTGGCTCTGTGCCTTCAGGGAGCTTTCTGTGAGTGCACCTGCTTGCATGAGCTGCCACATGAGCAGGGACATGTTGCAAATGAGCTCTGAAAACTTTAATTTTATTTTTAATTGATATCAGAAACCTTGTCCCGCCTGTGGATGAGGTTTCCTCAAAAATCGAAAGGCCGCTTGGGCTATTCACCTGCCCACCAACCGTAAGGTTGGACGGGCAGGGAAAAATTCTATTTAATTATTCGATTAATGTACTTAACAGCCCTCCTAATTGTCGGCAGGTGCACTGCTGACTCCCACATGCGCCCGCTGACCAAATTATCGCGTGATGACTTAGGGACGCTCGCTTGACGTTATCACGCGCTATTTCACGCTTGTGCATGTCAGGCACGCGTCCGCACACCGAGGTGAAAATTCAGCCCTATAGCTTGACCAATCAGCAGTAAGATCCTGTCCAAATTCCCATCCTCCGCTATATATAACTACCTCTCTCACATGTTCCAGTTATTCCTCCAGATGATGAGCAGAGTATGCTGCCTGAAACCTTGAGGCCCATAAATTCTTCTAAGGAGCTCTTAAGATAACAAACTCTTTTCAGAGCAAAATTTTACATAGTGTAACTGTAAATTTGTCTTCCTCAATGTTACTGCTTTTGCCATGAAAACCTTCAAACAACTCATAGAAGTGGATCCTTCATAAAATTACACTTTTCTGGTTTGATGTTACTTTAATGTTATGCATCTGCCTTCATCACAACAATTTATTCTTCAGGAGTTGGGGGAGTACTTTGAGGTAACTTCTCCACGGTTATAACCATCCTGAGATGCTCTGATGATGATATTAAAGATGTATTTTGCTTTTCCCATCATGTGAGAATTAGAGTGTCCGCTATGTTGGAACCTCTTACTTGTCGGCTGAGGCTGATAAAACATAATCCATCAGTAGCAGGCAAATATGTGTCAGGCAACCTGGAAATTCAATACTGCTGGGCATTTAATCAGGCGTTGCTGGAAATACTAATGGGAGATACTAATTATTTTCAAAAACATGCTGGTTCTGGAAGCATTTTGGAAAATTTTGCCTGTTTTCCATTTTTTCCTTGCCACAATAATATTACCATAGTAGTGCTTTCAATTTAAAAATAGGCTTCAGAAATAATCAAGAAAATTAACATCTCAACAGTTTAGAAAAGAGGACATTCCTGCCAGCACAAATATTATGGCAAATGGTAATTCTTGTCTTCAAGAAATTATATTTAAAAGGCTGAGGTTTTTTTCTGGGATTGTAGTTTTACATTTGAAAACACAAGTCATATCAGACAACAAAGGGGGATGAAATCCTGAGTATCTGTAACAAATGTATGGGGAAGAATAGGAATAGGCAGGAAAATGGGCACGGAGATCGCAATATATGTTTTACTGCACCCATTTGTTGTGACGCAGGCAGCATGCAAATTTTGTGCCATCTGCTCATTTAAATGATAGTGGCTTGCAGCCCAATGCTAAGCATGCTACTGAGTGGCTGCATACTTCAGCAGGGGGCCCAAGTTCCTATGAGGTTTGCATCACTTAAAGCTAACCTGCATGAACTTTATGCCAGAATGCATCTTTTAAAGGTAAGGCTTATTCTGCCTGCAGTGGTGCTGGAAATGGCTAAAGAATAGCTTATGAACAGAAAGAGGAGTGGAAATGGTGCAATAAGCCAGAGAGTGAGCTCCCAAGGTTCTCTGATAGAGCACTGGCGGCCATGTTGCAGAAGGTAGACAGGTGGAGAGAGGTCAACTTCCCACAGGCAACCAGGAGACCCTCCAGACAGACACTGCAAAGGCAGTGGGAGCAAGAGGCTGTCACAGGCAATGCCAGCAGTGTAGCTCCAAGGACCTGAATGCAGTGCAGGAAGAAGTTTAATTACCTCACATGAGTGGTCAAATCAGTGAATGCATCTTCAAATGCCATATTCTTACAAATGAACCGCTAGATTCACATACTGCTCCATTCACCAAACCCCTCCTCACTCTCCTCACAAGTCTTTATTGAACTCATCTAAGACCTCACATTTACAGGTTCAGCTCATCCTCACACATTTAGCACTGCTGCAGGCCTCACTCTCACATCTCACAGCTTGCACACACTGTTAGCTGATCAACAATGGCAGGCACGTCACCCAAGCGCATTGCACCACACTCACTGATACACCTCCCTGGCTATTTAAGGACAAGGTGACCCATAATTGGGGACAGAAGCAGCTAACTGGCGGGGGACAGGCATGGCTGCATGTCCTCACCCTCATGGAGGAGATGGCGCTCGCAATCATTGGAGTGGCAACACCTGAGGCTGTAGGCAGCGATGGGGGCACAATCATTGAGGATGATGTATGTTCTACCTAGTCCAACTTATCACATCCCACTTCTCCCTCACCCTAGTTTCTTCTGATTTACAAGCTGCAGATTGTGACAGTTCGCGCCCCTTGCTCCCCATGCTCACCCTCCCTTCACCTCAACCTACCCTTGTGACTTTATCCTTTCAGATACCCAAGAACTGCCATTCAAACATTCATGGGAGTGTGAAGTCCAAGAGAAGCAGGAAATTGATGAAGAAGTAACACCATCACATGATCTGACCCTCACAGCCACCAGTTCAGATGCTGGTACTACACATACTTAAGTGTGAATCACTGGACATGAGTGTCCTGCAACCAGGGCCAGGGAAAGGGATAGCCTAGCTGCCAGCTCTCTAGAGAGCAAAGTCACATGTGTTCTGCTGCAGAGGACTCAATTGAGGACTTTTGTAGGGCAGTATGCAGAAAAAGGATGATAGGCATGTACACAAACACAAACACAATATAAAATTTTAAGATTGGGGCGCAAAATGCAGCATTGGGGTGATTCTACAATCTACTCCCAGTGAGGATTAGCACCCTCAGGGAGAACCTCGAGCAAAATCAGGAACACACACCCTATGGATACAAAATGATGGGCTGCATGTCAGTAATTTCCCAGGAGCATACCTTGTGAATGTAATTCCCCACTGGAAGCATCGGAGTGGTGAATCACCACTATTGATTGTGCAGAACACAAGGTTGATGTCTGTTTGGCAGAAAGTTATTACAGGAGCAGAATCCTGTATTATAATGTTGACTGTTTTTGCGGCTTTTAACTGGTGTCCTTGGTGCCAAGGTGCAGCACTACAATATTTCATTTTGGAAGATGACCTGTCTTCTCCTAAATGACTGGGCATACCAGCAATGTTAGTACTTTAAGAGGGAGTGAAAGTGCCTCTGATGTAGCACTGGGGGCAAAACATTGGACTGAATATATTTTGCTAGGCCAAAACGTGTTTGGGATAAAACAGAAAATGCTGGAAACACTCAGCAGGTCACGCAACACCTATGAAGAGAGAAGTGTTAATGTTTCAAGTCTGACATTTTATCAGACCTGGCAGCTGAACAGATTTTAGGAGGTACAGAGCCAGGGAAAACAGACAGGAAAAGAATAAAAGATAAGATGGAGGAGTGATTACATGATAAAAATCATGATAGTTTAGAGAAGAAGAGTATGATAATGTAGCAAGTATAAAAACAAAAGATGGGTCTAGAAGCTGCATAAATACTGCAGTTACAGCAGAATGGTAGAGGGAGAGGGAAGTTTGGAAAACCTGACAAAGAGGAGAAGGTTCCCCTGGCCCAGAACTCTGGTGGAGAAAGGCAGGTAGACCATGGGGTATGCACCTTTGGCCTTGTATCAATAAAGGATTCTCACCCCAAGAACCGACCCACACCTCCTCCACCCCCAGTGGCTCTGGTGAAACCATCTCGTTTTATCAGCACTTTCTGTACAAACAAAAATGGAGCCATGGTTAAGGTCTAAAGTGACTAAACTCAATAGGGTGTATTTTGATGTTGTTTAATCAAATGAAATGGATGATAGTGAATCTGCAGTCCTCACTTCTCCCCCGATTTTAATTTCCATTGATTTCAATGAACATAAGAATCTGGGGGAGATGTAAAACAGGCTAATGATTCACTATCAACCATTGTACCAGTTGCACAAATTCAAAATTGACTTCAATGTTGAGGTGTCAACATAAAGATGAGCTGTTCAAGTTTGTGTTGAATATCATTGGAAGAGTGTGGAGGCAGATGCCAGAGTGGGAGTGGTAGTGGGATGGAGAATTAAAGTGGCCAGGAAGTTCTGGGTTACATTTGACTGGACTACATGAAAATGTTCAGCAGAGCAATCAACAAGTCTGTGTTTGGTCTCCCCAATGTAGTGGAAACCACATAGTGAGCAGTGATTTCAGTGTACTAAGTTGGAAACTCTTTCGAGTTATCAACAGTCACAGATTGCAACTCGTTCGAGTACAATCACAGTTCTTGGTTTCCGGGAGTGGGACATGAACCCACAACCCTCTGATTCAAAGGCAAGGGTGCTATGAACTGAGCCACAGCTCAGTACTAAGTTGGAAGAGGTACAAATGAAATACCGTTTCACCCAGATAGCATAGGAAGCAGAAGGTGAACGGGCAGGTGCCGCATTCTCTGTGCTTGCTTGTGAAGGTTTCAGGGGAAGGGGAGCAGGTGTTGGGGGTGATGGAAGAGTGAATCAGGTTGTTGTGAAGGATGATTCACTGAATGCAAAGGCTGGTGAGGTAAAAGGTGAGGACAATAGGGATGCTGTCATGGTTCTCGGAGGAAGAGGAAGGTGTGAGAATAGAACTGTGGGAAATGAAACAGACATGGTTGAGGGAGCCATCAACCACAATGGAAGGGAGTCCTTATTGTTGGGAGGGTGTTGGTTACAGAGAGGCGTCTCTTAAAGAAGCCTATGTAGTCTTTAGTAGGTTAACTGTAAGTCTTTATTAACAAGTAGAACTAGTTACACATGTTCAGTAAAGGGTACAGGCTAGGAGCCAGCTCCATGCCTCGATCTCCACCAGTCTCTGCACAACACCACACTGACCCTTGGGTCTGGGTCATGTACCTTCTTGCATCACTGTGTGTGCAGTACTTTACTCAGTCCCACATTAACACTGTATGTGCCAGACCCTTATACTATACCTTCCCCAAGTCTTTATCCAATGTATATGGAGTTACACCAGTTTACTTCATGTCTTACATTATTATCAGTCACATGTATCTACATTGTTGTTACCACATTATTGCTATTACTACATTATTGCTATTGCTGTGCTATTACTACATTATTGCTATTGCTGTACTAGCACCATTCTCACTACCTCATCTCTCCTTCAAGTCCTTGAATTTACAGGTTCAGGCAGCCTGGAAGCCTTAAACCCTTCCATATCTGGTTCGCCATTCTGTCGGAGGAGTGGTAAGCTTTGTTGGTTCTGGTTCTTCCTGTTGGCTTGGAGGTTGGACTGGCATTTGGGTATGGTTTCATACTTTTCTTCCGTTCCTTTGTGTTGAATTGCACTTGGTCGGTTTGGCTGTTGCATGGATCAATGGTTGCTGCTACTCTAAATCGTTTCTTGCGGGGTGGACAAACATTGTATTTATTTGCTTGGCACTTGTGATGACTCTATGGAGCAGACTAGTTTCGTCAAGAAACAGTTAAACTTTATTACAGAGACATTTTTAGTGCTTGCACACTTGACCAGATCTCTCATCAGAAAAGCTCTGCCCCAGGGATTGCCCGCGCTATGAGCTCACTAGCCAGACAACATATCACTTGACCCATGATTGGCAGGAGGGAGCGATTATGCATCCAGTTACCACATTTCCTCCCCCTTTAGTTTTTTACAATTACTCTTTACAGAAAAACATTTAAACAGTCCAACAAACACATACAAAATTTCAGGTGATTATAAATCAAGTCTCTGAGGTGCTCTCCTTATATGGCTGGAACAGTGTGGCTCTACCGCTGAACGTTCCTGAACAGGGTCGACAGGATCTGGAACTGCACTATGAGACACATCATCAGAACTAGGCAGTCCAGGATTTGGCAACGCTTCTGAAACATCTGAAATGCCTGTTCTAGGTCAATCACCTACCTCAGAAGTTGACGGTTCAAAATTAATCACAGGTTGATCCGTTAATTGTTGGAATGTCTTTCTGGCATGGATGTGATCTCCATGCTTACGAATGATTCTATCTCCCACTTGTACCTGGAAAGATAATGGACCAGTCTCTAACATAATGGCTCCCGGAGCCCAGCAGGATCCACTGCCGAAATTTCGCACACATACCATGTTACCTACATGGAAAATGTGAGCTTAACTGTGTATGTCATGGTTAAATTCCTGATTAATCTCGTTCTGCACCACTTTCCCCTCTAAATTCGGAAACACCAAAGGGAGAATTTTCTGCCCGTCGCGGAGGTTGTGCGGAGGCGGGCACGGGCGGGCGCGCAGCCGATTGGCTTGGCACTGCCATTTTACGTGGGCAGGCCGATTAAGGTCCGCCCAGTGTGACGCGTGCCGGGAAGCACTGAGCACTCCCTGTGCGGGCGGGGGGAGGAGGCTGAGTCGGGGGATGCGCTCTTTCGCACATGCGCGCAAAAGAGCACAGAAATCTCCCTGAGGCATAGAGTTGCTTCAGGGAGATTAGTTTCACGTATAGAACATTGAATAAAGGGAGAAAAAAAGTTTAAGGACATGCCCCCTCATGTGAAACTGGCACATGAGCTGGGACATGTCCATTAATGTTAATAAAAATTTTTCCAACCCCTTAAAAATGTTCATAAAACCTCATCCAGCCCGTGGATGAGGTTCCATGAAAAATGCAAAGGCCGCCTGTGCTCTTCGCCTGCCCGCCAACCTCAAGGTTGGATGGGCAGCTCAGGTCAATGATTTAATTGATTGTTAAATGACCTTAATAGGCCTTTGACAGTTTGGCGGGTGCACAGCCCGCTGGACTGAAAATCTGAATGACGCACGGTGATGTCGGGACGCACACTCGACGTTACCCCGCGTCATTTTACGCCTCAGTGAGCGGGCCCCTCTCCTGCTCACCGAGCCAAAGATTCTACCCCAAGTGTAAACATGTACGCAGATAACGTTTCACTAATAACTCCGATGGTGTTGAATCTGTAGTCGAATATGACATTGTACAATAACTGAACAGAAACTGCAAAAGTTAAGATTTCAGAGTGCCTTCCGATAATTTTTTCATACCAGACTTAAAAGTTTGTACTGCCCTCTCCGCTAGACCATTCGATGAGGGATGCAAGGGGCTGTTTAATATGTCGGATTCCTTTCAGATCCATGAGACAATAAGACGTAGGAGCAGAAGTAGGCCATTCGGCCCATCAAGTCTGCTGCACCATTCAATAAGATCATGGGTGATCTGATAATCTTCAACTTCACTTTCCTGCCTTTTCCCCATAACCCTTGATCCCCTTACTGGTTAAAAACCTGCCTATCTCAGCCTTGAATATACTCAACAACCCATCATCTACAGCCTTCTGCGGTAAAGAATTCCACAGATTCACTACCCTCTGAGGGAAGAAATTCCTCTTCATCTCTGTCTTAAATGATCCCTTTCTTTGAAGTTATGCCCTCTGGTCCTAGATTCTCCCACGTCATAAATTTCTGAAACTCGGTGCTGGTAAAGGCTGCACCATTATCAAAAATAACAATTTCAGGTAGGCCATGTAAGCTGAAACCATGACATATCTTCTCGATAGTTACGTTCAATGTTGGCGATTTGACTTCATATACATCCATCCATTTTGAATGCGCACCTACAATTAACAAGAACATCGTACGTAAGAATGGACCTACATAATCAACATGTAATTGAACCCAGGGTCGATCAGGCCACTCCCATGGATGCAGGGGAGGTGAAACAGGCAACTCTTGTTGTTGGTGACAGTGGAGACAGTGCTTGACCATGTTTTCATTGTCACTGTCCATGCCTGGCCATCAGACATAGCTTTGCGCAAGCATTTTCATCTTTGAAATGCCTGGATGCGTACCTTGGAGCTCTGTCAAGAGTGGCTTGTGATGGTACGACAACTCTTGAACCCCACAACACGATTCCATCTAGACAGCTTAATTCTGTGTTTCTGACATGGAGTGATCTCAATTCAGACACAGGCGAGTTTGGCCATTCTTGCAAAACAAAGTCTCTGACTTTTGCCAATATTGGATCTCTGTTCATCCAATTTCTAATTTGTTCGCATACACAGGCGGAGAATCTGAGAAATTCAATAATAGCATTAATTCTTGTGGAATGGGAGTATTTACAATATTATCTGGTAATGGGAGATGACTGAGTGCATCTGCATTTGCAATGTGTAGGCCAGGGCAGTACATAAAGGTATACTCATACGCAGATAATGCCAGAGCCTAACGTTGTATCCTTGCTGATGCTATTGTGGAATGGCCTTATCCTCACTGAATAAACCCGTTAATGGTTTATGGTCTGACACAATGGTGAAATGTCATCCACTTCGGTACTGGTGAAACTTTTTTACATCGAATACAACTGAAAATCCTTCTTTTTCTAACTGAGAATAGCCCTTCTTGGCTTGGGAAAGGGTTCTTGAGACATAGCCAATGGGTTTCTGATCTATTTCCCATTTTATGTGATAACACAGCTCCTACACCATAAGGAGAGGCATCACATGTTAATATCAGCTCTTTCGGTTGGTCATAGTGTAGTAATAAACATGAAGAATGCAGCAATTTGTTTGCTTTCAAGATGGCTTCTTTCTGTTGTGAACCCCATGACCAACGGTGTTTCTTTTTTAGCAGCGGGTGTAATGGTGCCAAAACAGTTGATAGGTTGGGTAAGAAGCGGCTATAGAAGTTGATCATACCCAGGAAGGACTTGAGTTTTGTTACATTGGATGCTGATGGTGCATCTTTTATTGCCTGAACTTCATCTTCTACCAGATGCAAAACCATGGCATCCACTCTGTGATCTAGATAAGTGACTTCTGGTGCTTGAAATGTGCATTTTTCCTTCTTTACCCATACGCCGGCTTCCATGAGCCTTCTTAGTACCTCCTCCAGTTTGGCCAAGTGTTCAATCTCGGTTGACGCAGTGAGGAGAACATCATCCAAATATACTACCACTCGTGGGAGTCCTTGCAAAAGACTCTCAACTGTTCTCTGGAAACTAGCGCACGCTGACGAGACTCCAAAGGGTAGGTGAGTGTACTGATAGAAACCCTTGTGTGTGTTAATAGTCACATATTCGCTCGACATGCTAACCAGTTCCAATTGTTGGTAGGTGTGGCTCATATCTAATTTTATCTAGGAATTGCCTCCAGCCAGCTTGGCATACAAGTTGTCTATCCTGGGAACAGGGTACATATCTACTTTTGCTACCTTATTTACAGTCAATTTATAGTCTTCACAGATGTGTATGGTGTGGTCAGATTTAAACACTGGAATTATAGGTGCAGCCCAACCTGAGAATTGGCCAGGTTGGATGATGCCCAGCTTTTCTAACCGGCACAGCTCTGCATCCACCTTTTCTTTCAATGTATAAGGCACAGGCCAGGCCTTAAAGAAACACAGTGTCACCTGAGGATCAACATGTATCTTGGCATGCATGCCTTTTAACTTCCATAATTCATCCTGAAAAGCCATGTTGCATTTCCTTAGAAGTTCTGGGATCCCATTTGATTTTAGATGAAATATCTCAGACCAGTCGAACTTGATCTTCAATCTAAAAGACTGGGTCCCTCTCCTTTCATTATTATTACAGGCAGTGGTGCTGTCTGTTGCTTGTAAGAGACTGGGACAGTGGCAATGCCCTTTACTTGAATAGATTCTCCTATATAAGTCCTTTATTTAGTGGTTGTCCACTCCAAATTTATTGGCTGACTTCCTTCATTAAGGTACCTAAAAGTGCGCCCTCCTACAACTGTAGTTGAGGCACCAGTATTCACTTCCATTGTCAGTGGCTTCTCATTCACTGTAATAGGCTCAGTCTTCACAGCAGTCACGTTATATAAGGAGTAAATGTCAGGGGCAGCAGTTTCAGCCTTTGCTGTACCCATTACTTCTATCATGTTTGTTTGCTGTTTTGCAGACTGCTTCGACTTTGCCTGGCATTGCCTAACCACGTGACCCTTCTTATGGCAGTAATGGCATTCTGCCTCTTTGAATTTATGGGTATCTGCTTCGTGGTCACTTCTACATCTATAGCAATTTTGTCTTGAAACTGATGATGAAGCGTTTCTGTTAGGCTTCTTAATGTTTCTCACAGGGCAAGGTGCAGAGTTGAAGTTGATTTTACCTTTGTCGCCAAACGTGATGAATCTATGGAGCAGACAGGTTTTGTCAAGAAACAGTTAAACTTTGTTACAGAGACATTTTCAGTGCATGCACACTCGACCAGATATCGCGTCAGAAAAAGCCCCATCCCGCGGATTGTCTACGCTATTGCATACCATGCCTCTTGCCCATCATGTTGTTCATGTTGATTGGAGTTCAACAATTTCATCAGTTTTGGTTATTAATTCTGCATTGAAGCAACTGTTCTGATTCTTAAGCAATTCCTTCTCCTGTTCCAGGAATTTCTGATGATGTTTACTAGAGACAGCTGATGCTTGAAGTTTACCAAGTTTTAATTGAAGGTCTATCTTTCTCGAATTTGTTTGTACAAGTTCATCATTTAAGCATTTCAAGTCCTCTTTCAACTGTTTTACTTCCTATGAGCGACACTCCAGTGTCTCATTTTTCCTTAACAAACTCATTTGTACGTGAAAGTTGAGTCTGTACACTGATCAGCTTTTCCTTGGCGGAGTATAATTCCTCTGTGCTATCGTTCAAACTCACACTCTGTAATTGCTCTTCTGCCAAATGTTTTTGAGACACCTCACGCTCTTTAGTGAGAACTTCTACCTTCACTTGCCATTCTATGTTCTTGATTTTCATCCCTTTGCATATCTCTTTGGGAATGTAAATTTTTTTCAAGATTCCTTCCAAATGTAGAATTTCTTCCTTCAGTGCTGCAGTTTCTTGTATCTCTTGGCTTCCTCCCAGAATATAGAACATTTCTGAGAATTCTCTGCCAATTGGCTGTCCACTTCATTCAGAGTGGCATTAACCTGCTCTCATGCCCACATGTCCATCCTTGGCCTGCTGCAATGTTCCAGTGAAGCTCAACGCAGATTGGAGGAACAGCACCTCATCTTCCGACTAGGCACTTTGCAGCCTTCCGGACTTAACATTGAGTTCAACAACTTCAGATCATGAACTCTCTCCTCCATCCCCACCCCCTTTCCGATCCCCCTTTTTCCAATAATTTAAATATATTTTTCCTTTCCCACCTATTTCCATTATTTTTAAATGTATTTCCATCCATTGTTTCAACTCTACCTTTTAGCCTATTTTGATCCGTTCCCCCCACCCCACCCCCACTAGGGCTATCTGTTACTTGCTCGTCCTGCTTTCTACCCTTAATGTCACCATTAGCACATTTCTTAGCTAATATCACCACCGTTAACACCCCTTTGTCCTTTTGTCTATGACATCTTTGGCATCTCTCCTTTGCTTCCACCTATCACTGGCCCTCTACCCAGCTCTACCCGTCCCACCCCCCTCAACCAGCTGATATTTCACCTCATTTCTATATTCCCTCAGTTCTGATGAAAAGTCATACGGACTCGAAACGTTAACTGTATTCCTCTCCACAGATGCTGTCAGACCTGCTGAGTTTTTCCAGGTATTTTTGTTTTTGTTTCAGATTTCCAGCATCTGCAAAATTTTGCTTTTATCTTTATTCCGTCATGTTGCTGAAAGGTATTGTACTGTTTCTGAATTTGATCTTGAAGGACAATTAGTTGCTCTTTCAATTGTTTATTTTCTTGTTCAGCTCTTGCCTTCTCACTCTGTCTTTCAGTGTATTGCTATGTATTGCTTTGAAGTAGCATTCACCATCTTTTTTAACTCCTCGTGCTTTTCCAGAGGCACGTATTGATCCCTCAAAGAATTTTTCTAGACCACAACTTCCTTGAGTACCTTTTCTGCCTGCTGTTGTGCCTGGCTGTACATTTGGTTGAGTTTTCCCAATTCCCACTTCAATTTGCCAACTGTGAAATTGAGGGTCATTATTTCCTCCTGGTACCTTTGTGACGTCTCTAAAATTTGATTGTTCTGATCTCGAACAGTGTGGTTCATTGAAGACTTTAGGTTATTGTGCATTTTCAAAGGCATATACTCAGCTTGAATATTTCACTGCAAATTTCAAGTTCAGGTTTGATACGAACATTTTCGAACCTTAACTCATTTTCCTTCTGTAGGGGTTGTTTATTTTGGATTTCATCAGATAGCTTTCTGTCATTCACAGTCAGCTTCCTGATCTGCACTGCCACCTGTTGTTACAATTCAGGTAAAATTTTGGGCTTCCCAAAAAGATATATTCCTGGGACTTACGGGAAATTCTTTGCCTCTCTGGCTCCCTCATGTGCTTTGCTCAGGTACTGTCTTTTACCCTTTTATCGCTTTGCTGGGGGTTTTTTATGCCTCTTTTTAAATCCACAGGTTCCTCCACTTGAAGATTAAAATATTTGTCAAAGGCATTTAATATTTCATTGAAGCTATTTGAGGACTCATCAATGCATTGAATTAGGATTACTTCATCAGCAAGTTCACTAAATGAGTATGAAAGGGTATTAATCTGGACTTTGTCAGATATTGTGCTTAGATCTGATGCACTCTGATGATTTAAAAAATCCTTGCTCAAGACACCCAATTTTCTGTTAGATTTGGCTCTGGGATGAGCCCGAACTGACCTGGTAGGTTAGATTTTACGTCCATGGTCATTTTTTTTGCAGTTGGGCCTTTAAATGTTGTTGCCCTTTTAATAATAGCTGTGCAGTAACTGTTTTTTCTCTCTGCATTTTTGCAGTGAGAGCTTTAAATGTCATTTCCCTTTTAAGAATGGCTGTGCATTAACCATTTTTCTGTCTTTGCTCTTCTTCCTGCAATTGCCAGTTTTTTGCAGGCTCCCATTGCACTGACAGACCACCATTTTAAAAACTTTGTTATTGTGCAGGAATGTTTCAAAACAAGAAGTTTGGGTCATTTCAGGAGTTTTGAAATGAGAGAATTGTGCTGGAAAATGATTCTTTGTTCTGCCTTAAGTTTTTTTTAAACTCTCTCCGGAGCTTTTCCTGGATTTCAAGGTGGCATTGCCGTTCACTTGGAGGCAAAGGGATTTCCTGCGCTTGCCGGTTTTGGTGGGCTCTGCAAAATGGTGATGGCATGCTTCTTGAAGAAGAGTCTTTAACAATGACTGCCTGGGTCAGCTGTCTGTCAACTTCTTTTGTTCCGCGGTTTGCTCTGCTGAGTAACGAGGCATTTGAATTCAAACTGATGCTTGCAGTTTTCCAAGCTCCAAGTTTTCATGATGTTCCCAGGATATTTAATTTTTTTTTCTTTTCTCAGAGGCCATGTGTTGAGGCTTTGACTCAGGGATGGGATTTTAGTGACAGGTTGTGTCAAACAGTGCTTCTGACACTGAGTTAGGGAAAGGGTTCTTATGGCTGCCTGCAACCTAGAACTTTTAAAAGATTGAGCTCAATCCTACAGGCTCTGTGGACCCTGTGCTCGGAAGCTGGACTTCCAAGGGAAATTCAAAGGAGTCTTCTGCTGCAGTAAAAATCTCTGCCTTCAGCTTCCAGGCCTTTTCTCTGGAGCATTTTCTGGTGAGGTTTCTCTGTGTCTTTGGTTTCTGTTGGGAGCTTCTCTCAGGTGAGAACTTTCATTGAAGTTTTTCTTAGTCTTCCAGCATCTTGGCTTGTTTCAGCATTTTTGCGAAGTTGTAGGTTTTGATCCTCTGCTTCCACCATGTTGAGAGGGTGCAGGTTACAGAACAGTGTCTCTTAAAGAAGCCTTTGTAGTCTTTGGTAGGTTAACTGTAAGTCATTATTAACAAGTAGAACTATTTATACATGCACAGTAAAGGGTACAGGCTAGGAATAGCTCTGTGCCTAGATCTCCACCAGTTTCTGCTCAACACCACACCAACCCTTGGATCTGGGTCATGTACCTTCTTGCATCACTGTGTGGGCAGCTCTGTACTCAGTTCCACATTAATCCTGTATGTGCCAGACCCTTAAACTACACTTATCTGAGGACAAAGTAAGACATTTTGAAAGCTCAGTTGTGGAAGGTGACATCGTCCAAACAGATGTGACAGACAGGGAGAAAAACTTGGGAAATTGAACCGAGTCCATACAGGAAATAGGCTTGTAGGTAGCTATCAGAGTCACTGTGCTTGTAGGGGACATTGGTAGACAGCCTTGAAGGAAGTGAGTAGGTACAGTTAGTAGTGAAGTTATTGAATGTGAGAACAAGTTCTGTCAGGCAGAGGAGGATGGCGGTGATGGGAACTGGTATGGCTGACATTCAAGAAAAAAGTCAAGGGCTTGCAGGCTGTCCTGTTGGCAGATGGTGGTGTAGAATCAACTGAACCTCCATGGTGAAAAGGAGACAGTTAGGTCCAGGAAACTGGAAATGGTTAAGCAGCAGAGGGAATTGGAAAAGCCATGGATGCAGGTTGGAACATATTGATCAAGGGAAGAAATAAATAGAGTGAAGGTAAGAAGAAATAAGTTTCCTGGGATAGGAACAGGCTGAAATGATGAGTCCAACTAGACAGTCCTGTTTGTGGATTTGGAGCAGAAGGTAGAAAATGGTTTAATGTTTGGTGTTGAGTTCATGACCAGGGGGAGGTGGGAAAACCTATCATTCAGCTTCCCCTAGTCAGTGGCCATTTTGCCAAGCAGCAGCAACACCACAGTTGTCAACAAGTTTAATGACAACGTCAGGGTTGGACCTGAGAGAATGAGTGCTGCCAGTTCAAAGGAAGATTGAGTAGAGTGAGTGAGGGGAGTAGAGAAATTTGGATGGCCAGTGTCACTCTGGCAATTCTCAATGAGAGTTTCAAGAAAGGGTGAGAGTTAAATTGAGGGGTCCAGATGGATTGAGAATTCTGAAGACAGGAGAAAGGGGGTTAAGCCTCCTGGCCAAAGAGCTGGAGATGATGGTGAAGGAGAAGGTGACACCAAAAGAGCTTGGCATCATATCAAGCTCGAAATTCCCTGAGATGGGGTTATAAGAGTTTGAAGCTGGGGACTGATAGTTTATAGTCAGCGAGTGAAATGTCAGAGAAGATAATAAAACCATGTCAAAGAGTGAGATTGGAAGGAGGGAGGGGTAGAAGAAAGTAAAGGGGAAAAGGATTAGAAGAGGTGTTGTTTTCTAAGAGTTTTGAAGCTCGCAATCGTTGACACATGTAAGCAAGAAAAAAGGATTTTTATTAAAGCATCAGATGAGGTAAAAGATGAAATGGAAGCGAGGCCTATCACAGCTCTGAAATAGGGTGAAGAGAAAGGTCAAGAGCATGTATCTGGTGGTAAACGGCATTAAGCCTGAGTCATAGGGAGTGGTGAGGGCAATGGTTAGAAGAACACTGAATATTATGGAGATACCTGGATCATGGGTAGATTTTCATACCAGAAATGTTGGGGAACACAGGATTTAGTGAGAGGGAGGAACTGAAAGAAATCAGTATTAGTAGGGAAATGGTGTTGGGGAAATTGATGGGATTGAAGGCCGATAAACCCTCAGGGCCTGATAATCTACATCCCAGAGTACCTAAGGAAGTGGCCCTAGAAATAATGGATGCATTGGTGGTCATCTTCATTCTATAGACTCTGGAACAGTTCCTACAGATTGGAGGGTAGCTAATGTAACCCCACTATTTAAAAACGGAGGTAGAGAGAAAACAGGGAATTATAGGCCAGTCGGCCTGATGTCGGTAGTGGGGAAAATTCTAGAGTCCATTATAAAAGATTTAATAGCTGAGCACTTGGAAAACAGTGGCAGAATCGGACAGAGTCAGCATGGATTTATGAAAGGGAAATCATGCTTGACAAATCTACTGGAATTTTTCGAGGATGTAACTAGTAGAGTTGATGAGGGGGAGCCAGTGGATGTGGTTTATTTGGACTTTCAGAAGACTTTCGACAAAGTCCCACATAAGAGATTAGCATGTAAAATTAAAGCGTCTGGGATTGGGGGTAGTGTATTGAGATGGATAGAAAACTGGTTGGCAAACAGGAAACAAAGAGTAGGAATAAACGAGTCTTTTTCCAAATGGCAGGCAGTGACTAGTGGGGTACCGCAGGGATCGGTGATGGGACCCCAGCTTTCACAATATATAATTATGATTTAGATGAACTAAATGTAATATCTCCAAATTTGCAGATGACACAAAGCTGGGTGGGAGGGTGAGCTGTGAGGAGGATGCAGAGATGCTTCAGTGTGATTTGGACAAGCTGAGTAAGTGGGCAAATGCATGGCAAATGCAGTATATTGTGGATAAATGTGAAGTTATCCACTTTGGTAGCAAAAACAGGAAGACAGATTATTATCTGAATGGCTATAAATTGAGAGAGGGGAATGTACAACAAGACCTGGGTGTCCTCGTACACCAGTCATTGAAGGTAAGCATGCAGGTGCAGTAGGCGGTAAAGAAGGCAAATGGTATGTTGGCCTTCATAGCCAGAGGATTCGAGTACAGGAGCAGGGATGTCTTGCCACAATTATACAGAGCCTTGGTGAGACCACACCTGGAATATTGTGTGCAGTTTTGGTCTCCTTATTTGAGGAATGATGTTCTTGCTATAGAGGGAGTGCAGCGAAGGTTTACCAGACTGATTCCTGGGATGGCGGGACTGACATTTGACGAGAGGTTGAGTCAGTTAGGATTATATTCACTGGAGTTCAGAACAATGAGGGGGGATCTCATAGAAACCTATAAAATTCTAACAGGACTAGACGGGGTAGATGCAGGAAGGATGTTCCCGATGGTGGGGGAGTCCAGAACCAGGGGTCACAGTCTGAGGATATGGGGTAGACCATTTAGGACTGAGCTGAGGAGAAATTTCTTCACCCAGAGAGTGGTGAGCCTGTGGAATTTGCTACCACAGAAAGTAGTTGATGTCAAAACATTGTATGTTTTCAAGAAGGAATTAGATATAGCTCTTGAGGCGAAAGGGATCAAAGGATATGGGGAGAAGTGGGAGCAGGCTATTGAATTGGATGTTCAGTCATGATCATGATGAATGGCGGAGCAGGCTCGAAGGGCCGAATGGTCTACTCCTGCTCCTATTTTCTATGTTTCTATGCTTCTATTTGCACTATGAAAAGTAGAATATGTGGGATCCTCAAGAATCATCTCCTATTTTTAAATTTTTCTTTAAACATCACTTTGTTTACTCAGCATTCTGCGATTTGTGCATAATTGGTTACAAATATACCTTCTATTAACTTTTCACCTTCAAAGTCAATTCACAATCAAACACCTCCATTGAGACATTGGACCAGTCCCCTCAGGAGTGGGAGATATTGTGCTCTGAAGTGGCCGTCTTAACAGTCCCTTGTGCTACTTCAAACTACACACATGCCTCCTGTTCTTTCTTTTGTTTTAAGTAAAATGATATATTTCTATTTATAAATTGTTGCATAGTATAACCAAGCAATGAAAGATGCTTACTCGAGGCATAAGTTTGACTATGTTAAAGATGTTCTGTTCAGATGTTAACTTATGATTCATATTGGCTTTACTAATATGATTATTTTGGTGTCAACAAAAGTTTATACTCATTGGGCGGGACTTTTCCCTCGTCGGATGGGCCTGGGAGCAGTTGTGAAGCCGACCGCCACCCGCGATTGGGCCCTGACGTCGATTTCATGCTGGTTGGCCAATTAACGGGCAGCCAGCCTGAATCGCATGCTGCAATGCTGAGCATTGCCTGGGTGGGGATGGGAGGAGGGTGAGCGCAGGAGTTTGCACATGTGCACTGAAAGCTCCCTGAAGGCACAGAGCTGCCTCAGGGAGCTGAAGATTTTTAGAAACATAAATAAAGAATTTTAAAATGTTAAAAACATGTCCCCTCATGTGACTCTGTCACATGAGCAGGGACATGTTATAAATGAGATTCGGACATTTTTATTGTATTTTTAATTCCTGCTGGAAAACTTATCCCGCCCGTGGATGAGGTTTCATAAAAAATCCAAAGGCCGACTGGCCAATTTGCCTGCCCGCCAACCATAAGGTTGGACAGATAGTGAAAATTTCCATTTAGTTATGACTTTAGTGGCCTTAATAGGTCTGTTAAATGTCAGCGGGCGCGCTCTGGACTCCTGCACTCGCCCACCAAATGATATATCGCGTGATGACATCTGGACGCTCACCCGACATCACGTGTCATTTTACGCTTGAGCAAGTCGGTGGCGTGCCCGCCCGCTCAGCTAAAAATTCTGGCCATTATATTATGTGAATCTAGGCTCCCCATCGGAGCTTGGATTATTTGACTCATTAGACACTGCAATGAGCTTGTATTATTATATCTGATTAGTTGATTTACGTGCTTGTACTTACTTGACCGATTGCCCGTTTGTGTTTAAATCAAAGGCCATTCCTTTATGCTACATCAAGTAACACACATGTCTCCTGTTCTTTCTTTTGTTTGAGGCAAATATGACACATCATCACACCTCCAACCCCCCCAACCTGCTCTACCCTCCAAACCCCTTCTGGCAGGTGCAACAAATAGAAGTTCAAATTCATGTAGAATTACACAAAAATAAAGCCCTTACCTTCCACCCCACAAGCCTCTGTATTCAAACATTTCTGCCAGCTCTGGCATGATACCACCACCAAATATGTCTTTCCATCCACTCCTCTTTCAGCATTCCCTAGGGGTCATTCCCTCCCTGACACCCTAATCCACTTCTTAGTCACCCCTAAAGCCCCCTATCTTCCCTTTGGCACCTTTCCATGCAAGCATAGGAGATGCAACACCTGTCCTTTCACCTCTTCCATTCTCACCATCCAAGGCACCAAACACTCCTTCCAGGTGATTTACTTGTACTTCTTTCAATTTAGTATATTGTATTTGTTGCTCACAATGTGATCTCCTCCACACTGAGGAGACCAAACGCAGATTGGGTGATTGCTTTGTGGAACATCTCTGCTCATTCTGCAAGCAAAACTCCAAGCTTCCGCTTGTTTGTCATTTTAATTGTTAGGAACTAGAGATAGTTTAAGTAAATTATATTTGTATTTGTGGGTGTTAGGAGTGAGTTTTAGCTTTAAGTGTTTAAATTTGATTTGTATTTCTGTATCTGTGTGTTAAGAAAGGTCAAATTGGAGTTTTAGTTTCACTTTAATAGGTGCCTGCATTTCTAATGAGAGTTTTACGACTGTTGCAGCTAAGTTAAACAAACAGAAGTAGAGAAACTGGGCTGATGCCTAGCAACAGGTGTCTAGACAGACAGGTCCCTCCCATAGACACAGAGGAAACTAGAAACAGCAATTTGATTTGAAAGCTGTTTGAGTTCAGTTGGTTTTGAAGACAGCTGCTAGGCAGAAGATAACCTAGAAGGAGTAAATAGCCAGTCTCAAGCTAAAGTTGGTTGAAAGCAGCTGCCAGAGAGAGACTGTAGCAAAAGGGACAGATAGCAAGTCCCAAGCTAAAGAAAAGACCCCAAAATCCAGGGGAGTGGAACAGAAGAAAGTCCCAAGCAGACCTTCTAGTCAAAGGGAGGACAGGAACCTGGAAAAGGTTCTGTTAATGAAGTTAAGAATGAGGGGCAGAGAGAAAGGCTCCAAGCTTCAGATTTAAAGAGACAAAAGCTAGAGAAAGCAGATTTAAAGTGAGAACAGCTTGCAAAAGGTCCAAAGAGACAACCAAAGGCCTCTAACTCTTTGCTATGAGCATGAAAAGCAGTGGTGGACTGTTGACAGCTGAGTCAGTGAGAGAGAGTGTGTGGAAGAAAGCTTGAATGCATGTGGTGATCCAGGAGAGAGGAACATCGGAAGGAGAGTTCAAAGCCCTGGAGGTTAACCCTTGCGGAAGGTGTCTGAGAGAAAGCCTCGGTTTGGGAGTAGATTCCAAAGCGAGTTCTTAGAGAGTATAGATTGGAAACCTTCATATGAAAGACTGAGTTAGGTGAGACTGATTGGCTCACGGTGTGACAAGCGTCTGGGGTGGGTGGGTGGGGGGAGTTGAGGAAAGATCCATAGCATCTGTCTGGGGTGGCCATCTGTCACTTTGTGAGTGTGGTGTGTCTGACTACAGGTCACTAATTGGTTTATATGGACTGTATATACTGTGAACATTAGAGTATAAGATAGCTTTTGTAACTTGTGTTATCCTTACAAATCTGTATATATTTGAAAAGGTATAGTTGTGGGTGAAGGAGTATTGTAATATAGTTAATATTTTCTTGTTTAATAAATGTTTTATTCTTTTGTTAAAAGTTCATCAGCTGACTCTGGTGACTGTTCAATGGCCCCCTCCATGTATCTAAACAAACAAATAAAAGTTAGGATTCATCAAGCTGGGTTCCACCCTGGGATTAGGCTTGTTTTAGGAAACCTCAGCTGGGGATCATAACATAATTCTCCACCTTGCTCCACTCTGACCTTTCCATCCATTGCCTGCTGAAGCGTTGCAGTAAAGCTCAACGCAAGTTTGAGTAACAACACCATGGGCGAGATTTTCCGGTCCCGTCCACCGCCGGGATGGTCCGGTCTCGCCAAAAGTCAATGAACCTTTGGCTGGCCCACCGCATCCCACATCCATATCCACATCCCACATCCTGCCATGACGGAGCCGGAGAATCCCAGCCCTTACCTTTTGACTTGGCACTGTATAGCCTTATGGACTCAACATCGAGTTTAACCATGTTAGGTTATAATCTCTGCCTTCATCTTGTTCTATATGTTTTTTTCTCTTTTTTTGTCATTTTTTTTGTTTTGCTGGGTTGGCCTTGTCTTGTTTTTTCTTTTCTTCATGTTGCATTCAAATAGCAGCTATTCACACCTCATTTGAAACAACTTTTGTTTCTGTACTATACCTGTTACCATTCTGTTTGGCTGTTGTTTCATGAAATTTTTTGTTATTTAATCTCTCCTGCCCTCCACCCTCTCACAGAGATTCCTTTTTGATCTTCCTTCCTCCTTCCCTATTCCACTGGCTTAACAACTCTTAAATTTCTATATTTCTTCAGTTCTGATGAAAGGGTATCTTGACCTGAAACATTAACTCTGTTTCCCTCCACAGATGCTGTTTGTGACCTGCTGAGTATTTGCAGTATTTTTTGCTTTTAAGCCAGGGCTGAAGGTAATTGATGAGAAACCGTTTAAATCAGTTTTGTTTTCTGTTCTTCCTGACTGAACAGCAGAACGATATTCCTCTGCTCTCTCTTCTAAATCAATAATCAGTTTACTTATCTGGAATACGTAGCTGAGTGTATATTCTGAGTCTGAAGAGGGTAATAATAATTGTCTATCCAATGCCTGCGATTCTCTTCACCACATTCATCTTTTTCTTCTCCCTACAGCCTTTAATTTTCTAACAAGAGCAGATTTGAAACCTTTAGTCTCATCATTGCTGACTGATTTAAATCACAAATGAATCCAAAATAAGTGGCAGAACAACATGAGAAGTCTTTCATGAGTATGATAGACTAATAATGTTTACATACTAATACTAATAAAAACCCATCTAAATGATACCATACGGGGAAAATCTGATGTAATTTTAGCAATCTAATTGAAGACTGGGCAGTTGAATGCCACAGGGTGTGTAAGTGACAGTTGGCTTGGCTCATTTTTAAATTCCAGATCAGATAACAACATCTCCTTTAAAAATTGTTGTGCAAACTCGTAACAGATAAGTTCACATGATAGAAATAAAGCCTGTCTGCCCCAGGCAATGACTACAGACTTTTGCCATTCCAGTGCTTTTACCTGCTATAAGTATGAAGCACTAGGTTTAAATTGTAACGCGAGTGGAGCTACCGACAGTGGATGTTTCTTTCAATTTTGTATTTTACCATCTCTCCACCTGATGGCAGGAGCTCTTCCTTGCAGTCGCTGTTCCCCTGCCACACTCCGTAACAAACTGAATTCACCGCTGTCTGTGACAGCTGTGCTGGATTGAAGCAGTTGTCAGAGAATCTCTATGCCGCTGCCTCTAGAGGCTGGTGATGCAGGAACTGTTGTACTGCAGAAATCTAAGGTCAGGACATTGACAACAGTGACATTTTTAAGGAGGGAAAAACAGCCAATCATATTGTAAAATGTAAATTTACCCAAATCTGCAATTAATTAAACTAAGTGGGATGCGCAGTCTGATTTAGGTGCAGTTATGCTAGGATCACTGTTCTTTAGACATATGTGTCTGTGTGACCTCATTAAATTGGTCTTGTTACACGGCAAGCTCATCTCATTTAAATGCATCCCCAGTGTTCTTCATGGATAGCACGTGACACTTTGGCACAGATCTTCCAGTCGGATCATTGAAGACCGGGCGTCTGACCCAAGATGTACATCCGGACCCTGTGAAAGTCCCAATGCACTGACCTCCATGGGAATTGCCCGGGAAGTTTGAATCCCAAATGAGCAATTCCCCTGCTCCCCAGGACCCTCTGCGAATGTCTCTGACTCTGAGTCAGATTCGGAAACTTTGGACAGTTCTGTGGTACTTATTTGGATAGTTACCCAGGAAATGTTAGGTAGATTAAAACCTAGTCTAACTCCTGAGTAACTACACAACTAACCACCCCCCAGATATTCATACTGACACCCCAACTACCCACCGAACACCAGACTACCCCCTGACTATCCCCTGACCTGACCTGACTATCCCCCCGACCCACTGACCACCCCTAATCCGACCCGACTACTCCCCAACCCGACCTGGCTAGACCTTGCCCTGACTACCCCCCCAACCCGACCCACTTACCCAATCACCCACCTACCCACCTCACCCATCTGCCACTCCACCCACCTAACACTTTACTCATCTGTCATTCTACCCACCTATCATTCTACCCACCTACCACCTACCACCTCATCCACCTGCCACCCTACCCACCTACTATCCTACCCACCTACTATCCTACCCACCTACCGTTCTGCCCACCTGACAACCTACGCACCTGACACCCTACGCACCTGTCACCCTACCCACCTGCTACCCTACCCACCTACCACCTATCTCACCAACCCTACCCAATTGCCCACTTATCTCACCCACCTGTCCACCCTTCCCATTCATTTATCCATCCACTCACCCGTTCACCAACATTCATCCATTCACTCACTCAGTAACATTCACACTGGACTTTTAAACTACCATACGGCAGCTAGTGTTGGAAAAAGGTAGTGTGTCCTACCTTCCCCCTGCCCTGCTGATGCTACAGTGTTGTGATGGAGTTCTTCGAGGGATACTATGCTCTGCATTTCTGGAGAAGTTGGACTCAGAAGACCTGGCAAGAAATGGGGAGCAGCATCGAGTTATGGAAAAGTTCAAACTGAGTGGCAATCTGACGATGATTGCTGCTCTGCAGGAGATTTGGGGTAATGAAAGGATGCAGGGGTTGGGGGCTGGGTTTCTTGCGCAAATAGTTCTTAAAGTGCTAGACCTAGTTCTGATGAAAGGTAACCGACCTGAAATGTTAACTGTGTTTCCCTCTCCGCAGATGCTGTCTGATCTGCTGAGTATTTCCAGCAGTTTCTGTTTTCAATTCTTAAATTGCTGCTAGTCACCCTTAAAGGTGAGGGGCCTGTAAATTTAAAATGTATACATTGGGGTTGATTTTGACTTTTGGGTGACAGACCAACAGAGTGCTCCGGCCGATTGGCCATAAATGGGGTGAAGGAGACCTTGGGATTTGGAGACACCGATTTCATTAACGCCAGGCATTCCGATGCAGCATGCCAGATTGAAAAAGCCAGCAAGGCAGGTTGGGGGCAGGGGTGAGGGATAATAATTGCAGAGGCCCAAGTAATTCCAAATTTACCTTGTGCAAAACCTCTTCAGCCCCAATGCCGTGGAACTGGCTCACTGTCCTTCCTAAAATGGCAGTCTGAATTTTAGATTTCTGACATCAATGGAGAAGTTAGGACCTGTGGAGGAGCAGAGAGATGGAAGGGTTCTTGTGCACAAACCAATAACAGCTAGTGGACAGGTACAAAAAAATAATGTAAAAGCACTGTCTGCCTTTGCATCCAGGGGGCTGGAATACAAAAGGGCAGAAGTTCTGCTCCATTCCTACAAAGCTCTAGTTAGACCCCCATTTCAAGGGCTGTGTTCAGTTCTGGGCAGTGCACCACAAGAAGGATATATTGGACTTGGACAGGATGTAACACAGATTCACAGATATGATACCAGGGTTAACAGGGTTAAATTATGAAGACAGGTTACACAGACTAAGCTTCTATTTCCTTAAATATTGAAGGCTAAGGGACTATCTAATTGATGCGTTTAAGGTGAGTAAAGGAATTATTAAGGGTAGATAGGGGGAAAGTATTTCTGCTGTTGTGCTGAACAAGGGGCCATAACTTTAAAATTAGAACTAGGCCATTCAGAGGTGGGATCAAGAAGTATTTCTTCATAGAAAAGGTAGCGGAAATATGGGACTCTCTTCATCCAAGAAAGCTGCTCAGGCTAGATCAATTGTAATTTAAAACCTGAGATTGATAGCTTTTTGTTAGGCGAGGGTACTAACAGATATGGAAGTAAGCTGCATTAATGGAGTTAAGATACAGATCAGTCACAATTCAACTGACTGGCAGACCAGGCTGGAGGAGCTGAATGGGCTACTCCTGTTACTATGTTTCCGTAATCAGCTCCTCCCTCTGGATTGTTACCCTCCACCACCTCCCCATGCCCCACCCCACCTCACCTCACCTACTGATCATTTCATCTTCCGGTACCTACCTGAGGGCTGCTGCTGGTGATACAGGCCAGAATTTTTAGCTCAGCAGGCGGGCATGCGCCAGCCTGACTGAACGTGAAATAATGAGCGATGATGTCGGCTGACTGTGCTGACATCAACGTGGAGTTGTGCGATAGTTCGGTCGGCGGGCGTGTGCCGGTCCGGCAGCATGACCGCTGACAATTAATAGGCCTATTAAGGCCATTAAGTTATCAGTTCACGTTAATTTTTCACTGCCTGTTCAATCTAACGGGTGGCGGGCAGGAGAAAAGGCCAAGTGGCCTTTGCATTTTTTTGGAAACCTCATCCATGGGTGGGATGAGGTTTCCAAAAGCAAATACATATAAAATAAAAACTTTATTTTTTAATTAAAAACATATCCCTGCTCATGTTACAGAGTCACATGAAGGGATGTGTTTCATTACATTTTCTGCTCTTCATTATTTTAAAAAATATAAGGCAGCTTTGTGCCTCAGGGAGATTATTCAGCATTCTCTTGCGCACATGCGTGAAGTTCGTGCTAGGCCTGCTCATCCTCCTCCCCCCATCCACACAGGTAGGGCTTAGCACTGCTGCTTGTGTATCACCCTGGCCGGGCCTTAATTGGCCCGCCAGTGTGAAATTGTGGTGCGCTGTTGATCGCGGGTGGTGGTCAGCCCCCCGACCGCCCCCACTGATCCTGCACGCCAAGGGCAAAATTCTGCCCATAGTTGTTCAAAATTTAAATTGGTGTCATTGGTGAGCTGCCAGGGAATGTGTAGCAGGTGCCTGATCTTGCTGATCTCATTTAAATGAGGCCTGAAGCCAATTAGTGAGTGTGCCTCAGGCATCTATCTGCTCTGGCACAGGAATCACTCCCTGTGCTCAGTCTGTGCTGACAGACTGGCACATATCCAATTTCACCCCTTCTCTCATATCCCTTATTCTAATGCAATAAAGTCAATGGAAAGGTCTGTTCAGTGGGAAATATGAACCTGCCTCAATGGCACCTGTTTTCTGCCTGGCAGGAACAATTAAATTATCCTCAATGTTTTGGCTGGGAGTCACTTTGACTGCTTTGAAGCTTTAGTTGCTGAGCATTTAAAAGTGATTTGCAACTTATTATACATGGTGAAATAACTGATTCCCTCTGAGAGGAGAATTAAAAGGACATGTTGGCGGAATGGATAGAAACCAGGTGAGTGTAGTGGTGTGCACTGCATCCAGGCAATGTCCAACCAGGTGTCCATGTCTTGGAGGGATTTATCTGGATTTTTACAATTGATGGTGCTTGAAAAGGATTGCTTTTTCCCTAACACCCCTACTGAAATATGAGGCTGGATTTTTATCCTTGATGCATGTAGCAGGAGTCAGGAAATTTCCTGGCTCGGTGCACCCACCTTTGGAGAAAGTGCCAGCAAAGACAGGGTTTTCATTCTGGGGGGTTGAGTACTAACAGGGTCAGCCCTGTAGCCCTGGCAAGAGTTCAGAGTCAGCCATAGGGGCTGCCGGGTGCTGAGGTGGGCTGTTCAAAAGGCCGACCTTGGTGCTCTGGAGCTGCATCCCATTTATCATAAAAACAGTAAGGCCCTCCAGCCCTCACCCCTCACACCCCTTCAACCCCTCCATGCACTTCCCATGCCCCATCCATGCCACCTCATGATCCAACCCATCCACCCCCATGGCCCCTCATACCCCCATGCTAATTTATGTCCCCCCACCCACCCCCATGGCCCCCTCATACCCTGCAAGCCTAGCTATGGCAATTCCATGCCCATTCATCCACTATACACTCTGTATATAACCTATGTGCCCTATAGTAACAATAGGATGTGTTTTAAAAGCTTTAAAAAAGTCATTCGTTCATAACTTTCCACTTCTTTAAAAAAAACTCCTTTCACTACAGCCCACAAAACTGTCAATCATCCAGACCCTTTAAAGTATCAATAGCAGAAAGTACAAGCACTTGAAACCTTTTTATCTTGTGTAAGAAAACATTGTGAAATTGACAGAATAGATCAGAGGGAAAGAGCTGTCAATCAAGCAATGTTTTCCCAAGAGCACAGCTGTTTCAACACTCTAATGAAAGTCTGGTTTCTCAGCCAAGCCTGATTATGGTTTCTATGGAACAAACTAGGAATGCCACTAGAAGTAGAAGCCTTTATGATCGGGGAGTTTTGGTGGCACAAACAAGTGAGAAGATAACTCACAGAGTGTGAAACAAAAAGAGTTGGATAGTTGGAAAGAATTTGGTGTATACTCTGAAGTGCCAGATAGGGGATAGCTGGCCTTATTGCACAGGTGGATATGTACGGAAGAAGTACTTCCTGATGGGATATAAAAGGCTAAAGTGAGACTTGTGCCTTGGGGTTTTGTAGAGAGATTTGATCAGAATGTTAGACTGGACTCCCCACTTCAGTAAAAGTGATCTTGAAGATTTTCTTAGTTCTCTTAGACACATATTCTTAGGAATGTAAGTTGAATAAAAGGTGCACTTTAACAGGGTGAACAATTTTGAAGACGTGTTTTTTAAATTACCTAAAGAAGTTGGTGATGTAGAAAAGAAGCTGTGGAAATAAAAAAAAATGTGTTTATGGATTAAGTGACATGTCGAGGGTATAGTGTTTCTTGGTGAGGCCTGTCTTGCTTAAATAGGTTGTATTCAGCTGAAAGCGGGCCAAGCAATGTTCTACTGGTATAAGAGAAACTTGCAGACATTTTTATGATGCACGTTGATGATTTTCTATGGGGAGATTCTGTGTAAATTGAGCAATTTGTTATAGTTATGATAAAAGGGGAATTTAAGATTGGAAGTCAGGCTTTGGGGGTTCTTTAAATATAAAGGATTAGCCAATAATCAGACTAGGTTGGGGGTAACTTTGAATCAACAAGCGTATCTAGAACGTGTTAACTGTATCCCAGTTAATCAAGCCAGGTCCTCACATAAAGATAATCTTGCATCCAAGGAAGAAACAGACCAGTAAAGAAGTTTGATTGGGTAGTTAAACTGCCTGTACACTCAGATAAGACCCAATACCAGTTATGACATATTGGAACTGTGTACTATGATGAATTATGCTATAGTTGACGAGTTTCTGAGGCCAAATTAAACTTTAAAAAATTGAATTCGTAGAACTGTGCACTCAAGTTTTCAGCCTTGGGTGACACAAAAGATATGGGGCAGAATATTGCCATCAGCATGCAGGGGCAGGCCCAACATGCTGACGCTAAAAAGGATGCACGATGATGTTGGGCGTGTGTCCCGACGTCAGCGCACGTTATTTCGATATTTTGTTTGGTGGGTGCACGCCGGAAGCGGCTGCGTGCCCGCCAAACTGTCAACGGCCTATGAAGGCCATTAAAAAAGCAATTAAAGTCGTTAACAATGCTGCCCGTCCAACCTTAAGGTTGGTGGGCAAGCGAAGAACCCAAGCGGCCTTCGCGTTTTTCAGGAAACCTCATCCATGGGCGGGATGAGGTTTCCTGAAGCATGTATGAAATAAATAAATAAATTTTCGTGACTTCACAAACATGTAAAAGCTCATGTGACACTGCCACATGAGGAGACATGTTTAAATAATTTTTAACTTTATTATTTAAAAACTTTTATTATGTATTTAATCTCCCTGAGGCAGCTCCGTGCCTCAGGGAGATTGCTGTGCTCTTTTGCGCGCATGCGCAAAAGAGCACAGGCCCCAACTCTTCCCCCTCAATTGGCTCGCCCAGCGTAAAATGGCGGCACGCAGCAGATTGTGGGCGGTGATTGGCTCCACGCCCGCCCCCGCCTGCTCCAGCCTAGCCTGCCCGACATAGGTAAGATTCAGCCCATGAAGTCACTCCTTTTAATGATGCTTCCCAAGCCAATTTTTGAGATGGATATTTGAGTACAGCTGGGTTTATCATATTCTTACTGGGGAAAAATGGAAAGTCTTGTCCATTGGCCTGGGAAGACAAGACAATAAAAAGGGTGGTGAGAAGCATCCTAGCTGCAGAAGCACTGGCACGAGTAAAATGGAAAGATATGGTATTGTACTTATCTAACATTCTGAAGGAAATCTTATACAAGGTGCATTATGAGAAAAGTTTGTCCACAGAATGCTATATGGATAACCATTCTCTTTAGGATAATGTTCATTCAACAAAGAGTGTCACTAAGGAAAGATTGAGGATTGACCTTGCTGGTATAAAGGAAATGTTAGAAAGAAAAGCAAATTCTAAAATAAAACAGGTTGATGCAAGGCACCAACTGTCAAACTGTTTTACAATGAAATGCTTGCTCTAAGAAATTATTGAATGTCCTAGAAGAGGGATGATGAATGTTATAATGAATTATAAGAATTACAGAAAATCGATGTGTTTCTTTGCCTTGTATGGTAAGTGTGTGAAAGGGGAACCTGTTTGATGATTATGGTAAAGATACACATCTGATGGGTATTGTTTCATTAAGGGCTGTGATCACATGCAAAGAGAGCTGTGGCTCAGTTCATAGCACCCTCGCCTTTGAATCAGAAGGTTGTGGGTTCATGTTCCACTCCCGGGAACCAAGAACTGTGAATGTACTCGAAAGAGTTACATGTGATCTGTTGATAACTTGAAAGAGTTACAAAGAGAACTAGATGGGGGTGGTAGTTAGGCAGAAATGTGTAAGGCTGCATCCTGTGAATAAACCTACTATCAAGGAAAAGGACTGTGTCTTGTTTCAAACTTCACCATCTGGCTTGGGTCCATTTAACACTTTAAATTGCTGATATAATTTCAGTGCAGGGTCTCAATGACTTCCTGCTGTGCATTTGCCTTCTCTAACCTGCTGAGTTGCTGATACAGCACATAATCCGTTGCCTGTTGGGAAAAGGCATTACATAATTGGAAAGAGCATAAATGGTTTTTGATTACCATTTTAATTTGCCTCAATTGGTTTGTTGCCTCCACACTGGATGTTCCCCATTTCGCTTCCAAACCACTGGTGGAAAATAATATGTCAAGAACATGTCAACTTGGGTTCCGCCAGGGCCTCTCAGCTCCAGACCACATTATAGCCTTAGTCCAAACATGAGCAAAACAGCTGCAGGCAAGAGGTGAGGTGAGAGTGACTGTCCTTGACATCAAGGTAGCATTTGACTGAGAGTGGCAGCAATGAGCCCTAGCAAAACTGGAGTCAATGGAAATAAGGGGGAAACTTTCCACTAGTTGGAGTGATGCCTAGCACAAAGGAAGATGGCTGTAGTTTTTGGAGATCAATCAGCTCAATCCAAGGACATCACTGCAGGAGTTCCTCAGGGTAGTGTCCTAGGCCCAACCATCTTCAGCTGCTTCATCAATGACCTTTCCTCCATCATAAAGTCAGAAGTGCGGATGTTCACTGATGAATGCACAACTTTAGCACCATTCGTGACTCCTCAGACATTTAAGTAGACTGTGCCAATATGAAGCAAGATCTGTACAACATTCAGGCTTGGGCTGATAAATGGCAAGGAACATTCACACCACACAAGTGCCAGGTAATGACCATCTCCAAGAAGAGAGAATCCAACCATCTCCCCATGATATTTAATGGCATTACCACTGCTGAATTCCCCACCATCAACACTTGGGGGGTTGGGGTGGTGGGGGTGGGGGTTACCTTTGACCAGAAACTGAACTGGACCAGCCATATAAATACTGTGACTACAAGAGTAGGTCAGAGGCTGGGAATTCTGTGAAGATTAACTCATTTCCTTCACCTCAAGGCCTGTCCACCATCTACAAGGCATGGGTCAGGAGTGTGATGGAATACTCTCCACTTGCCTGGATGCGTGCAGCTCCATTAACATTCAAGGAGTTCGACACCATCCAGGTCAAAGCAGCCCACTTGAGTGGCACCCCATCCACCACCTCCAACATCCACTCTGTCCACCACCAACACACAGTGGCAGCAGTGTGTACCATCTACAAGATGCACTGCAGCAACTCACCAAGGCTCCTTCGACAGCACCTTCCAAACCTGTGACCTCTACCATCTAGAAGGACAAGGGCAGCAGATGCATGGGAACACCACCACTTGCCAGTTCTCCTCCAAGTCATAACCCACCCAGACTTGGAACTATATCGCCGTTCCTTCACTGTAGCTGGGTCAAAATCCTGGAACTCCCTCTCTAACAGCACCATGGGTGTACCCACACCACATGGACTGCAGCAGTTCAAGAAGGTAGCTCACCACCACCTTCTCAAGGGCAATTAGGGATGGCAATAAATGCTGGTCTAGCCAGTGATGCCCACATCGCATGAACGGATAAATAAAAATCCCGATTCCACTTCAATTTCTGCAATATTCCCAGCTCCTCTCCACCCTTGAACCCATCTCAACTGACCTGGGAAAATTTAACCCAGAGATGCTGGAAAGACAGTGAAAAATTACATCATTTCGTGAAAAGAGACCTACAAACCTTTATTCCATCTCACTTTAGGAACTGAGGCAAAATAAGCTGACTTCAGAATTTTGTAAGTACAATGCTATTCGTGTATTAATTGGCCTGAATTTTTCAGTTAAAAGTAATGGTGAGGCTGATGATGCTCACAGCTATCAAGGCGTAGGTCAGTTAACAACATCTGGCCATCAAAAACATACAATTAAACACGGAAGTCATAAATCTGCTGGCCGAGTTGCCTTGCTTCTCCAGAAGCTGGGCTATTATTGAGAGACTCTGCGTTGAAATACATGGAATGGGGATTCTTTGAGGCCATTCCTAAAGCAATTCTGTTGACCTCTTGAGAGTGCCCTGCCATGACTGAGTTCCAAGTAGAGCAGTTGCTTCGAGGGTCCAGTTTCAGGCATATGATTGATATATCCTGCCCAGTTGAGCTGGTTCTGAGTTATCAGCACCTTGATGCTGGGCATATTGACTTGGGAAAGGATGCTGCTGTTAGTCCACCTTTCTTGCCACTGATTTAGAGGATCATGCGAAGGCATCACTGGTGGTATTTCTCCAGTGCTCTGAGATTCCTGCTGTATGTTGTCCAAGTTTCTGAAGTATAAAGGAGGGTGAGGATCACTGCTGCCCAGTAGACCATGACCTTAGCCTTGGGTTTGGTAGCTTCGTCCTCAAACACTTTTTTCCTTTGTTGGCCAGAGACTGAGCTGGCAAATTGGATGAGATGATGAATTTCGTCGTCAATGTCTGCCTTCATCGAGAGGAGGCTCCCAAGATATGGAAAATGGTTTGCATTCCTGAAGAGGTCAAACATTCCTGGCGGCTCATGGGAGCCCCTGGCTTGTGACTGGCCAAAATGGAGAAGCTCCATTCAGGAAGGCACCGAGCACCTCGAGAGACTTTGTCAGAACACACAGAGGTGAAGTAGAGGCATCAGTGAGTGCCCAAGCCTCTAAACAACTCATCTTCCCGACCCCCCAAGCACCACCTGTCCCACATATGGCAGAGACTGCAAATTACATATTGGACTTATCAGTCATCTTAGAGCCCACTGAACCAAGGTAGGAGCAAGTCACCCTTGATCCTGAGAGCCTGTCTAAGAAGGAAGAGGCAGTAAATGGTGTGTACTTAATGATTTTTGAAACTCTGCCCTTTTTGCCTCTATTTTATACCTTTATTTTCCAAGGTGTAGCTGGCCTCCTTGTTTCTCCTACCAAAGTTCACCACCACAGACTTATCCAGATTGAAATGAATTTGCTAGTTACATGTCCATTCAGTGTCTTATATTTTGTTGCAGTTTTATTCAGTATTATTGATATCCTGCAATTTTATATTAGCTGCAAATTTTTAATATTGTATTTTTGATTCCCAAATCTAAACCATTTATGTAAATGGTAAGTAACATTGGTCCTGGCACTGATCCCTGTGGAACATCACTTCCTACATGTGCCAATCTGAGCATATGCCTTTAGCCCCTACTGTCTATCTTCTGTTGTGTATATTGTGCTATCCATTCTATTACTGGTTCTTGACTCCACATTTCTCTTTTTGTTTTTATTCTTTCATGGGACATGAGCATCGCTGGCAAGGATAGCACTTGTTGCCGTCTCTTTAATTGTCTCTACCCATAGCTATGAGTTTACTATGTGCTACCTTATCAAAGGCCTTTTGAAAGTCTGTTATGACATGGCAGATGATGTGTGCCAGACAGACCAAATCCACAAGGGAAACTTGGTCACACTATCACAATGGTTTTGCAATTTGTATTTATTACAAGAAGATGTGTGCACTGAATTCATAAGTAACAAGTCCACCAAGAACTTTAGATATTTTAAAACTTAAATTAAAATATTTATTAACAAAATAAAAGATTTCAAGCACATACAGAAGACTACAATTACTTTCTACTATAATAACTCGTAAAATTCCTAATTAACCAGACCCCCCAGTTACACCCCTTTAAGGCAACAGTCCAAAATAGATTTTGGATTTAAAACAGAACCGCCAACTTAACACAATACCCACTTGACAGTGGAATTTCAAATGGCTTTTTCCCAACTTCAGTTTTGTAAAATAGCAGACTTATGCAGAAATGGCTGGAGGCCTCATTAAGGCTAGTCACACACTCCTGTTAGATCTTACATTGCCTCCTTCCACATAGCCTTTCATTCTCCTTTATATATGTTTCTCTCTTTTTAATATGTAAATCCTATTGTTCCATATGTCTTTGAAACTGAATCTTCCTCATAATTTAAAAACTTTCATGTTGCCAATATTGTCAGTAACCACACACTCCTTAGTCTTGCTTATCTGGCTAGTTGGAAACAGACTAAGATCCCGCTGAAATCCAAAAATCCCTGCATTTATCTAAAAATGCAAATTCCCTTCATGCCCTACATGTTAAGACAGCATCCTTGTTTACTCATTAGCATGTCCAACTTCTTTTGATGATTTAATGCTTGCAGTCTACTTGACTCCAAATGTAATTACATCACAGAGACAGACTCAACTATACTTAGCCCCATAAATCTACTTCACAATAAACCAGAAAAATATTATGAAAATTATTATACTTTCATCACAGTCCATGTTTCAGAATCCTGGGCATAAGCCATGTGTTTGCAGACAATAGGGCAGCCACCATCTGACACTGTGCTTGATGGTGGCTTCAGTTGAGGTAGAGCAACATGTGCTTTGTATGGAGATTTTCACACTGGGTCAACCCACAGTACCATATGCAAGGGTCAAAATTACATATTGAAGTTTCAGGCCATAGCTATTAATGGCCCAGATATTGTTTGGGGGCCAGTTTTCATTGGGTGTTTTTTTTTGTTAGGTCAAAACTCACCTATCTCACCAAATAAATGGCCTGAAGTATTTAAATTTCCAGCCCTCTTTTATATTGTGACTGTCTTCCAAATTATTCTGGACAGGAAGAGGTGGTGCAAATTTGCATTGTACTCCTCTGACCAAACAAAGGCATTCAAAAATGTTTTTAAGCTTGCTGTTTCATGCCTCTTCTGGTGCCAATCCTTTTCGTGGTGGGTTGGCTTGATGGGAAACTTTGTCATTTCCTCCTTAGCCTCTTTGTAATATTGCACGTGGGTCTTGGTGATGTCAACAGGATGCTCAGTAGACAATATGAACATCATGAATCATTTAGTGCCATTTAATAGAATTTGTATGTATTTAACAGAGATGAGCATCTTAATTAGTTAGTAATTAATTAGCTTCTTTGCCTTTCAACAATATTAGGACTGGTCAGCCTTGAAAATATGATTTCAATGATGTGAAGTTTATTTATGCTAAGAACAATTTGATTGAGCATTAGAAACTCCCAAAGTTTTAATGCAAAGCATGAGGAATCCCTTAACTTAGTTTCAGGTACATAGCAGTGCTGCTTTAAAACTTTCTGATGTACTCATAATATATTTTACTCCGTATTTAAGGTTAAGGAAAAAAATAGTTTCCAGCTTTCATTACAAACGCCCTGATTTATCAAAAGATTTCCCTTTAATATTAAAGAAAAAACAAAGTATATCCCAAGATATTCACTTCACAAGGTGGGTTCAATTGTTAGCAGAGATTGACACATCCATATCTTTTAATGTTAACTCGTGTTTGTTACAGCTATAGCTTCCTGGACAAAACACAGTAAACTACAAAGAATTCCATTTAATGGCAATTGTAGATGAGCAAATTTTTTTAAACTTGTACTTTATTAATTAATTTGTCAAAACAAATATTTGTAGAAATATTCATGTTGCTGTACATGTAAGCAAATACTGGACAGACCCTTCATCAGTTATATACTGTGGTCATACAAATGTAAAGGATTGCTGTAGGTTTTAAGACTGTAGCTCTGTGGCAGAAATACTTGGTTTTTAAAAATACTGCGCTAGACTTTGGCTCCTGCCAATTTTTTTGTGTATCAGAGGTGGATGTGGGAGGACACTTATTCAGGGATGTGTTGTGTCATGTCCCCACTTGCCCTCCCCCATTCAAGGTGGGCAGATCCAACACCCAAATATGTGCCAGCTCATATTTAGAAACCTATGTGAAAGATGACAGCAGTTTTTAAAATTCCATTTTCCTGAATGAGGGCGGCTCCAACAAGACTCAAGAAGCAAAACACCATTCAGGACAAGTTAGGCAACTAGATTGGCACCCCATCCACCCTCTTAAACATTCACTCCATCCACCACCGATGCACAGTAGCAGCAGTGTGTACCACCTACAAGGTGCACTGCAGCAACTCACCAAGGCTCCTTAGACAGCACCTTCCAAATCCGCAATCTCTACCATCCAGAAAGACAAAGGCAGCAGATACATGGGAACACCACCACCTGGAAGTTCCCCTCCAGGACACTCCCCATCCTGGTTTGAAACTATTTTGCCGTTCCTTCACTGTCGCTGGGTCAAAATCCTGGAACTCTCTTCCTAACAGCACTGTGGGTGTACCTACAGTACATTGACTGCAGCGGTTCAAGAAGGAAGCTCACCATCACCTTCTCAAGGGCAATTAGGGATGGACAATAAATACTGGTCTAGCTAACAATGCCCAGGTCCCATGAAATAATAAAATAAATGTGGGTGGGTGCGTGCAAATTAATTTAAATAGGGGAAACATGACACCCGCCCCATTTCCCACTATTCGGCCCCTTAGAGCAAACGCCACCTGTTGTGTTCAGTCCTCCAATATCTTTTAGTTAGTGGAATGGGAGGGTGGGTATGGGAAGCAAACTTTCTGCAAAATGGCAATTATAAAATGCAAAATGACATTTTGGGCCGTAACCTCCGACTAGCGTCGGAAAGTGCTGACCTGCAGGAATTAGGAGAAATAAATACCTACTTACCTTGTCTTGAAAATAACGTTGACACTTCCATTCACCGGATCTGCTTGGGGTCTGCATCGAAAGACTCCTCGCAGGCCCCAGCGAAGTCTAGCTCCAGCATATTCAAGGAGGCCAAGCCCCCTTTTTTAAGGCATTAGCTGCCATAAAGCAGGTAAGTTTAAAGGGCCAGGGAAACTGACAGGCCAGGGAGAAGGTAAGTGTCCAAGGTAAGTGGGTAGGATTTGGCGGGTGAAGTGGGGGTGAAAGGGGGTGGTCCACGGTGGGATGGGGCCATGGGGGTCTGGGTGATGTCGGAGGTAGGGTGGCTGGGAGGTATCAGAGTTCGGGTGGGTGAGGGGGTTGGGTTGGTCGGTAGGGCGGCGGAGGCGGGGGGGTTTGCCGGGGGTGTGGTGGAGCCCCGTGGAGTCGGTCTGGGTCTTTACAGAAGTTAGAAGAGGTTTTAATTCTTCTAATTTTTTGTGAGAAACTATTGGCATAATCCCGGTAGAAAGATCCGAAGTTTCAATTTAAACTGCATTTTCGGATGGTTCCCAGCGCAGCGCAGAGGAAGTGTGCACTTCTGGTTAATTGCCGTGCAAACCCTTACCTGGGAACTTCCCAGAGGGATTACCCAGTGCAGTGTTGGGGTACATCCCAAATCCGACGCTGGGGAGCATGGCAGTTAGGGGCCTTTGTTTTTAAAAACATTCGTTTCTCACAACATCTGGGTCTCAATAGACCATCAATGTCAGGGCTGGATATTTACGGTTTTATGTCTTATGCCTTAAGACCAATTTAAATTAATTACAGATACATCAAAATAACCTGATATCTGGCAAAGGCCAAGCTGTCCTCCATAAAAATATTATTCAGACTGTTGTTATGGACCAAAATAACACTGTTAGTGTTTTTCTCTTGTATGAAAAACTTTGGTTTATGTTTAAATGTCAATCTTTAGAAGCTTGACCTATGTAGATATTCATCTGTGACATTTTCATAGCAGGGAGTGATATAACAAGCTGTGTGTGTTATGGTAGCTCATTTACTGTAGCTATGAGAAATATTAATAGTTGTTCTGGTAAAAGCAGGTTAGTTGCTTCAGCTACAGAAGCAGTGTATACTGTTACCTTGATTCTTACCATCTCTTTTTTTCATTTATAAATGTATGTGAAAGATGAAGCGGTTTTCAAAATTTTCTTTGACATTCTCCTGAGGACTCCATGCTTGCAGTTCCAATAGACACACTGAAAGGATAACAGTGCCTTCATTTATATACAGTAGCAGCATGTACAAGCTAGTGAATCACCAATTGCAGGAAAATATAGAAATGGGTTGATAGGAAGAAATCAGATTACTTTTCAAACTTGTAATGATGCCCTAGTAGTTCCCAGTTTGAAAACATGTGATGTAGGACACCATCAGGATTGTAGAATGAAAGAGAGAATATGGGATAAATCTAGTAGTAGTGCTTATGCAATGCCAAGCTGGGCATTAATAACTTGCAGATTGTTGGAGGTGAAGAAGGTTAAGCTTAAGGATAAGAAGTTCCAGTTTTGTGGTTCTGTAGAGGAATTAGTAGCTGATGATGTGATGAGCCTCTCAGCTCATCTGTTGTGAAACCCTTCATCCCTGCCTTTCTTATGTCTAAACATGACAATCCCAAATTCACTTCCTGACGGCCTTTCATATTCTACCCTCCTTAAACTTGACGCCATCCAAAATACAGCTGCTCATGTCCTGACACGTGATACACCCATCATCTCTTGTGCTTGCTGACCTACCCTTGACCCTCGATTAAGCAACATTATGATTGCAAAATTCTCATTCTTGTTTTCAAATCCCCCAATGGCCTCCCCGCCGTCTCTATAACCTCCACCAGCCTCACACTCTGCAAAATATCTACCCTCCAATTCTAACCTCTTGGGCACCACCAATTTTAATTGATTCACCATTGCTGCCAAATCCCCAAGGTGTGGAATTCCTTGCCTAAATTGTTCCACCTCTAAAGCTCCTTTTTCTCCTTTAAGACACTCCTTAAAAGCTTCCTCTCTGACCAAGTGCTTGATCATCTTCCCTAACATCTTCTTATGTGGTTTGATGTCAAATTTTGTTTGATAATGTTTCTGTGAAGTGCCTTATGTTTTATTATATTTAAGGTGCTATATAAATACAAATTATTGTTGTACTTGATTTTAACAGTGACCATTTGTCGTTACTATACATATCAATTATAAAAATTCTGCTTAAACTATATTAAGCAGGCCAATGATTTTTGAGAAATTTAGTGGCTATCTGCACCTTGTTTAATTGTGATTATCTGTTATTAATTATTGAACTTTTAATGACTGATTTAATGACTGGTGAGAGAGGGTTGCGGGGAAGTTCGGGCATGAGCACAGGTGCACGCAATGAAAGCTCCCTGAGGCACAGAGCTGCCTCAGGGAGATGAAGGTGTATAACATTAAAAATAAAAAAGTTAGCAATGTTAAAAACATGTCCCGACCCATGTGACTCTGTCACACGAACAGGGACATGTTATGAATGAAATTTAAAACTTTTTATTTAATTTTTAATTGCTGTTGGAAACCTCATCCTGTCCATGGATGAGGTTTCCTATAAAATCCAAAGGCCGCTTCGCCTTCTTGCCAAGTCTTACGGTAGTCAGGCAGCAAGGAATTTCATTCAATTAGAACTTTAATGGCCTTAATAGGCCTGTTAACTGTTGGCGGGCATGCTGCCAACTCCTGCACATGCCCACCAACCAAAATGTTGCATGAGTGCACAATGACGTCGGGGTGCTTGCCCGATGTCATCACGCGTCATTTTACGCTCGAGTGTGTCGGGCCAACGTTTGCATGCTGAGCAAAAAATTCTGTCCCTAGTCTAACACCTGGGTGCTAACAGAACTGACCCTCAATTCACACACATTGACCCACCTGACTCCTCTCCCAACTGTCCGACTCCCCCCTGTACCCTGACTCCTGCCCGATCCGACCTGCCCTGACTTCACCTCCTCAATCACCCTACCCTCTCACCCACCTTACCCCCTTACACGCTTGCCTTTTCTCCGTAGCTTTTCAAAGAAGCTCTGGGACATTTAAACACTTGCTTACAGAACACGGCGGTGTGGTTTCTGGACAGATTCCCTCTGCCGCTCCCTCCGGACGTTTCCTGCACTGACTGAGTTCTGCAGGATCCTCTGTTGGAAGACTGCCCTGATAAGTTGGAGGAAGTGTGTATGTTTCTTTCTGAGCAGGGTCGGAAATAGTGCTTCTGATCCTGAACGGAAGATTCGGGCTGTAGTTAGGTTAACAATGGACTACCAATGCATCTGTCTCCCAGCTACTGTGACAGAATCACAAACTGCTTCGCATCTATTAACCAACATTAAGGGCGAGTACAGCCAATGAAATATGAGAGAGTGAGGAACGCAACTTTATGGGTAAAGAAGCAGTTGGCAGTACTGAAAACAGTTGTTTAATAATAAATTTAAGGATAAATAAAATGGTGATGAGGAAGTGTAGAGACTCCATGATAAGCTGGGGTTTTACAGAATGTAGTGGGAAGTGAAAGGGGAATCAGAAGCAGGTGGTAATGGCCCTCCTACTCCAGCTCCTGTTTTTAGAGTGATCTTATGTTGGCTGGCCAACTAGGATTGAGGCAGCAGCTGCATCATCAGTTAATGTGTGAAGGAAAATTAAAGGAAGGAATCCATGTTTAAAGGGCTGCCAGTACTGAATCCCTGCTTGAGATGTCTGTTGCTGCACCATTCATCTCTTCATCAACCTTGGCAGAAACCCTGAAGGAAGACGACAGAGAGAAGACCATGGGTGGCCCCATGGTTCAGTGACAACTCTCTGCATGTTCTCCTGCAGGCTACTTGGACACGGTGGGCGGCCTCTTCCCTCAGAACCCACCTAGCCAAGCAAGCCTGGATGAAGATCACAAATGAGATCAAGAGCTGTGGGGTCTTCTGGAGGACCTGGCTGCTGTTCCTCAAGCGTGTCAACAACCATCTCTGCTCCACAAGGTACCCTGCACCTTAACTTGCTAGGGACTCAGCAACTAGGCAAGTGTGAGGATGTGGCAGCTGGGAATGGAGAGCCCATTTTGCCAATGGCAATGGGGTGAGACTGTAGCATTGCATTTGAAAGGCATGGATGCAGATCTGTCAAGGGGCATGAGGTAGTGCTGACCCTCGGAAGTTCATTCCAAAATGGCCAAATGCCATATTGTAATGACTTGACGTACCGGACAAATTTCAACTTGAAACAGCTAACTTTATTACAGACAGCCTTTCAGATGCTACATGCTTGAACCAGGTCAACAAGAAAATTCCCTCCCTCCCGGATTACCTGTGCTTAGGGCTCATTGGCCGGATACTCCAAGAACAATCATGTGACCCCCGATAGGCAGTAGGAAAGGCTATACATTCAATTACTACACATATGCAAGCCAGTGGGCACAGGCAGTAGCTAGGGCTCAAGCTGCTTAGGCATTATGCCTCTTCTGGGGCAAGTAACATTCCTGTTCTGGCTATTGTAAGCAACTGGCATTCTTCTTCGTTGTTCCTGCAGTAGAAGAGGACCCAAAACACCAAGGAAAAGGCCCAGACTGCCTGACAATGTCCAATTCTTGCCACCCTGATGCCAATGAAGGAGGAGGCTCTGAATTTAGCAAGGCATCAGGGCAATTGCTCCAGTGCGGACTTTCAGGCTGGAATTCAGATATAAGTGTGAATGGATTCAACAGGGACTTGAGGGCAGCCTCAAGTGAGCTTGGGGGATAGTGTTTATGTGTTTTCCAATGTGCAGACATTGATGTGCGATGTAGCTGACTCTGCGTGCAAACATCTGGAGGATCGAGAATCATTTATCATTCTGTCAACCACAGCAACAGAGAACAGCAGTCTCCGGTGGACATCTTTTCCCTGCACCCTCCACCAAGGCAGATAATTCCACATCGGTGTGTATGTGCTTATGAGTAGATTCAGGGTCATAACCTGGCATGAGCACCATGCACGCACCTGACCTGCTGTTGCGGGTTGTAACAGCTGAGAGCACTGACAGTCAGAGGACTGTGGGAGACCAGGCTCAAGCTGAGTCCCAGGCTGATGACATGCCTCTGGAGTCATACATGAGACGGCAGATGTTGGAAGTCCAGTGTGAGATGCAGGGGGATCTAGTAGAGCTTCCAGAGGTTATCGGTGCCCTGGTTCAGACAGTGAAGGAGTCCATCCAGGTCGTGAGGGCAGCAATCTCCCTCTCATCTGCACACATGGTCACTGGAGGCAATAGATGGGTGTCTTTTATGGAGAGCCGCATAAGAACAGAAGAAATAGAAGCAGGAGTAGGCCATTCAGCCCTTCAAGCCTGCTCTGCCATTCAATGAGATCATGGCTGATCTTCTACTTCAACACCATTTTCCTGCACTATCCCCGTATACCTTGATGTTTTCAATATGTAGAAATCTATCGATCTTAGTCTTGAACATACTCAACGGCTGAGCCTCAACAGCCATCTGGGGTAGAGAATCCCAAAGATTCACTAACCTGTCCACCACATCCAGCAGCCTACTCAGTGGGTGTTGGAGGTGTGCACAGACCTGCATTCCATCATCTTGTTCATGAGCTCAAGGGAGCAGTGTCAAGGCGAGAGGTTGGTGGGGAGCAGTGGGAGCAGTGGCAAGGCTCCTGGAGTCTCTACCAGGTCCTAGTCCTTCTTAGGTTAGCAGGGAGGTACACGTGTGCCTTATGAGGGAAGAGAAGCAACTCCATTTCACACCTATGGGCTCCCTCCAGAGCACACCTAGTGTGGACAGCGGCTCCTTAGCCCTTCTGTCAGTGACACCAATGCATCAAGTTTCCATGACAACTGCAACCTCCAAGCCTCAGGCAGCCAGAGGACGCTGCCAAGGTCACTCCAAGCCATGGCAAAGCAAGGTCAACAGCCTGTCTCCACCACAGCTGACAGTGAAGGGGGAACACCATGTAGGAGCACATGTAAAAATATTTAGTACATACTTGGGCCTCAGGGGTGATGCTTGTGTGTAAATGATTATGTAATAATGTAGGGTCACCTCCTGTTTTTGACCCCAGCAGCGGGACTTGCTGATAAGCAGCAAAATTCAGTCTATGGTAACACAAAATCCAAAAATATTGTCTGCTACAGTTTTGGGAGCTTCTTTGGTACATCACGCACATTGACAGAAAATGGTGTCCTGAATGTTGCAAGTTCTTTGACATGGTTCCTGAAGTCAGAGAATCGACCTGGATGCTTCTTTCTCAAGTTTTGCCCATGTCCTGTTTTGTGGTTCCATCAGATTGAAGACCGTAGTGTCACGTAATGATATCAAAGCAGTTACTCAGGGTAAATTGCTTTGACATATGAACTTAATCTCCAAGATCCGACTGCTGCCAGGATTCTCTCACTAATTGACTACAGCCCTGTGTTTGGCTGTTGAGTGAGTTGAGGTGTTTTGTAATATCCACTATGAAGGCAACATCTTGAACTCATTGCCCCGTAGTTCATTACAATTTTCCCTTTCTGATCCATGAAGTTGGATCTCATCATACAATTCAAAGAAGCATTTCAGCCCAGCTCCCCAATTAGCCACTAAGCTGGTAAGGTAACCAGACATATGGTTTTGTAGCAGACAGTCTGGATGTCAGCGTATCAGGCCCTGTTCTGGTACCGACTGCCCTTAGGCTCAATACTTGCTCACACTGTCCCAATGTCGCGGCCCAGCCTGAGGGATGGTCCGTTCCTTTGTGGGCACTTGCCCACCAATCTGGAGATGCTTCAAAATTGAATGATATCAAATTAGAGGCTGGGCAGTTTGAGGAGGTCACCCTACCAACCTCTGATAAAATGTCGGTCAAAATCATTTCAAGTTGGTGAATGTGCTCATGAGAAAAGGCTATATCGGACCCGTCCTTTATCCTTATTGACACTGTCTTCAATATTACATGATGTTGTCCTACCAGTCGCATTGGCTAATATGTGGTCATTCAAAATCATTTCCAGGCCAGTATTATATTTTCCACATTGGCTATTATGCTACATATATTAGTTATTAGCACAGTTATTATTGATAATTGTTATTTAAACTTGATCAACAGAGTGATTAATGCAATTACAGAAGTGCTCCGTGCCATGCTGGTTTTTATATTGGCAGGCTCTAAGCTTGCAGTCATTTTTTGTGTGTGCATGTATGGGGTTTGGTGGTCTGGGGTGTGGTCTATGTTCTGGACTCCTGACTTCTGCCAGTTGCTTCTGCTCTAGCAGTTGGGCGATTTAGCAGTCCATGGTAAATTTTACATTCTTTCAACATTGGACTGAACTGACAGTGCTTGAGAACTGACCCTTGAGTAAATTCACAGTATCAATAACCGTATCTATAATATGGTTTATTTACAGTTTTACAACATAGAGCTTTTTGATGTAAAACACAATGAAAACGACCAAACTGATTTGAATCGATATTTTGAAATTTTGCCACAAATCCAACTTTCTTGCCCAGCATTAACTCCACCCCACCCATGGCCACAATCACAGCTCTTGGCCAGTCCACATCTAATTTGAGACCAGATCCTCAGTTGAAGATTTCATTTGCTATTGTTATGTCTCTAATCAGCACCAATTCTACAAGCACCTCGGCCAGTACATTCTCATCAACTCCATCAATGAATACCCAATTAAGGCACAGCAGTCCCATTCGTGCTTTCATCAATTGTAATTGACAAAATAATAAACAACATTGCCTTGTCCTGGAGTTAACTGTATAAAACCCCAGTTAAACCACTGGTTCTCTTAGTGATCCTCTTTCTTGAGATGCAGATATTTGTAAACGTCAATTGCCTATCTGACCCACTGGCTGGGAATTTTCTGTGTAATCAGCAAGTTATGCCGAAATTTCTGCATGTTCCATAGATGTTATTGCAGGTACATAAGTTGGAATTTCCGGACAATCTCATTAGCATACACCAGAACATAAAAATCAACATAAACCAGCAGAAATCAGTGGAAATGGCATCCCAGGAAAGAGTATGACTTCTAATGTTTAGTTAAAAAGTAAAAGTTCACTTACAAAACTTTGGACGAATACATAAACATTCTTAACAGCCATTTCATTCATCATTTACTTCTTTGTATCTTTATTTTCTCAACAGGATAATATAGCACTTAGATGCTAAAACAGCAAACATTTCCACAGCTGTGGTATATTTGCCAGGTGAGTTTATATAAACTGAAATAAAGCAATTATTATGATGGATGCCCGGGTGAGGTTCCCTAAGTTGTTATGATCCTGGACGAGATACCCCAAATTGTTAACTTCCTGATTGGGACCCTAATTTGTGAGGAGGAATGGGCTGGCTACCCTTCTTTATTCAACCCCCTTGGTTGGTCGCAACATGTTTAATTTAAAAGGGCTCCCTTACCTCATGGAAACCTTTTCCCAGTCCAAAGGTATTTATGTTTTAGAAGGAGCCAATCTGAGTCTAAGAAAGAATAAGTTTATTAGTTACTAAAAGTCCGAAAAAATTAAAACACAACACACATACACACAGATCAGAAATGAGAAGTTGAGTACAAATAAAAGTTAAAAAACATATATGAATCAGTCTTTGGCTTGCCCATGAGGCATAGATGTCGAAATGTTGCGGCTGTTAAGTTGGGTGATTTAGCAGTTGCTTTAGAGACACTTGGTTCTGCAGGTTAGCTGAAGAAGCTATCCTATTTCCTTTCTGATTGTGACTTTGCAGACTTGCATCCAACAACAGGGGGAGAGGAGAGAGAGCCTTTGTCTACAATCTGCAAAGGGGTGTCTAGTCGACCTTGTTCTGCTATGACTCTCACTCGCACACACCAGCACACCAGAACTGCAACGCACAATCAGGTCTGCAGCTAGCTTCTTAACCCATTTCATTGTGTATTCCTGGAAGGGAAAAAAACAAAATATGTCTTTCGCCCAGAGTCCGTTTTCTTTCAACTCAGATCATTTCCAGGTTCTGAGATATAGCTCAACAGGAGATAGTTTCTGCTGAGATGTGGTAATCAGTCGCCATTGTCTCTACAACCAAAGAAGATTAAAGTTCAGTCTTTTGCATTTCATCACTTCTTTTAAATGTCTTTGTTTGAAGTAGGCCTTGACAAATTTTTAGTTACGACATTCCATGGTCTCTCTGGACTAGTCAGTCAAATATAATCCACAGAGGAATTTTCCAGAAAGTGGTTACTTTACATTCTCAGCCAGTTTTTGCTTGTATGTCTTTTTAAAAAAACAACTATCTTCCTTAAAAGTGCAATATGCCCATCAGTAATTTGGGTCTGTAAAACACTGTTGTGACACAATACATACAACAAAGAAGACACATAGGAGCAAAGTATTTGCTTCATTGAAATGATTTGTTAGTTGTGGACTAGAAAAGCGACCACAAAGTACACACATGGTGGAAATCCAATGTAACCAAATATACAAGATTATTAACACTAAATTGCATTGAAAATTATTTATATTTAAAATAATGACCATTCTTTAGAGGATATGGAGGCAATGTTCTTAGCCAAACAGTACATATTAAGTAGTGCTTGAGTGTACAGACAGAGATGAGCATTGTTGCATGGAACCAAAGCACTTCATTGTGTTATGTTTGGAAATAGTTGCCTTAATGTCATCGCCAAAACAATCACTTAACCCAAAGCACAAAACTACAAAAAGACAAAAATCATACCAAATGCTGTGTTGTGTAATTTGTAAAACTAGATTGATGATTCCCCAATGAATATTGCTGCAGCTTTTTGTCTTGCAATCAACAGGACAAGCACAAGAATGGAAAATTTCAAACAATCACAATAATTTATATGACAGGAGAAAAGGGCACTGATTGGTTGGCAAGTACTCGCTAATTGGCAAAGACGTTGCCATGGAGAAAGCAATGGGGAATTATAGGCTCCCCATGCTTCCGGGTAATTCTAAAAAGGCACATGGCTTGAACATATTCCTTTTGTTTGCAGAGAACAAGCCCCTGCGTATGAGTGTATGTTGTTTCTAGCAGGCATAAATGAGCCATATTATGAACTTGACTAATTATTTTAAATTGTGTGTAAGTGTAGCTATTTAGTACACCCGAGATTGTTCAGCAAGTGCTGTTTAATCGGGGAATTACATCAAATAGTGGACGTTTTGATAATTGCTGAAAAAAGACATTTTGTCAAAGCTTTTCATCTTGCACTCATCAGAACAATCGCAAAAATACCAATGTCAGGGGAGGCAGCAACTTTATACTGTATGAGAAGAGAGTGCTGATTGATTGGCAAGTGGACCCTGATTAGTAGGAGCTTTGCCATGGAGAATGCACCAGCTAATGGTGACTGACAATTAACTGCCAAGCATTATTTGAAATTTAAACCAGGCAGCTTGACTCTGGTTGGTCAAGGTATTGCTCTTTATTGCTGAACCAACAAATGGCTATCACTTATTTTGTTTAGCTGAAACAGCAACAATGTGTGCGCATGTTCTTTCTATCTGCAAAGAACAGGGCTCTGTGTATGAATGTATGTTGCTTCCAGCACATGCAAATGTAGACATTTTGTTTTTGGTTTCCACAGCACAATTAACAACACCCCCAAACATATAGTGAATTCATCTGATCATGCACCCTCCAAAAATGAAGAGTTTTTCCCTAGCACACTGATGCAACGTTGCTGTTTCCATCCTGCACATCAAATGGGAAGAGTTTTTGGCTGAGTTTGAACTCCCATATTCTCAGTTATACCATCACAAACCAGTGCCCAATGAAGACACTGAGTCCCTAAAAGTGCACCTGGTGGATCTAGTGTGTGCATATTTTGGAATACATAATAACTTGTCTGATTTTCACATACAGCGTGAACATGTAGCGTTACGAGGCCTCAGGGCCAATCTAGATATACATATTTGCAAGCCTGACAAAGGGACCAGAGTAGGCATTTTAAACAAGCGTGATTATGTTGACAAAATGCATGATGTTCTTAATGTTGATTCCAAATTCGTATCTGTTGGGTCTGCCACCAAGCTGATTAGACAGATTTGCTCCAAGCAAGCTCCGAAAACAATTGTTGGACTTGTGTAAGAGTAATGAGCTGCATTGCAATGTACGTGATAGGAATCATAATCTTTGGCTCACTACATCCATAAATATTTGGGCTGCCTAAGGGGAACAAAAGTGATGTCCCATTATGTCCTATTTTATCAATGACCGGTTCTGCGCAGCATGAATTGGCCAAATGATTGAATGAACAGCCAGTTCTTAATGAGCTCTCCACATATACAGTGAAGGATACCTTCACCTTCACCAAGACTATACATGACCTACATAAAAAGCCTTGTCTATGTGCTCGTTCAATAATGTTAACTTATTTACAAACGTGGCACTGAAGGAAGCCACCGACAATCGCGTTGTGCCACTATATCAAGCCAATCTAGATGTGCTGCCATTTTCTGAATCTGTGTTCATTGAACTTATGAACTTAGCAACTCAAGCAATCGAGTTCCGTTTTAATGATACCATGTATGCCCAAATAGATAATCTAGCCATAGGATCCTCTCTAGGTCCAGCCCTTGCTAACATTTATGTTGGTTTCCACAAGAAATGCGTTTTTGATAGAATGAACCCTAACCTCCTACCCTGTACATATATTCAATACATAGATGATATGTTCATGATCTTTGAATCTGCTGCCATGCATATTAATTTCCTTACACACTTCCTTACATACTCCATCCTGCGCTCTACTTTTGAGATGAAGCAGTTTAATGCTCTTCCTTTCCTTGACATGCTAGTTGAGAAATCTATTAATGGCTTCTCCACTTCTGTCTACTGCAAGCCTACCTCCAGCAGTCAATGTTAGCGTTGGGATTTGTATAGCTTCATGCACTATAAGATTGGCCTTTTCAGCAACCTTGTAAATAGGGCGTGCAGGACAGTGATTATCCTGATCAGATCATTTACTGTGTATTGCACAAACTTGCAAATGTGCCGAAGGCAGCCACTTTAGGACCTGAAAAGTGCCAGGTCTATCTTAAATTACCCTGGAGACACAACATATCTCAAAAATTTGAACAACAGGTTAAGGAAGCCATTTCACGCTGCTACACTGCAGTGGCTACGCAAGTAGTATTTTCCACTAACAAGATGCTACCGTCAGTCCAAAAAGATGTTTTGCCGACCACACAATTGAGCAACGTCATGTATGATTTTCAATGTCAGTGCAATGCAGGTACGTAGACCATACCTTCCAATGATTGGCTGGTTGAATCAAAAAAGATGTTTCTCTGACTGTTCGTAATAGGCAGTGTACAGACCATACTCAACTAGCCCGTGCTTGCAAAACCCAAAACAAAACATCTACTGTTAGATGTGTTCCTGCGATTTGGCAGCACTTGCTGAACAATCCTTTGTGTGCTAATAACTACACTAAAAACCAATTTAAGATAATCAGCCGAGCTTGTAATGTGGTTCATTTACAGTTACTAGAAGCAACATACACTCATATGCACGGACCTGTTCTCTGCAAATAAAAGGAATATATTTAAGCCATGCACCTTTTTTGAATTACCCCAGAAGCATCAGAAGCCTATAGTTCCCTGTTGCTTTCTCCATTGCGATGCTTCAGCAAATCAGAGTCAACTTGTCAATTAACAGCACCCCTTTTCTCCTGTAGTATAAATTGTTGTGATTGTTGAGATTTGCATTCTTGTGTCTGTCCTGATGAGTTCATGATGAAAAGTTTCAGCAATATGTCTCTCTTTTCAGCAATATTCAAGTTCTGTACTATCAAGCGACTGACTCTCCAAGGGAAATAATTGAACACAGAAAGCACATGGTTAATATAAAAAGAAATCTTAACTCGCAGTTACTTTTAACAATAGAAATATCCTTGTAAACCTAAAGCAAGTACACTGGTCATTATGGAGGCTGCAAGCAATCCCTTTTCATCAGAATAATGCAATCATGTCTCCAAAGGAAAGAAATTCAATTTGCCTTATTATCAGTTTCAACAGACATTGAATTTAATCTGATGAGTCTAAAAGGAAGTAAGTGAAAATTTATTTATAAGATGAATCTAGATAAAGACCACTGGACATAAAGTTATGTTAAAATTACTGAGGCCGGGAACTTCCACCCTCATTCGCGGTGGGTGTCATGATGGGCGGGAGCAGAAAATATGGCAAGAGGGCCAAAAATTGGTTTTACATCATTGGGAAACCAGTTTGTGATCATTCGCTCCACCCATCAACAGTGGGCCATGTTTCCCACCGCAACACATCAGGAACATCATTTTAATACGTTTGCATCTCATTTTAAGCCCTGCTTGCTGGAAACATCCCCCACATTGGATTATTGGACCATGTCATTGCGCAATTAGAACGACGTGTTTCACAACAGGATATAAGTGACGTGCACCTGGCGATCTGCACTTCGGTCATCACTTCAAGGTTAGTTCACCAGCCTTGCATTGCGCAGCGCTCGCAAGAATCAGTGCCAGGCTTTGCAGGCAGCACCACGTTGCTTTCAGGGGGATGTCACATGCATGTCTTACCTACCCGACCATCGGTAAGGCAGGGGTGATCTTTAATGGGCTGCAGGATTAGGGCCGCATCGGGAAGGGTGGGTGGGAATTGGCCTGAGGCATGGGAAGGGGCTGCAGGGCTAGGCTTGTGCTGGGGGCTTACGAGCGGGGAAGGTTGCACTCAGACACATGACACATGAGGGTGAGTAGGAGGTATATGTTGAACAGTGTAAGTGGCCCCAAGATGAGGATGGGTGAAGTCCACATGGGCCATTGGCACATCCACTTCAAAATGTTCAGGGACTAACAAACAGACATGTAGCAGAAGCACGATGGGATGGAGGAGTGCAAGAGGTGGATGGGGAGCTCTGTGAGGGAGGGAAACCTGAACATGAAGCTCCTCCAAGATGATGGGAGGAGTTTCCATACTCAGAAAGAGAGGGTCCAAGCTGGTCTGTCAGTGAGAGTTCTGCACCACCATCTTCCAACCTGCAGTGATGGCACGGTGCAAAATTAAGGTGAGGAGAAGCCCTGCTGGTGAGGGCTCTGAGGGCGGATTGGAGGGCAGTTGCATGCACTGGGGGGGCTAATTACATTGGCAGGCAATGGAACCCTGCATTTCCAAATGAAGCGAGAGGCACAGCTGAGACATATTAGGAACCTTTCAATGACAGTGCAGGGAATCAGGAAAGTGAAGCAATGATGCCCATTCATGCAAGACTAATCCTGCAGAGTAGCACTAATTGATCTTGATACACATGCTGCACTGGCCATCATTTCAGGACAAGTACCCTCGACATGACAACAAACCTCTTGAACCATCCACATTCACTGATGAATCATTGATAGAAAGAGGACCCTTGGAGACGAATGCTGACTCTTGCCTCTTTGTCATTGATACTGCAGAGAGGAGACCATCAGGAAGGTGAGGCTAGATTTATCACTGCCTGCATTAGTGCTTGTAAACAGGAAAGAAGAATGGGAAGATTGCAATGGAGAGGCCTGGATTGCCAAAGGGAGATGCAAGACCCTCATGACCAAGGACCAGAAGAGCCTCCTCCAGACACAGAGGATGAGGCTCACATTGACTTCGTGCATAGGGGGCTCGCGAGACCCAGGGTGTATAGAACTTGCATGTCTTATCTGCAGATGAACAAGAACCAGTGTCGCCAATGGCTCCATGTGCCCTGGGATTTGGTGACTCACATTTGCCACATTCTCCAGGAATTGGAGCCATGGGGACAGGGGGGCATCCATTGCTGGTGACTGTGAAAGTACTGGCTGCCCTGAACTTCTATATTAGTGGCTCTTTTTAGAGCTCCACTGGGGACCTCTGTAGGTATGTATGTATTTCAAATCTTTTATTTTGTTAATAAATATTCTAATTTAATTTTTAAGATCTCTAAAGGTCTTAGTGGACTCATTACTTCTGAATTCAGTACATACATCTCATAATAAACACAAATTGTGAAACCGTTGTGATAGTGCGACCAAGTTTCCCTTGTAGATTTGGTCCTCCTGGCACACATCATCTGTCATGTCATAACAAACACTGGGGGCTCTTTGCGGGATATTTGAAATTCCTCAATTTGTTTGGAGTTGGTGAATCTTAAAGCTATGAGCGTGAGAAACACATTGAATTCAGGAGTTGGTGTGAGCGATTTTAAAGTGGTGAGACTGCAAAAATGGCCGTACCCATGGCTAAAGCTTTTTTTGGAAGTAGAAGATATAACTCTGATTGGGTTACAAAAAGTATCTAAGTGTAAGTTAACAGAATTGGAGGATATATTGCAGTTGAGGTTACCTGGAGAGGCAAAGAAAGCAGACATAGTTGGAGTGATAGCACAACATTTGAAGTTGAAGGGGTACCTGAAACTAGTGAGTCACAGCTGGAGGTAGTGAGACTTCAGTTACAAATGAAGAAGCTTGAACCTGAACAAGGAAAGGAACTAAAGAAACTTTAATTAGAAGAAAAAGAAATAGAAAGGGCAGAAAAAGAAAAAGAAAGAGAATTGGGATTGAAAAGGCTAGAGGTATAAAAGAAAAAGAAAAAGAGAGAGTATTTCAAAGAGAAATGGAAATGCGAAACCTCGACCTCCAGAGGGAGAAGTTAGCAATGGAGCAAAGAGAGAAGGAACAAGAAAGTGAATACCAGCTTAAAAAGCTGGACCTTAAAAAAGAGACCTCAGATGCTGAGGAAGGTTCTGATGATGAAAAAAATCTTCAACCTAAAACCCAGTGGGGAGATGTTTAAATTTGTGCAAGCTCTTCCGAAGTTTGAATAAAGGAATGCAGAGGTGTTCTTTATTTATTTCATTTGAGAAGATAGCTAAGCAAGAACTGTGGACATTGCTTTTACAGTCTAGGTTAGTAGGTAAAGCTCAGGTAGGTAGAGAATTTTTCGGTTGCTGGGCACACGTGACTGGCGGGCCCGGGGGTGGCTGGGGAACAGACCCTCGACCGCGATTGTCCCATGACTGCGATTTTTTCACTGGCTGGCCAATTAACGGCCAGCCAGTGTGAAATGCATGCTCAAAAGCTCAGCACTGCGGGGGTGGAGGCGCGAAGAGGGTGGGCAACAATGTCACTGCGGGCACAGGTGAGCGCTGCAAGAGTGCTCCCTGAAGCTAGACAACTACCTCAGGGAGCTGCAGACCTGCAAATGATGAAATAAAGTTGTAAAAAGCTGCAAAAAATGTCTACGCATCACAGTTAAGCACCTGAAAGCATACCTCATAAAAATGCTGTCCCCAGATATTTATTTTTATTTTATTTCCTCATGGAAATTTCACCCTGCCCTTGGATGAGGTTTGATGAAAAATGTAAAGGCTGCCTGGCCAATTCACCAGTCCGCCAACCATAAGGTTGGACGGGCCATGAAAAATAGCAGAGAATTGCGCTGTTCATGTAGTTTATGCTTCATTGTCAGAAGTGTTGGTAGATTATGGTACAGTAAAAAAGGCTATTTTGAATGCATATGAGTTGGTTCCTGAGACATACAGGCAAAAATTTAGGAATATAAGGAAACAGCCTAGGCAAACTTACATTGAGTTTAAGAGAGTGAAACAAAATATCTTTGACCATTGGAAATTGGCATTAAAGATAGAGACAACTTATGAAGCTCTTAGAGAAGTAATTCTTTTGGAAGAATTTAAAGATTCAATTCCTTTGGTAGTGAAAACTCATGTGGAGGAACAGCGGGCTAAAACGGTAAGACAAGCAGCAGAGACAATGGATACTTATGAGTTAGTTCATAGATCTAAACCTTTGTTCATCGCCCTTTTAAATCAGAGAAGGATAGAAACTGGGAAGGTGAAAGGAAAGTAGATGGTCAGGGAAGAGAAGGAGTAGTTGGAAATTCTGAGGAAGTTTTTCCTCAGGCTAAAGAGGAAGGTGCTGAGGGTAAAACTGACATTTAAAAATTGAAGTGTTTTTATTGTAATAAAGTTGGGCACACAAAGTCAATGTGTTGGAGGTTACAGGGAAAATCTGCTGCAGTAATTGGAACGCAGAAAAGTTCTGAAAGTAAAAGTACTGTGGGTTCTGAGGTCCATGTACAGGATAAACCAATGGTTTGTGTAAAGGTAAAGCAGGAAGAATCAGTGATAGGTAAAGAAGTGGGAATGTATTCAAAATTTACCCAAGGGAGTTCTGAAGAGCAGGTTGCAGAAATGTTTAAAGATTTTGTATGTGAAGGGGAAGTCTTTCCATGTGTACAGGGTGGAGCAAGTAAAGATATTAACATTTTAAAAGACACAGGGTCTAGTCAATCCTTAATGTTATGGGATAGTGATATTTGTTGCCTGGAGGGAATGTTGCAGGAAAAGGTGATAATCAGTGGTGTTCAGGAGATGTTAAACCTATTCCATCGTGGAAGGTAAATTTAAACAGTAAGTGGAAAACAGGTGAGGTGATTGTTGGGTTAGTGGGAAAATTGCCCATTGTAGGGGTTAAATTTATTTTAGGTAATTATATAGCTGGGTCACAGATGTGGGTGATGCCTATGGTAGCTGAGCAGCCTGTGGAGGTGTCTTTAACAGAAGTGTTGCAGAAGAATGTCCTGGATTGCTTCCTGATGGTGTAGTAATGAGATCCCAGATTCACAGGTTGAAACAGGAAGAGGAGGAAGTTAAAAGGCAGTGAAAAGGTGTTGAAATTCAATTAGCTGATACTTTCTTTGATAGGATTGTTCAGGGATAAAGAATGGAAGAGAATGAAGCTGAAGTGTTCAGCTCAAGGAAGTTGGTAGAGTTACAACAAAAGGATCCACAAATAAAGCAGTTATTTCAGACAGCTTACTCAGAAACAGAGGCAGAATGTATTCCAGAATGTTATTATTATTATAACCTTAAAGGTAATGTGTTACTGAGGAAGTGGAGGCTGTATCAAGTTTCAGCAGATGAAAAATGGATGGAAGTGCATCAGATAGTTATACCATCTGGATACAGAAAGGAGATATGGAGAGTAGCTCATGAAATTACAATAGGGGACATTTAGGAATTAGGAAGATTCAGGTGAAAATACAAAAGCATTTCTATTGGACTGGATTGCATAGAGATGTATTCAAATACTGTAGAACATGTAGCACATGTCAAGTGACAGGGACACCACAAGCAGTAATTAAACCTGCACCTTTAATTCCAATTCAAGCATTTGAGGAACCTTTTACTAGGGTCACGATTGATTGTGTAAGACCCCTCCCGAAGACTAAAAGTGGAAATCAGTACTTGCTGACAATAATGGATGTGTCTACAAGGTTTCAGGAAGTGATACCGTAGAGAAATGTTACAGCAAAGAGAATTATGGAAGAGTTGACTAAATTTTTTTTACAAGGTATGGTTTGCCAAAAGAAATACAACCTGATCTGGGTTCAAATTTCATGTCACAGCTGATTAAGGAAGTAATGAACAGTTTGGGGATAAAACTGTTTAAAACAACAGCTTGCCATCCTGAATCACAGGTGCTTTGGAAAGATGGCATCAAACTTTAAAAACCATGATGAGGGCTCATAGTCAAGACTATCCACAGGATTGGGATAGGAGAATTTCATTCTTGTTATTTGCTATTAGGGATGCTCCTAATGCATCGACCAGATTTAGTCCTTTTTAATTGGTCTATGGTTATGAGGTAAGGGGACAACTGAAGTTGATTCATGAGAAATTGATGGGTCAAAATTCGGAAACTACTCTCCTGGATTATGTGATAAACTTCAAGATCTTAAAGAGAAAGGTTGAACAAAGCACATGGTTTAGCTAAGGAACATTTAAAGATATCACAGCAAGTGATGAAAGTGAAGGCAGATAGGGTAGCCACAGCTTGTCGTTTTGTTGCTGGGGGATAAAGTGTTAGTTTTGTCACCAGTACTGGGTGAATCATTAAAGGAAAGGTTTAGTGTGCCTTACAGGATTGAAAAGAAACTGAATGAAGTAAATTATTTAATAAATAGCCCAGATAGAAGAAAGAAGCAAAGGGTGTGTCATGTAAATAAGCTTAAAAAGTACTTTGACAGGGAAGAGGACCAAAAGGAGGTATATAAGAAGATAAGGAGGAAGAGGTAGAAATAAAGGATTCTGAAGTTGAGTTTCTTCTAACCAAATTGGACAATGAGGGGGTACTTAAAAATTAGAAAAAGCTGGGGTGTGGGGGGAGGACAAACTTAGCTACACATGATGTAAGTGTTGGGGATTAAATTTCAATAAGGCAACATCCTTATAGATTAAGTCCAGCAAAGCTATCACCACTACAGAAAGAAATTGAATTCATGCTTCAAAATTACATAATTGGGTCTAGTTGCAGTAACTGGAGTTTGCCTATTGTGATGGTACCAAAACTGGATGGAACTCAAAGACTGTGTGTGCATTATTGAAAGCTGAATGCAGTGACAGAAGTGGATTCATATCCTATACAACGGTTGGAAGATTGTATTGAGAAATTGGGACAATCAAAGTTCATCACAAAGATTGACTTGCTGAGAGGATATTGGCAAGTACTGTTATTGGAGACAGCAAAGGAGATATCAGCTTTTGTGATGCCAAATGGACAATATCAGTTTAAAGTTATGCCATTTGGTATGAAAAATGCACCAGCAGCATTTCAAAGACTGACAAACAAAGTAATTGCAGGACTGAGCAATTGTGCTGTTTATATTGACAACTTGATAGTTTTCAGTCAAATGTGGGAGAAGCATTTACAACATCTGGAATAACTATTTAATTAACTACAAGAAGCTAATTTGGTGGTGAACCTGGCTAAAAGTGAGTTTTCAAAGCGCAAGTTACATTTCTAGGCCATGCCATTGGATTTGGTAAGGTGGCTCGGAGGGATGTGAAAGTCAAAGCCATTGCGAATTTCCAGGTGCCTACAACAAAATGTGAAGTTTTGAGATTTCTGGGCATGAGTCAGTTTTACTGGAAATTTGCGCCAAATTTTAGTTGTGTGGTTGCTCCATTGACTTAACTTTTGAAAAAGGACATTAAGTTTCAATGGACGCAGGATTGTCAGGAAGCATTTGACAGTTTAAAAATTGTATTAACTACGATGTTTTGGCAGTACCTAATTACGTCAAGCAATTTAAGTTGGCTGTTGACGCAAGTGATGTCGGCATTGGTGCTCTACTGTTACAAGAAGATGAAACTGGAATTGAGAAACCGATAGGATATTTTTCATGAAAGTTGAATGTACGACAGAGAAAATATTCAATGATCGAAGAGGAGACTCTGGGTCTGATGTTAGCATTGCAGCATTTCCAAATTTATGTTGCAAAAAATTTATCAGAAACAATTGTTTTACAGAACACAATTCTTTAAAATTTCTGGACAAATTTTGAGACTGAAGCGCAAGACTGTTCAGATAAAATTTATTATTGCAACCATTTATTTTACAGATTATACTCGTGGCTGGACGAGAAAATTTAATTGCAGATGTATTGTTGAGAGCTTAAAGCTCAAAGGAAATTGGACATATAAAACCTGGACACTGGACTGAAATGACCTCTGTTGATGCAAAGGATTTGTATATATATCAGATCTGAAGAAGAGTCATATGGACTCGAAACGTTAGGGACGCTGTTAGACCTGCTGAGTTTTTCCAGCATTTTCTGTTTTTGTTTCAGATTTCCAGCATCCGTAGCTTTTATCTTTGTATATATATTGTTATGTTGATGCATACATCTGGTACTGTAATAGTTTGGGTATATAGATAAGTACAGCAAGTAGTGTAAGATGGGTTGAGAAAATGAAACCGCCTTTTAATATTATGATAGTTCATTTTCCCATAACAATGGAGGTGTTCGAAAGTGTAATATTTTTCACAATATTTTTCTGGTTTATTGTGAATTGGTTTATGGGTGTAAGTATAGGGTTTTGTCTGTGTGATTTAATTACGTTTGTAGCCAAGTAAACCTCAAGCTTGAAATTATCAAAAAAACTAGGTGTAGAAATGTGCTTGAAACGCTAATGAGTAAACATGGATGCTGGCTTAGCATATAAGGTGTGAAGGGAATTTGCATTTTTTTTGATATGTTATGGCACAGCAGTTGGTAAAGGCTGAGTTGCTTAAATCCCAGAGGGAAACTTGTCAGTTGGTATGTTTGAAATGCAGCTCTGAATCCAGGAACAATAAGACCACCAAGTCTCGAAAGGTTTTTTATATAAAACTAAATTAAACATTTATTCATTTAACAACAAATTAAACATATACATGTGTCTACAAATTACTACCATAATAACTTTTAAACAAATTGCCAAATTAATCACTCTCAGGTAAATCTTCACCAAGGCAACAGGTAAATCTTCACCAAGGCTACAGTAACGCATAGACTTCAATCAGCACCAGGCAAAGCACATTTGACCTTACGAATTCAAAATGAGGTTCCTTGTAATTTGGTTCCTTTGTAGATACAGTTGTAGGTTTACAGGCTGGTTAGATCTTAAATGCCTCTGACTCACACACACAAACTCCTTTCTGTTTATACCTAGCTTCCCCTTTGAATATAAATTTTCCATTGTATTACTAGGTTTTAAAATTTTACCTCTCCTAACAATAATCCTTTCACTCCACCAATTTTATTAGTAACATAAACACATTGCTTGGTGTCTCCAAGCTAAGGTGCAAGATTTTGCCCATTTTTTTGAATAGTTTATTTAAAAATGCAAATTGCACTTTACTTTTTAACTTCCCTATGTTTATCTAATTAACATCTCAAAACTACTAAGCACCCAGACTATCTGGAATTAATACAAATAAGACACACACACACACACACATAGACACAGACCCTGCTACAATTCCAATTAAAAAATAATTTCCAATAACATTATAGCATTAATATCTCTTCATGACAGATAAATGAAGAGATTGTTTGGATTTCAAAGAGATGTTAGCCTGTTTACAACTAGCCATTTGGCAAGGTTAAGGGGTATGTTTATTTTTCCCAAAGGTTACTGACAATATTGGCATCATGAAAGTTTTTTTTATTAAGGTAGATATAGTTTCAGTGAAATATGGAACAACAGAATTTACATATCGAAGAGAGAGAAACATGTATAAAGGAGAATGAAAGGCTATGTGAGGAAAGGGCCATGTAAGATCTAACAGGAGTGTATGAAACAGCCTTCATGAAGCCTTCAGCCATTTGTGCAGAAATCTGCTATGTAAAGTAACTGAAGTTGTGGAAGCCATTTGGAATTCCACTGTCAAGTGGGTACTGTGTTAACTTGCTGGCTTTGTTTTAAATCTAAAATCTATTTTGGACTGTTGCCTTAAAGAGGGTGTGTAACTGGGAGCCAGGTTAATTTGGAATTTTAGGAGTTGTTTTGGTAGTAAGTAATTTGTAGTCTTATGTATGTGTTTGAAATCTTTTACCTTGTTAATAAATATTCTAATTTGATTTAAGATCTCTAAAGGTCTTGGTGGACTCATTACTTCTGAATTCAGTGCACACATCCTCTCGTAATAAATATCAACTGCAAAACTGTTGTGATAGCACGACCAAGTTTCCCTTGTAGATTTGGCCTGCCTGGCACACATCATTTCCAATGTCATAACAGCACCTTTGCCAAGCGCCCAAAGCCCTCAGCCAGACAGGCCCTCAATTCTAGCCCCGAGGACACCTTGAATGAGGAACCAGAACACAGCAGCCTTGAAGACCCATCACAGTGTTCACCCACACCCTCCACCAGTGCAGACTCTCACACCTTGGTGGCGCCTATATCCAAAGCAGATGCGGGGTCATGATCTGGTGAGCATAGCAGACGGAGGCAGAGACACTTGAGGTTGCTGGCACTTGGAAGACTGCTGGAGACCATGATTCAGCTGAGTCCGAGCTAGATAATGAGCCTCTGGACTCGGTCTTAAACCAGTTGCTGGAGCTGCAAAGACAAGCCTGGGAATATCAGAAGGGATGTCAGCTGCATTCCTCAGATTTTAATGGCCGATGGAGGAGTCCATTCACCTTCAGTCTGAGGTGATCGCACTGTCATGCCAATGGACTGAGGTCAACACTGGTAAGATCATGGCCGCTATGGAGACCTTGGCCCAGGACACCGGTCCAGCACTGCTGTAGGAGCTGAACTACATTGGTGTAGGCCTTGGTGGCATCTATCAGTGTCAATAAGAGAGGGGCATGGGGCAGCTCAATCTCGCTCCAGCTGCCCCTTCCCCTTGAGGAGTCAGCCAGGGGCCCTCGGGCACCCATAGGGAGGGGACCAGCAGCTCAACACCCCAGGGCTATCCACGCTGGGAATGTCCAGCCAATCCCAATCCACCCTTCCTGTGATACCATCACCTCCAGCTTCACAGACCGAGGAGGGTGCAACTGTCCCACAGGAGGAGACCCAAAGCAGGCCAGGGCCCTCAAGGTCTCTGCCCTCCAGAGGATGACTGTTGAAGTCATCATAGACAGCAAGGCATAGCAGTTAACAGGCTGCCTCCACCTCCACTGTGGATGTTGGGGGAGCACAAAAACGTAACAGTAGGATTAGGAAGTCAAAAAAATAATAGGAGCACAGTGGTGGCACAAGTGTTCACAACAAATATGCAATGCTCACAACTGTAAATAGAATTGCACACATTCCACATTTCTTGTGTATGCTTCCTTGTTATGATGAGCTGTGTTGCATTCACTCAGGTGACACAACATCGTCCCTCATCCCATTTGTTTCACGTATCACTATCATGGGTTTCTCGTCAAAGTAGTGTGCTTCCATATCACCCCAGTGTGTGCCCCTTTTGCACATCATTCTTGACATCAGAGATGTCTTGACCTTAATGTTAAGTGTGCTTGTGGAACAAACATGCTTTGCAGGATCATGTCATGTCTATTCTTGGCTGTGTAAGATTGAGGCAGAGGTGTTCTCTTATCTCACCTGCATTCTTGAAGGGTGAAAGTGCAGTGAACAAGGAGAGATTTGTTCACTCATGGAGAAGGGAGGCTGGTTGGCAATTTAAACATAATGAGGTATTGTGCTTCATACTTAACCACCACGTTAAATTGGACCATGGCTAGCCGAGTTTTCTAGGCCGTTGGAATTCCGGTGGCTAAAGGGAGTTGAGGACTGCTGGATCCAGTTTACCTGCTTCACCAAATGCTGTGATTGGACACTTCCCCCACTTGTCCTGCTCTCCTCCTGACTCTTCCGATCTGCTCCACGAGGCCTCTGATCTCCCCCACCCCCAACCCTTATAATCTCTCTCAATCCTGGCTTCTGGACTTTGATCTCTCCTGATTCCAGCCTCCCTGATGTTGTCTGGCCTTATACGATGATTACCCCTTGTCTCGGCCTCCCTGATCTTCCCAGGCTCCTCTCCACTTCCCTAGCTGCCGCCTGCTACCAAAGGGCTAAGCACCTGACAACCAGTCAGCCACTTAATCTGGCTGGTTTTTGGCTGGGAGAGGGAGACAAAAAAGTGTTAATTTAATAGCAGGACCTGCAAGGAACCAGTTCTTCCTGGTTTCACTTAACTAAAACATGCAAGGCCTACTCCTTTCCTGCCTCTGCGTTAATATCTAGCCCTTATTGTCAGCATCTAGCACTCCCAGGTCAGGTGGAGTGAATTGAGAAGTAAAACTCCATCTGTTCTGTCTCAACAACATGCTTCAACCCAAATCTCAGGAAAGTACTCCCTATTGCACCAGGAGGACACTTTTTCCCCTAAATCCTGACACAAATCATCCTTTGACTTCTATGAGTGAGATTACTGAACCAGGGAAAGTTTTGTCCTTTGTGATGGCCCATGTGCTTTTGGAGATAAATCTATATTTTATGTTGGGGTGATGATCCATTTAAGAACGAGGTTTCTCCAGAAGATGATTTCTTGTAAAAAGCAACTTGCTCCCAGTAACTGATCATATGACCTACCTGCCTGGAAGATACACAATACTAAAAAAGGGTAAACAAGAAGTTAATTACAGGGGGCAGTAAATTCCTATGGGTGGTTTGTTTTTTCAAGCAGTTTGGTTTAGAAAGAGCTGGCTACAGGGAACATCCCTTTCAAGCAGAATTCAATTGAAATTATGTATGCTGGCTAAAAGGGATTAAACACTTTGATAACTGAAGGGCTCTATTAATAGTGAGTTGGACTTCTGAGGTAGCCAAGCTGAGAAGAGAGAGAGAAAAAGGTTGCTAGATGCAAGACTCCAGAGTTAAACCACCTTAGAATCAGGAGAGTTCTGACCCGAGGTGGCTATGCTGAAGGCACTAGCGACACTAGTGTTGAACTGGGAGTCTATAACTGTGGGACAGTTGGAGGAGATATTTGAAGGGACAACCTTGCTGGAAGTAAGTGGAAGGCCCAATAAATCTCAACCCTTATATGAACCTTTGAAACAGCACTTTAACTAAGTAATTAATCTTCCAATTTCTGATGAGTATCTGACTTGAATTTTTCATGGGTGTAAATGAAATTGGTGTAGAAGGAAATTTGGGTTAAGAAGTTTGGTTTAGGGTATAAGTAACTATGTTCATTGTACTTTTAATACCTTTAATGTAACTAACCATTTAGCGTAGTTATTAGTATTCATGTTCTTTGATTTTGCATAGTGAAATTCTTTTGTTGTAAATAGTGAACCTTGTGGCTTCATTCTTTTCATAAATACCTGGGTTTTTGTGTTTCCCACCAAAAATGTTATTGACCTCCTCTGAGATCATAACACTTCTAGAACTGGATTGAGTCTCATTTCACTTAGAATCTTTATAGCTGGAGGAAATTTTCATCTCAACAGATTGGCCTGGATTGTGAACTAACATTCCATGGGTGAAAGGGCAATGTCTAATCTGTCCAACCCAACCCAAACTCCTTGTTCACACTCCTTGATTAAAAGCAGAGCACAAAAGAAAAACACATATCCTGGTGTGATTTAGATAGTCTTACTTTAAATCTGTATGTTGTGGCAAGTGCTTCATGACCACATCAGATTCTGGCTGTTAGAAAGAGAAGAAAAAGCATTTTTCACTAATATTTACAGAACTAGATTGCTGTCATGTGTCTCTTTGTGAAGTGGGGGAATATGGTCAACATAGAATATTTTTGATTCAGGCTCTAATAACAAAAGCAAACACGGGCTGAATTTTACCAGCCTTCAGGAGACAAGGATAGATGGTGGGAGAGTTGGCAAAATGTCTTTCTGCTGCCACGGGTATTTCAAAAGGCAGGAACAGCAGCAGCTCAGTGATCCACCAACCAGAGGTGGGCAGACAATTAAAGTAATTAAACCATAAGACCATAAGACGCAGGAGCAGAAGTAGGCCATTCGGCCCATCGAGTCTGCTCCGCCATTCAATGAGATCAAGGCTGATCTGCTAGTCCTCAACTCCACTTTCCTGCCTTTTCCCCATAAAACTTCATTCCCTAACTGATTAAAAATCTATCTATCTCAGCCTTGAATATATTTAACAACCCAGCTTCTATAGCCCTGTGTGAGAAAGAATTCCACTGAGTAACTACTCTCTGAGAGAAGAAATTCCTCCTCATCTCTGTCTTAAATGGGCAACTACTTACTCTGAGGTTATGAACTCTGGTCCTAGACTCTCCCACAAGGGGAAACAACCTCTCAGCATTTACCCTGTCAAGCCCCCTAAGAATCTTATATGTTTCAATAAGGTCTACTCTCATTCTTCTAAACTGTAATGAGTACAGGCCCAACCTACCCAGCCTCTGCTCATAAGAAAATCCCTCCATACCCAGAATCAACCTAGTGAACCTTCTCTGGGCTGCCTCCAATGCCAGTATATCTTTCTTTAGATAAGGGGACCAAAACTGTTCACAGTATTCTAGGCGCAGTCTAACTACAGCCTTGTATAGTTTTAGAAATACTTCCCTATTTTGATACTCCATTCCCTTTAAAATAAAAGCCAGTATTCTATTTGCCTTCCCTATTACTTGTTGAACTTGTATGGGCAGAATCTCCTGTTCGCTCCCGCACACTGACGTGTAAAATGACACGCGGTGATGTTAGGCGTGTGTCCTGATGTCACCGCGTATCATTCTGATCTTCCGTTCGGCGGGCATGCACCTGAGTCGGCTGCGCGCCCACTGAACTGTCAAAGGCCTGTTAAGGCCGTTAATCAAACAAGACAATTGAGAAAGCTGCCCATCCAACCTTAAGGTTGGCGGGTAGGCGAAGAGCCCAAGTGACCTTCGCATTTTTCATTAAACCACATCTATGGGCGGGATGAGGTTTCATGAAGGGTTATTAACATTAATAAATATTTCTGGAACATTTGAAAAACATGTCCCAGCTCATGTGACGCTGGGGGCATGTGTAAATGATTTTTTAGGTTCTTTATTTAAAGTTCATATTATGAAATTAACCTCCCTGAGGCAACTCCATGCCTTAGGGAGATTTCTGTGCTCTTCCGCACACATATGCGAAAGAGCGCAGGCCCCGGCTCTCCCTCTTCCCCCTGCCCGCACAGGTAGCACTAAGCACTTCTGAGTGTACATCATGCTGGACGGGTCTTAATTGGCCCGCCCATGCAAAATGGTGGCATGCAGCCAATCGCAGGAGGCGATTGGCTCCGCATCCACCCGCGCCTGCTCCCGACCGGCCCGCCCGATGGGTAGAAAGTTCTCCCCTATGTTAGCTTTTGGGATTCATGCATGAGGACTCCCAAATCCCTCTATACTGCAGCCTTCTGCAATCTTTCTCCATTTAAATAATATTCAGGTCCTCTATTCTTTCTGCCAAAATGCATAACCTCACATTTTCCCACATTATACTCTGTCTGCCACTTTTTTTCCCACTCACTTAACCTGCCTATACCCCTCTGTAGACTCTTTGTGTCATCCTCACTGCTTGCCTTCCCACCTATTTTTGTATCACCTGCGAATTTGGCGATAATACATTCACTTCCCTCATCTAAGTCGTTAATATATATTGTAAATAATTGATGCCCCAGCACTGATCCCTGTGGCACTCGGCTAGTTACAGGTTGCCATCCTGAAAATGACCCCTTATATTAACTCTCTGTCATCTATTAGTTAGCCAATCCTCTATCCATGCTAATATACTACCCCCAACACCATGGGCTCTTATCTTATTAAGTAGCCTTACGTGCAGCACCTTATAGATTCCCCTTAATTCCCTAAATCCAAATATTTTACATCTACTGGTTCTCCTTTATCTATCCTGCTCGTTACTTCCTCAAAGAATTCTAATAAATTTGTCAGGCATGATTTCTCCTTCATGAAGCCTTGCTGACTCTGCTTGATTAGGTTATGTAATTTTAAATGCATTGCTATTACATACTTTATAATAGACTCTTACATTTTCCTAATGACAGATGTTAAGCTAACTGGTCTATAGTTACCTGTTTTTTGTCTCCCTCCCTTTTTGAGTAAGGGTGCTACATTGGCACTTTTCCAGAATCTAAGGATTCTTGGAAGATTCCTACCAGTGCATCCACTATCTCTGCAGCTACTTCATTGAATATCCTAGGATGCAACCCATCATTTCCAGGGGACCTATCAGCCTTTAGCCCCATTAGTTTCCCTAGTACTTTTTCTCTAGTGATAGTTATTGTATTCATTTCCTCACCTTCTTTTGCCCCTTGATTATTTAGAATTTTTGGAATGCTATTAGTGTCTTCCACCGTGATGATTGAAGCAAAGTATTTATTCAACTCCTCTGCCATTTCCTGGTTCCCCATTATAACTTCCCCAGCCTCATTCTGTAAGGGCCTATATTCACTTTGGCCTCTCTCTTTTTTATATATTTAAAGAAGCTCTTACTGACCATTTTCATATTACTTGCTAGTTTACCCTCAAAGTTTATTTTCCCCCTCTTTATTTTTTTTGGTCATCTTTTGTTGGTTTTTAAAACTTTCCCAATCCCCTGGCTTACCACTAATCTTTGCCACATTGTATGTCTTTTCTTTTAATTTGATACTATCCTTAACTTCCTTGGTTAACCATGGTTGGTTTATTCCCTTCTTTGAATCCTTCTTCCTCACTGGGGTATATCTTTGTTGTGAATCATGAACTATTTTCTTAAAAGTCTGCCATTATTCATCAACTGCCTTTTCTGCTAAAATCCTATCCCAGCCCACTCCAGCCAACTCTGCTCTCAATCCTTTGTAATTACCCTTATTTAAGTTTAGCACAGTTGTTTCCGACCCAAGTTTCTCACCTCAAACTGAATGCTAAATTCTACCATATTATGGTTACTGTTTCCTAGGGTATCTTTTACTCTAAGATAATTTATTAAACCTGCCTCATTACACATTACCATATCCAAAATAGCCTGATCCCTGGTTGGATCCACGATATATTGTTCTAGGAAACTGTCCCAAATACACTGTATGAATTCTTGCTTGTGGCTACCTCTGTATATTTGATCTTCCCACTCTACATGAAGTCACCCATGATTAATGTATTGTCTTTTTTACATGCCCTAATTATCTCCTGATTTATTCTCTGTCCGACAGTATAACTACTGTTTGGGGGCCTTTAGACTACTTCCACCAGTGTCTCCTTCCCCTTGTTATTTCTTACCTCCACCCATACGGATTCTACATCTTCCGATCCAAGATCCTTTCTTGCTATCATATGTATTCCATCTCGTACTAACAAAGCTACTCCACCACCCTTTCCTTCCTGCCTTTCCTTTCGAAAAGCCACATACCTCTGAATATTTAGTTCTTAGCTTTGATCTCCTTGTAGCCACGTCTCTCTAACAGCTCTATGGTCATATCTATTAACCTCTATTTGTGCCACTAATTCATTTATTTTGTTTCGAATACTACATGTATTTAAGTAAAGAGCCATTAATTTTGCCTTTTTACCATTTTTCCCCCTTTGACCCTATTTGCTGCTGTTTTTTTATGTTTGTACACTCTGTCCCTTCCTGTCACACTCTGGGTATCATTACCTAAATAGCTGCCCTGCAAGGCTGCCATATCCTTTTGCTTTGTAGGCCTACGTATCCCCTCTTCAGAGCCCGCTTCCCCCCTCTATTTAGTTCAAAGCCCTCTCTACAGCCCTAGTTATTTGGTTCGCAAGGACACTGGTCCCAGCATGGTTCAAGTGAAGCCCATCCCACTGGAACAGCTCCCTTCTAGCCCAGTACTGATGGCTGTGCCCCACGAACTCAGGTAGTAATCCCAAGATTATTACCTTGGAAGTTCTGCTTTTTAATTTAGCTCCTAACTGTTCAAATTCTTTCAGCAGAACCTCCTTTCTAGCCCTATCAATGTTGTTGGCACCAACGTGGATGATGATAACTGGATCCCTCCCCTCCCACTCCAAGTTTCTCTCCAGCCCTGACCTATTAATGGCCATTTTATACCACCAACAGCATTTTGCCAGTGTTGGAATGCCCCCCGCCACCCCACTTCGTGGGGAGACTACCAGGTACATCAAGGCAGCTTTCTAGCAGCTTCCCAGTGGGTTGTGAGGGAAGGACAATGGGGGGCCTTCCTTCCAAGGGTCCCATGTCCCATGGAGGGGTCCTGCAGTGGCAATTGCTACTCCTGTGGCTCTAATGCCACTGCTGGAGGGTTCGCCCATTCAATTGCTAGTGCCTGCCTGCCTAGGCTGTGCTCCTTATCAGCTCTACAGGGATAGCTCTTTCTGTTATAGAGACTATTACAATAGCATTAGGCTTCTATGCTACAGATTCTTTCCAGGCCATCCGTTAGATAAGCTAGTCTCCAGTTCAGGCCTACATCACATGGATTTGGCCATGTGAACAACTTCAGCACTGTGACAGTCTTTAACCCAGAAGCAGTACTGTAAGAAAAAAATGTAATTTCTTTAAAATGCATCTGAAATCTGTAATTGGTCTTAAGAATGCTTGAAAATTTCTGAAAAAAGAGGTATGTTGCTGAAGCTTTTTGTCTTGCGCTGATCAGGACAAAGAAAGAATATCAAGTTTCAAACAATGACAGCAATTTATGTTACAGGAGAAGAGGGTGCTGATTGGTTGGCAAGTCAACTTTGATTGGCTGAGGTGTTGCCATGGAGAAAGCAATGGGCATGCATGATCTATGTACCTGGCGTCCCATCAGCACTGAAATTTATGCACAACATTGCTCAATTGTGTAGTAGGAGTGAGGCTAACTAGATTGCTCTTTGAAAAAGCCACTGCAAACTCAATGGGGTGAACAATGTGTTATACTAATCTATAATTCTAATATTCTAAGCGCTAGCAATTTTGTGATTTATTTCTAATGATCTCTAGAATGTTATAGAATTTGGAATGTTGTAGGGAATAGCTTTGCACTGCACTGAATCCTTTCCTCCCACTATGTTTGTTTTGGTGCCATGGTCATATAATTTAAATGGCAAATGAAACCTTAAATAATTCGAACCAGACCTATCTGTGCAATCTGACCATTTTGTTTGCAGGGGTGGGACTTTAGAAGCATAGCTAATTTCAGTGGAGTTTTGTTAAGCTGACACTAGGATTTAATGCAATGATCCAGAGTGTAGGGCATGTTATACAATCACAACATGTGTAAGTTGAACTCTTTGGAGACTTTGGTTGAAACATACAGCAACACTCTGCAGAGCAATCCAAACAATGAACTATTAATTCAACATCCCTTTGCGTGATCTGTGTGACTTGGATGTTGGCAGGAGCATCATTCTCTTTGTGCTGCTGTTAGTTCTGAAATTTCATGGGAGTTCTACTGGTCTCCTGCTGGAAGTCTGGTTAGAGACAGGCAGAACACTCAGGGAAATGGTGTAAATGATTGAGTTTCTGCTAGGACCTGTGGAATTTCAGGACTGACAGATCAATGGATCTTTCATAAAAAGGTAAGTATTGTATGTGGGCCCAGAAACACCATTTGCACATTTAGTTATCCTCCAAAGCTTGGAATCCCACCATGTAGAGATACATGCATGACCCTGACCCTGAGTAATGCAATGAGGCTGAGTAAATTGGACCTGTACTCTCTGGAGTTTAGAAGAATGACAGGTGAGCTCATTGAAGCATACAAGATTCTGAAGGGGCTGACAGGCTGTTTCCCCTGGATGGGGAACCTAGAACACGGAGTGGGGGGCACATTCTCAGGATAAGGAGCCGATCATTTAGGACTGAGATGAAGAGGAATTGTGAATCTTTGGAATTCTCCGCCCTAAAGGTTTTTGATGTGCCATCATTGAATGTATGAGGTAGATTTTTGGTCACTCAGGGCATCAAGACTTATGGGGAGCAAGCAGGAACGTGGGGTCAGGGCCAGCGATCATATTCAATGGTGGTGCAGGCTTGCGGGGTCAAATGGTCTCCAGCTCCAATTACTTATGGTACATTCAGCTCATATATACCTGTAACTTTGTGAATTTTGGAGGGAATATATTTATTATGATTTTTAAAATTCGGTCACAAGATGTGGGCATCACTGGCTAGGCCAGCATTTATTGCCCATCCCTAATTGCCCTTGAGAAGAGGGCATTTTTAAGAGTCAACCCATTGCTGTGACTGTGGGTCTGGAGTCACATGGAGGCCAGACCAGGTAAGGACAGCAGATTTCCTTAGTGAACCAGATGGGTTTTTACAACAATCGACAATGGTCTCATGGTCATCATTAGACTTGTAATTCCAGTTACTTATTGGTGGGATTCAAACCCAGGTCCCCAGAGCATTACCCTGGATATCTGGATTACTAGTCCAGTGACAATACCACTATGCCATTGCCTCCCCATGATGTTCTTTTAATTTCACTGACAACCCTCTTAATGTTGGGAACTTATGAGGAAATATGGCTGTGAGGCAGGCTGAATCCCATTGCTGATGCCATAGTTGGCCTCCAACAGTGGCAGCGTGGGAGGGTTGCGGGGCAGCTTGATGTCACTCCAGCTTCCCCTTCTCCTCAAGGAGTCAGCCATTAGGAGGAGGATCAACAGGTGCACGCCTCAGGGACCCAGGTGACTCTGCATCATTATCTCCTGATTTGTTCCCTGTCCTACAGTTTAGCTACTGAAACTCATGGGCACCACGAAACATGTGCAGCCATATACGTACCAACCAGGGTGATTTCATTTTGCATATGTGTGTATGTGCCAGCTTGATAATGCTGTGGGTTCGGAGGAAAACAGACGTGAACTTGGGCTATTTATTGAATGTGGAGTGCTTTGAGATCCTGAGGACATGATAGGGAGCTGTACAAGTTACAAATGCAAAGATCTTTATCAAATGGCACACAACAGGGTGGAATCATTCTAGATTTACACAAAGTGTGGTAATGGGCGGGATAAAGGACATCTTACTCGTTGGCCGCAATTCCGGGTTTTTGCACCGTATCGTCCCATTCCCGACACGTCCCACCTCATAAATAATGCATCCCCGGGAAACAGGCCAGATCATTGGTGGGGCGTCCTCTAATTTGCCTGCCCCATTGTCACCTCAGGCCTTCGGTAATCTGGGTGCCACATTTAAACAGTGCCCATGCACAGAACTAGTGCTCTCTAAAAGATCGGAAGCTGCTGGAAAGTCAAGGGAGGAAACATGCTACCCCCAAATTTATCGATGCCTCCCTTGGGCAAGTACAGGATGCAGTGGAGGCCCGCAGCGAAGTCCTCTACCCCTGCTCTGGGCGAAGACCAGCAAGCAAGGTCACCAATCCAGCATGGTTAGCACCACTGCCCTGCAAAAGAAGACAGCCGCCCAGTGCCCAAAGAGGATGAATGATCTCCTCTGTTCTGCAAGGGTAAGTCACTTTTCTCCTTACTCTCAACTCACACACTCACAAGCCCATCACATAACCACAGGTATTTCACTCGCTGCCAGTTAAAGGGGCATCACCATGCACTCTCTCACACACACCTTCATTTGCCCTGTGGATCGGTCTTTATCCTGTCCATGGCACCACTCACCACCCACACATGCCAGGCATCCTTATCATCTGGCCTGACAGGTGTGCTGCTTACATTCTTTCCATCTATCTTCATGCAGGACAAGCTGGCACATAACAAAAGGGAGAGGTCGCAGACTGGTGGAGGAATGCTTGACATCAAGTTCCTCACAGACTTTGAAAATAGAGTCATCCAGCTGGCTGGCGATAATCTGGACCGTTCCTGTGCTAATGGTGAGGTCGGCGACGCTTAACCAAGTGAGGATCCAGCAGTACAACACCCATCAGAACCATGCTGTGAGCCAGTCCCCCTGTTTCACAGTCCCCTGCCTTGCACTAATTATCTCTCCTTGCTTCCCCAGGCACAACTGGGAAGCAGCCGCGGGAGTCCACGGTCCAAGTCCTCGACTCAAGCCCCGAAGATACCACAGGTCAAGAATCTGATGACACCCTAATTGAAGACCCATCACAGTGCTCATCCACACCCTCCACCAGCACAGAGACACACACACACACACACACAAACCTAGTTCTAAAGTAGCCTCGGGTCACAATCTGGTGAGCACATCGCACTGTCTGATCCACAGCAGACGGAGGCAGGGACTTCCCAGGTGTCCAGCACTCGGAGTACTGCTGGAGGCCAGAAATCTGCTGAGTCCAAGTCAGATGAGGAGACTGTGAATTCGGTCATACCACATTCTGGTGCTATGAAGGCAAGATCGGGAATATCAGGAAGGGATGTCTGCTGCACTCCTCAGATGGCAAGGCATGATGGAGGAGTCCATCCGCCTTCAGTCTGAGGTGATAGCGTTGGCATGCCAACGCTCCGAGGTCAACGCTGGCAGGATGGCAGCTGCCATGGAGACCTTGGTCCAGGATATCAGGTCCTGCACTGCTGCTCAGGCTGAACTCCATTGCTGGCACCAACAGTGCCAACGCGAGAGAGGTACGGGGCAGCTCAATCTCACTGCAGCTACTGCTTCTCCTCAAGGAGTCAGCCAGGACCCTTGGGCACCCATAGGGAGGAGGATCAGCAGGAGCACACCTCGGGGCCATCCACCCAGGTGACTCTGGGAATGTCCGGCCCATCCGAATCACCCCTTTCTGTGACCCCAGCAGCCCCAGCTCCACAGGCCGAGGAGGGTGCCACTGCCACACAGCAGGACCACAAAAGCATGCCAGGGCCCTCCAGGTCTCGGCTTTCCAGAGGACGCCTGCCAAGGTCATCACAGTCAGGGTGTCACAGTCAGCAGGCTGCCTCCACCTCCGCTGGTGGATGTCTGGGGAGCACCAAGATGTAATGGCAGGGTGTAGGAAGGTTAAGAAGATATAGTTGCACAGCCTGGGCACAGGTGTTAATCACTTATGCTTAATGTTCATTATTGTAAATAAACTCCCAAGAAAGTCTCCTTGCCTATGGCTTCTTGTTATGATGAGTAGTGTTTGTGTCACTCAGATGTGAAATCTTAGTTCCTGCACAAGATAAAGGCAAGCATCTCAGTCCATGGCCCCTTCCCTGTGCAGCGTGTAACCTTCAGACCAAAGTGATGGTCCAACTTCACACTCACTGGACATGTTAGTGATGCCTGCACCTCGATGATGCTTGTCATTGCTGCCAGAATGTTGTGGGCAGGCATCACGGAGTTCCGTCATTCTCTCTGTGTGCTTTTTGAGGTGGGGCTGGCTCCCATCTCTTCAGCATCTGTGAACGGTGACGCTGTGCTCCTGAAGGTGCTGAAGGCTGACAAAGGATCAGGTGCATTTAAAGTTCCATGGCTGCATCTCAATAATGTGACCCTGAAAGCAGAGTGCAAGCGAGCTGCCCTCAGCCAGACAGGAGTCAAATGTTCACAGACACAAGGTGAAGATGTCAGGACTGTCCTCATTGCGTCTCCTCATCAACCTCCACAAATCTTGCGGCTATGGAGGCCTCCTGAGCATGCCTGCATCATCTGGCCAGTGCGATGGCCTCCTCACCACCATCCTCGCCTTCAAGGACCTCATCCCCGCCATCCTTTTCGATGTCCTCCTCATCAGTGGATACATGCAGCTCCTGCATCTCCTCAGACTGGTCCTCCCTCCCTTTGCAGTGCCAGGCTGTGGAGCACGCAGCAAGCAATGATGATGGGCGACACCCTCTGGGAATTGTATTGCAGTGCTCCACTGGCCCAGTCGAGGCACCGGAATCTCACTTTCTAAATGCCTATTGTTTGCTCCACCAATGTCTAGGTTGCAGAATAAGCCTCATTGTACTGTCGCTCTGCTGCAATCTGAGGCTGCGGCTCAGGCGTCATCAGCTACGGCCTTTGTTGGTAGCCCATGTCCCTGAGGAGCCAACCCTGCAGCCTCTATGAACCCTGGAAGATGTCAGGGATCTGAGATCTGCTAAGGATGTAGGAGTCATGGACACTCCCTGGGAATCATGTGCAGACCTGCAGGATGTGTTTGTGGTGGTCACACACCAGCTGCACATTCAGAGAGTGAAAGCCCTTGCGGTTGATGTAATTGACTGTTTGTTATCACAGAGATCTGAGTGCCATGTGAGTGCAGTTAATGGCACCCTGCACCTGTGGGAAACCTGAGATCTGCACAAATCCCAGCACTCTTGCTTCCTGGCTTTCCTGATCTCAGGTGAAATGCAAAACGTTCTGTGCCTTTGCGAAGATGGCATCCGTGATCTCTTGGATACACATGTGTGTGGAGGCTTGTGAGATCCTACAGAGACCACCTGTGGAGCCCTGGAATGAGCCATTGATGTAAAAATTGAGCGCCGCGGTCACTTTCATGGCCGCTGACAGTGGATGTTCTCCAGGTCCCCGTGGCATCAAATCCTGCAGCAGGTGGTATATGTGACCAACCCGTTCCCTAGACATGTGCAGTCTTCGGTGACACTGGTTCTCAGTCATTTGCAGGAATGACAGGTGCCATCTATAGACCCTGGGTCTATTGAGGTGCCTACGAGTCTCGGCTTGCTGCAGATCTTCAGCTGTGTGCAAAGCGGCTCTGCCGTCCCTTCATCTTGAGGGCCATCTCCTCCCTTTGCCAAGCCAGGTGACTCCGCCGCTATCTTCTTCTTCTCTGGTCTCTGTAAGCTGTAAGGCATACCACTAAATCGCCAGGCTCCATTATCCTGATGTTCTCCTCCTGCAGGATCAAAGAGCGAGACATGTGGGTTAGCATCGGTAGCCTGAGAACCTATCTTGGTCAAGACTGAAGGTTCCTTCATTTATGCAGGAGAGTGCTGGCCACCACTTGGATGGCCAGTGTGTAGTGCGCTCATTGGCTGTGCGAAGCCCCATCCACCTCCGCCCCACTCCACTTGACCGATTGGCTTCAGTTTTGCCCATTGGACTGCATGCTGTGCTGTCAGCTCAGGTGCAGGCATTCTCCTAACCCGCACTGCAAGGCTGGGCTGTTAGCTTGAACCATAGTAGATACAGGCCCAGGCCTGAATTAAGACATTGAAAGGGGGCGTGAGCACCTCCACCAATGACTGCTCCATGGCCAGCTTTTGCAAGGGGATTGTACAACTTGCCCAGTCGTCCAATTGCTCTGCTGCCCCTTAAAACACACATTAATTTACAGTCTATGTCCGAGAGGTGCAAAGCTCTGGAGCATTTGGTGGCACTTTAATGCTTTTGTGTTGCTTGAGTGAGCAGAAAATCTTCAGAGGCCTGACATCAAGCGTGTCAATGAAGCTGCTGCTGAACGGCCTCAGCTGTGGAAGAACGCTCACTTTTGACAAGCCTTTCCACTGCATGGCTGCTTCTCTAACCCTTCCCACCCCCTGGCATGTGCTTGAGTACTTCCTTCAGTCTGTCTGTGCTTCCTTGCTTCCACCCCCACCCATCCTCCGCCCCCCGCTCCCCCCCACCCCCTTCCCCCCACCCCGCCAAGTGCTTGAGCATTCCCTTCAGTCTGTGCTGCCTTGCCCCCCCACCACCCCAACCTCCCCACCACCGGTCTGACCCACATTGGAGCCCTTTTCCCAGTGCTGAAAGCTGGGGCAAGGCCTACAGTGAAAAAGCAACTTGTCTGTGCCCTCCGCAAATCCATGGCGTCTCTCCTTGTTGATATAAGGGCGATGCTCGCAACGCTGTGCAAGGTTGTGTGCACTCGCCTCCGAGTTCCTGTCGAAGTTCGGGTTGCCAGGTGCACGTCTTTTAAAGGCTGTTGTGAAGTCACACTGACGCGGGTGGTAAATTTGACATGATGGGATGATTCCAGTGAGCAGGGCTTATAATTAGATGCAAATGTGTTCAAATGATGTTCCCAATGTGCGGCAGTGGGAAACGCGACCCGCCACCGACGGGTGGAGCCGATAATTGCAAACTGGTTTCACGACAGCGTAAAACCGATTTTTGGCCTTCTCACCATTTGTCCCCCCGTCTCCCCGCCTTCCCTGATGCCTGACACCAACGGGGCCAAAAAATTCTGTCCAACGTGTGAACCTCAGAAACTGAAGTTGTCCCAGTAGTTAACTTCTGGCATTGGTCCACATCATGATATAACGGCATTATATGCAATGAATTCTGAGGAATTCTAACAGATTGAAATTAACACAATGTAAAAATGTAGAAGACCAAATGCTCATTTTAATTATTTAAAGGTATCTTTCACTTTTTGTTCAGAAATATAGTCCAACAGAACTTTAGGAGGGATTTAGGGTAAAGAATTCTGGGGACTATTTCAACAGTAACTCAATTTCTTCCTATGCTTTTTTCTATGACATTGCTTACACCATATCATGTTTTTAGTGGTGCTGTTTCAAGGTCTCAATTCAATTATTTGTTTATTGCTGACAAAAAGAGACATGGGCCAGGACTTTCCGGTCGTTGGGCGGACTTGGCATGGGCGAGCGGGAGCGGCCACGAAACGGACCGCTGCCCGCGATTTTGCACTGATTGGCTAATTAACAGCCAGCCCGTATGAATCGCGTGCTGCAGCGCTCAGCATTGCCTGGGTGGGGGTGAGAGGAGTGCAAGCGCTGAAGTGCGCACATGGGTGCGCGCACTAAACGCCCCCTGAGGCACAGAGCTGCCTCAGGGAGCTGAAGATTTTTGCCAATAAAAATTAAGATTTTAAAATAATGAAAACATGTCCTGTAATATGACTCTGTCACATGAGCAGGGACATGTAAAATACGAGTGCAAAAAGTTTTTTTTTAAAAATCACTGGTCAAAACCTCATCCCGCCCATGGATGAGGTTTCGGCAAAAATGCAAAGGCCGCTTGGCCTTTTCGCCCGCCCGCCAACTGAACGGTTGCACGGGCAGCAAAAAATTCCTATCAATTAGTTGATTGGGGGCCTTAATAGGCTGCTTGATTGTTGGCGGGTGGGCTGCTGACTGCTGCGCATGCCCACTTACCAAAATATGGCACGAGTGCATGATTACATCGGGAAGCTCGCCCGACATCATCTGTGCGTCATTTCACACTTGTTCGAATCAGGCGCACACCCGCCCGACAAGCCAAAAATTCTGCCCATGCGGTCAGAGCTTTTCGACAAGTTCTGTAACACCAAATGACTATTTGTTTATTCTACAAATTGCTTTAAATATAAAAACAAAGCAACACTGACTGCTATTTCCTCATAACTGGCAGGTGGCACTACAGCAATAGAAAAATGAAGCTTACTTTATGATCAGCAATTATATTCAAATTGCTGGGGATTGGGTGCAAAGAACTTTCTTTCAGTAAGCCGCAATCTGTCCTGGGACACAAAATTGTGTGGTGTGTGTTGTGATGTATTCCATAAGACCGTAAGATGTAGCAGCAGAAGTGGGCAATTTGGCCCATCGAGTCCGCTTCACCATTCAATGAGATCATGGCTGATCTGATAATCCTCAGCTCCACTTTCCTGCCTTTTCCCCATAACCCTTGATTCCCTTACTGATTAAAAATCTCTCTATCTCAGCCTTGAATATACTGAACAACCCAGCCTCTACAGCCCTCTGCAGTAAAGAATTCCACAGATTGACTACCCTCTGAGAGAAGAAATTCCTCCTCATCTCTGTTTTAAATAGGCAACTCCTTACTCTGAGATTATGCCCTCTGGTCCTAGACTCTCCTGCAAGGGGAAACAACCTCTCAGCATCTACCCTGTCAGGCCCCCTAAGAATCTTATATGTTTCAATAAGGTTGCCTATCATTCTTCTAAACTCCAATTAGTAAAGGCCCAACCTACTCAACCTCTCCTCATAAGAAAACCCTCCATCTCTGGGATCAACCTAGTGAGCCTTCTCTGGGCTGCCTCCAATGCCAGTATATCTTTCCTTAGATAAGGGACCAAAACTATTCACAGTATCCTAGGTGTGGTCTAACTAGTGACTTGTATAGTTTTAGCAATACTTCCCTATTTTTATACTCCATTCCCTTTGAATAAAGGCCAACATTCCATTTGCTTCCCTATTGCCTGCTGAACTTGTATGCTAGCTTTTCGATTCATGCACGAGGACCCCCAAATCCCTCTGTGCTGCAGCTTTCTTCAGTCTTTCTCCACTTAAATAAGATTCAGCTCCTCTATTCTTCCTGCCTAAGTGCATAACCTCACATTTTCTCACATTATAGTCCATCTGCCATTTTTTCCCATTCACTTAACCTGTCTATATTCCCCTGTAGACTCCTTGTGTCATCCTTACCTCTTGCCTTCCCACCTATTTTTGTGTCATCTCCAAACTTGACCATAATATATTCATTTCCCTCATCCAAGTCATTAATATATATTGTAAATAATTGTGGCCCCAGCACTGACCCCTGTGGCACTCCACTAGTTACAAGTTGCCATCCTGAAAATGCCCCGCTTATCCCAACTCCCTGTCTTTTATTAGTTAGCCTGTCCTCTATCCGTGCTAATATACCACCCAACACCATGGGCTCTTATCTCATTAAGTAGTCTTATGTGTGGTATCTTATCAAATGCCTTTTGGAAATCCAAATATGTTACATCTACTGGTTCCCCTTTATCTATCCCCTTATCTATCCTTTATCTATCTATTCACTATTATATGGGAGCACTAAAACTTTATATAATCTTAAATTTAATTATTTTATCACCGATGCCTTTCATGCAAGTTAACTTTTTGATTTTCTGATGTATGGATTGTATCATTCTTATTCATTTGAATATCATTATTCGCTCTGGAGTGTTGAGGAGTATGAATGCATGTCCTTCCGCTCAATGGCACAATGTAATAGCTAAAGACCTTATTGCGAATTCTGTGCATTGCATCAATCCTCAGCACAGTGGACAGTAAAATCTGACTAGGTGTAAAATGGCTGTCTGACCTGAACTCACCTCATTCCCACCAACTGGATTATGCTAAAATCATGGCTACACTTAGGGCTCTGTCAATGTAATTACCTAACCATCTGGTCAGAAACATGCAATTGATGCCTGGGGTGACTGGCTCCCAGATGTTCTATCACTCCTTGACATGCTTGGCATCTATCCCTGGGATCAGTAATGTACTGTGTGGTGAACTGATTCCGTGAATTAAGTCACAAATTCTAAGAAATACGTGACAGCTTTAACACACATGCTAATTTGATTACATTTAATTAGTTGCTATTTAATTTTTACATAAATTAATATAGTTTTGAAATTGAAATTTGAAATTTAAAGGCTAATTCAAAATAATTTCCCAGATGATATTTTTTTTTGTGGCAGGCTCATTTTTGTTTGAATCAAATAAATCTGTGGTCATTGCATTTAAAGAAATTTCTAGAACTGGAAAGGCCTGTTAGATAAAAGGATGCTTAAACACTCAGCTAACAATCTATTTGCCTAGCAATAGTTACTTAGCAACCAACAATTTTTATTGCAATAATAGTATGCATGTTTTGCTTCAAATATTCTCTGATGTCATTATCTGGAGCAATTTATAAAAAACTGAAATTGATTAATAAAATTAATCAATTTTTTCTGTATTTACGATGAAAATATATATAATTTATTTAAAATGAAACCGTCATTTATGACAAAATAAAATGTGAACGCAGCTGAATTAACGGTTGCATGAGAGGAATTCACAGCAAAGCACATTCATGTACTGTCAATAAACACCATGGCTTTAAATTTATGGCCATTCTGGGGCAGAATTGCAGTGGGGGGGGGGGAAGCGTAGAGGCAAAAATTTGTACACAGTTGCCATGCCCACTGTCTGCCTGCCTCTACCCACTCCCACTGTCAACAGTGGAGAGGCATTGGGCCATGACCAACTGGCCCATGGGCCAATTAAGAATTGAGGCCCTTAAGTGGTCAATGAATGGCCACTAAGGGCCTCCTCCTGTCACTGCTGGGATTTCACCCATGGCGGGGAAGTCCACGCCAGCGGACTGATGGTTGGGAAAGTGAGGTGTGCTTCCCTTTCCAACACCCTGTACCCATTGGAGGCTACCCAGCTAATTCTGCCCCTGGATTTCCCCTCTCTGTCATGCTGAACATTTTGGCTGCCCCCATACCTCTCACTGGGGCCTGCCAGTCTGGCCCCAGCAAGACCCCGGACTTACTCTTAAGTCTGGCTCCACCATGTTTCCTTAGCTCAGTTGGCTTGATGGCTGGTTTGTGATGCAGAGTGACACCAACAGTATGGGTTCAATTCCCATACTGGCTGAGGTCACCCATGAAAGCCCTGCCTTCTCAACTTCACCTCTTGCCTGAGGTGTGGTGACCCTCAGGTTAAACTTACCAACTGTTGCCTCTCTTTGATGAGGGAGCAGCCTGTTGTCTTCTGGGACCACGGTGATTTTTATACCTTCTGGGACTACCGGCAGTCCCAACAGTGGCCAATGTTCGTGGTGGCACTGCTGGGACAAGAGAGCTGTTAGCCATTAGATTAGTTGGCAGCTCTCTGAGGCAGAGTATCTTTCCTGATGAGGGCAGAAGTGCTGCCTCAAGCCAATTAATGGCCTGATTCTTGTTAAATGTCTGTGTGGTGTGCCAACCAAGGGGAGGCAGGCTTGCCACCAAGTTTTATGCTGGGGGTCAGGGACTCCGACCCTGAGTGTAAAATTCAGCTCCAAGGGATGTTTACCCAGGCTGTGCAAATGGACACTGGGTAGCTCTCTCCTCTGGGTGACCATTGAGGAAAGTCTTAACTATGATATCCCTGGTCTTACCTTCTGGAAATTATCAATTTTGCATCAGGATTTTGATACAATGAAGTGTGTCAAGCTGTTCCCAACCTTCTGCTGTCCACTAAATGTAGGCAACTAAAGCTGTGTGCTACTTAAAGATAGAGCGGGGCCAATTTTCATTCTGTCCACATGGCACTGAAAATCATGCTGCGGCACTTATGGCTTTGTTCCCACTACCACTCTATTTGCTGACATTTTGATTGGGTCCTTGAGGTGGGTGGCCTAGATAGATGCCAGAAACCTAATTGTTCACTGCATCTATGCAAGCTCTCAACCCTGCAGCCCAAATACCTCTGGAAAAATTGGTCAGCAGCAGGAACACTTCAGAGTTCCATTCTGATGCACTGCCCCACCTTCAATCCCATCGCCCCAGGGCCAATAAAATTCAACCTGATGTGGCAGCTCTTAAACTGGCAGTCCAATGCCTCAAGCAATTCTGGCTCATTTGAAAAACCTTTCTTTTAAAGGTTGTGACTGTAAGATCTGCTTCCTGGTCCTCTACAACAGCATTGAAATCCAAGCTTGCCTACTGCTGAGCCGTCTCCTGGGCTATTCTTTCCACGAGCTCCCATTCATTTGTGCATTGTAAATCACTCTTTTCCTGCTGAACAGCCTTCTGCAGTCCCTTTAAGACCCTTGGTTAGGTCCCTGAATGCCTATGCAACTAGGACAAATATGCAAGGTGCATGGTCTGCCTTGTTTTGAGTAGGAGTGCTGCCCATTTAAGTCCCTGCCTGCAAATTAAACTGGGCAGACTGGTTGCCTAAGGTGCTCACCAGATTTTTCTTTGCTGACCATCTGTTTTTCAAGCAAGAAATGGGCAGTTAACAGTGTAGTGTAAAGGATTAATATTAAATATGTAAATACACCACTCCAGAACGGTTTGCTTCTACCCGTTCTCTTAACTGGAAGACAACTACAGACTCAGCTTCCTGTTCTTCCACACACGCTTATGCCATGTCTCAAAGGAGCAGATATAGAGAGAGTAAGGGAGAAGGAGGATGAGTATCATGCAAATCAAACCAGAAACTATAATCAATGCCACCGAATGATTTACTGGAACTCCAGCCAGGGGAATCAGCATGGATTTGTGAGCAAAATAGGCAAGGCCAAATTTTGGAAAAAGCACCACACCCACAATCTTATCTTATGGAGGCAGAAAATGGAATTATGAGAAGAAAGAGAAGCGCACTTGTATCTTCAAAAAGAAGACCATCAATGGAATGGGCCAACTTCCCAGACAATCAGGAAGACAAACTGACAGAGAGCCAGTGGCCTCTGATGATTCACATACTACTCTACCGAGTTCAAGAGAGAACATGGAGAACTTGAAACCTATTCAACCTCCCAGAGAGCTGAGAACAAGGTCAGGAAGATTGGTGAAGTCACCACAATGCTTATCTCTGTGAACCAGGGATGAAGGCAGACTGGGGGGAGGTGTAGAATATTGTAAATAATGTATTTGATAGGGGCAGAGACTTAGGGGAGATGTCGTATAAAGGGCTAAATTTAAATATGTAAATACACAGTCTCACCATCAGTGATATAAGATCATAGGACAACAGAGTATGCTGAGAGATAGATCTACTTGAAGTCTTGAGCTAATCCTTATACTGTACATAGTTAGTAGAACATTCAATAAAAGGTAAAGTTTACCAACAGCCTTGCCTCCAGCAGTCTCTATCAATCCTGACTAAGGACAACATCATCTAAGACCAACAATGAAAATAACAGAGGCAGCTGAAAACCCCCCACACCAGTAACTTATCAAATGTCCGTAGCATACATTTGGAATTAACTCTCATTGATTCTTCCCATTAAGAGTGCTTTGTTTTTGATTTTCTGCTGATATCTTGAGATGACCATTCTGAAGTTTTGCTTGCTCAAGGCAAATGCATCATCTTTTTTATCAGCATAAGTTTATTTCAACACCAGTAAAAAATGAACAAAATATATGACACATTTAAATGCAATTTAATAATATACAGATCTATATTAGAAGCTTTTACAGAAATGCAATATATCATTGATAGATTAGGATGAATGAATGACAATTTGCATTAGGAATGAATCAAACTGTTTTAGCTATTGTGGCTACAAAGGCAGAGAAGCATTTTGATTTTAGGCAAAACAGGTGAATATGTTTTTCAATAACATTGTGGTGCCTTGTCATTCATAACATTGGGGAGATGCCAGAAATTATTTGCACTTTACAACTCTTAAAGGAGTTTTTCCTTTGTCACTAGGAGGAAAATCAGCTCAAACAGCTGTGTTTCATTTTCATCATAAGGATATAATACTAAGGTTACACAATAACATGTTCACACTATAATAATGCGCTTCAATAAAAATTGTCTCCTGTAGTTGACAAATGAGCAAAGAATGCTTTTCAAGCACAATTCAATATAACTGGTCAGTCTTTCTTGAAAAGCTCAAAGAGAAAATAGCGAGCAAAGTCTTACTTTAGAACTGGGGGATAAAATTTAAATGCAAAAATCTCAGGGACACAGTCTGAAGAATAGAAACGCCACTGAGGGATGTTTTTCCAAAGCGAACATGTCAACACAATATCAGGATAATATATCTTCAACTGTTTCTGATATTTTGCTTGGAAACACTTGACAAAATTAGACTCAAATATTCTTGAATATCACTTAACTAAGAGAAAAAAAACCTTATTGTTTCCCAAGGTGAATATAAAAGTTAAATGAAGAAAAATAAATTGTTTTGCTACCAGACAGTGATTTGATGAGGATAACTTAGCCATTTTTATCTCCATCCTTTCTCCGTTTTGGTGACAGACAAGATAGTGATCCTGTGATACCATGTGTTGCCTGGGAAACAAGATCAGGCTCCAAGTCGGAAGGAAAATGTTGTAACATTATCCTTAAGAGAAGCACTTTGCTTTTGCTATAGATTAACACATTCCGCTCCAACCTCTCCAAAATATTTATTTTAATATCATAGATTTTTAATGGTGCAATCACAATTTATTGCCAAAAGCATGATTTTAATGTACTTAGCTTGCTATTTAAATTGCTAAACATTGAAATTTTTAAATTTACAAGTTTTTAAATGTTATATGTAGATCTAGTCCTGCCATGGATAAAATAGCCTGAGGTTATGTGTCCCTCTATTTGTTGATTGTTCTTTGTGCACGGTACTTGACATGTAATCCTGTGGAAAGGGCCATGAAAATAACATTGTTATCCATCAATAAAATATGCTCATTTTTTTTACAATGTCATTCCTCAACTTTGGACAAATTTAGAAGGACAAATATGATTTATTGTCTAAATACAATCTCCAAGTTATAGCAAGGTTTCTGGATACAAACCAGCCTTGACTCTGATGTTTGAAATTGTTTGAATCAAATTAATTTAAACAGAGGCTATACTCTAAATGCCACCCGGCTGCCCACAATGTTTTGATATTTCCTAATTCATAATTATCTTCACTATCAACTCTAACACACCAAGATATGCCTCCAGATACGAAGGACAGGATTTTTGATTGAGTGAGTGGGATTGGAGGGGGTAGGGGAAAATTGGGGATTGGCGGGCGCTTGAACTCTCCCCTTGCATTGGTGTGCTGGTTTCCCAACATGGAATCGATGCACTCCAAGTTGACATCAGGGAAGGTGGTGATGAGAGGTCAGGACAGTCAACAGATGGTCATGCTGCTTAAAATAATGAAATGACAGCTCATGCTTTGACAGCTCGTTGCACGGTTAACATTGTTATGCATCCCTTTGCACCTGGAGAGTTAAGATGCTTTCACCCTGTTGATGGAGGACTTCTTTTCTCTATCCACAGTGTCACTGTGGCTTGACACGCTGATCAAGTCAAGGGCCAGCTCTTCAAAGTGCAACAGTGGCACTGGCCATGGCCTGCCACCATCCAGGCATGCCCTCGCATTCTCCCTGGCGTTCAAATGCCGTTTGGCCTGCAAGGTGAAGAATACTGGGATTAGGATAATGCCTCTCTCCCTCACCACCTGCAGGAATTCATTCACATAAGATGTTTCAGTCTGCACTCCAGCCTTCTGACCAACAGCACTAATGTTCTGACCTATGCTTATGGGCCTTCAAGGCTCCGGAACACACATCTCTCCTATGGTCAGGAGAACTCCCCTAAGGATGTCCCTCTCTTTTGTACTCTGCCCTGGAACAGTGGGGGCCTCCCTCCTTACTGCTCTATGCTCTGCTCCTTCTTCCATTCATTAGGTGAACAACAACCTTGGCAATGGCAGTTGCCTGCCTTTTAAATTGGGCCTGCCACAGCCTAAATCCAGCCTCTTACTCATGTCAGCCAATCCGAATTGGACAACGAGCGTGATTCTAGGCAAATTAGCTGAGTTTCATTTCATAACTGCAACATATGTGCATTGCTGACGCAGTGCTGGGTCAGGACCCAGAAGTGGTGTCAAGGTCTCGACCCCAGAATTGATATCCTGCCCATAAGACTCCAAGTTTAACTTAACCAACCCATAGTAAAACCTGTCCAATTTTACTCTCCTTTGAAGTCAATGGAAAGTAAAATCAGACAGATATAAAACAGGTGACTAACCTGATCATGTTCCATTCCCAGTGTGCAGGTGAGATTAACATTGGACTTAAACTTCTTCAGTCTGGCATTGATTCATTCTCAGAATGAAACAGAAATCGACTTAGGGCGGAATGGTCCCAGATTTGCACTAAATGCGGTAGCGGGCATGAAGAATGAGGTTTTACCCGCGGCTGCAATGGTGGATTTTCGCGCCATACCATCCCCTTCTTGGCACGTCCCGCCTCATTAATAATATATTATTGGGAAACACAGCAGATCGCTAGCAGGCGGGCTCAGATTTGCCCACCACTCCATGACATCAGCGCTGCCTCACCCTGGGCACCATATTTAAAGCACACCAGAGTGCAACCTGCTTCATGCCCACAGACCAGGACTGCTTCAGGCGACAGATGGCCCAGAAAACAAAGGTGACGGCAGCCCCACATTTAGTGACGCCTCTCTGGGGCACCTGCTGGGCACAGTGGAAAGCTGTCGCGATGTCCTCTACGTCTGCTCTGGCCACAAGAGGTCAATCAGAGTCACCAATCCGGCCTGGGAGGCAGTGGCAGCGGCAGTCAGCAGCAGTCAGCACCACCGGATCACAGAGGAGGTCAGCTATACAGTGCAGGAAGAGGATGAATGCTCTCATCCATTCCACCAGGGTGAGTCAACCACTTCAGCACTCTCGGCACACGCTCACAAACCCATCACACATCCACAGGGATCTCACACCTCAAGGGACAACACCACTAACTCTCACACATCCCCTCACATCCCCATCAGGCTCATATCCTCTGGGGCTTATGTCTTCATCCCATACATGGCTCCGTTCACCACACAAACATTTCATGCAGTGCCATGCATCCTGCTCACACTCTCTCCATCTGTTCGCATGCAGGAGAAGCCTGCTCACAACATGAGGGAGAGGTCCTAGACCCGGGGTGGAGTGGCTGGAATTCAGCCCCTCATTCACTTTGCTAACTGGTGAGGACGTAAACCGTGCCTGCGGCAACGGTGAGGTCGGCGGCGTCGGCGAGGTCAGTGGCAAACACCCAGGTGAGGATCCTGCACCTCATCATCCCTCTCTCAACGCAACTGTGAGTACTCTCTCTCCTGTTTTTGACTCTGCTGCCATGCACCAATTACCTCTATCTTGGTGCACAAGGACCTTTGCCAAGTGATTGATGCCCTCAGCCAACCAGTCACTCAGCTCCATCCAGGTCCTCACCTCCAGCCAAGAGGGCACTTCCTCCATTGAAGAGCTGAAAATAAGCAGCTTGGAAGACACATCACAGCACTTACGCACACCCTCCACCAGCACAGAGACACACACCTTGGTGGGACCTGGATCTGGAGAACGCTTGGGTTCATAATCTGGGAGTATACATTTAAGATAAGGGGCAGCAGGTTTAGAGGGGATTTGAGGAAAATTTTTTTCACCCAGAGGGTGGTTGGAGTCTGGAACACACTTCCTGAGGAGATGGTAGAGGAGGGAACCCTCACAACATTTAAGAAGCATATAGATGAGCACTTGAAACACCATAGCATACAGGGCTATGGGCCAAGTGCTGGAAAATGGGATTAGAATAGATAGATGCTTGATGGCCGGCATGGACATGACGGGCCGAAGGGCCTGTTTCTGTGCTGTATAACTCTATGCTTCTATGGTGGTCACTGCATGTGTCCACAGCAGGAGGAGGCTGGTCCAGCCGAGCTCCCCAGCACTCGGAGGACTGATGGGGCTGAGGCATCTGTCAGGCCCGAGTCAGATGAAGAGTCTCTGGATTTTGCCTTCCAACTCATCGTGGAGAGTCAGCAGAAGGCATGGGAACATCATGCAGAGCTGTTGAAAGCCCTCAACAGAGTGGCACGTGAGTCCGAGGAGTGCATCTGGCTGCACTTTGATGAAGTGGTGCCCACATGCGCACATATGGAGGTCTCCATGGGGAGGATGGCAGGCGTCCTGGAGACCCTGGTCCAGCAGAACATGGAAATTCGCATGGCCTGCACTCCATCATGGTAGCCATGGAGAAACTCCTATAGTGGCAACTCGAGTGGGAAACGGGGCACCTCAACGTCCCTCCAGGTGCTCTTTCCCCTCAAGGCGTCAGGCTGAGGCGCTTGGGCACTGGAAGGGAGGGGGAGCAGCAATTGGATACCCCTGGGTCATCCACGCTGGTATCTCAGAGACTGCCGCTCCCTCCAAGTTCCCTTTGTCTGTGACTCCCCTCAACTTTGTCCTTCATCACTATGGATAGAGCAACTGACCCACAGGAGGACAACCAAAGCAAGCTGGGGGCCTCCAGGCCTCGGATCTACAGAGGGCACACGCTGAAGTCATCTTGGTTACAGGGTGAACCATTGCACAGGCTGTCTCCACCCCTCCTGTGGATGTCAGTGCAGCACCTAGAAGCGGTAGGCCTAGAAAAGTTAAGAAATTCTGATCATAAGAGGTTGCACCTGTGAACACATTTTGTCACTTTATAATCTGAAAATACATTCGCTTTCACTGAATAATGTGTTATGTTGTCATTCAGCTTCATTTACAGGCTTCGTAAGTAATCCCCCTGCATCACCCCCAACAGCAGTTCACCCATGTCCTTCCCTCATTACAGTTCACCCCCGCCCCGGCATCACCTTTGACTTCCCCACCATTATCCAACAGTCCGAAACCTTCCCCTTTAGGAACGTCCAGGTGAATGTGCACATTCCCTATCTTCCTGAAAGTCCGACCCCCAGCTACATTGACTTCCCTGACATTCTCCTTCCCATCCCCAGAGTCTTTGTCTGCCTCCCTGTCCCCACCAATCACCCTCACTGCCCCTTCTACTGGTACCAATGCACCCTCATGCCCTACCAGCCCCCTCTCATACTCACCATTCCATCTGACCACACCCACCCTGAGTTTGCTCCCCAGGAGACAGCCACTGATTCCACAGATCCCTCACTTGTACGTTCACCTGGACATTCCAACATCTCTCGCAACAACTTCCTCCATCCTTACTCCTTCCTCCACCCAGACACCTTCCTTCTCCGAACTCAGATTATAAAGTGACAAAATGTGGTCACAGGTGCAACCTCTTTTCCCACTTTCACCATTCTCCCCCATTACACCATCCTTGCCCCATACTCCCTCCACCCCCCGACACCCTTCATCCCTCTCCCAGCCTCCCCTTCCTAACACCTTTGCAACCCCCCCCCCTCCCCACCTACCGACACCTTTGGCCTCCACTCCTTCCAACCTCAATCCCCCTACCCCCACCCTTCTGGTACACCTTCCTCCTCCACTCACACCTAGACCTTCCTCTCCCATCCCCAGCTCCTTCACTGAACATCCGTACCAGCCCATGGTGAAGTCTGTGAAGTTCCGAAGAGGGTCCGAAGCATCAATGGAGACCATGGGAGATGATGCAAGCCCATGGTGAAGTCTGTTAATTTCTGAAGCCTCACTGAAGTTGAAGCTGCTGTGTGGAGGCCTCCCACCTTCCAAGTGCTGCTTCGCGGCAAGGCCATGTGCATGAGGCTCCACCCAGCATGCGATACATGTGTTCCTCCAGGGTCTGGTAGCTGTAGGAGCCCAGCATCTTCTTCTCCTCAGATGTTTGCGACCTGAGCAAGGCCCTAACAGTAAATCCTGACTTCTGTACGTCACGCTCGTTCAGATATGTTCTGGGCCAGCGTATTTTCCAGCCGCTGTAACGGTAAATTGGACATGGGGGGACGATTCCAGTCGAGCCTTATTTTGCATCCCATTTGTGGGATGCAAATCAGGTTCATGCTGGCTTCCAGCAGGATTCACGATCCACCATGGCGGACACCATCGGATGATCCCGCTGTGATTTCACAAACCAATTTCTGCCCCTCCTGCTGATCCTCCCCCACCTCATTGCCCGGCGCCAATGGGAGCAGAAAATTCCAGCCTTAGTTCTACTTCTCCTGCCTTTTGCAAATTCTTTGTAGTTTCTGATCCCTGGTATCACACTTGTGAGTCTCTTCTGCACCTTCTCCATGGCCATGAAATCTTTCCTGAAGTAAGCTTACATTGGCCCAAGAAATGATTTGCATGGATTTAGAATTACTTCTTTGTTCCTGTACACTATATCCATATTTGCAAAAATTAAGATCCAATATTTACTTTTCAGCTTTATCACTTTTGCCTCCACTTCTAAAGATTGCTGTTTCTGAATCGCAAATTTCTTGCTTTCGGCTTCTTTTAAGGTTTCCTTATTTAGTGTGTATTTTCTCTCATTCTTCCCAAAATGTGTCACCCCTCATTTCCCTGCATTAAATGTCATCTGATGCCCAATCTACTATCCTGTCAATATCCTACCAAAATCAAATACAGCCCTCTTCACAGTTAACCACATTTCCTATTTTTGTGTTACCCACAGATTTTGATATTGTGCCCCCAGTATCGAAGTCCAGATCTTGTGTGTATTGAGGAAAGCATTCATCCCACACTGACCCCTGGAGGATGCCATTATTTACATATCTCCAGTCCAAAAAATAATCATGAACCACTACTCTGCTTCCTATCTTTGACCAATTTCCTATCCAAGTTGCAATGTTCTTTTTAATTCCAAATATCTTAATGTTATTTGATGATAATTAACAGTAAATTGTAATATTACTTAGAAAAGCCACAAGAGTGAAGAATGGAAAATATCATGCTGGTGTCACAGGATTGTTATTCCGATGTTGGGGTTGAGGCATATTGCTGGAACAGAGTGCAGGGAATTTTATTTTGTACTAACTCAAACAATCTTTACCTATTAGTTTTTGATGCTAACCCAAGGCTCTGAAATGGAAAAGGTTTTTAATTGCTTAATACGGATATCTCTCACTTTGATGAGTGTGGGAATGTGGGTTCACAATATCCATGTACCTCAATGTCTTGGGCTATTCATGGGATCAACACATGGTGATTTAGAACAGCTTTCAGCATTGCTAAACTGGGATGCTTTGTGAAGCAGGCTTAAGGCAAGAATAAGGAATTGAAAGAATGTGAGAAGGCCATTCATTAATGCATTGAGGGTCTGGGAGATGTTGTTTTGATTACTGCTTAAAACAACAAACTGATTGAAGAGCTTAAGAGGGCCATATAGCCTTGGTAAAAGAATGATTTGGAGAGACTGAGATAGACTAAGTATATCTTCCTGGCTCTATGTTGATATATCTGATGTTGCATTGTGTGTCTTTTGACATATTGTGATATAGTGGAAATGTACTTGGAATGTAGAGACCAAAGGTAGAATTGGTACAGGAGTATTGACTAAACCACTGTATGCTGTGGTCACACTGGTGTATGGAGTGTGATGAACCTGAGTTCTTAGATGAATTTTGAACTCAACAATAAAATATTGTGTAGTCACATCGGAATTGTGTAATATGGTTTAATTGACTATTCTGATTGGATTATGTAACATGATCTCATTAAAGACCTGATCCTTTTTTTATTCTTTCACGGGATGTGGGAGCCACTGGTTAATATTTATTGCCCCTTCCGAATTGCCCTTCAGAAGGTGGTGGTGAGCCACTGTCTTGAATCGCTGCAGTCCATTTGATGTAGGTACACCCACAGTGTTTTTAGGGAGGAAGTTCCAGGATTTTGACCCAGCAACAATGAAGGAATGGCAATATAGTTCCAAGTCAGGATGGTGTGTGGCTTGGAGGGAGCTTGCAGATGGTGGTATTCCCATGTGTCTGCTGCCCTTGTCCTTTGAGTGGCAGAGATTGTAGGTTTAGAAGGTGCTGCCGAAGGAGCCTTGGTGAGTTCCTACAGTGCATCTTGTAGATGGTGCACACTGTTGCCACTGTGTGTCAGTGGCGACATAGTGAATGTTTAAAGTGGTGGATCGGGTGCCAATCATGTGGACTGCTTTGTCCTTGATGGTATCAATCTCCTTGAGTATTGTGGGAGCTGCACTCATCCAGGCAAGTGGAGAGTACTCCATCACATCCCTGACTTGTACTTTGTAGATGATGGACAGGCTTTGGGGAGTCAGGAGGTGGGTTACTCACCACAGATCCTGCGGTTCATACAACTGATGTCTGTGTATTTGGTTTTTAAAGTAAAAAAAAATGAAAGAACAAAGGAAAGCAGTCCCAACTATGAGCATCAAAGACATTTTTATTTAAAATCCAGAATTTAAAATCCATGCAGTCTCTTTAACAAGTTAAAACAGAATTGAAACAGGTTAAAACACCTCTGCAACTGTCAACTTAGACCTTACTATAAACTCCCTTTAAATAGATCATTTCTAAGGTCTTTAAGCAAGTTCTTGTAATATCAGAAGCTTTATTATTTTATTTTTAGGAACTTTAGCCAGACATTTCATAAGTAGCTAATTCCTTGCCACTTTTAAAAATATTGCTATCTCCCTTAATAATTTTGTTGGGCATAGTGAGCAGAATGAGGTACGAGCATTTTATATACCGAATGTAGCTGTTTTTGATATTTGCTTAATCATATTACTTAAAGCTCATTATAAACTGTGAGAACAAATGCAGATGTAACAGAAAGAGGAATTTGGCTCAGTGCCTGTGTCGGCTCTTTGAAAGAGTTGCCCGTTTAATACCACTCCCATGCTTTTTCCCCAAAGTACTGCATTTTTTTCCTTTTCAAGTATATGTTCCATTCATTTTTGAAAGTTATTTTTGAGCCTGCTTCTGCCATCATTTCAGGTAGTGCAGTCCAGATCAACATTTACTGAGTATAACAAAAAAAAGCCTCCTCATCTCACCTCTGGTTCTTTTGCCAATTAACTTACATCTATGTCCTCTAGTTATCAACCCTCTTGCCAGTGGAAATAATTTCTCCTTATTTACTCTATCCAACTTTTTAATAATTTTGAACACCTCTCTTTACCTTATGCATTTATCCTCATCCCCCCTCCTGTCTCCTATCTAGTTAATCCCTTGTGCTCCCCAAGATCTTTCTGGAGAGTTCTGCTAATGTCAGCCCTATGCTGTACAAGGTTCGCCTGGTGAGTTCTACTGACCTTTAGTTTTGCTGATAGAAAATCCTTGTTCAACTGGAAGTCCCCGTTTAACTCTTACAGGAGTAATAGTGATATGAGGAAAAATCTAACCTTCTCTGGCCTAAGGAGCACTCTCCGAGCTTCTCTAGTCTCTCCAAGTAATTGAAGTCCCTCATCCCTTGTAACATGTTAGTAAATCTCCTCTGTACTGTCTCCAAGGCCTTGACATTACTCCCAAAGTGTGGTGCCCACAATTTGACACAATGCTCCAAATGAGGCTTTACCAGTGATTTGTTAAGGTTTAGTGTAACTTCCCATCTTTTATGCTCTATGCCTATATTTATAAATTCCAAGGTCCCATATATATTTTTAGCAGCCTTCTCAACTTCTGCCATTGTCAAAGATTTGTCTATTTATAGCCTCTCTTATGGTCTCTCTGTTCTTGCACCCTATTTAAAATTGTACCACAAAATCTTTACAGCGCAGGAGGCCATTTGGCCCATCAAGTCTGCACTGGCTCTCTGAAAGAGCATTCTACCTAGTCCTACCTCCCTGCCTTATTCCCATAACCTTGAGTATTCTTTCTTTTCAGATGGCAATCCAATTCCCTTTCGAATACCTCGCTCGAAACTGCCTCCACCACCCTCTCAGGAAGTTCGTTCCAGACTCCAACTACTCTCTGGCTGAAAAATTTTTTCCTGACGTCACTATTACTCCTGTAAGAGTTAAACAGGGACTTCTAGTTGAACAGGGATTTTCTATCAGTAAAACTAAAGGTCAGTAGAACTCTCCAGGTGAACCTTGTACACCATAGGGCTGACATTAGCAGAACTCACCAGAAAGACCTTGGGGAGCACAAGGGATTAACTAGATAGGAGACAGGAGGGGGGATGAGGATAAACAGGATGAGGATAAAGACAAAGAGTACCAGGCTAGAACGAGATAAAGAGGCCCTGCTTGGGTAAGAAAAAGATACGTACCTGGGACTGGGGACATCTACTTATTATGTGATTATGTACTGACAAGGTTGGAATTTGAATAACACAATGTGTACGTAACTAACTGTATAAAAATTTCCTGTAATCAGTAGAGTTCTGTTTTATCTAGTCTAAGTTAGACTCTCCCTGTGTTTGCTTGAATAAAACGATCATTAACCTGTATCTGAGTCTCCTGTGGCCTCTAAGAATGCAGCACAACAATTTGGCATAGTCAGCAGGATACCCACCTCAAACATCAGAGCGGCACTGCAAAATGGGTGAGTACAGTTTAGTTACCACCCATAGTTAGTGTAGTAAGCCGACCTGAGGGTGGTCTGGTCGAGTATCAAAGGATCTAAAGGAGAACTCAGTACAGGAAGTGCTGAGAAAAGGGAGGTCGCTAGTGAAGGACCAAATACGTACTGGTGGTATCCACACAGGGGCCATTGCCAAAGTCATGCTGGTGGTATCCGTGCAGGGGCTGAAAATGAAGACCACGCCGGTGACATCTGCGCAGAGTACAAATAAATAAATAAAATGCAGAGGAGGATGATGACGATGATATTGAACTTTTGAGAAGCAGTGATGAGGAAGAGAATGCAGGAGCAAACTGAATTGATCTCAGTCACAAGAGCTGTTTGTGCTGGAGAAAGAGAAAAATAGAGAGCAAGGGGTACCCCTAGGGGGGTAACTGAGGAGCAGTGACAGGCAGGAGCAGAGGAAATGTGAGCTTCAGTTGGTCCTTGTAGGTGGTGCCCCAAGATCTCTTTATTTGCCCCACTGCTACTTGAAGTTTTGTTTAGAGTATGAAAGTTTTAAGTCATTAAATTCAATGTTATAAGAATGGAAATACATACCTTTATGTATATGTGTGTTTGTGTGCAATAAAGTGTTTGTATGCAAGGAAGCATTTGAATGTGAGCTTTAATGTGTTTTCTTCCCTAAATTGTCATTTGAGTGTGGAGTTTAGCGCTTTAGAGTCAAAAACCTCATATTAGATTAAAGGAAAAGTATGCTCAAACATTCCAATGTTTTGAGTATAAGGCTCGAGTTGAGATTTCCAGCAAAATCGCAATGCCAATGCGTTGTAAAGATAAAACAGGGTTTTCGTTTGTCTGAGATGAACCAGCCTTTGTAAAAAACTATCTGAAATTCATAAGGATTCGAGGGAAACCAAAAGGCATAAGTACACAGTCTAGGGGGAGGCGATTGCCTAGTGGTATTGTCGCTGGACTAGTAATCCAGAGACCCAGGGTAATGCTCTGGGGACCTGGGTTTGAATCCCACCACAGCAGATGGTGGAATTTGAATTCAACAAAAAAACCCTGGAATTAAAAGCCTAACAATGACCATGAAACCATTGTCGATTGTTGTAAAAACCCATCTGGTTCACTAATGTCCTTTAGAGAAGGAAATCTGTCGTCCTTACCTGGTCTGGCCTACATGTGACTCCAGACCCACAGCAATGTGGTTGACTCTTACATGCCCTCTGAAATGGCCTAGCAAGCCACTCAGTTGTAACAAACTACTACAAAGTCACAAAAAAGGAACCAGCTGGACCACCCGGCATTGACCTAGGCACCGGAAACGACAGTGGCAAGCTCAGCCCTGTCGACCATGCAAAGTCTTCCTTACTAACACCTGGGGGCTAGTGTCCCCAGATTGGGATAGCTGCTTGAGAGAGCTGTCTCACAGACTAGTCAAGCAACAACCTGACATAGCCATCCTCACGGAATCATACCTTACAGATAATGTCCCAGACATCACCATCACCATCCCTGGGTATGGCCTGTCCCACCGGCAGGACAGACCCAGTATAGGTGGTGGCGCAGTGGCATACAGCATACAGTCAGGAGGGAGTTGCCCTGGGAGTCCTCAATATTGACTCTGGACCCCATGAAGTCTCATGGCATCAGATCAAACATGGGCAAGGAAACCTCCTGCTGATTAACACGTACTGCCCTCCTTGAGCTGATGAATCAGTGCTCCTCCATGTTGAACACCACTTGGACGAAGCACTGAGGGTGGCAAGGCGCAGGATGTACTCTGGAAGGGCGACTTCAATGTCCATCACCAAGAGTGGCTCGGTAGCACCACTACAGACCGAGCCGGCTGAGTCCTAAGTGACATAGCTGCTAGACTGGGTCTGCGGCAGGTAGTGAGGGAACCAACAAGAGGGAAAAACATACTTGCCCTCTTCCTCACCAACCTGCTTGCCGCAGATGCATCTGTCCATGACAGTATCGTTAGGGGTGACCACCGCATAGTCGTTGTGGAGATGAAGTCCCGCCCTCACATTAAGGATACCCTCCATCGTGTTGTGTTGCACTATCACCTAAATGCTAAATGGAATAGATTTCAAACAGGTTTAGCAACTCAAGTCCAGGCATCTATGAGGCCCTGAGGGCCATCAGCAGCAGCAGAATTGTACTCGAACACAATCTGTAACCTCATGGCCCGGCATATCCCCCACTTTATAATTACCATCAAGCCAGGGGATCGACCCTGGTTCAATGAAGAATGCAGGAGGGCATGCCAGGAGCAACACCATGCATACCCAAAATGAGGTGTCAATCTGGTGAAGCTATAACACAGGACTACATGTGCATAAGCAGCAAGTGATAGACAGAACTAAGTGATCCCATAACCAACGGATCAGATCTAAGCTCTGCAGTCCTGCCACATCCAGTTGCGAATGGTGGTGGACAATTCAACCACCCACTGGAGGAGGAGGCTCCACAAATATCCCCATCCTCAATGATGGAGGAGCCCAGCACATGAGTACAAAAGATAAGGCTGATGCATTTGCTACAACCTTCAGCCAGAAGTGCCGAGTGGATGATCCATCTCGGCCTCCTCCGGAGGACACAGCATCGTAGATGCCAGTCTTCAGCTAATTTGATTCACTCCATGTGATATCAAGAAATGGCTGAAGGCACTGGATACTGCAAAGGCTATGGGACCTGACAATATTCCGGCAATAGTACTGAAGACTTGTGATCCAGAACTTGCCGTGCCCCTAGCCAAGCTGTTCCAGTACAGCCACAACACTGGCATCTACCTGGCTATGTGGAAAATTGCCCAGCTATGTCTGTACACAAAAAAGCAGGACAAATCCAGCCCGGCTAATTCCCGCCCCATCAGTCTACTCTCCATCATCAGTAGAGTAGTGGAAGGGGTAATCAACAGTGCTATCAAGCGGCACTTGCTTAGCAATAACCTACTCACTGGCGCCCAGTTTGGGTTCCGCCAGGGCCACTCAGCTCCTGACCTCATTACAGCCTTGGTTCAAACATGGACAAAAGAGCTGAACTCCCAAGGTGAGGTGAGAGTGACTGCTCTTGACATCAAGGTAGCATTTGACCGAATGTGGCACAAAGGAGCGCTCACAACACTGGAGTCAATGGGAATTAGGAGGAAAACTCTCCGCTGGTTGGAGTCATACCTAGCACAAAGGTTGTGGTTGTTGGAGGTCAGTCATCTCAGCTCCAGGACATCATTGCAGGAGTTCCTCAGGGTAGTGCCCTCAGCCCAACAATCTTCAGCCACTTCATCAATGACCTTTCTTCCATCATAAGGTCAGAAGTGGGGATGTTCACTGATGATTGCACAATGTTCAGCACCATTCGTGATTCCTCAAATACTGAAGCAGTCCATGTCCAAATGCAGAAAGACCTGGACAACATCCAGTCTTGGGCTGACTAGTGGCAAGTAATATTCGTGCCACACAAGTGTCAGGCAATGACCATCTCCAACAAGAGAGAATCCAACCATCGCCCCTTGATGTTCAATGGCATTGCCATCACTGAATCCCCCACTATCAACATCCTGGGGGTTACCATTGACCAGAAATTGAACTGGACTAGCCATATAAATACAGTGGCTACAAGAGCAGGCCAGAGGCTAGGAATCCTGTGATGAGTAACCCACCTCCTGACTCTCCAAAGCCTGTCCACCATCTGCAAGGCACACGTCAGGAGAGTGATGGAATACTTGCCACTTGCCTGGATAACTACAGGTCCCACAACACTCAAGAAGCTTGACACTGTCCAGGACAGAGCAGCCCGCTTGATTGGCACCCCATCAACAAACATTCATTCCCCTCCACCACCGACGCACAGTAGCAACAGTGTGTACCGTCAATAAGATGCACTGCAGGAATTCATCAAGGCTCCTTCGGCAGTTCCTTCCAAACCCATGACCACTACCACTTAGAAGGACGAGGGCAGCAGATAGATGGGAACACCACCACCTGGAAGTTCCCCTCGAAGTCAGTCACTGTCCTGACTTGAAAATGTATCGTCGTTCCTTCACTGTCGCTGGGTCAAAATCCTGGAACTGCCTTCCTAATAGCAATATGGGTGTACCTACATCACATGAACTGCAGTGGTTCAAGAAGGCAGCTCACCACCACCTTCTTGAGGGCAACTAGGGATGACCAATAAGTGCTGGGCCAGCCAAATCCCATGAGTGAATAAAAAAAAAGGTGGTTTGTATGAATAAAAAGGGGTTTCTTTTAAAGAGATGAATTAAATAGTAAAGGGAATCTGCATCCCAACAGCACTGTTATTTGAATTTGGAGCAATCTTGAGGTGTGAAAACTGCAGAGTAATTTAGCAGGTTACTTTTGAATAACTAGGATGCTATCCAAGATAAACAATTTGTTTTGATAAATAAGTGAGTCTTTTTATTTGGATAGAACTTTACACACAGGAGAAAGAGGTTGTTTTAATTTTGATAGTGAAAATTACAGTTCTTAAAAGTTTAAAAATTTGAGGTTTGATTCCCGATAATGTCCTCCGAAGGGAATTTTTATTTTAAAGGGTTTGACAATTGGCGCTTATTCAAATGCTGCAAGCTTTTTGTATGTGTAAGTCTGAGGATATGGGATAGACCATTTAGGACTGAGATGAGGAGAAATTTCTTCATCCAGAGAGTGGTGAGCTTGTGGAATTCGTTACCACAGAAAGTAGTTGAGACCAAAACATTGTATGTTTTCAAGAAGGATTTAGATATAGCTCTTGGGGCGAAAGGGGTCAAAGGATATGGGAGAAAACGGGAGCAGGCCATTGAGTTGGATGATCAGCAATGATCATAATGAATAGTGGAGCAGGCTCGAAGGGCCGAATGGCCTACTCCTGCTCCTAGTTTCTATGTTTCTATGTATAAGTATAAGGAATCTGTAGTTGAGGCAATTGAAGGGTAAGGGGAAATAATACTTAACAATTTACCACAAGATGGACACAAGTAAAGGGAAAGCTGGGAAAAGGCTAAGTAGATGTATTACTAACTATATAACAGGAAGTAAGACCATAGGATTAACACCATGATGACAGGCAAGAGTTAGGCAGCTCCCAGAGAGAGCCACTGTTGGAAGTGAAGATGCTGAGCCATTGAAAGATAGGATAAGAAGGCGCATTGTAAAGTTGCGTAGACAGCTTAAGGAATTGAGGTCCGAGGTGAGACAGCAGCAGGAGAAAGCGGACCAGGAAAGAAGTGAGGGGGGTGGCTCCCCCAGGGTGTGCCAGAATTGAGGGATAAGGTAATGGTGAAGGTAACGCCTGAGAAACCAGGTTTTCACCCAAGTGGATACGACTTTACAAAGTAATAATGATTAGCGACACTTGCACCTGTGTGGATATGAAAAGGAAGGGACGTTGGAAGCACTGGTCGCAATTGAAGCATGTTACTAACTGATCTTATTTTATCTTGATCTTGACCTACCGGTGACAACCGGGACAGTTATTTGTTTAATTTATAGAATGTTAACCGCCACACCAATACTCGTGGGATTGGTAACTCTAGTGGAGGGAACAGGGAATACCACCCGACAAACACCACAGACGGGACTATGGTATACCACAAGCAGTGCGGAGTGTAAGACCCAACATCAGACACTGAACATAACAATAGGAAAGCAAGTAACTTTGCATTGCAGTATGGGTTTACTTAAGTTCGCAGCTTAAGAAAATTTTAGAAAAAGGGCAAAGGATCCAAGACACTCAACTAGGCGCAGACCAAGGCCTGATGTGAACAGTTCAGAGCTTGACCACTGTGCTGGAGGGTCATGTGGGCATTATTAACAAATTAATTGGTATGGGTGAGAACATCTTGGATGATGCAAATAGGAATGATGTCTGCAGTACCTATGGATCACGGGTGCTTGAATAAACATGGGAGAATTTGAGACAAATTCATGAGGGTATGGTCCCTTTATGGGTAACAAATGCACATCTTTTTAACCTTACACGACGCAATTGTGATTTGACCAGTTGCCAGCTCAGGGGCTTAACACGTGTGTATGAAATTGATGCCGAATGTATAGGCATTGTCTTGTTGATACCTGTTATACCCAAGTCAACACCTGGCAGGGTGTTATATAGGGTAAAGAATATAGGGGTAATCAGGGGGAATCATCATGAAAGACATCACAATATACCGCCATATGCAATGGAGATAGAGGGTAGTATGGCTAGTACTTTGTTTGATGGATGCAGTATAGAAGCCACCTCAGTAGTATGTGCTCATCCGATATACGAAACAGAAGAGGCAAGTAGTAGATTTAATACTACAGCCAATTATACAATGGAGACTATATGGGTTGCAAAAGAGCCAACCCACGTTGCATACATGGGTAATGGGAGATGTTATATTAGCACGTGGAACAAGAGTTCCGGTACGGAAACAACTGGTCATGTCCCAAATACATTCATTCAGTGTGCTTACATACACAGGTGCTGGCAAGCGTGGGGAAGGTAGAACTTTTTGAAATATATAAGGGAGGAACAGTTAATGTTCAAGCTGAGGAAAGTGGAAAAGACAACCTGACGCAGCATCTGAGCCAGTTCTCCTATGCTATCCCACTATTGCCATAACACCTCACCCTAAACTGGGATGAGGTCCAACGAGTGCATAGGACATATTATACACTCCAGCAACAGACTTGAGCCTTAAATGACAACATTAGACAAATAGACTCTACCACCTGGTGGGAGGAACTGTGGAATTGGGGATCGAATGTACAGATACATCCATAGATTTGGATTATATTACATGCTCTGGTTATTGCCCAACTGTTATTAATTTTAAATTTAACGTTCCTGATCTATCGCACAAGGAGGTCACACAGGGAATGGCAATGGGGACTTAAAAGTTGGGGCAACAAGGTGTTAAATCAGGGGCCTAAGTTGAAAAGCCGACTAGTACAGATGATCTGACCCAGCACCTTTACAACCCTAAGCTGGATACCTGGCCAGGAAAACAACCCCAGCCTATCCAATCTTTCCTCATAGCTCAGACCCTCCAGCCCAGGCAGCATCCTGGTAAATCTCCTCTGCACCCTCTCCAGTGCAATCACATCCTTCCTATAATGTGGTGACTAGAACTGCATGCAGTACTCTAGTTGTGGCCTAACCAGCACTTTATACAGTTCCAGCATAACCTTCCTGCTCTTCTATGTTTTTGCTAATAAAGGCAAGTATCCCATTTGCCTTCTTAACCACCTTATCTGCCTGCCCTGCTACCCTCAGGGAGCAGATATGCACACCAAGGTCCCTCTGATCTTCAGTACTTTCCAGAGTCCTACCATTCATAGTAATCCCTTGCCTTGTTAGCCCTCCCCAAGTGCATTATCTCACATTTTTCTGGGTTAAATTCCATTTGCCACTGCTCTGCCACCTGATCAGTCCATTGATATCCTCCTGCAGTTTACGGCTATCCTCCCCACTATTTACCACCCTACCAATTTTCGTGTCATCTGTGAACTTCTTGATCATATCCCCTACATTTAAGTCCAAATCATTTATGTACATCACAAAGAGCAAGGGCCCCAGCACTGAGCCCTGTGGAACCCCACTGCAAACAGACTTCCAGTCACAGAAACATCCCTCTACAATCACCCTCTGCTTCCTGTCTCTCAGCCAATTTTGGATCCAATGTTCCATTTTGCCTTGGATCCCATGGGCTCTTACTTTCTTGACCAGCCTGCCATGAGGGACCTTATCAGCAGGCTAAGTGCAGCCTCAGGGAGATCACTTCAACTTTTAAAAATATTAAAAATAGAGAAAAGAAAAATCCCTTAGATGTCCCCTCATGTGACAATGTCACATGAGTTGGGACATGTTCATAATTTCCATCACAACTTTATTACAATTTTTAAAACCTACATGAAACCTCATCCCGCCGCTGGATGAGGTTTCATGTTTTTTCTAGTTGCCGCCGGGGCTCCCTAAGGTTGGACGGGCAGGTCCTTTAATTGCTTAATTGGTCCTGTCAATGGCCTCAATTGGCCATTGACAGGTTGGCGGGCCCGCAGCTTATTTTGCTGCATCCCCGCCTTCCTGAAAATTTAAATGGGGCCCGCCGATGTCATCCCGTGTCATTTTATGCATCGGCAAGCGGGCCCCGCCCCCCAACGGTAAAATTCTGCCCTCTAAGTAATCTATTTACCTTGATACTACTCTCTGATATATCCTCCTTATCATCTAATACTTCTCTACTTCCCACTGCCGGTTTTTTCTACTCTCCTCTCTGAATTTCCCCCCCAGGTTCTCATCCCCTTGCAAACTTAATTTATACCCAACCCAACAGCACTAGCAAAGATCCCCGTGAGGACCTTAGCCCCAGTCTTGTTAAGGTGTAACCCCGTCCTTCTTGTACAGATCCCACCATTTAGTTTAAAAATCAGAAATTGCTGCAATACTCAGCGGGTCAGGCAGCATCTGTGGAGAGAGAAACAGAGTTAATTTTTCAGGTTGATGACTTTTCTTTGCCTCTCCTTGTTCTTCCTCCTAAAATGCATCAGTTCACAATTCTCTGCATTAAACCTCATTGGCAATTGTCTGCCTCTTCGATCAGTCTTTCTGTGCCTTCCTAGACTCTTTCTGGTGGCGTATTGTCATTGGATTAATAATCCAGAGATCCAGGGTAATGCTCTGGGGACCTGAGTTTGAATCTAATCATGGCAGATGGTGAAATTTGAATTCAATAAAAAATTGGAATCAAAAGTCTGATGATGATCACTAAACCATTGCTGATGGTCATAAAATGACCTCTAATATCCTCTTGGGAAGGAAATCTGCTGTCCTTACCTGGCCTGACCTACATGTGACTCTAGACCCACAGCAATGTGGTTGATTCTTAAATGCCCTCTGAATGAGTGCAATTAGGGATGGACAAAATGTGCTGGCCTAGCCAGCGACGCCCATACCCCATGAATGAATTTAAAAAAATCCTCCTCACTATTTATAACTTTGGGCAGGCACCAAATGTGAATGTGTCTCAGATTTGTGCATGCTCGCATGGCCCAGGTTACATCTTCACACACATGCACAGTTCCAAGTGCCCAACGATCTGCTCAGGTCACCAGCTATGATGTCACAGGCAATGTAACTGTGCAGGGACAAGGTGTTTGCCTCCTGCAGATGTGTTGTCAATAAACACAGGCATTATTTTGCAGAAAATGCAAAAGTAAGTGCTTATCATTCATAAAAGAATGAAGTAAAAACATAAATAAATTGGTAACCCTAACTAAAAAGGAAATTCTTCTTACAACTTTGGAGAAAAAGAAACAATTAATACTAAAATACTGGAGACATAATTAAAGCAACCTTGAAGGTGATAACAGGAAGAGAGCCCTGAACATCCGCCCCATGGTTGAGAAGGGTGAAAATCGAGATATCTTCCCTAAAAGAGAACACCTAATGCATCAGCAGATTAGTTTAGCAAATTATTGTTACCAATGGACATAAGAGTGCAGTCAAGCCTGTATGTGTCTGTGAAACCTGAAAAGGATGATTTTTGGACTATCGTTCGGTGACTCAGATCTTAACCTGCCAGTGAGTCCTTCATGGCTGCTAACAGCTGGATCAAATGAGCAGCTGCAACACCCTGATCATGTTATGTGATTGTGAACTTTAGTGGGACTTGTATATTGCCCAGACAGGAAAATCCCCAGCACTGCTAGCAAGTGAATCACCAAATGACACTTGCATCCCAAACAAAGGAGTTCCTCAATGTCATTGACAACTGGGTTACTGACCAATGATATTGTCCTGGGTTAAAATTGGTGACTGTGGGTGCTGATGAAATATTGTGATATTCATGCTAACCATGTAAATGTGCTTTGATTAATGTATTTTCTGAAACAAGATAGTAAGTGTCACCTTGCAAGACATTATGGTCTAGTGGTTGTTTCTATATCAGACTGGAACTGGACTCAAGATCCAACATTATCAATGTTATCACTTCATGTTCTTTTGTATTGGTGGTGATGTATAGTGGCATGTGCACCACTTACATCAAGAAACATTAATTAAATTATTTATAATATGTTCCTTTCACAACAATTTAATTAAGAAATGCTGCTCTTTGAAATGTGGCTTTACTTAAATTGTTTGGCAGGCCATTTTCATTTCCTCTATTGACCATGAGTGGAACATGAGCTATGCTTATTATCAAAGTCAAATGGTTCACTCCCTGTCATTAAGCTATTAAATTTGCATTGCTTTGTTCTGTTGAGTGGCTTAACTTATTATGGTAGTAAATTACCATGCGAGATTGCAGAAAATGACATATTAACTGCTCAACAAAAACTATATATGGCTACTCTAAGTGCATTGCCAGAAGAGGACATTTCAGCCCTTTGTGCTGGAGTGATAACATAGCGATAGCCTCTCATCATCTTTGATAATGTAATTTTAGCTTTGCTTTTAACTGTCATTAACATTGTTGTCATTTTATTTGGCACATTCTATCTTAGAAAACTATTAGTGGTAGTAGGGAGCAGGGGAGGCAGTGGCGTAGTGGTATTGTCACTGGATTAGTAATCCAGAGACCCAGGAGTCCCTGCTTCCACCACGGCAGATGGTGGAAACTGAATTCAGTAAATATCTGGAATTAATAGTCTAATGATGACCATAAAACCATTGTCATAAAAACCCATCTACCACACTCGTGCCATTTAGGGAAGGAAATCTGCAATCCTTCCCTTACCTGGCTGGCCTACATGTGATTCCAGACCTGCTGTGGTTGATTCTTAAATGGCCTGGCAAGCCAATCAGTTGTATCAAACCACTACAAAGCCCAAAAGGAATGAAACCAAACAGACTCTGTGGCATCGAACTAGGCATCCGAAATGACAACAGCAAACTCAGCCCTGTCGACCCTGCAAAGTCCTCCTTACTAACATCTGGGGGCTAATGCCAAAATTGAGAGAGCTGTCTCACAGACTTGTCAAGCAACAACCTAACATAGTCATCCTCACGGAATCATACCTTACAGACAAAGTCCCGATACCACCATCGCCATCCCTGGGTATGCCCTGCCCAACCAATAGGACAGACCCAGCAGAGGTGGTTATAGTCGGGAGGGAGTTGCCCTGGGAGCTCTCAGCATTGACCCTGGACCCCATGAAGTCTCGTGGCATCAGGTCAAATATGGGCAAGGAACCCTCCTGCTGATTACCACGTACCGCACCCCCTGCGCTGTCCCCCCCACCCACTTCCCCTTTAGCTATATGTTGAACATCACTTGGGAGAAGCACTAAGGGTGGCAAGTGTGCAGAATGTACAATAGGTGGGGAACTTCAATGTCCACCACCAAGAGTGGCTCAGTAGCAGCAACACAGAGTGAGCTGGCTGAGTCCTACAGGACATAGCTGCTAGACTGGGTCTGTGGCAGGTGGTGAGGGAACCAATAAAAGGGAAAAACACACTTGACCTCATCCTCACCAATCTGTCTGCCATAGATGCATCAGTCCATGACAGTATTGATAGAAGTGATCACCGCACAGTCTATTTGGAGATGAAGTCTCGTCTTCACATTGAGGATACCCTCCATCGTGTTGTGTGGCACTACCACTGTGCTAAGTGGGATAGATATTGAATAGATCTAGCAACTCAAGACTGGCAACCATGAGGTGCTGTGGGCCATCATTAGCAGCAGAATTGTACTCAACCACAACTTGTAACCTCATGGCCTGGCATATCCCCCACTCTGCCATTACCACCGAGCTAGGGGATCAACCCTGGTTCAATGAAGACTGAAGGAGGGCATGCCAGGAGCAGCACCAGGCATACATAAAAATGAGGTGTCAACCTGGTGAAGCTACAACACAAGATTACTTGTGAGCCAAACAGCATAAGCAGCAAATGACAGAGCTATGCAATTCCACAATCAATGGATTAGATCTAAACTCTACAGTTCTGCCATAGCGAGTTGGGAATAGTGATGGACAATTAAACAACTCACTGGAGGAGGAAGCTCCACAAATATCCCCATCCTCAATGATGGAGGAGTCCAGCGCATCAGTGCAAAAGATAAGGCTGAAGCATTCGCAACAAGCTTCAGCCAGAAGTGCTGAGTGGATGATCCATCTCGGCCTCCTCCAGATGTCGTCAGCATCACAAATGTCAGTCTTCAGCCAAATCGATTCACTCCACATGAAATCAAGAAATAGCTGAAGGCACTGGATAATGCAAAGGCTATGGGCACTGAAAGTATTCTGGCAATAGTACTGAAGGCTTGTGCTCCTGAACTTGCAGCCCCCATAGCCAAGCTGTTCCAGTACAACTACAACACTGGCATCTTCCCGGCAATGTGGAAAATTGCCCAGGTGTGTCCTGTACATAAAAAGCAGGACAATCCAACCTGGGCAATTACTGCCCCATCAGTCTACTCCCAATAAGCAGCAAAGTGATGGAAGGTGTCATCAAGCGGCACTTGCTTAGCAATAACCTGCACACTGATGCTCAATTTAGGCTCCCCCAGGGCCACTCAGCTCCTGATCTTATTACAGCCTTGGTTCAGATACAAACAAAAGAGCTGAACTCCAGAGGTGTGTTGAGAGTGACTGCCCTTGACATCAAGGCAGCATTTGACCGAGCGTGGCATCAAGGAGCCCTAGCAAAACTAGAGTCAATGGGAATCAGAGGACAAATTCTCCACTGGTTGGAGTCATACCTAGCACAAAGGAAGATGGTTGTGGTTGTTGGTGGTCAGTCATCTCAGCTCCAGAACATCACTGCAGGAGTTCCTCAGGGTAGTGCCCTAGGCCCAACCACCTTCAGCTGCTTCATCAATGACCTTCCTTCCATCATAAGGTCAGAAGTGGGAATGTTCACTGATGATTGCACAATGTTCAGCACCATTTGTGACTTCTCAGATACTGAAGCAGTCCATATCCAAATGCAGCAAGACCTGGACAATATGCAGGCATGGGCTGACAACTGGCAAGTAACATTCATGCCACACAAGTGCCAGGCAATGACCATCTCCAACAAGAGAGAATCCAACCATTGCCTTTTGACACTCAATGGCATTACCATTGCTGAATCCCCCACTATCAACAACCTGAAGGTTACCATTGACCAGAAACTGAACGGGACTAGCCATATAAATATTGTGGCTACAAGAGCCAGGCCAGAGGGTAGGGAGTCTGTGGTGAGTAACTCACCTCCTGCCTCCCCAAAGCCTGTCCATCACCTGCAAGGCACAAGTCAAAAGTATGATGGAATACTCTCCACTTGCCTAGGTGAGTGCAGCTCCATCAACACTCAAGAAACTTGACACCATCCAGGACAAAGCAGCCTGCTTGATTGGCACCCCATCCACAAACATTTACTGCTTCCGCTACCGATGCACAGTGGCAGCAGTGTGTACCAGCTACAAGTTGCACTGCAGGGAGTCATCAAGCCTCCTTAAACAGCATCTTCCAAACCCACAACCACTACCATCTAGAAGGACAAGGACAGCAGACACATGGGAACACCACTGCCTGCAAGTTCCCCTCCAAACTATTCACCATCCTGACTTGGAAATATGTCGCCATTCCTTTACTGTCACTGGTTCAAAATCCTGGAACTCTCTCCCTAACAGCACTGAGTGTACCCACACCATATGGACTGCAGTGGTTTAAGAAGGCAGCTCACCACCACCTTTTCAAGGCTAATCAGGGATTGACAATAAATGTTGGCCTAGCCAGCAACGCCCACACCCCGTAAATGAATAAAAATAAATAAGGTTATAACTTAAACATTGCTCTTTGGACGATTGTATAAATCAGCCAAGTATTGTTCCTATGCTTTGTGAAATTAACTGTAAAGAATTTTCTTACTTGTTTTCATTCCTAAGCATCCATAATTCCAAGGGAATTTAGCCCAGTATCAGCATTCATAATCAAAGGATTTCATTCAGACACTGGTTTATCGTAAACTGTTACATTTTGGAGTTTTCACTCTAGATATTTTCCTTGGCTTCAACATTTCTAATCATTTGCACAGGCTAACCACAGGACCCATCTTCCAAAACTGTAGTTTAAAGTATTTATTACCTACTCTCCTAATCTGCAGTTGGTGGAAGAATAAATATTCTATGAGGCCTTGTCTTAGATTATAAACTACAAGACTGTCTGCATTGGAAATGAATAATACTCAGTGCAAGTGGTATATTTATTATAGTTACAAGCATTATTGTTTTCAAAATGTTAGAAAAACAAATGCTTGTGCTCACAAACTGAGCAAATGAGATGTTAAACTGAGGCCCCATCAGGCTGCTTGTGTGGATGTAAATGATCTCGTGGCACTATTTTGAAGAGAAGGAGTTATCCCTGGTGTCCTGGACAATATTTATTCCTCAATCAACACCACAAAAATGGATTATCTGTCGTTATCATATTGTTGTTTGTAGGAATTTACTGTGTGAAAATTATTTGCCAGATTTCCTGCAATGCAACAGGACTACATTTTATAAGTACTTCATTGGCTGTAAAGCACTTTGATACATCCAGTGGTTGTGAAAAGCGCTATTGAAATGTAAGTCTTTCTTCACCCCCAACATACGAGTGAACCTTGAAACGTGGTTGCTTGCATCCTAAAATACCAAAGCAGTTTACCGGGTACATTTCTCTCCAGCACCCTTTGAAGTTTGGGACCTGTAATTGTAGGACAACCATACTTAATCAGACACCTATCAGGATCAGTGAATTATACAAATGACTCTGCACTCAACAGATATTAGCATATTAAACTATCTTCTGTTCCACAAGAACAAGCACAGATGAGTGCCTAAAACATATAGGTTGTTGTGCACATTCTCTGCAATTTGATGAATCAGCTAATAGTTATTCTTAACACCTATGTATAATGATCAGCAAGGAAGTATCCAATAAATAATCCACCATGAACAAAAATGCTTCCTTTTTGAAACAACCTTCTGGGGTGTGGAGAACAACAGGTTAATGTTGATAACTCTGTGTGCATGTAGCTTAAAGATAGAACTGATAGAGAAGTGACAGGAAGCTGTGAATAAAATCTTCCTTTTATTAGAAGGCTCAGTGCAGTGACCTGTACTCTGAAGTGTGAGACAGAGAGAAAGAAGAAAGAAACAGGTGTCAGTCTGATCTATTACGGTAATCAAGAAAGTGTTTAGCAAGTTGTCAGGTTTACAGGCTCACTTATATAAAATTCAGCGTTCTTGAGTTTGACAGCTATTTCCTCGGATATCAACCTGAGTTTATCTAGATTATTAGAGTTTACCTAGTGTTCACATAAAACCTCAATTTGCAACCCTTTTTATGGATCACAGAGCAGCTGGGGCCTTGTAAAAATACTTTTCTCTACTTAATGGAAAACACTGGTCTTTCCTGTGGCCATTACGCCTTATCTTGAAAGTCACATCAGATCTAAAATCTGATCTCTGCAATGCAATTTATTTGAGCTGTTTTGTACATACCAGCTCCTCCTGATGAAAGTCAAACCCACACTGGGACCAAAACACCTTTCTTAGCTGCTTCATATCCTCCAGAAGTCACCCCACTTTACTGTCTCATTCTGCTTGACAACCACAGATGGCAACATTTTAATTAAGATTAGTAGCAACAGATGGCTTTTCTCTACAGTATGCCAAATGGAACCATGATATATCCCACCAAGAGGAGGTAGTTTTTGTAGAACACTCAATTTGTAAATTGTGGCAGCAGGACTGTGACTTTTTGAAGTTATCCGCTTGCCTCCATAGTAACCCATGGTAATCTCCATAGTAATCTTGATAAACTGAAGCTGATACCCCAGGAAACAGCAACCATGAGGCTTTCTATAGCAAATTTGTCATTTTATTTTAATAATCCAATGTTTTGAGGGATGGATTGCCAGGACTTGGGGGGACTTCAGGGCACAAATAAAACAACACTACTCTGCTGTACCAGTCTGACATTTTTCTCACACCAAATGATCTCCGTAAGATCAAGGCTCCCTAGGACTTTTACACCCAGCAGAGAGCTGAGGCTTTCATCCCAACAGCCTGGACCAGATTTGAACCTCAGTCTCAGAGGTGAAATGTCAGTGTCTAACCATCAGCATAATGAGTTCCATTTTATTTATATACCATACATCATCTATAACAGTCCAGGCTTTTTCAACATAGTATTGATGGTAATTCAGTGAAATGAATGGACGACAATCGAAGATCTGATCAGAAAAGTGACAGCAATATTTATATTTGCCATGCTAATGCTGCACAGGGTATTTGAAACCAAAGAGTAAGAACAATTAATGTATTTTGACAGCACATATTAGCACCATGTAATTTGGTAATACAAAATTTGAGTCTGAAAAAGGAGACACCATTTGTTGAAGCTTTTCATCTTACATTCATCAGGATAATTCGCAAGAACACCAAATGTAAAGGGAACAATGATTTATACTGTATGAGAAGCGAGTACTGATTGGTTGGCAAGTGGACCCTGATTGGTAGAGGCATTGCCAGAGTTTTGTTCTTTGCAGACAGAAAAAACATGTACATCATTGTGCCTGTTTCTGCTTAACAAAATAAGTGACAGTTATTCACTGCTTCATTCCTCAGGGCAATACCTTTACCAATCAGAGTCAAACTGCTGGTTTAAATTTCAAACAATGTTTGGCAGTTAACTGTCAATCACCATAAATTGGTGCACGCTCCATGGCAATGCCTCTACTAGTCAGGGCCCACTTGCCAACCAATCAGCACTCTCTCCTCATTATTGTGAATTGTCCTGATGAATGCAAGATGAAAAGCTTTGATAAAAATGGTCTCTTTTTTTCAGCGACACTATGTAATTGTTTGACATGCATTCTTTACACTTTATTCATCCGATGAAAGGTCACAAACTGAAATGTTAGCTCTGTTTCTCTCTCCACAGATACTGCCAGGCCGGCTGAATATTTCCAGTGTTTTCAGCTTTTATCTCAGTTTAACATCTTATTTGAAAGACAACACCTCCAGCAGTGTAACACACCATCAGTAACCTGTATTGAGGTACCAACCTGGATTATGTACAAAAGCAAAATAATTCAGCTGCTAGAAATCTGATGCCAAAACAGAATATGCTGATAATACTCAACAGGTAAGGCAGCATCTGTGGAGAGAAGCAAAGTTAATGTTTCAGGTCATGATGGCCCTTCAACAGAATACAGATTATGCACTCAAGTAACTGGTATGAGGATTTGGACCAACAACCTTCTGTCTCGGAGATGAGAGAGCTACCACTGAACTACAGCTGATGTACATTTGAAGCATCCTATTGGGTTACTTATTCATTGTCTTTGACAGATCATCTAAGGTTGCAATTATGTTGCAGATACTTGGTTCAACCTAATATTTTTGAAGTCTAATGCGCTGTCTGCAGGCTGGAGTTATATTATTAGCTACACATTTCTCCAGGTAATAACAGGATGAGCAACAAAAGAACTGTGCATTTGTTTAGAAGCACGCAGAGACCCCTGTTACCCAAGCAGCTAGTTTTTAATGTTACCTAAGTATGGCAGGAGGCTTTGTTCTCTGATACTGTTAAAAAGATGCTGTATGAAATGTTAAACATTCCCAGATGATCCATTAAATAGTTTTACAATGAGGCTTTTCTCCAGTTATTGTGGCTGATGTGAACTCAAATCAGTGTGGGACAGGCTCCTGGTGCACAGACACCAAAATTATACTAATATTTTCATCTAAATTAGCAAATCAAGCCACTTTCAGCAAGTGGCAGTATAACTGCAGTCTTATATGTCTATAATTGTGAGCTGTTCCTCTGTAAATCCTTTTTTGTCTGAACTACCCAATGGGAGGACTTGGATAATTTATCCTGCTATCAATAAGTACATTTAAGATGTGAATAACAGCTTACTGGAAATAAGTGTTTAGACTCGATTGGATCAAAAAAATGTGTTCCTGAGATAACTGTGTTATTAAGCATACAATGATGACAATATTTTTTTCTATGTGCTGGCACGCATTTTAATTTTAACTTTAATGCCTTGATCACTGAATGCATTCTAAATCTTCCCATTTTCTTCCTTTTTCTGTTGACGTGATGGAAATGGCTGAACAATGTTTGTGTATGTTATCTGTTGAGCTATTCTGACAAGACACGTCTAACAGTGGTACACAATAGGTTTGCTTCTCAGTGAAATAATGGCTGTTCTGGCAGAGCAATTTATCACAAAGAAGGAATACCAAAATCAGACAGCTAACTGCCCTGTAGCTGTTGCTTAGGGATGAAGGAAAGTCATCCAATAAGTCATACAAAATTTGCAATGTCTCTTGGCAATATAATTTTTTGTACTAAGCTATTACCTGTTTTGAATAAGGCAAAATAAAATCCGAGATAAGTGTATGAATAGTTTTTTTCTTTCACTTTTTTTCATTTACGTTCTTTGGAAGCCACTCATTGAATTAAAACGATCTTCTCTTCAGTAACATAAAGTACATTTTTTGACGACAGGCAACAGCAGTTCTTTCATGTTCTCTCTCATCAAAAGCAGTTCAGTACAGAATCAATAATTTCAGTTGGTTGAAAGATAGGGATCACACCCATGACAGGACCTTCGTTCCACATACTATGTTTGTTAGCCACAAAGGCACCACTTAAATATAAGCAACTGCATGCAAGGTTAAAGGTTAGGTTCACAAGCATCAATCACCTTCAGATTATCCGAACTGCTGCAACTGAATCCTTGATGTTATATAAAGCAAGGTAGTAAGGAGAAGGACTGAGGGTAAAAATAAAAATATAAAGAGTTGAAGGACTAAAGCTCTATTTACCCAATATCAGACAAAATAATCACGATGAAAGGGCCTAAATCTTAATACTGGATATTCCCAGCACATTGCGCTTGAGGATGTGGGAGGAGTTTAAGAGTTTGCAAAAACCTTAGGGCAAGTTTATGTTGCAAATTGATATCCATTAGGGCTACCATAACAACTCATTTAACTTTGGATCCTGTAATATGCATTAGTGGTAGAGAAACTATATAAGAGCTTTCAGCAAAATAAATGAACTAGAAGAAATGTGGTTGATATCGAGAAGTTGCATTTCTCCTTGCTGGAGAGTGAGGCAGAAGACTAGGACTCTAAAATGCTTTCCCAAACTTGTCCTTGTCATTATGTTGACGATAGAAGAACTACACATATTTGTCACATTTGAATAAATGACAACATGAGGCAATATTTGGATCTAATTTAAATTCTTTCCCTGATCAAAAGTACTCAAATATTCACATGGCTTTCAGCTTGAATGATTGAATTACAAATGATGGTGGTCTAGTATGCTGAGCTTTAATTAGAAAAGACAGGCACAAAATACATGTGGCCTGGCTCTTTGGTGCAGGAACAGTGATTCACGCCCTGCCCGTGCCCTTTACAGATGAGCTGGGTAAGGCACAAAACACTCTACCCATTTATCATTCCCAGGATTGTAGTGTGATCACGAGTGACTACCACACAGCCCCATTTTAATGCAGGTATCCTCTGCACACTCCAAGGGGCCAAGTAGCATTAAACCATGGGCAGAATATTGCGCTCGTCGGGCGGGTGTGCACCCAACCTGAACGACTGTAAAATAGCACGTTATATATCGATCGGTGGGCGTGCGCGGGAGTTGCAGCACACCCGCTAACAATTAAACGGCCAATTAGGACACTTAAGGAACTAATTGACTTGAATTATTCGCTGCCCGTGCAACTGTTCGGTTGGCGGGCAGGTGAAAAGGCCAAGCAGCCTTTGCATTTTTGGCGAAATCTCATCCACAGGTGGGATGAGGTTTCGTCCAGTGATTAAAAAAAAAACTTTTTGCGCTCATATTTCACATGTCCCTGCTCATGTGACGGAGTCACATGAGGGGACATGTTTTCATTATTTTTAAATCGTTTATTTATATTGATAAAAACTTTCAGCTCCCTGAGTCAGTTCTGTGCCTCAGGGAGCTTTTACTGCATGCACCCGCGCGCACACACGAACATCAGCGCTCGTGCTCCTGCCACCCCCACCCCAGAAGTGCTGTGCGCTGCAGTGCACGATTCATGCTGGCTGGCCATTAATTGACCAGCCAATGTGAAACCCATGACGGGGCCCAATCGCGGCTGGTCAGCTTCACGACCGCTCTCGGGCCCTCCCACCGCACCAGCCCAACGAGGGCAAAATTCTGCCCCATGTTTCCCTTTTTAAAGTCCCAGTCCCAGTAAAAGGGAAGTTGCAGGAATACACTGAAGCTGCTAGATTATTTTTGCTTTTTCCTCTTCAAGAACAAGCAATGGCACACCGAGGAAAGAAGAGGGATCCCCAGTTTAGTGATGCTGCACTGAACTCATTTGTTGAAAAGTCGAGGCCAGAAAGGAAGCCATGAAGTGGACTTGGTCAGAATGGGTAAGTCCTGATGTCTGGACCAAAGGGGGGCCCGAGTGTGCAATAGTGGGCAGGGAGCAGGACTGGCTTGGCAATTCTCCTGGAGGCAACATGATAATTGGCAGTTTCCGGGCCTGCCATCCAATTAAGGGTTCTCCACGCTGCTGGCCCAACCTTGGGCTGGAAACTCTGCAGCCTCAGCACTACCACTGAGAGAGGTTGCCACTGCTGAGGCGACAAGGATAACAAGATGGCACCTTCATTTTGAGATGTCTTCGCTCCCTTGCATGTCCTCCCTTGGAAGACACTTGAGTTTTCTGATGGAGTCAAGCAGGCAGGCCCTGGTGTTGGGAGGGGGAACATTTCCAGTGGTGGTGTAGGGGCTGCCGGGGCAGCCATTGCTGCTGGAGGCTCCCTCCTTGGGCTTTGAAGTCTGCGGCTCTAATGGCTCCTCCTGGGAGGCAGCAAGGAGGCCGCCTCCATGCTGCTGGCATCCTTCCCACAATGCATGGGGGCCACTCTGTTACTAACAAAATGCCAGTATGGGAAGATGCTCCTCAATTGGACCGAAAATTGGTGGGTGCCATTTCCACTGCTGGTAGATTTCCTTGGAATGGTACTGTGTTGGGGAGCCATTCTGATGCTGCTCCCAGCATTTGACTGGTCCCCTAACTCTTAACCTGCCACCTGAGCTGGGTAGGGGAAGGGGGATGGTGGGTGATGAGTAAAATCTTACCCAAAGTCTCCAGCAGGGCCAGGATGCACTCAAGATTAACTCTGCAAAGAGAATGGGAGCAGATAGTGATGGGTGTGAATGCTCAGACATGGCAGCAGTGCAGCAAAAAGTTTAATTACTTCACTCGTGCGGTCAAGCTGAGCAAATGCATCAGCACACCGTATCTCAGACCCACCACACCACACACCTCTCAGACTTCTCAATATACTGCACCTCCATCACTCACCCAGCAGAAAACCCCGCCACTCAGGACTCACCCTTAACATGCTTACACTACACCTCACCCACACGGACTTACCAATGCTGCCAGGCCCACTGCCACCTCTTGCTGCCTCCGCATTCTTCCAGCTACTCAGCTATGGTAGGTACATCACCCAAACACACTGATGTACAGTCATTGACATTCTGTCCTTACTCTTGCAGAAGAATGTCCCACACAAGTGTGAGAGCCAGAGGAGTGGTGGAGGGTCCACTAAGCATCCATCCCTTCAGCGCCCTTCAGCAGGATCATGGACACTGTTGTAGGGTGGCCAAGTTGAGCTATTAATGATAGAGTTGAACTGCAGACACTTCTTGGGTGGAAACATTAAGGGCAGAATTTTGCCCTCGTCAGGCAGGCTTGGCGAAGCTGGCCACCGGGAAGCCGACCGCTGCCCGTGATCGGGGCCCAACTGCGATTCCATGCTGGCTGGCCAATTTTAACGCCTGCCCAGCATGAAATGCGTGCTTCAGTGCTTAAGCTGCCTGCGTGGGGAGTGGGGGGGGGTGGGGACCGGGGGTCGGAGGAGGGCGAGCACACAAGTTTGCGCATGCGTGCAGTTGCGCGCAGGAAAAGCTCCCTGAGGCACAAAGCTACCTCAGGGAGCTGAAGGTATAAGAGGAGAGCGTCAGGGTGGCATTGGCACCAATCAACCTGCTGTCCTCTGCGCTCCATGTGCTTGCGCCTCCTTGCTATGGAAAGTTTGACCGTGTGGTGCCTAATGTGATGTAGGCAGCATTTGGCCAAGAGAGTCGGAGAGGGGTGGGGGTCAGGCCTAGCATCTTTGTGTGTGTGTTTGGCAGCAGCAGGGTGAGAAAACACTGGAGCCCTGTAATGTCCCACTCTGGTTGGGGTGGGCCGTCCATGAGGAGAGCCCAGGTACAATTAGCACGAATCAATGCTCTTCTCTCCTTTTCAGGAGAAGAATACACATAATGCGGCTGAGCGGATGAGGACTGGCGGCGGGCTGGCACAGTTAGTAATTCTCAGCCGCTTCGAGCAGGAGGCCTTAGATTGGAGAAGGCGCCATATGCCCAGGTCCACCGGTGTTGGTGAGGCTGGGGTGCTTCAGGCAGGTATGTTTGCCCAGCACTGAGGTCACCATTGTTCTCCCAACAGCCATGGTAGTGCTGAATGTTCGGTGATTGAAGTTTGCAACATGGCTTGACCATTGCTTATGGAAGGGTGAGCGCATAATGATCCAGGGGACAGGGATACACATTGACATTCTCTCCACGTTAACTGATCCAATGTCCTTGTTCTTCCTTTCAGCATCAGCGGAGCAGGGCCAGGTGGAGAAGCAGCAGAGGTCCCCTCTCACACCTGAGGGCCCTGAAGTCACAGACTCACTAGCGTCACACCATCTCTGCCAGGCAGGCACCAGCGCAGACACTAGTACCTCGGTGGGAATTAGAACATTGGCTAGTGTCCCGAGGCACAGTGGTGAGGGCACTTCACAGTCGCTGACAGACAGTGCCCATGGCGCCAGCAGTCGGAGGACTACAGGGGACCAGGCACATGCTCAGTTGGTGGCTGATGACGTGCCTCTGGAGTCATCAGTGATGCAGCAAACGCAGGAAATGTGGCCGTGTGTGCGGGAGCATCTGGGGAGATACATGAGGCTATGCTTGGTGTCCGTGGGGAGGAGTCTATAAGACCATAAGACATAGGAGCAGAAATTAGGCCATTCGGCCCATCGAGTCTGCTCCGCCATTCAATCATGGCTGATAAGTTTCTCAACCCCATTCTCCCACCTTCTCCCCGTAACCTTTGATCCCCTTACCAATCAAGAACCTATCTATCTCGGTCTTAAATACACTCAATGACCTGGCCTCCACAGCCTTCTGTGGCAATGAATTCCATAGATTCACCACTCTCTGGCTAAAGAAGTTTCTCCTCATCTCTGTTCTAAAAGGTCTTCCCTTTACCCTGAGGCTGTGCCCTCGGGTAGTATGTGCGGACTATCGCTGATGCAATGAGCCTCATGGCCGAGCGCCATGCGTCCCCCATGGAGAGAGTGGTGACTGTCATGGAGAGCCTCCGTCAGGGGACCAATCAGGGCCTCTTGGGGATGTGCACGGACCAGCATGCCCTCACATCAGCATTGACCTCAGCTGGTCAGTGCCAGTGTGGGAGATGGTCTGGGCACCAAGTTTCCCAGCTCGGTGCCCATCCATCCACAGTGAGCAGGGAGGTCCGAAATGACCTCAAGTCGGCGCAGCAGTTGCCTGTCGTCTCTGCAGGCACCTCTCAGGGCGCTTCAGATGAGGGCAGCAGCTCCTCCGCCGCTCTGCCAGTGACCGTTGCATCCGGTGAGGCTGTGACGACAGGGGAGATACCAGCTGTGGAACTGGTGGGGCCATCACAGGCTCCACGGGCCAGAGGACGACCACCAAGGTCACTGAGGCCAACAGGACAGCAGAATCAGCAGACTGTCTCAGATGCCACTCCCAGCGAGGGGACGGCACCAAGACATAGCATCTGAAAATGTAAACATAAGGCACCTTAGGCACACCCCGGGTTTATCACTGGTGCTTTTGTGTCGGCCCACAATGAGGTCTTTATGAGTTGGTGTGATTTTTAACACCTTTTTCATTTTGTTTCATTAAGTTCCTTTGGTTGTAATGTTAAATTCAGACAAGTCACCATGGCTGAGGGTGCCTTTTTCTTCTGCAGGTGGATGGTTTCCATGAGTGATTTGTGGGACATTCAGCTTTATTAACAAGACCCTTAGTTAATGTTCCTATCCAGGCAGATTTTGCGCTTAGGTATCGAGTATGGAGCCTGGTTCGCCCTGGAGGTCCATATGTGGTGTGCTAGCTGAAGGTTCGTTGGATTAAAGCCTCCCGGGTGTTCCTGCCTACCTGGAACATGCCTGGGTCAGTGTCTACCCCCTCAGTATTTCCCTGTGCGTGCTCATCCTCGGACTCACTACAGGACTCATTGTGTGCAGCCATAGCCACTGTGTCTACATCTTCATCTTCCACAGCGTCCCCCCTTTGCAGCGCAAGATTGTATAGAGTGCAGCGTGCAACCACTATCACCGACACATGATCTGGGGGGTACTGGAGTGCGCCCCCTGAGCAGTCCAGGCATTGGAAGCGCATCTTGAGAAGACCAATGGTTCTCTTCACCACAGCCCTTGTGGTGCCCTGGCTCCTATTGTACCGCTGCTCAGCTTCTGTTCTTGGATGGCGGAGAGGCATCATGAGCCACCTTCTGAGGGAATAGACTCACCTGGCAGCCATCCATCAAGCCGGGCTGGAGAACGGAAGAGCCCCGGCACCTGGGAGTGTCTGAGGTTGTAGGCGTCATGGGAGCTGTCAGGATACCTTGCACAGACTTGTAGAATCAGCAACCTGTGATCGCACACTATCTGCACGTTCATGGAGTGGAAGCCCTTCCTGTTGACGAAGGCACCGGGCTCATCTGCTGGCGCCTTGATGGCCACATGTGTACAGTCCATTGCACGCTGGATGCGGGGGAAACCAGCAATGGGTGCGAAGCCTCTGGCTCACTGTGTCTGGCTGGCCTCGTCCCAGCGGTAGTGGATGAAGGTCAATGCACACCTGTCTGTAACCTGCTTGACACAAGTGTGGACAGATGATTGGGGCACACTTCAAAGATCACCCATCGAGCCCTGGAAGGAGCCACAGGAATAGAAGTTGAGGGCAGCTGTGACCTTTAGAGCCACTGGCATGGGATGTCCACCCACATAGTTAGCGGAGATCTCAGGACCAATCATCTGACAGATATAGTTGACTGTCTCACTTGAGAAACAGAGCTTCCTTCGGCACTGCACCTCAGGCATATTGAGGTAGCTGCTTCGCCGCCTGTATACCCTGGCAGCAGGATAGTGGCGACTTCTGCGGCCCCTTCCACCTTGGACTATCTCTTGGTCCTGCATCCCTTGTGCCTGCACCTGTCCTCCCAAAGGTGGCTCCCCTGGAGGCTGAATGTGCACTCCTGGCCTTCTCTCCATTATAACCACCCCCCTTCCTCCTCAGATGAGGTGCCTCCAGTGGAGAGTTCAGCTCCCATTCCCAGGCTAAGGGAAGGTTTCCTGAAACCTGCAGGCCCAAAAAAGATTCCTCACTGCAGAGTGCTGACCTGAAGGTTGTGAGTCCAGACCAAGCAGCTGGTATGCGTTTTGAAGTATTGCAGATCACACAAGCAAGTATCAGTAACTTTGAAAAAAACAATATTTGACAGAGCACACTCGCGACCCCACTGAGCCCTCTTATCCTGCCCGTGGATGAGGTTTATACAAATGTGTCCTACCCGTCTGCTCGTTGCACCCGTGCACCGACACGAAGATCGCACGGGCACCGAAAAAGCACCATTAATTGGTGCCTCATGGTCCTTAAGTAGCCTGTTAATTAATGGCGGTCATGCATCAGATATCGTCATGCGCCCGCCCAAAAAAATATCGTGATGACACGCGGTGATGTCGGGACGCTCGCCTGATGTCACTGTGCGCCATTTTATATACGTGCGGTTCTGTATCCTCAACTCTTACAGGAACATCAGACATGTCAGTCCTAGGTTGAGTATCCTCAACAGGAAATGCAGACCCGGTCATGATCACTGGTGGAACCAAATCTTGGTGATTTGTCTCTCTCTTTCTCAAATGGTCCACATGTTTACTGATGATCCGGCCTTCCACCTCCACATGGTACGATAAAGGTCCAGTCACTGCACTTATTTTTAAAAAATTCATTCATGGGATGTGGGCATTGCTGGCTATGGCAGCATTTATTGCCCTGATTACCCTTGTTCAGAGGGCATTTAAGAGTCAACCACATTGCTGTGGGTCTGGAGTCACACATGATGGCAGATTTCCTTTCCTAAAGGGCATTAGTGAACCAGATGGGATTTTACAACAATCAGCAATGGTTTCATGGTCATCATCAGACTTTTAATTCCAGATATTTTACTAAATTCAAATTTCACCATCTGCCATGGTGGGATTCAAACCCGGGTCCCCAGAGCATTACCCTGGGTCTCTGGAATACTAGCCAGTGACAATACCACTATGCCAGCACCTCCCTGGTAACCACTTTGGTCCTTCCCCGAAGTTCTTCATGTATGCCAGCTCTCCCACAGTAAATTTCCTCTTGCGACTATGCCAGTCTTGTCTGGTTTTCTGGCTTCCTTGACTCCATTTCATCTTCTCCTCTAAATTCGGCATTATTAAGCTCAATCTTGTCCTGAAACGGTGTTTCAACAATAACTCTGCAGGTGTGACACCTGATTTTGTGTGAGGGATGGTCCTGTAATGAAAAAGAAAGTGTGCTAGTTTGGTTGCCAAGAAATCATCAGTTAGCTTTCTCATGCCTGCCTTGAACATTTGAGCTGCTCTTTAGGCTAGCCTGTTTGAGGAAGGGCGGTACGGTGCAGCTTTCATATGAGTGACACCATTGAGGCTGATAAACTGTTAAAACTCAGCACTCGTAAATGCCATGCCGTCATAGGAAACGATTACTTCTGGTAGTCCATGAATGGCAAAACTCTGATGTAGTTTCTCAATTGTAGCAGCCGATGTTGGTGACTTCACCTCATATACATCCAACCATTTTGAATGGGCATTGACAATGAGCAGAAACATTGTTCCCTGGAAAGGTCCAGCATAGTCGATGTGTAACCGCACCCAGAGTCTACCCGGCCACTCCCGTGGGTGTAATGGAGCTGTCGCTGGCAAACTTTGCAGTTGCTGACATTGCACACAGTGCTTTACTAAACTTTCTATTCCACCACCCTTTCCAGACCACCACAGATAGCTGCGTGCTGTGGTCTTCATTCGGGAAATTGCTGGAAGAGCACTGTGTAGTTCAATTAAAAGTGGCTCCCTTCCCTTTGGAGGAATTATCACTCGAGCTCCCCACAATAAGACGCCATCCTGCCTGGTTATTTCATGTCTTCTGTTGAAGTACAGTTTCATTTTGTCAGATACAGGCTCCTGTGGCCAACCATGTAGCACTTGTTCTCGTACTTGAGATAGGACTGGGTCGCGACTTGTCCAGTCTCTGATCTGTTGAGCATATACCGGCGAGGAATCTAAGAAATTTAACAGCAAAACAAGTTCCTGTGGAACTGGGGCATACTCATCATTTTCTTGTAAAGGCAAATGACTAAGGGCATCAGCGTCTGAGATTTGATTGCCAGGCCTATGTACGGAAGTGTATCCGTATGCTACCAGAATTAAAGCCCATCATTGTATTCTTGCTGATGCTATGGGTGGCATAGCCTTGTCCTCACTAAACAATCCTAGCAATGGTTTGTGATCTGAAATTATTGTAAAATGGCAGCTGTGTACTTACTGGTGAAATTTCTTGACACCAAAGATGATGGACAGGTCTTCTGTTTCTATCTGCAAATATCCCTTTTCTGCTGTGGCGAGCGTTCTTGATATGTAACCTATTGGCCGTTCTGTGCCGTCGTCCATCCGATGAGCGAGCACTACTCCCACTCCGTAGAGAGATGCGTCACATATCAGCACCAATTCTTTTGCCTGGTTATAATGCAGTAATAGATTAGATGAGTGCAACAATTGTTTCACCTTTATGAAAGCTTCTTCTTAGGGCATCTCCCTAGACCAACGTTGGTTCTTTTTGAGTAGAGAATACAGGGGGGGCCAGCCCTATAGACAAATTGGGTAAGAACTGCCCATAATAGTTGATCATTCCTAGGAATGATTTGAGCTCTGAGGCATTCTTTGGCACAGGTGCCTCACTTATGGCTCTCACTTGCTCCTCAAATGGGTGGAGGCCCTGTGAATCTACCCAATGACCCAAATAGATTACCTTCCTCACTTGGATCGTGTACTTTTCTTTTCTTAAATGCACTCCAGCTTGCAAGAAATGCTTTAAGACTTCTTCTAAGTTTGCCATATGCTCTTTTGCAGTGAATCCTGTCACCAATACATCATCTAAATAGACTACAGCCTGGGGCAGTCCCTTCAGTAAGCTTTCCATTGTTCTCTGAAAGATGGCACAAGGAGGAGACACCGAAAGGCAATCGTGTAGATTGGTACAGCCTTTTGTCGGTATTAATTGTGACAAATTCCCGGGAGGGATTATCCAACTCTAGTTGTTGATAAACATGACTCATGTCAAGCTTTGTGTACATTGTCCCTCCTGCCAGCTTGTCATACAGGCCTTCGATTTTTGGAATGGGGTGCCTGTCTAGCTTAGCTACTTTATTAATCGTCAGTTTGTAGTCTCCACAAATTCGGACGCTTTGGTTGGGTTTAAGGACGGGGACTATGGGTGCTGCCCATTCTGAGAACTGAACAGGTTGTATAATGCTCAGTTTCTCTAGTCTGTTCAGTTCAATGTTGACTTTTTCTCACAGGGCATATGGCACCGGTCTCACCTTCATGAAGCGAGGTGTTGCTTCCGGATCCACTTGAATCTTGGCCTGCAGGCCCTGGATTTTCCCCAGTTCATTCCTGAAGACGGAGGTGTACTTTCTAAGTAGCTCTGGTAGCCCACTTGCTCTCAACTGGAAAATTTCAGCCCATTCTAACTTAATCTCTTTTAACCAATTTCACTGCAGGAGGTTTGGCCCTTCACCTGCTACCACTATCAAGGGTAGCTTTGCCGATTGGCTTCCAGAATGGACAGTTACTCTGCATATGCCTTTTACTTGAATGTCTTCAGCTGTATCTGTTTTTAGCTTGGCGGCTGTTCCATCTAAACTTAATTGATGTTACCCATTATTCAGATATCTGAAGGTATGTTCCCCAATTACTGTAGTGGAAGTTCCCATGTCCACTTCCATTCTAACAGGTTTGCCATTTACTTTCACTGTGACAAATATTGGTTCTGTCTTTCCAGTTTTCAGATTAAACAATGAGTAAATGTCTGAATTTGTTGTTTCAGGCTCTTCTACATTGTAGATTTCATTGGGCTTCTTCTTTCGTTTACAAACCTGCTTGAATCTTTCCTTGCGCTGCCTCATTATATGTCCATTTCTGTGACAATAGTAGCATTTGGCTTTTTTAAATTGCCAACCACTAAAAGGCAGATTGTTTCCACCTCTACTAAAATTATTCTTCACTGTCACTGCTAAGTTATATTTTTTTAGCCTTCAGATAGCAGGGGCTATTTCCCACTTCTCAGCAGAGACTTGCTTTTTGCGCCTCTTTCGGCTGAAGTTTCCCACCTAATGTGGAGGACGGCGCCATTTTGCGTACCCTGTATTGCTTTTCAATTTCTTACTGCGCTTTCCATGGACAGTGGTATCTCTGGCACCTTCTTGAAATCCCGATTCACTCCGGACAATAATCTTTCCTGAATAGCGTCCTCTTTCACACTACACACTTAACAATCTCTGAGTATGTTGTTCAGAGTTGTACCGAACTCACAATGTTCCATTAGCTGCTTCAGATTTGCCATGTAGCACGCAATTGTCTCATCCGGGACTCTATTTTGCGAATTAAACCTGAACTGAGGATTTGGGTTGAAAGTGTCCCTTCGTGGGGTCCACCAATTCATCAAAATTCTTCGAATCTGGGGCACTGGATGCCAAACTTCAAATCAGGTTTTGCTCCCACAAGTACTGAAGAGGATTGCTTGCCTCTTCTCTTCCCCTGTAATCTCATTCGCTTGAAAACGTGAGGTGTTCTAAGTATTGAGACCAATCATCCGTGGCTGGTTCAAAAGGATCAATGCTCTCAAATTGTGGCATTTTGAGATGGGATAACTTCTTCAATTCTAAAGGAGCTTGCTTCTTACAATCACTGGGTGAGGTACAGTGCAAATTTCTTTCTAACTCGATTTCTTCTGTTCAATTCTGTTTTATCCTCGTTACCAGTTTGTTGTAGTGTGACCGAGTTGAGCTATTAATGATAATGACAATGATAACCACCCACATCTTGGATGGAAACATTAAATTTATTTACAATATACTCAGCAGCAACTATAGGTGTGCTTTCAACTCCAACTCTAACTCTACACTGACTGCTGAGGTAGCCCGTGCTACTCTCCTATTGGTTACTACAGATCATGTGATCTTGCCTAATGCATATTATTCTTAAAGGTATATTACACACTAAATAAAACCATAATTACTACCAGTAGCAGAATCATCTGGTGCTGCTGACGTCATCCTGGATGTTGGTAAGTTGCTGCCTTATGCACCTTCTCCTCTCATTCCTCACTCTCACCTTCAAAGGCACCATGAATTAGAAACTGCACATGGAGTGACTATGACCTCCTAATTTCCTCTCCATCTCTGCCACCATTGCCCCTACACTCCTCTTATGCTTTCGTGCTTTCAGATAGCCAAGAACTGTTGGCTACGCAGCCCCTGCAGAAACAAGCGGAGGGGTGAAAGGAGGTAGAGAGAGCACTGAGGAAGAAGTATCATTGCTCAATTTAACACTCACCACCAATAGCTTAGACACTGGTACTGCGTGAATGTTAGATGCTAGTTTGGAGTTGAGTTCTGCCTATGGTGAGTCACCAGGCATGAATGAGTTGCAGCAGTCAGCTCATGTGTGAATTCACCAGCGGGTGAGGTCACACACCAATTATGCTCTAGGGGAAACAGATAGAGACCTTGTTGTGGGGAGACTACAAGGAAATGCCGATAATGAACCACAGTGAGCTGCTTGGGGCATTTGCAGGCCTGTCAAAAAGCCTCCAGGAACTGGTAGGAGCACTGCACCAGTCATTGTGAACAGCTTTGAGTTCATTCTTTCCACCATGTACCTGGTGGACATCTTCATGGCAGCACTGCCAAACTGATCCATGATGGAGTCTCTGCTGGCCGCTGTCTCAGCTTCCACTGCAGCACAGGCAGAGTCTCAGTGTATCAGTGAGATCCCTGGCTGCAGGCACCTAGGTGCAGACAGCTGCCATTGTGGATCTCTGTGCTCAACGAGGTATGTAGACTCACAGTAAGTCCAGTAATTTGGAGGATTGTTGAGGTGCCGCTCCATGCAAGTGGCAGAGGCACCTTGGAGAGTGAACCTGCTCTCTTCTCCTAGGATGACAGCATTTGTGCTCCTACAACTGCCACTCCACCATTGCCCTTGCTGTGGCCTCTCAGCGAGCAAGTTCAGATGCTGCCACCCATTTGCTGAGGTGGTGCAGTACAAAGCTGGGCTCTCAAAGTCCAGCATGGCTTGAGGGTGCCTTCCAAGGCCACCTGCAGACTCCCCAGTGACAGTCAGGAAGCTTCCACCAGCCATGCTGCAGTAACTGGAGTAGAACTGCGGGACCGATAAAAGAAACAACTTATTAAAATGAATTTACTCCAAAAGCTTTATCATATTAACCATCATGTCCTGTGACAAGCTAGAAGCCATGCTGATGGATGAAATTCTTGCTTTTCAATCATTTAAAATTAAACTTGCTGAGCTGTGGTACGGCACTGAAACTTAACAAAGGATATCAGAAAGAAAAAAGACCTTTGAGACTGTTGAACTTAGATAATATGGGGCCTAATGTTATAGCAAATTCTACAAACATCTTTATCGGGAAGGTTGACTATAAGGGACTTCAATAGATTCGTCAATGGAGCGACTACAGTATGGAAGTGAGGGAAAATCCTAGCCAACTCAACCTCTGCTTTATCTGGATTACCTTGTTCTTCCTCAAGATTCAAATGTTGAGCCAATACCTCAATAATCACTGTTTTTTTAGCACATTCTTTTAACTCTATTTCCAACATTTCTGCTATCCCCTTCAAATTAAACTTTATTAACTACTTTAGGATACTCAAAGACAAGACCTCTCTTTCTACAATATTTCATAAGACCATAAGACATAGGAGCAGAAATTAGGCCAATTGGCCCATCGAGTCTGCTCCGCCATTCAATCATGGCTGATAAGTTTCTCAACTCCATTCTCCCGCCTTCTCCCCATAACCTTTGATCCCCCTACCAATCAAGAACCTATCTATCTCGGTCTTAAATACACTCAATGACCTGGCCTCCACAGCCTTCTGTGGCAATGAATTCCATAGATTCACCACTCTCTGGCTAAAGAAGTTTCTCCTCATCTCTGTTCTAAAAGGCCTTCCCTTTACTCTGAGGCTGTGCCCTCGGGTCCTAGACTTTCCTACTAATGGAAACATCTTCCCCACGTCCACTCTATCCAGGTCTTTCAGTATTCTGTAAGTTTCAATCAGATCCCCCCTCATCCTTCTAAACTCCATCGAGTATAGACCCAGAGTATAGACATAGCCATTTTAACTTTTCTGCAAAAGTCGCTGTTCATTTAAACTCCACCAAATCCCAGTGTGCCCATCTCAGCTTGTGGCTTTGAAATCCCGCAAGAGCTTCCAATTTGTACAGTTCCCATAGAGACTGTTAACTTTAAAAAAAAAGAAACTTGAACTTCTGGTTGACAGCTGAAAGGATGACACAACAAGATTTCATGTTTTAAGACTTTCACTGTAACAAATTGACTTAAAGCACAATTGACTAAACTATTTTTGTAGGCAATTTATACTTTAAACTACAGAACAGAATTTTCCCCTTTTACTTTTAACACAACTGAATATATTTCATAGTTATACTTTACACTGTTGAAAAACATTCAATTTTCCTGGACACAGTCCAAAGTGATTCTTAGCTCCTGAGGGTTTACTTCTGATCCTTTCCTCTCTCCCAGCCAATTAACTTTTAGCCGCAGAATAATTTGTCATGGTGAGAGTTTTTCCTGACAATTTCCCCTCTAGTGCAAGCTAGGCAAATCTTCCAGCCTTATTTCAAATCCACATGAATTTGATCTTTTCAAATTGAGCACGTCACCTAGGCCTGTTGTTAGGCAGACTTCAGAACAGGTCACATGATCCCTTTCGTTTTTACCCTAAATTAAAGACACAGTCCCAAAACATAACAACCTTATAAGCCTCATATTTGTAACACACCTCTTAAAGGGGAAGTACATTGTGGTTGGAGCAGCTGCTGGAAGTCATTCTACAGTTGATTCTGACATGGGAAACAGTGAATAATAGTACAATATGGGAGAGGCCAGGCTCCAAAATTTTCCAATGCTGCGCAGGAGGCCTTTTTTGGAAGGTGAAGAGGAGGAGAGATTTGCTCTATCCACAGGGAGCCAAGATGCCCTCCAGACAAAATGTCGAAAGGGATTGGGGCCAGATAGCTATGGTAGTCAATGCTAGCAGTCAATCCCCCAGGACTCAGATGTTCTGCCACAAAAAATTCAATTACCTCACATGAGTGTTCAAGGTCAGTGAATGCATCTTCAAATGTCATATCCCACCAGCTGCACCATAAGCCTCAGCAACTACTCAATGCACCACACTGCCATCACTCACCTACCAACAACATCTATCAATCACGACTCGTACATAACATTCATAGCTTCATTTCACTCTCACCCAATTAAGCATTGTTGCAAGCCTCACCCCCACATCACACAGCTTGCATACATTACCAGCTTGTCAACCATAATAGTCACATCAGCACAATACTCACTTACACACTGGGCTGAGTTTTACTGTTCTCCCCAGGTGATGGGAATAGAATGACCAGTAAAATAGAGGGGAGCCACACTGGGACGGCTCCCTATCAATGGATAAGTTTCTGTGAGGCTGGCAGGAAAATAGGTAGCTGATTTACATAATTAAGGGCCTAATTAAGGATCATATTATGGGGCCAGAGTGGTTCCCTGCTGTGTAAGGAAGCCACCAACTTCTTGAAAGCGGCCTCCCAGCAACAAGTCAATGGCCATCTCTATCATATTTCATGTGGCAGCATGGCTTTCATTGGCCAAATCTTCCAGTCTTTGGATAGTCAGACATTGGATGTACACCGGATGATACACTACGGGAACCCTTGGATGTCCCAACACAAGGACTCAGTGGGAATTGCCGGGAGGTTTCAAATTCCACTGGGCAATTCCCCTGCTCACTGGGTCCTCCAAATAAGCCTCAACTCAGATTTAGAGTCTGAGACTTCAGATGGATGGTTACCCAGGAAATGTTGGACAACGAGAAACCTAATCTAGCACCTGGGTAATGATACAACTGACCCCCCAATCACCCATACTGACTCCTCCCCCCAAATCCCCTCGCAACACCCTCCCCGATATTGTCCCTGGACCTGCCAGCTCCCCATCCCCCGACCCAACCTGCCTAGCCCCCATCACCCCACTCTCCCCTTGACACAATCTGACCAGAACCCCCCACCTGACCCCCCCCACCGTACCTCGTCTCCTCCACGACCTGCCAGCCCCTCCCAACCCAACCCAACCCAACTACGCCCCCAACCCACCTATCCATTCACCCACCTGTCACCTTACCCACTTGTCACCCTACCACCCTACCCACCTGCTGCCCTACCTTATCTCCTTACCTCCTTACCCACCCTGCCCCCTTACCCACTTATCTATTATTGCTGTAAAAAGGGGGCCTGGTTTCTGCACGGATTCTCTCCACTGCTCCCTCTGAGGATTCCTGCACTGAGTCAGTTCTGCAGGATCCTCCATCGAAAGACTGCCCTGAAAAATCGGAGGAAGGTAAGAGTGTATTTTTTAATCAGATCAGAATTGGAAATAGAGTTCTGACCCTGAATTGAAGATTCAGGCCATTGAATGCGTGCTGCTAATATATTCATGGGTTACACATTGGAGCCATCAGCCATGTCATCAGTGGACAACCCTTGTTATGCAGTGGCCACCTTCTGGTTTGTTGTGGTGACATAGCGGACTGTCATAGAATGCAAATATCTTCACAGGGATGGCAAAGGATTAAGTGACTTGTTCACACAAAGGCTGTACAGAAATAGGGACAGTAGTTTGAGTGCCTCTGAGTTTGCAACACAATAGCAAGATGGAGCAGATGCTCCGCACTATCTCTTCTGCCAAGTTAAATTGACTCCTCCATACTCCTTGACAGTAACAGGAGGCTGTGTGGTAGTCCAGCCAATGTACCCAGCATCTCGGTGTGCATGCCTGTCAGTGATCTCTTGTTTGCCACCCCATTGACATTCTCATCTGAGTCCTCTGCAGCAGAACCTGTCTGCCATCTTGTCCTCCTGTGACCTGGCAAACGAACCATCATTTCACCCTACCTGGTTGCAGCCACTTGTGTCTGGTGGTTCACCATGTGTTGATCTAAACTAGCCTCCAAAGCAAGCACAGTGCTAATGTCTGAGCTGGTGGCTGCAAGTGTCAGATCAAATAACGTGGCCTTTTCATCAGTGCTGTGCTCTTGATCTCTTTGTTCCTTCTGGGGTCCCTGTGCCTGAGCAGGCGATTGTTGTCTGAAAACAGGAACTCAGAAGGAGGTTCATGATCACACCATTAATGGCCTGATCATCAGATAGTTTGACAGTAGGATGAGGGCGGCTGGGATATAAGAAAGGGAATAATGCAGGAATATGCCATCATCCTCAGTGTTGTCAGTGACATCAGATGCTGTCCCAGAAGGCACTATCCTCTGTAAGAGATGCAGGCATCCTTTGTTGCCCAACAGCTCTGCTCTGCTCTCTTTTATTCTGTGACACTTTATCCTCAAAGAGAGAGGGCAGGATAGCAGTGGTTGTGTAGCACTGTCATTGGGAGATGTGCCTGCCACAGCTGAATAACTGGATGTATGTGGTGGTAGTGAGAGGTGGGTCTGAGGCTGGCATCATTGATAGGCATATGAGCGTGAGGTGGAATACCTGAATTTTAGGCATGAATGCTGAGTTCCAGGGTGTGAGGCATTGAGCAGCATGACAGGTTTATTGAGCAGTGGGTAGGTAATGTCATGTGGCAATGCATTTACTGGCATTGACCACCCTGGTCAGGTTATTAGATCTCTTGTGGCACTGCTGCCAAATCCTTGGGTCCAGACGCTAGAAATTAACCTTCATAGCCTCCTGCTTCCATTTCCTTCTCAGGGTGGGCCTTGAGGGTCTCCTGGCCCCCAGTGGGAACATGTGGCTCTTCTCCTGCCCACCTGCACTACTAATGCCTCCAATGCTGCATCCGTTATTATGCATCCCTCTGTTTGCCCTGCTGTTCAGCTTCTAAAAAAAATCATTGCAGCAGTCTTTTTGTTCAGCTTCTCTTTAAAAAGCAGCCTGCTTTAAGAAGAGCAGTTGCCTGTACCACATGATTGGCAAACAATGCTGCCGGGGCCTGCTGCTGTGCACAGAGCTCGCTGATAGTGTTAAGGAGCAGAGATCAGATCTGGAGGTGCACAAGCCAGTGGTATAATTATGCAGATAAGGGAGGTACACAAATCTTGCATGTTGCCCATCTCGATCTGAACAGGTACAGAAAGCCAAACAATGAGGGCAAACAAATTTTCAGCTCTATGCCTTATTTTATTTGTTCTGAGGATGTGGGTGACATTGGCAAGGCTGTATTTATTGTCCAACTTTTCCTTGGGTAGGTGGTGATAAATCTTCTCCTAGGACTATAGTGGTTGTTATGATAACGATGCTAGGTGCTGTCACAACAATACCTATACACTTGTGGTTAACAGAGTGGTAAAGTTTGAAGTAAGGTTTTGATTCATAATTGAAAACAGAATCGGTTGAGAGACAGATACTGGAATTGCTCCACATGATAGTGTTATGTTTGTCATACCACTCAGTTTAATCAAGGTAACCCACAACTTCCACTCACAAAATATTAGACGATGAAACACAGTGAACATTTTATTGTGACACTGCTATTCGTTTTCTCCCTGAGGCGAAAGCCAAATTTTATTGGATGTGCAATCAATATCAGCCTGAGTAAACTGAACAATCAGAACCAAGCAGAGACTTATTCATAGTACACTTTTTGCTTTTCCTGTTCCAATATGTACATCAGTACAATTTATCCACATTAAAAACTGTTTCTAAATCAGTTTGCCATTTAATCATTCCAGTTAATTGTTCCAGGTCTTTTGTGCTCACCATCTGTTTGGTTTTACCAGTTGTTTTTATAACATTACAAGAAACAGAAGCATAGAAGTGTGCAGCATAGAAGACCATTTGGCCTATCACAAATCTGACAGTTCTTATCTAATTCTGTTTGCATAACTTCAACAGCAGGGCTCCCAGACAGGGTCCAATGGAGGGGTATTAGTTACTGCTTTCTACTGACAAGCCTGTTTTTGTTCCAATTGGCTAATTTGTCATTAACTCTCTGAAACACAGGGCGGAATCGACTCAGATTTGCACTAAGTACGGTAATGGGTGGGAGAAAGGATGTTGTACCCTCTGGCCGCAATGGTGGGTCTCCGCGCTGTATTGCCCGTTCCCGCCTCTTTAATTATACATTCCCAGGAAATACATTGGGTCGCTGGTGAGGCATCCTCTGATTTGCCCGCCCCGCCTCAGGCTTTCAGTAAACCTGGCACCATATTTAAAGGCTAGCCCTGCACTGAGCTAGCACTCTTCAAGGGACAGGAAGCTACTAGGAACGAATGGCTGCCAAAGGGAGGAAACGTGCTGCCTCCAGATTTAGTTTCACCTCCCTCGAGCAACTGTTGGATGCCATGGAGCCTGCCGCGAAGCCCTCTACCCCTGTTCTGGGCAAAGGCCAGCAAGCAAGGTCACTAATCCAGCATGGGAGGTGATGGCAATGGTGGGCAGTGCCAACGCCCTGCAAAGGAGGACAGCCACCCAGTGCTGATAGACAATGAATGATCTCCTCCATTCCGCCTAGGTAAGTCACCCTTCTCATCACTCTCAGCTCACACACTCACAAACCCATCACACATCCACAGGGATCTCACTCGTTGCCAGTTCAAAGGACATCACTATGCACTCTCTCACACATACTTTCATTTGCCCTGCCGTGTCCTCATCCCGTCCATGGCACCACTCGTCACCCACACTTGGCAGGCATACTTTTCATCTATCCTGGCAGGCATCTTGCTTACACTCTCTCCATCTCTATTCATGCAGGACAAGCTGGCTCACAACAAAAGAGAGAGAGTTTGCAGACTGGTGAAGGAATGCCGAAATCAAGGTCTGCACAGACTTTGAAAACAGAGCCATCCAGCTGGCTGGCGACGATCTGGACCATTCCTGTGCTAATGTTGAGGTCGGCGATGCTTAACCAAGTGAGGATCCAGCAATGCAATATCCATCAGACAACCATGCTGTGAGTCAGTTCCCCTGTTTCACAGTCCCCTGCCTTGCACTAATTATCTCTCCTTGCTTTCGCAGGCACATCTGGAAATCAGCCGAAGGTCTCCATGATCCAGGTTCTTGAGTCAAGCACCGAAGAAACCTCAGAAGAAGTATCTGATGACACCCTCATTGAAGTCCTGTCACAGCGCTCACCCACATCCCCTACCAGCGAAGAGACATACACCTCAGTGGGACCTAGCTTTAGAGTAGCCTTGGGATCATAATCTGGTGAGCACATTGCACTTTCAGATCCACAGCAGGTGATGGCAGGGACTTACCAGGTTTTCGGCACTCAGAGGACTGCAGGAGACCAGAAAGCTGCTGAGTCTGAGTCAGACGAGAACCCTTTGGACTCGGTCATAACTTAGTTGCTGGAGCTGCAAAGGGTAAGCTTGGGAACATCAGGAAGGGATGCCCACTTCACTCCTCAGATTGCAAAGCACGATGGAGGATTCTGTCCGCAATTAGTCTGAGGTGATAGCGCCAGCATGCCAATGCCCTGAGGTCAGCACTGGCAGGATGGTGGCTGCCATGGAGACCTTGGTACAGGACATCGGTCCTGCACTGCTGTACGGGCTGAACACCATCGCTGACGACATAGTTGGCCTCCAACAGTGTCAACGCGAGAGGGGTGCGGGGCAGCTTGATCTTACTCCAGTTTCCCCTTCTCAAGGAGTAAGCTACTCCTCAGGCACTCATAAGGGGAAGGATCAGCAGGTGCACACCCCAGGCCATCCACCCAGGTGACTCTGGGAGTGTCCAGCCCATCCGAATCCTCTCTTCTTGTGACGCTAGCAGCTCAAGCTCCACAGGCCGAGGAGAGTGTCACTGCCACACAGCAGGACCCCGAAAGCAGGCCGGGCCCTCCAGGTCTTGGCCCTCCAGGCTGCCTTCACCTCCGCTGTGGATTTTGGGGAAATACCAAAACAAAGCGGCAGGGTTAGGAAGGTTAAGAAAATGTAATTGCAAAGCTTGGGCATGGGTGTTTATCACTTGTACATAATGTTCACTATTGTAAATAAACTCCCAAGAATGTCTCCCTGCCTATGGCTCCTTGTTATGATGAGCAGTGCTGTGTCACTCAGATGTGAAACCTTGGTTCCTGCACAAGATAAAGGCAGGTGTCTCAGTCCAGGGCCTCTTCTCTGTGATTTGTGCAACCTTCCCAGCACACTGATGGTGCACCTTTACTGTCACTGGACACATCAGCTTGCATCTCGATGGGGCTTATCATTGCTGCCAGAATATCCTGGGCTGGCAGCGCAGAGTTCCCTCACCCCCCATCTCACCAGCATCTGTGTCTGGTGACAGTGTGGTCCTGAACAGTTCAGCTCACGAAGGATGCCATAGGATCAGGAGAAGAAGTTAAATTTTCCCTGCTGCATCTCCATGATATGACCCTGTTCACGAATGCAAACGAGCTGCCATCAGCCAGACAGGAGTCAGACATTCTCAGAGGCTATGTGAGGATCTATGGAGTGTCCCCACTGCATATCCTCCTGGAATGTAGGGTCTATGGGCATCTGCTGAGTCTCCATGACAGGAACCTTAACACAGAGGGTATGTGCGATGCCATCAGCCAGACATGAGTCAAACGTTCACAGATGCAATGGGAGGATCTATGGTGTCTCTTCACTGCATGTCGTCAATGTCCTCGACGAATCTAGCAACTATGAGGGCCTCCCGAGCATGCCTGCCTCGTCTGGCCAGTGCGATGGCCTCATTGCCATCATCCTCACCTCAGAGGACCTCCTCACCTTCATCTCCGTCGATGTCCTCCACATCAGAGGAGATGTGCAGCTCCCCCATCTCCTCCTCAGCCAACTCCTCACCCCATTGCAGTGCCAGACTGCGAAGGGTGCAGCTGGTGATGACGATGCATGACACCCTCTGTGGATTATATTGCAGGGCTCCACCAGGCCGGTCCAGGCACTGGAACCTTGTTTTCAACATTCTGATGGTTTGCTCCACCAAGGTGCAAGTTGCAGCATGAGCCTCGTTGTACCTCCTCGCTGCTGCATTCTGAGGCCGCACGGGCGTCATCAGCTACGTCCTCTGTGGGTAGCCCTTGTCCCCAGGGAGCCAAACCTACAGCCTCTCTGGACTCTGGAAGACATCAGAGATTCAGCAGTGGAAGCCCTTGTGGTTGACGTCGTTGACTGCTTGTTGCCATGGAGATCTCAGCACCATGCGAGTGCAGTTAATGGCACCTTGCACCTGTGGAAAACCTGAGATCTGGGTAAATCTCAGCGCTCTTGCTTGCTGGCTTTCCTGATGCATGGCTACTTCCGCCCCCCCGCAACCCCCCCACATGTGCTTGTGCACCACCAGGACTCTGGGCTGCCTTGCATTCCCCCCCAACACACCTCAAATGCAGTGCAGCACTTGCACCCCCCAACTCATCTCACAGCATGCTGCCTTGACCCCACTCCCAACTCACCCCAACCTAGTGTAGCACTTGCCCCGGCACCACACTGTCATCCAGTTGGGAATAAGCGACTTGCCAGTGCCCTTGCCTGAATGCGTGGCGCCTCAAACTTGAAGTCCAACCTGTGACCGCCACGAGTGCTGTGCAAGGCCATGAGCACTCACCTCTGAGTTCCTCTCGAAGTTCAGCTCGCCAAGTGCACACCTTTTAAATGCTGCTGTGAAACACGCTGGCATGCAATCACGCCAATGTGCTTGGATGATCCAGCGTGGGGGACTGATTCCAGTGAGCAGGGCTTATAATGATATGCAGATGTATTAAAATGATGTTACCGATGTGTGACAGCGGGATATGGGGCCCGTCATTGACAGGTGAAGCGGGCAATCGCAAACTGGTTTCATGACGTCGTGAAACTGATTTTTGGCCTTCCTGCCATATTGTTTGCTCACGCCCGCCAAGACGCCTGTTGCCAACGGGGATGGAAAATTCCGGCCATTATCTTCTTTAAAAGCCTCCCAGGCAGAGCTTTGCCACACATCTTCTGAAAATCTAAGGATGCTATTTCTACTAAATAAACATCATCTAAGAAGATAGCTCATCTAACAATTTGACTACAATAATAATTATAGTTTCTAAATTCATGATGACGGTTTCTGGTTTTCTCTGAGGTTTTAAAATGAACATTGATAGGATCCCTTACAGGGCATCCCAGATTTGCACTATGAGCAGGAACAGGCGGGAAAAAGAACCATTTACCTGCCGGCTTCGATGGCGGCTTTTTACACCGTATTGTCCCAATCCCGCCTCATTAATTCCCGAGAAACAACGTTTCAATGGCGGGTGGGCTCTCATTTGCCCACCATGCCTCACCTCGCCGCTTCCTCACACCGAGGGCCATATTTAAAGTGCAGCTGCGCGTACACCTCTCAGTGCTTCCAGCCCAGGACTGCTGCACAGAAGACATGAGAAACAGAAGAAAGGCAAGAAGACTGCAGCCCCCGATTCAGTGATGTGTCCCTGGAATGCCTTTTGGACGTCTTGGAGGCCCGCCATGGTGTCCTCCACCCCTGCTCTGGCCCCAGGAAGTCCAGCAATCTCACTACCCCAGCTTGGTAGACGATGGCAGTAATGATCAGCATTAATGCTGCACAAAAGAGGTTGGCCATCCAATGCAGAGACAGGGTGAATGATCTCATCAGTGCTGCCAGGGTAAGGCAACCATCTCATCACTCTAAGCTCACACACTCAAGCCCTTCACACATTCACTGGCAACTTACTCACTGCCAGCTCAAGGGGCATCACCACTCATTCTCACATACACACACACACACTCACATCTCCACCTGGCCTCATCTGCTCTGGAGACTGCTTCCTCAGCCCTCACCATCTTGAGGCCACTTGCACAGATCAACCTATGCCCCGCCACACGTCCTGGGATACCTCCCTTCCCCAGTACAGCGTTCATCCTGCTGCTGGATGATTCCGGCCGGCTGAGCTTATAATGATATGCAGATGCGTTACAATGAAGTTCCCGAAGTCCGACGTCAGGAAACACAGCCCGGCATTGACGGGCAGAGCAGACGATCACAAACTGGTTTCACACCATCGTGAAACTGATGTTTGGCCTTTTTGCCGTATTGTCCACTCACCGCCAAACATGCCCGACGCCAGTGGGCTCAGAAAATTTCACCCACAGTTTTGAATATTTTCTCCCCCTATGAACAGGTTGTTTCCTTGTTCATCTGATTTGAAATTGAATTTAATGAAGGCTGCCAAAGGTGCACTCGTGGCAGGAAGCACCATAAAATCACCAGGGACGGGAAAGGCAGAATCCTGATGGTGTAAAATGCTGGAGGAATTAAACGACCGGTGGGAAGGCAGTGAGGCAGCAAACCCACATGAATACAGTGGGAAGCCACTTAAGATTGTTAAGCAGGCAGTGAAGAGTCATTTGCATGCTACTGAATGCTATCAAATGCAACTTCTGGAATTATGTAAGTGGTGAGTGGGGAGCATAGGCCTTCAGCTGCCCGACCAGTGAAAACTGGCAGTGTTGAAGCGAGGTGCCTCTCTGAAGTGGAAAGCCAGTTTGCAGCTGCCTTCCACAGGAGGACAGAAGGAGTTAGCAAAGTTACAGTCTGAAAGTCATGGATTAGAGGGGATGGGCCTGATGGAACAATCTGAGGGACATACATTGGCACTTTAAATCCAGGGTCAACAGACAATGAAAGGGCTAAAATCAGACCCAGGAGATCATTAACTTATTGGGCGCATGAGGGGTGAAGGGACAGCACTGGGGGGCATCTACAGGCACTCGAGGCATTGGAGAGGCAGGAGCAGCAGAAAGGCCCGTCCGTGCCATGTAATTGGACTAGCCTTGAATGCATCATTTCCTCTAATTGGCTGGCCATTATGTGAGCGTTGTCAGCCGACCCCTTCCTGCCTGGCCGTCCGAGAATCCCATTGACATCTGGGTCCGCCAGCGGGATTCCCGTCACCCGAATTAAATTCCAACATTGGAAAACTTTGCTTTGTTGGCTATTCCCTGGCTTGTCCTTTCTGCTCTTTAAAATAAGATTCTGTGACCTTACCATTTTGGTTACATCCAAGTATAAACCTGTCTCACTCCTTCTAATGCAGGTGGGACTTCCACCCCCTGGGTACTTGATCCCTCGGAAAGGCCTTCGCTGGCCTGTCAAGTGCTTGAGTGCCTGTCAAGTGGCCGAGATACCCATCACTTTCACAAGATCCAGCCCAATATTTGAAGATTCTAATTTTCTTCTGCTACCTTTCCTAGCTGTGCTGCTACTTAATCCTCCTCTGAACTTGGCACATCCTCAAAATTATTCCTCTGTTGTTTTGCATTAAACTTTGTTATTTTTGGCTGTAATATTTGTTATTACTTCAAACTTAATGATTGAATTATCGCTAGATTCCCCAAGTGTTCTCCTAGTTCCAGCTTGCAAAGTATCACATCTGATAATAACATCTGCTATGAAACTTGGCCCACTGCAATTTTGGCCATATCCAATGGCTGGGATCCAATCACAAAAATTGACTTATTATCCCAGTTTTCACTGAAAACTTCTTTTCGTTGCATTGTGTCCGAGGCATGCCAAGATGTTTTGTCAGATAATCTAATTTTGTTCTTATTTGGAGATGCTCTTGGAGGCGTCCTCTACCAACCTGCCCCCTCCACACTACACAGTTATCAAAATCAACGACGAGGCCTTGGACAATGTAGACCACTCTCCATACCTTGGGAGCCTATTGTCAGTAAGGGCAGACATTGACGATGAGGTTCAACACTGGCTTCAGTGTGCCAGCACCGCCTGCAGCCACCTGAGGAAGAGAGTGTTTGAAGGCCAGGACCTCAAACCTGACACCAAGCTCTTGGTCTACAGAGCAGTAATGATACCCACCCTCCTATATGGCTCAGAGACGTGGACTATGTACAGCAGGCACCACAAAACTCTGGAGAAGTACCACCAGCACAGCCTCCGCAATATCCTGCAAATCCATTGGCAGGATAGGTGCACCAACATCAGCTTTCTCGCTCAGGCCAACATCCCCAGCATCGACGCATTGACCACGCTCGATCAGCTCCACTGGGCAGGCTACATCGTCCGCATGCCTGACACGAGACTTCCCAAACAAGTGTTCCACATGGAGCTTCAACACGGCAAGCGAGCCCCCAGAGGGCAGAGGAAACATCTCAAGGACACCCTCAAAGCCTCCTTGAAAAAATGCAACATCTGGGAATTCCTGTTCCCAGATCAGCCCAAGTGGAGGGAGAGCATCTGGGAAGGAGCTGAACACCTAGAGTCTCATCGCCAAGGAATAGTTGAAGCCAATGGTCGACAGCAAAAGGAGCACATGGCAACCCGGGCATGCCACCCACCCGTTTCCCCTACCGTGGTCTGCCTTACCTGTCAGGACTCACTGAGGTTAGCGCGCTGTAATATCAAGCTTCACAGTTCTCTGAACTGTGACAAATGTGAAAAGTTTGACCAAACCACCAGATTGCCCCAATTCTACCTAGCTGTTTAATTTAGGTTAACAGAATACAAGCACCAGGTTTGTAAACTTAATAAGTAAATAACTATTTATTGAACAAAGTGTCTTTAACAAGAGACAAAAGAAAGAAATATGAACTGCTAACTTCTAAAACTATAACTTAAACTCTACCCCCTTCTTAAATCCCTATACACGCACAGACGCGCGCGCGCACACACACAAATCATGGATTTTAAGGGTGGGATAAAACAATTCAATAGCACCAATTCTGAAGTAAAGGATTTGATGGGTTGATTTTGATTGATGTCTTCCAAATTCCTTTCAGTTCTTGTTGATGACACAAAGTGGTCTTCCAGCGCTTTCAGTATTTAGTTCACTGGTTGAGCACTTGATTTTCAATGTCTCTAATGATGATTTTCCCCTTTTCAGGGGTTTTCAGAGAGAGAGCAGGTTATAGAGACATGAAGAGAAAAAAACCAGCTAGCTATTATTGTAGGATTACTGGAATCTAACACACAGGAGAGAGAGATTTTAGGTGTTTTTCCTTTCAGGCTAGGAGCTATTCTGCTTCACTGCTACCACACAAACCCTGGTCACCTGGTCAGGAGCCTATTAAAATGCTGTTGTCAGGCAGCTCCCTTGGCCCAGGACTCCTTTCTGGCACCATTCTGTCTTTCATGGCACACTCTGTTCCAGGACTGCAACATTGTAGTTATCTCTCAACCTGTTCCACATGTCTTTTAAACTGCAGCCATTGTGGTTTTAATCCATTGTCCAACAGAAATAAAAAGATATGTTCTTTATATACCTGTTACAGAGACTATAGGTCATGCATTGGACTCTTCAGTCACCTGAGAACTCATTTTTCGTGTGGAAGCAAGTCATCCTTGACCCCGAGGCACTGCCTAAGAGGAGAATTTTGTTCCCATTTGGAGATCCAAATTTGGAGATCCATAAGCATGTGGACAATGCATAAGGAAGAGAGAGACAAATCACCAAGGTTTATTTCCACCAGTGATCATGGCTGGGTCTGCATTTCCTGTTGAGGATACTCAACCCAGGACTGACATGCCTGATGTTCCTGTAAAAGTTGAGGATACAGAACTGCAAGTGCTCACCAAAGCACCTGATATTCAGGCAACTCCGGAAAGGGAGGTACCTGACAAAGAATCTGAAGTTGTGGAGCTGCGACGGTCCACATGTACCAGGAAACCACCTGAAAGGCTGGATTTGTAAATTCCTTACTCAGTGTAAATATTATGGGAAGAATTTTTGGGTCGGCGAGCGGGGGCAGGGCCCGCTTGCTGACATGTAAAATGACGCGCGGTGATGTCGGGCGTATGTCCCGATGTCACCGCGTGTCATTCTGATCCTCAGTTTAGCAGGCGTGCAGCTGAGTCGGCTGCACGCCCGCCGAACTGTCAAAGGCCTATTAAGGCCATTTAGAAATAAATTAAAGTAATAAACTGAGCTGCCCATCCAACCTTAAGGTTGGTGGGCAGGCGAAGAGCCCTGGCAGCCTTCGCATTTTTCATGGAACCTCATCCACGGACGGGATGAGGTTTCATGAAGGGTTTATAAATTAAATAAAGTTTCTCATTAATTTTCATTGACATGTCCCAGTTCATGTGACAGTGTCACATGAGGGGACGTGTCCTAAAATGTTTTCTTTTCTTTATTTAAATTTTGGGAACTTAAATTAATCTCCCTGAGGCACCTCTGTGCCTCAGGGAGATTTCTGCGCTCTTTCGCATGCATGCCCCGACTCAGGGAATCCGCTCCCCCCCCAGCCTGCACAGGAAGTGCCCACGTAAAATGACAGTGCAGCCCCGATTGGGGGCCACCGATTAGGTTTGCGCCTGCCCCTGCACAACACCCCTGACGGGGGAAAATTTCTGCCTTTGCTGTCTTGAAAAATATGTATTTGTAGAGCAGAATTTTGTCATTGCCGGGCGGGCTTGGCAGGGGCGGGCAGGGGTGGTCGGGAAGCCAACTGCTGTCCGCAATCAAGCCGGAAGACGATTTCATGCTGCCGCTGCCTGTGTGGGCAGAGGAAGGAGGGCAAGCGGGCGAATGCAAAGTTTGTACATGCATGCGAGTGCGTGCTTGAGAATTTCCCTGAGGCACAGAGCTGGCTCAGGGAGATGAAGAATTTTCAAAAAAAAACATAAAGAAATATAGAATGTAATAAAACATGTCCCCACTCATGTGACTCTGTCACATGAGCAGGGACAGGTTATTAATTAAATTTTAATTTTTAAATTTTATTTTTATTTGTTTTAAGAAATCTCATCCTGCCCGTGGATGAGGGTTCTCAAAAAGTGCAAAGGCTGCAAAAAATAACATTGAATTATGGCTTTAATGGCCTTAATAGGCTTTTAATTGTCGGCAGGCATGCTGCCGACTCCCACGCATGCCCGCCGACCGAAATATCACGCGAGTGCGTGATGTGCTCGCCCGACGTCATCATGCGTCATTTCGCACTTGTTCGGGTCAACAAGTGTAATATTCTGGCCTAAGTTTACTTACAATATACTCAGCAGCAACTTTCAACTCCAACTCTAACTCTACACTGGCTGCTGAGGTAGCCCGCACTACACTCCTATTGGTTACTACAGATCATGTGGTCTTGCCTAACAAGTATTATTCTTAAAGGTATATTACACACAAATAAAACCATACTTATTACATTCCTCCCCCTTTAACTCAGCTATATATATTATATTTATAAGTATATATTTTTCAAGACAACAGAATATTTACACTGGGTAAGGAATTTACAAGTTCAGTCTTTCAGGTGGTTTCCTGGTACATGTGGAACATCACAACTTCAGATTCTTTGTCAGGAACCTCCTTTTCCGGAGTTGCCTGAACATCAGGTGCTTTGGTGGTCACTTGTAGTTCTGTATCCTCAACTCTTACAGGAACATCAGACATGTCAGTCCTAGATTGAGTATCCTCAACAGGAAATGCAAACCCGGTCATGATCACTGGTGGAACCAATTCTTGGTGATTTTTCTCTCTTCCTTAAATGGTCCACATGTTTACAGACGATCCGGCCTTCCGCCTCCACGCGATAAGATAGAGGTCCAGTCATCGCACTTATTTTGCCCGGTAACCACTTTGGTCCTCCCCCGAAGTTTTTCACGTATACCAGCTCTCCCACATTAAATTTCGTCTCACGACTATGCCAGTCGTGTCCGGTTTTCTGACTTCCCTGACTCCTTTCCATCTTGCCCTCTACATTCGGCATTATTAATCTCAATCTCATCCTGAGACGGCATTTCAACAAAAAGTCCTCAGGTGTGACAGCTGTTGTTGTGTGAAGGGTAGTCCTGTAATGAAAAAGAAAGCCAAGGAATCACCAGTTAGCTTTTGCATGCCTGTCTTGAACTTCTGAACTGCCCTTTCGGCCAGTCCATTTGAGGAAGGGTGGTACGATGCAGTTTTCACATGAGTGATACCGTTGAGGCTTGTAAACCATTGAAACTCAGCACTCATAAATGACATGCCATTATCGGAAATGACTACTTCTGGTAGTTCCTCAATTGTAGCGGCCGATGTTGGTGACTCTACCTCAGAAACATTCAACTATTTTGAATGGGCATCGACAATGAGCAGAAACATTGTTCCCAGGAAAGGTCCAACATAATCAACGTGCAATCGCACCCAGGGTCTACCCGGCCACTCCCAGGGGTGTAATGGAGCTGTCACTTGCAACTTTAGCAGTTGCTGACATTGCATACAGTGCTTTACTAAGCTCCCTATTTCACCATGCATCCCAGGCCACCACAGATATCTGCGTGCTATGGTCTTCATTCGGGAAATCCCTGAATGGGCACTGTGTAGTTCAATTAAAAGTGGCTGTCTTCCCTTTGGAGGAACTATCACTCATGCTTCCCAAATAAGATGCCATCCTGGCTGGTTATTTCATGTCTTCTGTTGAAGTACGGTTTCATTTTGTCAGATATGGGTTCCTGTGACCAGCCATGTAGCACTTGTTCTCGTGCTTGAGATGGGATTGGGTCCTGCCTTGTCCAGTCTCTGATTTGCTGCCCACATACCAGTGAGGAATCTAAGAAATTTAACAGTAAAACAAGTTACTGTGGAACTAGGACATGCTCATCATTTTCTTGTAAAGGCAAACAACTAAAGGCATTGGTGTTTGCGATTTGATTGCCAGGCCTGTGTACAAAAGTGTATTCGTATGCTGCCAGAATTAAAGCCCTATTAGCGTTTCTGTACCTTCATTCTGCATGCCTTCTTCTTTCTGGCGCTGACTTTAATCTCAGCCTTTGTTTTGACTTCAATATTGGCCAGACTTCTCTCAGATGCAAGCTCAACTTGTTGGAGCTCGGTCGCTGAGTCTCCTAAAATTTCATTCTCTGTGCTTCTTGGAAAATTCTGTGACTTATGCTTCCAAAGCCTCTTTGGCTTCATTTAGCTGATTCTTCAGTTCTTCTGTTTCTTTTTTGTATTTGTTTGCTGACTCCTAGAAAATTGGACATTGTTGTGTCTTCTCTGCCAACTCATTCTCCAGTTTGTTCAGAGAAGTGCTGAATTCTTTCTGTTTTTCTTCATACTTTTCCAGAGGTATACACTTTGACTTGAGGGAATCTTGTAGTGTGTGAAGGTCTTTCAACAGGTTTTCTTTTTCCCTGCGAGGGTTGCTCACCTCGTCTTGACCTCTGTCACCAAACAGGATCCCTTTGAGTTTCTTCTGCCGTTCTTCCAAGTTTTGGCTTAAGATAGCCTGCATTTCTTCAGGTTGTTGAGTCCTTACACACTCCTTTTTCAAAACAGGAATGCTTCCAGATTCCTTTTGCAATCTCAATGGCCAATACAGGTTGATTTCCCTTAGTCAATTTCGCCCCAGAAGGCTTGATCCTCTGCCTCTCAATACTAACACTGGTGGCTTTGCCGATTTGCTCCCATAATGGAAAGTTACTTATGCCTTTTACTTGAACGTTTTCACCCATATATGTCTTTAGTTTGGCGGGTCTTCTAAACTTAATTGATGTTCACCGTTATTCAAATATCTGAAGGTACGTTCCACAATTACTGTAGTAGAAGCTCCTGTGTTCACTTCCATTCTAACAGGTTTGCCATTTACTTTCAATGTGACAAAAATTGGCTCTGTCTTTCCAACTTTAGATTAAACGAGTCAATGTCTGAATTCGTTGCTTTAGGCTCTTCTACATTGTAGATTTCATTGGGCTACTTCTTTTGTTTACAAACCTGCTTGAATCTTTTCTTGCATTGCCTCATCACATGTCCATTTCTATGACAATAATAGCATTTGATTTCTTTAAACTGCCAATCACTAAAAGACTGATTGCTTCCACCTCTATTAAAATTATTCTTCACTTCCGCTGCTAAGTTATTTGATGAAATAACCCACTTCTCAGCAGAGTCTTGTTTTTTCGTGCCTCTTTCGGCTGAGGTTTCCCGCCCGATGTGGAGGACGGCGCCATTTTGCGCACCCTGTATTGCTTGTGAATCTCTTACTGTGCTTTCCATGGCCAGTGCTATCTCTAGCGCCTTCTTGAAATCCAGATTCACTTTGGACAATAATCTTTTCTGGATTGAGCCTTCTTTCACACCACATGCTAAACCATCTCTGAGCATGTCGTTCAGAGTCATACCTAACTCACAATTTTCCATTGCCTGCTTCAAATTTGCCATGTAACATGCAATTGTCTCACCCGGGACTTTGTCTTGAGAATTAAACCTGAACCTCTGCATCCTGACTGAGAGCTTGGGTTGAAAGGGACCCTTCATGAGGCCCACCAATTCATCAAAATTTTTTGAATCTGGAGCACTGGGTACCATCAAACCTCAAGTCAGACTGTAGGTTTTGCTCCCCCAAGTACTCAAGAGGATCGCCCACCTCTTCTCTACCCCAGAATCTCATTCGCTTGAAAAAAGAATGCGAGGCATTCTATGTATTGAGACCAATCGTCTGTGGCTGGTTCAAAAGGATCAATTCTCCCAAATTTTGGCATTTTGAGAGGGGATAACTTCTTCAGTTCTAATGGAGCATGCCACTTCCAATCACTGGGTGAGGTACAGTGTTGATTTCTTTCTAACTTGATTTCTTCTGTTCAATCCTGTTTTATCCTTATCACCAGTTTGTCGTAGGGTGGCTGATTTGCACTATTAGTGATAGAGTTGATTTGTGGACACTTCTTGGGTGGAAACATTAATATTATTTACAATATACTCAGCAACAACTACACGTGTGCTTTCAACTCCAACTGTATCTCAACACTGACTGCTGAGGTAGCCCGCGCTACTCTCTTATTGGTTACTACCGATCATGTGATCTTGCCTAGCAAGTATTATTCTTAAAGGTACATTACACACTAAATAAAACCATAAATACTACATAAGAAAATGAAGCAAAACACACCAGACTAAGAGTTACATAACTACAATGTTGTGCAAATAAAATGAGTATGTATGAGATATGCACTTGATAAGGTTCTGCACATGTTGGTTTGAATAAGTTAAGACTGATCAGGTTATTGACCAATTGAATAGTTTGGCTCAAAATCCACAAGACTGTACTTAAAATGTTATTTGCAGCTTTGGAAAGGGATACTCATAGTTAATCATCTGAAAATGTAGACTATTTTCAGGAAAAAAATCTGTGTGGGAGGATGTAGAGAACAGAAATAAGGATTGTTCCAGGCTTCTTGGTTATGAAGAGAGACTGAGATCTGACATTGCTTTCATTGGAGAAAAGGATACTGACAGGAAATATCCCAACCTGAGTTTTGATGAGAGATGCTAAACTCATTTTCAATGAAGAAAATGAAATGAGCAGAGATGATTGAAGCCTTAAATGCTAAGAAGAGAGGATAATGTAAAAAATAAACTTGTATTAAATAAGGGCTGATTATAATTTAGGCATGTTTGGGGCTTGTGGTGTGCGCATTAGGAGGAGCCTAAGTTAAATAGCCCCACCACCATCTCCTGCCCAAAGCTGGTGGGAGTAATGTCAGGGCCGTCAAGAGTAGCAATTGGGTCATGAGTAATGTTCCCTCGAAGGCGTGTGCTTGGATAAATACCTTTGCACGCTGTGGCTTGCCGTATACATGTGACATCTGATGTCAGGATATGTAAATAAAGACTTTTGGCAGTAGCCATTTTATGCACCACATGTCAGGAGATGAGAGGGTTTTGCCCTTTTTGGACTGAGGCATGTCAGCTGTAAAGAAACAGGAGATATGCAAAACGTCAGAGGGTTATGCCCTGTCATGGGAAAGTTTTAGGGCAATTTTGAGCAGAAGTTAGATCTGCTGAGGCATGACCATGTGTGCATTTTGCACGGGACCCAGGTTATAAAACTTTGATCTGCAACTTTGGACAGGACATCGACACCTGGGTAAGTCATTATGGCTTTGAATTTTCCAGTACCTGTACCTATGGACATGAAGAGAGATTGAAGGGGGAATTGGCAATTCTTCCAGTCTCAGTGGCAAAACTATGAGATTGCCACTGAATTGGGCAAGAAATCCAAACAGATAAGAACAGTAACTCTGTTATCATTGATGGGGAAGGAGTGCTACAAGCGGTATTGCACTCTAGATCTCACTGAGGAAGAAATTGAGACGCTTGTGTCAAATAAATCTGGAAAGAGAAAGTAAGAGGAGCAAAAGGCAGGCAGTGACTCCATTTAAGAAGCAAAAAAGTGAAAATTATGTATCCTTTTTGTTAGTTATTGGAAATTAGAACTTTAAAAAGAGCTTTGAAGAACTAAAGAAAGAACTAAAGAAAGATCTGAATGGTTTTTTCACCAAAAAGAATGCTTTAGTCATAGACGTCTGAATTAAATCTAGCAGAAAACTTAGTAATGTAGACCTTGAAGCTGAAGAACAACTGAGAAAGGCATTGGAATTCAATGGAAGCAAGGTGCTGGGACTTACAATCAAACTTGACAAAGCACACAGCAAGGAAAGCAATGCAGATAGCAAAAGAGAAAGGGCTTGCTGGACATTGTCAGAAATCTCTCATTGAAAATAACTCAAGGTCTGAAAGATATTTGAGGATGCTATTGACATTAGAATTATTGCTTCATGTGATGGCTCAGGGACTTATATTATATTGAATTATATTGAATTTGACAAGGAAGCAACCGCAGGCACAGCATTGGAACAGAAACAAGTCACTGAAGTTGAGGGCAGGGTCATTTCACTGATGATAAGAGTATGTTAAATGTAAAGGGTTGATAAATGCAACCAGGTTCTTATACACTCATTGTAAATAACTTGGGACATTCAGCAACAGAAGAAACCCTTCAGAGTATTTTTGAAAAAGTATTGTTGGTCAAGATACCATAAATCATAATTTGGATGACCAAAAGGATTTGTATTTGTTAAATTTGAATCTGATTAGGATGCTAAAGAAGCTCTTGAGAATCACAGCAATATGGAAATTGTGGGGAGAACCGTGAGGTTGAATTTCAGAAACTAAGGACACAGAGTGGTGATGGCACTAGCAAGACATTGTTTGCGGCCTTTCTGATGACACAACTGAAGAAACGTTAAAAGAAATCTTTGAAGGAGCTGAGAGTGCCAGAATTGCGAATCTGGAAGATCAAAGATTTTAGTTTTGTGTTTTTCTCATCAGAAGAAGATGTAAATTCAGCGAAGGAAACAATGGAAGATGGAGAAATTGATGGATGCAAAATTACACTTGACTTTGCTCGACCAAAGGGTGAAAGCCAATGAGATGGTTGAGGCTTTGGAAAAGCTAAAAGGGGTCGTGGTGGATTTGGAGAATTCATAGGATTCATTACGTCTTTGTGTTGAGGCAGAGCCTCAGTTGATTTGCCTCACAATTGGACATTCCAGTGTTCTGGATGGACTGGCTGGCTATACAGTTTGTAGTGTGGTGGGCACTCCCTAAGTTTCTGAATGGACTTAAAATTAAGTTAAGGCAGAAATTGTTGGTGCACCTTTGTAGATTTTATCAAATCTTTTAACTATTCTGTTTTACCAATGTGTAAATGTACTGCGCCCTATGATTTTTTTAGTTACAATATAAAGGCAACAATTTATTTTCTATGGAAAGGGAGATGTTTAGATAAACACCTCTGCACAGTGTGGCATATACACATGTGACCTTTGATGTCAGGATATACAAATAAAAGGTTTTGGCAGTAGCCACTTATGCATCACAAGTGCAGGTGTGCAGCAACACAGAAGATAGTGTACAGGCTGTTTACAAGTTGTCCCAATTAAGATAACATGTGTATACATCCATGAAAATAAATTTGAAGTACTGTGCATTGAAATGAACAGAAATGCACATGACAGAAAAAGAATTAGAGGAAACAAACTTGTTTCTTTGACCACAGGAAGCACATCATGGAAGCTTATGCCTGATTTCTTAGCAAGAGTGATGAATCATTCATCCCTACATCTGAATGGCAGGATGTGACACACATATCGGATAGAATGTTACACCCACCACCCCCCCAATCACCCTGTGGCATGGGCTGCAGGCTGTGGGGTGTGAACTTGGGTGCCTTGGTGGCAGCGCTGTCCATTGGTATTTTACCAACAGTGGGGGAAGAGTAAGGCAGCCCATCCATCCTTGTGCCGATCGAGGCCCTTAAGTAACTCATTAATGGCTAGTTAAGGGCCTCTTCCTGCTGCCGCTGGTAAAATATCAGCAGCCGGATGCCCCTGCCAAGTGGCAAGGTCACCAGGCGAAATCTGGCAGCCTTGTTACTGGTTGTGGGGGAGGGAGGCTCCTCCTGTTTGAGGACCCCGTGCTCAACGGAGGTTCCCTCACCCTGCCCAGCAGAACCTGGCCTCCCTACTCCCATCACTGGGACCTGCCAGCCTGGCCCCAACAAACCCAGACTTACCTGGGTCTCCAGCTGCATTGTCATTCTCCATTGGGTACTGCCTGTAGTTCCAGCTTTGGCCACAGCCCCTAGTGGCACTGCTGGGGCTGGAGAACTGATGGTCATTTGATTGCCTGGGAACTCTTGAAGGTGGGACTTCCTCCCTGATGGTGTGGAAACCTTGGCCTAACAGAATTAATTGCCTAACTGCTATTATATCACTGTGGGCAACCCAGTCAAGTGGAGGTGGGCTTGCCCCCATCTTTTAGGCTGGGGGCGGGGCTACCACCTCCATGTAAAACTCAGCCTGAAAAACTGAACCTGAGCCTCATTATCATTGAATGGGTGAGTTGCAGACATCTAATGGGCATCTCCAGGCAGCTTGCTGGAGAAAAGGACTTGAAGATCAAGCAGCTGTGATGCCAGCAATTACCTTCAGGTGAATCTTTACAAAGGGACCAGGAAGGGTGTGAGGTGGTAGGGGGTGAGTGTGTGATTGGGAGGGAGGATAGCTGTGATCAGGATCAGAAAGAGTTGAGTCAGTAATGATTGTGGTGTGGGGGACTGATATTGGCTTGCCTAGTTTGAATGTGGATCTGGGACAAACATTCTGCTCCTCCCCACTCCACATTCAGGCAAATATATTTCAAATACATACCTTGCTGGATGCAGCCTCCTGTAAATATCACCTGCTCACTCACATATAGACTGGTTTATCTGAACACAGCCCAATGTTGCAGATGGGGTCTTACACAGCAATCAGTCCCCTTAATTGAAATGCAGAGGGACTTTCTTTGTTTCAGGCGTGGGCCCTGGACTCCCACTTTGTTGCCGACACCAATATGGTTGGCAGCTTATAATGAGCATATGTTCCTTGCCCACAATATTAGAGGCTTAGCTGCCCAGCTAGTGCCTGAAAAATGAATGCGGGGCTGACCAATTTCTAGGCCCAACTTGCATTAAATATTGTAGATTAGTTTAATATCTTGGACTTCCATCAGATTACTTAAAGGAACCAGGAATAAAGTTCAAATAGTTTTATTCTTCCTGGAGTTTTTACAGTATTTGTAGTTATCCACTTACCTTATAGTGTGTTGAAAGAAACAGGCTTGATGGACCAAATGCCATGTCATTACTGTTATTTTTAACAGCATATCTAATTGAAACATTAGACAATGTATATTAAATATCAAAAGCAGCAATGGCTTATCAATCCACACAAAATACAAAGAACAATGCAACTTATTTCACAATAGAATTTCCATTTGGTCCTAAAAATGCTTGCGATGATATAACTAATCCACAGAACAGTTGATGTAGTTTATTGAGAAAGCAGAATAAAATTATAATAATTAATCTCTAGAGCTAATAAAAATAAATAATGGACATAACCTACCAACAGAATAATATAAAGAACCGAAGGAACCAATCATCAGGACTGTAACTGATAAAACCAGAACTAACAAAGCTGAGCAATGCAAGAAAATGCAAACATTTGGACTGATAAGCAGTTCCAATCTACAGCATAATGAAAGCTTTAATCAATAAAAATTAATGGAGTTTTCTCTGCCTGTACTGTTGGCTACTACAAGGAAATACAATCATCTTCAGTTTGAAGTCATTTGTGTTTCTCTGAATTTCATGCATCAGGCATCTTTGGTGATTTGAGTTGTACACTATCAAATGTTGTTCTGCCATTTTTCCGTGTTTTCTAAAATTGGTGAATTTTGCCTTAATTTTTATCATGTCTGTTTTGATTTTGTATCTTTGAGCCAACATGGAATAAAATAAATTATCAAAAGATGCTTAAATTACCTCAGCATTGAAGTATTATTTGCATATGAGAGACTTATTTATTATTTGAAGTAATTTGAACCGACCATATTTTCAAGACCCTCAATTTTCCAATCAGAATGGCCTATTTCTATTTTTTAAATTAGGCAATGTGGGTCCATCCTCTCGTAAATCTGTCCAGTTTACTGCCCACACCATTTTTACCATTGGTCTTGGCAACTTGGAAAAGCGCCTGCCCACTTCTGGTTGAAAATGGCAGCTGCAGTTGAAAATTGGGGGTGTGGGTGGCAGGGGGTGGGTGGAGGCAGGACCTCACCTGATGCACTGCTTAGGCTGTCTTGTAAATCGGTGAGTAGCCCGTCCACCTGAGGCAGACAGAAGACTGCTTAAACATTAAAAATCGGGATTCCTCAATGGCTGTGGGACAATAATTGAAAATTTATATGTAAATGGACAGGTTGTGCATCCTGCAGGATCCACAGTTGTAATGGCCATTGATCCTTAAAGGGACCACTGATGGCTGCTCCAAAAATAGCTGCACACCTTGAGCAAAAACTTCCCCCCGTTGGGGGGGTTGTGCAGGGGTGGGTGGGGGTGGGCATGAACCCATTCAGCACCCCCGATCAGGGCTACACCGCCATTTTACGTGGGCGGGGCAATTAAGGCTCGCCCAGCATGACGCTCCCTGTGCGGGTGGGGGGGGGAATTCCCCGAGTTGGGGCCTGCGCTTTTTCGCGCATGTTAGCATGCACGCAAAAGAGCACAGAAATCTCCCTGAGGCACCAGATTTGTTTAAGTTTTAAACATCCAAATAAAGAAATTAAAAAATTTTAAAACATGTCCCCTCATGTGACAGTGTCCCATGAGCTAGGACATGTCAATAAAATTTTAAAAACATTTTTATTGAATTTTTAAACACTTCCTGAAACCTCATCCCACCCGTGGATGAGATTCCATGAAAAATGTGAAGGCCGCCTGGGCTGTTCGCCTGCCCGTCAACCTTAAGGTTGGACGGGCAGCTCATTTAATTATTTCAATTAGTTTTTAACAGGCCTTAGACAGTTCAGCGGGTGCGCAGCCGAGTCGGCTGCACACCATGGGTGCCCGATGTCACCGCGTGTCATTTTACGCATCGGCGAGCGGGCCCCACCTCCCATTTGCCGACCCACAAATTCTACCCCATATTTCTTCTACATTACTAGAGCTAAGAGGAGCAGGAATGTTGCTTCTAGGTCTATCAAAACCTTAAGCCACCCAGTCCTAGGAATACCTCTTAAAACTCAACTTGCTGGTGGATATCTGACTCTCTCATAATCAGCCAGCTGCAGTGGGGTGTCCATTTGACACCTGCAGCTCACTGGCAGCATGTAAATAAGGCCCTAACCTGAATATTGTTCTGACTTCCCGACGCTCACTTTGAGTGGGTAACATCACCAATCCGCTGACTTTGCACCCCTTTAGGATGGAAGTCAAAATTCATTCTTTATATGTCCTATTTTCCATAAGTTCCACCTCATTTTTATTTTCCCACTGATATAAAACACTGTCCAAGGTCCTCCAGTGTCATAAACCTTTTCATACAACGAGTGGTTCGGGTCTGGAATGCACTGCTTGGAAGTGTGGTGGAGGCAGGTTCAATCGAAGCATTCAAGAGGGCATTAGATGATTATTTGAACAGAAACAACATGCAGGGCAATGGCACGAGATCATAATGTTCATTGGAAAGTCGATGCAGACATGATGGGCCGAATGGCCTCCTTCTGTGCCGTTAAGATTCTGTGAAGTGAATTAAAAGAGCACAGCAGTTACAATCGCTGTCAGCTTACCATTTTTTCCCCACCATTTCAAGTAGGGCACAATGTATCTCCCATTTGTAATTGCCTTGTATCTTGCTGTTTGGAAGAGGTAGAACAACAGAAGGATATTAAGCTTGTTTGGAGTGCTGGAGTTCCAAGTCACCGAGTGCTAGTACCCACAAATAGGTAAAGGCTGTCCAATGTTCAGTTGCCCCAGAAGCATTGCCTTCAGAGACTTCACTTTACAAAGGAAGCTTTACACTGAGCTCCCTCCACATGCTACAACTCAAACTATAGCCCACATCCACCACAGTTACACCACCAATGGTTGTAAAGTTCACAGCTTTCACAATCTCAGGATGTTCAAAGTTCTTCACACCTGATGAAGTACTTTTAAAGTAATGTCAGGAAATGCAGCAGCCAGCTTGGACACAATGAGGTCTCACAAACAGTAACGAGATAATTGACTAAATAATCTGTTTTCATTAATGGTGATTGAGGGATAAATATTGGCCAGGACAACAGGAGAATTTCCTTGCTTTTCTGCAAATAAGAGCCATGGTTATCATTACACCCACCTGATTTATTAGATGGGATAATGGTTCAATATTTCACCTGAAGATTGGTGCCTCTGAAAGTACAGTACTCCGTCAGCATTGTACTGTAGTGCAACACAGACTATGTGCTAAAATCTTTGGAATGGACTTGAACCCACACCCTTTTGACTCAGAGATGAGTGGGCTACCACTGAACCACAGCAGAAAGTTAATTGCACACAGATGTGTCCAGTAGGTTACAGGTGCATTGTTTGCTAGGGCAAATAATTTAATCTGCTTCCTCCTGCATAATCACTAGTGTTGTAAATGCTCATTTGGTGTTTCAAGGAGGGGCATGGAGGCTTGTGTAGTTAAACATAATCCATTTAAACCCAAAACTATGCACATATCCAAGGTACTGACATAGATTGGCACTGTGTCCATGCCAGCTCCCTCCAGATTCTAGCCTCACAGTCTACCATCATGTAACTCTCTACCTCATATTGTGAGTTGTTATGTTCTCCAGTCCCATATTAACCCTTGCTCTGCTGAACACCCTTATACTATAATGGCATGCTGCTATCCCTTAAAGGCATATACAACATTCCCCTTTCCTTTTAAAAAGTAAAACATTCCCCCATTCCGATGAGGTATAACTATTTACATTACAATCTTTACTTGCCACCCCTTCTCCTCCCTCAAGTGTCTGACTTTATAAATACAGATGGTCTTGAGGCTTGACAAATTTTCCAAATTTCAGTCTGTCATGTTTGGAGGGATGGTAGTCTTAGTTGCTTTGGGCTGACTTTATCAGTTTGACTTTGAAATTGTAATACTCTGTATTTCCGGTACTTGGTTGTCTCCATTTGATTTGCTTTTTGCTCTTCTTCAAGTTGCGTTTCTCTTTATCGACAGCCCATCTGCTTTCTTCGAACATCGTGGGTTTGTGCCACTCCTTCCGAATGGAATGTGCGGTCCATCCATTCCGAGAGTGGACTTGGATTTTCTTTCTCTGTGGGATCCGCCATGTTCTTCCTAGATGCTCAAGTTTGAAAAATGGAGCCTTCATTTTCATTTGTGGCATAATTTCAGCCAAATATTTGTTTATTCTTTTATTTCCCAATCCTTTTGCAAGCTTATGAGTCTTTTCATTTGACTCAACAACTACTTTGGTGAGTTCAATTGTCTTTGTTTCAGAGCTATCTGTGAAATCCTTATACACAATTAACAACTTCGCCTGGGCATTCAGTAACTTTTGGAGCCTTTCTTCCATGGTCATTGACTGCTCCTTAGGTTCTTCCAATTCACTTGTAAGATCATCAATCTGTTTCTTAGAATTTTCCTTTTTTGCTTTAAAAGTCTAGATTGGCTCTTTCATATAGCGCACCTCATCTTTCATGTTCTTCAGATTGGATCGAAGTTCAAGAACTTCATCAGTCTTAGTTGTTAGTTCCATCTTCAAGCAACCCTTCTGATTCATCAGTAATTCCTTCTCCAGGCATTTTTCACGGCACTTAATAGAGACTTGTGAAGCTTGAAATTCATCAAGTTTCAATTGAAGACCTACCCTTGTTGAATTTGCTTCCACAAGTTTATCATTTACGTGTTTCAAGCCCTGTTTCAAGTGTTGAATTTTCTGCGAGTGACACTCCACTGTTCTCATCAGTTCTCGTTTTCCACCAGCAAGCTCGTCTTGTACACATGAAAGTTGGATCCCTCCCCTGATCAGTTTTGCCTAGTTCTTCTGTGCGGTCTTACAATTTCACATTCTGTAATTTTACTTCTGCTGATTGTTTCAGAGATTCCTTACGCTCTTTTGTGAGAATGTATATATTTTCTTGCCATTCTAGGTTCTTGATTTTCATTTCTTCATATATATCTTTAGAAATGTAATGTTTTTCCAAGTTTTCTTCCAAATGTTCAACCGTTTTCTCCAGTTGTGCAGTCTCTTTCTTGTACCTCATGGTTTCCTCCTGGAATGTAGAACATTGCTGAGTCTTCTTTGCCAACTGGCTTTTCAGTTCATTCAGAGTGACATTAAATTTGTTTTGCTTCTCTTCATAACTTTCCAGAGGAACAAATTTCGACCTAAAGGATTCTTGTAGTGTGTGAAGGTCTTTCAACAGGTTTTCCTTTTCTTTGTGAAGCTCAATTGCTTCGTCTTGAGTTTTGTTGCAATTCAACAGGACCCCTCGAGTTTCTTCTGTTGCTCTTCCATTCTGATATTCAAGACATTCTTCATTTCTTCATGCTGCCAAATGATTATTTATTCCTTTTGCATTTGACCTCGTAGGACAATCAACTGTTCTTTCAACTGTTTATTTTCTTGTTAACCCCTTGGCAACTCATGCTGTTCTTCGGTGCATTGCTATGTCGCTACTGATAGCTCCAATGCTGCTTTTGTTGAAGTAGCATTCAACATATTTTTAGCTCCTCTTGTTTTTCCATGGTATAATGGAGCTAAGACCTCACACTATATATAAAAATATATCAACATGGCTGCTTCCTAAAATTTTTAAAATGGGATAAAGATTTTAAAATGGCTGAAAGTATGTCTGCCTGTAACCTTGAACAATAGGACCTAATCTAACAATATTGAAGAAATTTGTGCCTCGTTATCTCTGAAGAGACACTAAGGACTCTGTGGACTGCAGAGACCAAATTTGAAGGGAATTATACAAAGGCCATCTACATTTCATAAGCCAGGCATGGTCTTTAGAGACTACCGGTCTGCTAGGACAAAGGACCCTTCACTTTCTTTTCAAATTCTTAATGGTTGAAACATTAACAATCTCAAGTATCCAGACAAAGGAATATATACTCATTGTCAAAGCTAAAGTGGACAGGTGGGAGTCATGCGACATGACCCCCTAGATGGAGGAACCTGTAACACTGTCTTGCCGTACTGCCAAGCAGTCTGCCATTTTCCATTAGGCAAGCAGCAGCTCAGAACAAGGGCTCATTCCAGGTGAATGCTTGGCCCCCATCTACACTGTTTCCATTGAGACTTCTGAACTTCTGTATCACGCCTCAAGACTAATTCATCTCTACGTGTCTATCCCACCGTGGAAGTCATCTCTACTGGAAAAGTGAATTATCCAGCATCAGTCTTTGACCTGCTGACCTCTGTGAAAGAATTGGACTTTGATTCTGGACTCTGGACTCATGTGAAACAATAATTATTTATTCTGTGGGGGTCTTTGCTCTGTAAATCTTTCTTTCTCTATCTCACTTTTATTGCATGAGTGAAAAAGGAGGCTATGTTGTGACCCTCCTCTCATGTTTGAGTGTGTGCAAATACCTTCTGAGTTTACCCTATCTCAGTTTGCTGTGCGGTTATTAATAGAAATTGGATCACACCAAAACTGTGGGGTTGGGAAATACGCTATGGCTCAGAAAGGAGGAAATGAAAATCAAAACACCTTTTTGCTTACAGCGAGTGGTGAAAGGAGAAATCAGGGCTGTTTAAATTAAATTGCCTCCTGTCCTTAATAATGGCTACGTATTGATTCTTCAGAGTCTTTCAGGGCCGCAACTTCTTTGCATGCCTTTTCCACTGACTGTTGTGCCTAGCTGTGTAGCTGCTTGAGCTTTCCAAATCCCGTTTCAATTTGCCAACTATGGGATTGAGGGTTGTTATTTCCTCCTGGTACCTTTGTGTTGTCTCTGAAATTTGTTTGTTCAGATTTCAAACAGCTTCGTTCATTGAAAACTGCAGTGTATTGTGTGTTTCTAAAGATATATACCCAGACTGAATCTTGTATTTCAAATTTCCAAGATCAGCTTTGATATGAACATTTCTGATTTTATTTCTGCTTCTTCTTGCTCCGCCTGCTGCAGGGTTGTTTCTTTGTCATTCATTACCAACTGCTGGGACAGTTCTGGAAGCATGTCTGTGTCTTTGAAAAGGAAATCATTTGGGACTTCTGTCTCGGGCTCCCCAAAAAGATAGATTCCTGGGACTTCCAGAAAGTTCTGTGCTTTTCTGGCACCCTCATGTGGATTGTTCAGGTATTGTCTTTTTCCCTTTCATCGCTTTGCCGGGGGCTTTCTCTGCCTCTCTTTAAGCTCTTCACAGTCCTCAACTTAAAGATTAAAACATTCATCAAAGGCATGCAATATTTCATCAAAGCTGGCTGTGGGCTTAATAATGCATCGCATTAGGATTACTTTGTCAGCAAGATCACCAAACGAGTCTAAAAAGGTATTAATCCGGATTTCTTCAGATTTTGTGCTTAGACCTGATGCATTCCGATAATTCAAAACATTTTTTTCTCCAAGACTCCCAGTTTTGGGCCTGATTTAGACAAAATGGGTCTTGTAATTTTAATTTTCTATCCATGGCTGTTTCTTCTAATAGGTAAGTACCTATTTATTTATTTTTTCTCTTCAAGGTGGCTCTGCTGCTGCCAATTTTTCTCAGCATTTTTGTGATCTGGCCAGGTTCCTTGACTCTGCCTTCTTTGATCAGGTCTGGCAATGGATCTCCACGTACCCTGTGGTGTCCTTCAGCTTCCATGTTTGCAATGGAGCAAATCTCTAACTGTGCCTTCAATTTCTTTTTGGGCGATCTCCAACTGTGTCTTCAATTTAGGCACACTTCTTTCAGGTCAGTCTTCTGTTTCGTTAGTTTTTCATGCTTTGAGAATCTAGATACCTTCTCCAGCTTCTCTGGGATTTCGGGGTCAATCCTGCACTGACACCATGTTGTAAATGTTCAATTGGTGTTTCGTGGCGGGGCCTGGAGGCTTGTATGGTTAAACATAAACCATTTATTGAGCGCTTATAACTGTTGTTACACCTGGTCCCCAGGCAAGGCCCCACAATTTGTTAACTTCCTGAATGAGGCCCCAACTTTGTTATGCTCTCTGGTGAGGAGGAATGAGTTGGCTACCCTTCCTTATTCAAACCCTTTGGTTTGTTGCAACAAGGTTAGTTTAAAAGGGACCCCTTCCCCTGTAGATGCCTTTCCCCGGTCCAAATGTATTTATTTTTTAGAAGGAGCCAATTTAATCAGGCTGTCTTGAGTCAAAGGTATTAGTTACTAAAACCTGAGAAAAAATAATAAAAACGCAACACATATACACACACAGATTTGAAATGAGAAGTTAAGAGTCCAAATAAAAGTTTAAAAATATAAGAATCAGTCTTTGGCTTGTCTGTGAGGCGTAGATGATGGTATGTTGCAGCCCTTAAATTGGGTGATTCCAGTGGAGCTGATTTTGGCAGTTTCACAGTTGGTTTGAAGACACTGGGTTCTGCAGGATGGCTGAAAGTCTATCCCATTTCCTTTAGATTATGGCTTCTGCTGAGCTTTCCCTCCAACAACAGAGAAAGCGAGAGAGAGAGGTAAAGAGAGAGAGAGAGAGAGAGATTCTTGCTGCAGTGGGGTGACTCTTGTTCTTCTACTTGCTGGCACACATAGTGCACTACACCGCAGCTAGCTTTTTAACCCATTTTTTCTTGCATATTCCAGGAGGGGAAATAGTCATCTTGCATCCATCTCAGAACTATTTGTACATTCTGAAATTTATATCAACAGGGGGTGGATTTTTAGGTGACTGCTGCAATGTGCAAATCAGTCTTTTGTCTCTGCAACTACAGGAGATTAAAGTTCAGTCTTTTGCATTTTTCCTATCTTTTTAAGTACCTCTGCTCAAATATTGCCATGATACCTTTTCAGGTGTAGCATTCCATGTTCTCTCAGGACAGGCCTGTCAGTATAATCCATGTAGGAATTTTCCAGAAGGCGGTCACTTTACATTGTCAGCCATCTTTTGCTCAGTGTCTTTGCTTGTATTTCTTTTTTAAAAACACAGGTCTTCCTTAAAAAGTTCAAATTGCCCGTAGCTAATTGGTGGCTGTAATCTGCTTTTCATGACACTTCTCCCACACCACGAATGAAATGAAATTCACTTTCATTTCATCACAAAAGGGAAAAAAATATAAAACACACAAGCACATGCACTCTCATTCATTCATACTCCTAACCTTGGTCAATAGTGTCTCCTCAGTCCTAAACAGGTCTCTAAGTTCTGGACAGGGCATCTACAATCACATTTGATGTGGGTGATTTTTAGGTGGTACGGTTGGAGAAACAAACTCCAATGAATAACCTGGCATTCTGTGTCTTAAACTTTTCCACAAAGGTTAAAGTGCTGTGGTCAGTATTGACTGTGGTCTTTCTGTATCCATTTTGGACATATATCTCAAAGTGTTTGAGAGCCAGTAATAAAGAAAGGGCTTCCATCTCCACTGTGGAGTGCCATTTCTGATGCTTATTTAGCTTTTTGGAGAAGTAACCAATTGGTCTCTCTATCCCTGATTTGTCTTCCTGGAGGAGGACAGCCCCTACCCCAATGTCACTCACATCGGTGGTTACTTTAAATGCTTGGTAAAAGCCTGGAGCCACAAGCGCAGGCTCGCTTATTAAAATGGTTTTCAGCTTTTCGAAAGCTGTTTGACATTTCTCAGTCCACACTACTTTTGCTTTTTTCTATAGTAGGTCTGTCAGTGGGGCAGCTACTGTGCTGAAGTTTGGGATGAACTTGTGGTAGAACCCACACATCCCAAGAACTTCATGATTCCCTTTTCGCTGTGGGACTGGGGAACTGTGCTACTGCTTGTACCTTTGCAGCTCTGAGTAGTACTTGTCCTTGACCCACTATGTGCCCTAGATAGGTCACCTGAGCCTTAGCGAACTTGCTCTTTGTGAGATTGGCCACTAGGTCAGCTGACTGTACTTTCTGGAAATGGGCTTCCAGTTGTTCTAAATGAGTTTCCCAGGTGAGCCTGTACAATAGGAAGTCGTCAATGTACACTACGCAATTGGATAAACTCACCATGTGGAGCTAGTGTGGTGCAGCCAGGCTTGTCTCTGCATTAGCTTTTAAATGCAGTGAGCAGCCTCGTCAAGTCTGCTAGCTGTTCTGCATGTAGGTGGGTGAATAAGGAATCTAAGTCCACTAGTATCTCTTTGTTGGTTAGCTGGGTATTAGGGGTTCAATGTGATACTCACCCACGTCTCCCTCCAACTGATTCCCACTGCTACCCTCATTCTTTAGGTCAGTGGCAATGGAACAGACCATTACCTGTTTGCCTCCCTCTTGGCTGTGATATTGCTTTATCATATTGACATGACACAGCCTTTGCTTTTCCCTCCGATCTGGGGTCTCGATTAGGTAGTTTACTTCACCAGGCTTCTTTGCTAGTCTGTGGGGGCCACTTAACCAGGCTTTTAAGGATTCACCTGGTATTGGTAGGAGCACATAGGGTGGAATCATCCCAGATTTTGCACTAAGTATGGTAACAGGTGGGAAAAAAGTTTTACCCGTCAGCCGCGATGGTGGCTTTTCACACTGTATCGTCACAATCTCACATCATTAACATGCATTCCCAGGAAACATGCCTTTTTGATGGCGGGCGGGCTCTCATTCACCCACATCACTGTCACCTCACTGCTTCCTGACGCCAGGTGTCATATTAGAAGTGTAGCCACGTGCACACCTCTCAGTGCTTCCAGCCCACCACTGTTGAACAGAAGACACTGAAAAGCAAGAAGACTGCAGCTCCCTGGTTCAGTGACGTGTACCTGGAATGCCTTTTGAATGCTGTGGAGGCCTGCCGTGATGTCCTCCATCCCCACTCTGGCCACAGGAGGGGCAGCAACATCACCAATCCGTCTTGGGAGGCGGTGGCAGCGATGGTCAGTGCCAACACCCTGCAAAAGAGGACAGCCACCTAGTGCCAAAAGAGGATGAAAGATCTTCTCCGTTCCACTAGGGTAAGTCACTCTTCTCATCACTCTCAACTCACACATCCACAAACCCATCACACATCCACAGGGATCTCATTTACTGCCAGTACAAGGGACATCACCATTCACTCTCTCACACACACCTTCATTGTCCTCATGTCATCCATGGCACGACTCACCACCCACATATTCCAGGCATACTTATCACTTGGCTTGGCAGACATCCTGCTTAATCTCTCTCCATTTGTCTTCATGCAGGACAAGCTGGCACACAACAAAAGGGAGAGGCTGCAGAATGGTGGAAGAATTCCTGAAATCAAGGCCCTCAGGCTTTGAAAATAGCGTCGTACAACTGGCCACCGAGGACCTGGACCATTCCTGTGCTGATGACAAGGTCAGCAGTGACCTACCAGTGACCTACCAGCAGTGCAACACCCATCAGACAACCATGCTGTGAGTGATGTGTCTTGTTTCACAGGCCACTGCAATGCACTAATGATCCCTCCTTGCTATCGCAGGCACATCTGGGAAACAGCTGAAGGAGTCCACAACCCAGGGCCTCGAATCAAGCTCTGAAGACACCTCAGAAGAGGAACCTGTTGAAACCCCAATTGAAGACCTACCACAGCGCTCGCCCACACGCTCTGCCAGTGCAGAGGCACGTGCTTCAGTGGGACCAAGCTCTAGAGTAGCCCCGGGGTCACAATCTGGTGAGCATATCACACTGTCTGATCCACAGCAGGCAGCATCAGGGACTTCCTAGGTTTCTGGCACATGGAGGGCTGCTGGAGCCCAGAAGTCTGCTGAGTCCACGTCAGATGATGAGCCTCTGGACTAGATCATACCTCAATTGCTGGAGCTGCAAAGGCAAGCTCAGGAACATCAGGAAGGGATGTCTGCTGCACTCCTCAGAATGCAAAGCACGATGGAGGAGACTGTCTGCCTTCAGGCTGAGGTGATAGTGCCGGCATGCCAACGCACCGAGGTCAACACTGGTAGGGTGGTAGCCAGCATGGGGACCATGGTTCAGTGAGCAGCCTCGTCAAGTCTGCTAGCTGTTCTGCATGTAGGTGGGTGATTAAGGAATCTTATAGCAGCTCGATGGTGCTTGTCATCGCTGCCAGATGTTGTGCACAGATGTCACCGAGTTCCGTCGTTCTCTCTGTGTGCTCTCAGCACCTTTATGGTGGGGCTGGCTCCAGCAACCATCTCTTCAGCATTTGTGTCCAGTAATGCTGGTTACTAGTGGACTTAGTAGAGATACTAAAACAAAAACAGAATTACCTGGAAAAACTCAGCAGGTCTGGCAGCATCGGTGGAGAAGAAAAGAGTCGATGTTTCGAGTCCACATGACCCTTCATATCTCTGTTTTTTTTTAGTAGAGATACTAGTGGACTTAGATTCTTTATTCACCCACCTACATGCAGAACAGCTAGCATACTTGACGAGGCTGCTCACTGGACCATGCCTTGATCCAGGACATCGTTCCTGCACTGCTACATGGGCTGAACTCCATTGTTGATGCCATAGTTGGCCCCCAACAGTGTCAACGCGAGAGGGATGCAGGGCAGCTCAATCTCACTCTAGCTTCCCCTTCTCCCCAAGGAGTCAGCTAGGGGCCCTCGTCACCCATAAGGTGGAGGACTAGCAGGTGCACACCCTGGGGCCATCCACCCAGGTGACTCTGGGAGTGTCTTGTCGATCCGAATCCTCTCTTCTTGTGACTCCAGCAGCTCCAGCTCCACAGGCCCAGGAGGGTGCCACACAGCAGGATGCTGAAAACAGACTGGGGCCCTCCAGATCTCGGCCCTCCAGAGGACGCCCGTCAAGGTCATCACAGACAGGGCATAGCAGTCTGCAGGCTGCCTCCACCTCCGCTGTGGATACCAGGGGAGCACCAAGATTAGTGGCAAGGTTAGGAAGGTTAAGAAGACATAGTTGCACAGCCTGGGCACGGGTGTTCATTACATGTACATAATGTTCACCATTGTAAATAAATTCTATGGCTCCTTGTTATGATGAGCAGTGTTCGTGTCATTCAGATATGAAGCCTTGGTTCCTGCACAAGTTAAAGGCAGGTGTCTCAGTCCAGGGCCTCTTTCCTGTGCAGTGTGTAACCTTCAGACCAAAGTGATGGTCCGGCTTCACACTCACTGGACACATTAGTGATGCCTGCACCTCGATGGTGCTTGTCATCGCTGCCAGATGTTGTGTGCAGATGTCACAGAGTTCCGTCGTTCTCTCTGTGTGCTCTCAGCACCTTTATGGTGGGGCTGGCTCCAGCAACCATCTCTTCAGCACTTGTGTCCAGTAACGCTGTGCTCCTGAAGGGCTCAGGTTCTGAAGGCTAACACGGCATCAGGTACATTTAAAGTTTCACGGCTGTGTCTCTATATGACCCCGATCACAGAGCACAAGCGAGCTGCCCTCGGCCAGACAGCAGTCAGACATTCACAGAGGCTATGTGAGGATCTATGGTGTCTCCTCACTTGCATGTCGTCATCATCCTCCTGGACTCTAGCGGCTATTGGGGCCTCTGCTGTGTCTCCATGACAGGAGCATTATCACACAGGATGTGTGAGCTGCCATTAGCCAGGCTGGAGTCAAACATTTACAGATGCAATGTGAGGATCTATGGTGTCTCCTCACTGCAAGTCGTCATCATCCTCCGTGAATCTAGCGGCAGTGAGGGCCTTCGAGGGTGCCAGCCTCGTTGGCCAGTGCAATGGCCACATCACCAACATCCTTGCCTTTGACAACCTGTTCACCCTCATCCTCATTGTGTCCTCCATCTCCTCCTCAGCTAGTTCCTCTCCCTGTTGCAGCACCAGGCCGTAAAGGGTGCTGCAGGTGATGACGTGCATGACACCATCTGTCGACTGTATTTCAGGGCTCCACCAGACTGGTCCAGGCACTGGAACCTCATTTTCAGCATCCCGATGGTTTGCTCCACCAAGGTGCGAGTTGCAGTATGAGCTTTGTTGTACCTTCGCCCTGCGGCAGTCCGAACTCACTGCACAGGTGTCATCAGCCTCGTCCTCTGCGGGTAGCCCTTGTCCCAAAGTAGCCAACTCTGCAGTCTCTCTGGATCCCGGAAGACTTCAGGGATTTGAGACCTGCTAAGGATGTAGGAGTCGTGGACATTCCCTGGGAACTGTGCATTTAACTGCAGGATACGTTTGTGGAGGTCGTACACCAGCTGAATATTCAGTCAGTGGAAGCCCTTGTGGTTGATGTGGTTGACTGCTTGTTGCCACAGAGATCTGAGTACCACATGAATGCAGTCAATGGCACCCTGAACCTGTGGAAAACCTGACATCTGGACAAATCCCAGCGGTCTTGCACCCTGGCTTTCCTGATCCAGCAAAATGCACAAAGTTGTGTGCCCTTGCGAAGATGACATCCATGAACTCATGGATGCATTTGTGGGTGGTGGCTTGTGATACCCCATAGAGGTCACCCGTGGAGCCCTGAAAGGAGACACTGGCTTAAAAAGTGAGCCCTATGTCGCTTTCACGGCCAGTGGCAATGGATACCCTCCATGTCCCCCTGGCACCAAATGCTGTAGCAGGTGGCAGATGTGACCGACCAGCTCCCTAGGCTTGGGCAGTCTTTGGCGACACTGGTTCTCAATCATTTTCAGGAATGAAAGATGGCGTCTATAGACCCTGGGTCTAGCTAGGCACCGACTAGCAGCAGCTCGCTGTGGCTCTTCAGCGATATGAGTGGGAGCTCCAGCTGCCCCATTTTCCTGAGGGTGCTGCTCCTCCCTCTTCCCAGACAGGTACCTCCATTGTTCTCTTCTCCTTCGTCTCCGCTCTCTGTAAACCATGAGGTATACAGCTAGTAAATCAGATTCCATGCTCCTGATATACTCCTCCTGCAGGGTGAAAGACAGAGATGTGTGGGCTCACTTGAGTGTTCTAGGAACCTCTCTTGGTTAAGTCTGAAGGCCCCTTGACTCATCCCACAGAGCGCTGGCCACCACTTGGATGGCCAGAGATTAGTGCGCTGCATGGCTGCCCGAAACCCCACCCACCTCTGCCCCACTGCGCCTGACTGATTGGCAGCAGCTTCACCCACCCTCCTGTGCTCTCAGCTCAGGCGCAAGCATTCTCCTAACCCACACTGCAAGGCTGCACTGTTAGCTTGAACCATGGGGGAGGCTGGACCAAACCTGAATAGTGACATTGCAAGGGGCTGTGAGTGCCTCCACCAGTGACTGCTCCTTGGCCAATTTTTGCAAGGAGATTGTACAATGTGCTCAGTCGTACAATTGTTCTGCAGTCCACTGCAATGCTCATTAGATTGCAGTCTGTGCCAGAGGAGCACTTGGTGGCACTTTCATGCCTCTGCGTCGCTTGAGTGGGCAGATAAGCTAGAGGTCTGACTCCACGCATGTCAATGTGACTGTGCCTGACTGTGTCTCAGCTACAGAGGACTGGTCACTTTATAGCAGGTTTCCCTGATGTGTGGCCACTTCCCTGCACCATCCCTGCATGTGCTTGCGGATGACCATCAACCATAGGGCAGCCTGTGACCACCACCCCCCCAACTTGCTTCAACCACGGGGAACCCTTGCTCCCTCTGAAACTTGCCTTAACTGCAGCGCAGCCCTTTCCCCTCCACCTCACCTCAACTGCAGTGCAGCCCCTGTGCTGACACCGCACTGTCCGCCAGCCGGTGGAAAGAGACTTGCCTGTGCTCTTGCCTGAACGTGTGGCTCCTCAACCTGGAGGCCCAACAGGTGAACTTTGAGAGTGCTGCGCAACATTACTGTGTACCGACCTCTGAGTTCCCCTCAAGGTGCAGCTTGCCAGCTGCACACCTTATAAATGCTGTTGTGAAACATGTTTGCATGCAATCATACTGATGTGCTCAGATGATTCAGCCTGGGAGGTGATTCCGGCGATGTATTACAATGAAGTTCCTGAAGTCCAATGGCAGGAAACATGGCCCGCCATTAACAGGTGAAATGGACGGTTGCAAATGTGTTTCATGATGGCATGAAACCAATTTTTGGACTTCCCACCATATTGTCTGCTCATGCCCACCATGACGTCTGACGCCAGTGGGCATGGAAAATCCGTCCGTAGTCCCCTGGCTGAAAGGTTCGGGCCTTTGCATGTTTGTCTGCTTGTTTCTTCATAGCTGTCTGGGAGATTTTAAAATGTTTTCAGGCCACATCACAGGCTCTCATGAGTCGCTCCCAGAACACTGTTATGTAGTCTAACATGGACACTTCCTCCTTCTGTTCTAAAAACCTCTCCTTGATTAGTTCCAGAGGCCCATGCACTTGGTGCCTGTAAACTAATTCAAATGGAGTAAAACCAGTGGATTTATTGGGTGAATCCTGGTAGTGAACAGAAGAAAACCTAGTGCTTTATCCCAGTCATGGGGCACTCGTGGCAGTATGCCCTGATCATTGTTTGTAGTGTCTGGTGATACCATCCTAGTGCCCCCTGCGACTGCAGGTGATACGCTGAAGACTTCAGCTGGGTCATGCCCAAGTTACCCATGACTTCTTGGAATATTTTGGACATGAACTTTGATCCCTGATCTAACTGGATCTCAGTGGGCAGACCATACCTGGTAAAGGATTGGGTATATCCCCCACCACTGTTTTGGGAAATATGGTTCTCAGGGGAACAGCCTCCGGGAAGTGGGTAGCCATGTCCATGATGGTGAGGACATACTGGTAGCCCCCTTTTTGTTTGGCAGTGGCCCCACACAGTCCACTAACAAACTTGCTGAAAGGTTTCCCAAAAGCTGCCACAGGAATCATAGGTGCAGGTTTTATTGCAGGCTGAGGTTTTCCCACAACCTGGCAGGTGTGGCAGGTTCTGCAAAACTTTACTACATCCCTGTGGAGGTGTGGCCAGTAAAAATGCTGGCTGATGCGGGCTTGTGTTTTGCGTATACCGAAATGCCCAGCCATCGGAATTTCGTGAGCTAGCCGCAATATTTCCCTGCGGCACTTTGGCGGTACCACTACCTGGTGGATCAGTGTCCACTCCTCGTTTGCAAGTCTGTGAGGGGGGTCTCCATTTCCTCATGAACACCTCATTTTTAATGCAGTAGCATTCAGGGACTGCTTCTGCCTCAGCTTCAGTGTGTACAATCTGAGCTAATGTTTTTAACAGTGGGTCAGCTTGCTGGGCTGCTACCAAGGAAGATCTATTTATTACCTCCTTAGGGTTTTCTAGACTCTTGAAAGAGGTTTCAGGTAACTAGACTGTAGGGTCTTCTGTCTGCAATGCCACTTCAGCCTCCACTGACAGAGCTTATCTGGCCATAGACTGCATTACCACACAGTCAGGGAAAATGCCAGGCACTTTCTTCTGCAGCTGTTCCATCTCCCTGACCTCAGTGGGCTTCCCTGAGAACATTGGAGATGCTATTTTCTTTGATCCCACCAGGCCATTGCTGAGGAGCAGGTCAACTCCATCCACAGGCAAACTGGGGACAACTCCCATGCCACTGGTCCTGACACAAGGTCGCACTCCAGATGCACCTGGTATAAGGGAATGGTTATGTACCCTCCTTCAATCCCCTTTACCAACACCTTGGCACTTACTGCACTCTCTGGTGGAAATATCATACCTTTTCGCAGCAGTAGAGGTTGGCTGGCCCCTGTATCCCTCAGTATCACTACATGCTTACTTACCTCACTCTGGGGAAATGTGGTCACTCTTCCTTCAGATACAAAATGCTTGTAACTCTCAGTGATTTGTTTAACCTCATCTGCACTATCAGGAGTGCTTCTATAGGGATTCAAAGCTGCAGTCAGAGTCATAGCCTGGCCTGCTATGCTCTTTGACTGACTCCCATTCTCTACACAGGATCTATGTGCCCTGATAAATCTCACTGACTTTTCCCATAACTTCCAGCAGTTGGTCTGGCAGTGCCCTACCTTTTGGCAGTTAAAACACACAGACTTCTTGGCCTCACTTTTCATCTCAGCACCACCCATTCTGTCCTGAGGAGGGCCCCCAGCATTTCCTTCTCTCCAATGGGTGCTCAGTTTCCTATCACTCTCTCCACTCTATCCTTTCCAGTTGATTGGGGGTGACTAGGGGACAGTGTCTTTTGGGACAAGGGTTTGTGGATCAACTCATAATTGTCAGCCAGTGTAGCTACCTGCCTCTCCTCTGTTACCCTTTGTTCCACTATGTGTGTTCTTATTGGGAAGAGTATTGAGTTTTTAAACTCCTCAAAGAGAATTATTTCATGGAGGTTTTCGTAACTGGTTTCTGTTTTAAGTGCCTGCACCCGCTGGTCAAAAGCAAGTTGCCTAAGCCTTCCAAATTCCAGGTATGTCTGGTCAGGCCGTTTCCTGAGGGTAAGCAATTTCTGACTCTCCAGTAATCTCCAGCACTAACTACTGTGCACTTAAAATAGGCCGTTTTACTGCCTCATAGTCAGAGGCACTTTCCTCAGGCAAGAGAGAGTAAATCTTGTGAGCTTTTCCTGAAAGTTTACTTTGCAGTACTAGGGGCCAATGTTGGACTGGCCATTTTAACTGCTGTGCTAACCGCTCAAAAGAGATAGAGAAGGCTTCCACTCCTGCTTCATCAAACTTAGGTATTAAATGAGCAAACCGGATTGCCTCAGCCTTTAAGCCTGAGTTAGTGGTGTTTTCAAGGGACACAATAGGATTCCTGTCCCTTAGTTCGAGCTGTTTTCGTTTAAACTCCCTTTCCCTCTCTCTGTCCTGAATTTCTCTCTCTTATCTCTGTGCCATTTCCTATCTTTCCTCTTTCTCTCTTTCCCTTACCTTTGCTCTTTCCTGAAATTCTAATTTCCACTGCTCCAATTTTAATCCCTCTGCCGCTGCACAATCCAGTTCATTGTCCTCAATTTCCACCTGTAGACCGATGGCAGCTCTTTTTAAAATGTCGGGTTTTCTGGTTTTCGGGCAAAATTCTAATCCGAAGTGTTTCACTGGCTCTTTTAACTCTACAACGGACAGAACTATTAAATTTTCCTAACTACCGTGCCTTCCATCTGTAAAAACACTGGTATCAAATGTGGACATTTTTACATTTTAGTAGGGCATACTCACAAAAACCTTTCTGCAGTTTTAAAAAATTGGTTTCAAAGGAACAATTTACTTTCCCCGCTCTAATTCTTTTGTTTTGTCTGTGGGAACTATACTGGCACCGAGCCTCCAATTTGTTATGACCAGTCGGTCCCCTTGTGCTGGAAAGGGGGGAAGCAGTGGATGATGAAGATGTTGATGCATTGTCTGCGGCTGCACACGATGAGTCCAACACTGATTCCGAGGATGAGCATGCACAGGGGAATGCTGAGGGGCTAAACGCTGACCCGCGACTACACCAAGGAGGCAGAGACGCCCGGGAGGCTTTAATCCAACGAACCTTCAGCTAGCACAACACAGATGGACCAGCCTTGCCTGGTGCTTCCATACTCGGCATTTAAGTGCAAAATCTACCACTTCATCAGCTGCAACTAAGGGCTTTGGACATAAACTTCAATGTCCACTCAAACACTCATGACATTTATCTTAAACATAAAAATGCAGAACAAAGGAGCCACCCTCAGCCTTGGTAACATATCTGATTTCTATTTTAACCATCAGATGTTCTCACAAAATCCAAAACAAAACGTTAAGCAAGCAGAAAAAAATTATAAGGACCCAATCTTGGGCCAACACAAAAGCACCAGTGAGAAACCCATGGTGTGCCTAAGGTGCCTTATGCTTTTGTTTACGGGTGCTACATCTTGGTGTCGCCCCATCGCTGGGAGTGGCACCTGAGATAGCCTACTGACTCTGCTGTCCTGTTGGCCTTGATGACCTTGGCGGTTGTCCTCTGGCCCATGGAGCCTGTGCTGGCCCTGCCTGGGAAGGATCTGCCAGTTACACAGCTGGCATCTCCCCAGCCGTTGCAGCCTCACCCAATGAAGTGGTCACTGAGAGAGGGGTGGAGTAGCTGGTGTCCTCATCCGGAGCGCCGTGAGAGGAGCCCGCAGATAGGACAGGCAGCTACTGCGCTGACGTGAGGTCGCCTCAGACCTCCCTGCTCACCATTGATGGATGGGCACCGAGCTGGGAAACCTGAAGCCCACACCATCTCCCACATTGGTAATGACCAGCTGTGGCCACTGGCGCTGTGAGGGCTTGCAGGTCTGAGCGTAACCCCAGGAGAACCTGCTTGTTCTCCTGGAGGCGCCTCTCCACGAGAGTCGCCACTCTCTCCATGGAGGAAGCATGACACTCTGCCATGAGGCTCATTGCATCAGTGATGTTCCACATGGACTCCCCCACCATGTACACCAAGCGAAGCATAGCCTCATGTATCACACCCAGATGCACACCTGGCCACATTTCCTGCATTTGCTGCGTCGCGGACGACTCGAGGGGCACATCATCACACACCGCCTGAGCATGTGCCTGGTCCCCTGCAGTCCTCCGACTGCTGGCACCATCGGCACTCTCTGACTCTGCCAGCTCCTCCAGCGATTGTGAAGTGCCCTCTTCACTGTGCCCCGGGACACTAGCCGATGTTCCAATGCCCACCGATGTGCTAGTATCTGCGCTGGTGCCTGCCTCACAGAAATGGTGTGATGCAGGTGACAGTTGAGGGCCCTCAGGTGTGAGAAGGGGCATCTGGAATTGCTCCTGGCGGCCAGGCTCTGATGATGCTGAAATTAACAACAAGGACAGTGGATCAGTTAGCATGCAAACAGTGACACACTTCATCCCTTTCCCCCTGGCTCATTATGCGTTCAACCTTCCAGAACCTATGGAGACAAACATTGGTGGGGTGGTAAATAGTGAGGAGGATAGCCTTATATTGCAGGTGGATATAGACGGGCTGGTCAGATGGGCTGATGAGTGCCAAATGTAATATGGATAAGTGTGAGGTGATGCATTTGGGCAGGACAAACAAAGCACGGGAATACACGATGAATGGTAGGACCGTGGAAAGTAAGAAGAATCAGAGGGACCTTGGTGTGCATGTTGACAGGTCCCTTAAGGTAGCAGGACAGGTACATAAGGCGTTTAAGAAGGCAAATGCCATACTTGCCTTTATTAGCCGAGGCGTAGAGAATAGGAGCAGGGAGATCATATTGCAAGTGCAGAAAATGCTGCCTAGGCCACAGCTATAGTTCTGCATGCAGTTGTGATATGTGCTTCATAGGAGGGATGTGATTGGAGTGGAGGGTGCACAGAGGTAGTTGACCAGGATGCTGGCTGGGCTGGAGAGTTTGACTTATGAGGAGAGATAGCATAGACTGGGGATATTTCTCCTGGAGCAGAGGAGATTGAGGGGTGACATGATTGGGGTTTTTAAACTTATGAGGGGCATAGATAAGGTCAACAGAAAGGAATTTTTCCTCTTGGCAGAGGGATGAGTAACCAGGTGGCATAGATTTAAGGTAAGGAGTATAAGGTTGTCAGGGGATGTGATGAACAACTTTTGCACACAAATTGTGCTGGGAATGCAGGATGCACTGCTTGAAAGGGTGGTGGACGCAGAAACCCTCCTAACATGTAATAAGTATTTGGATGTGCAGCTGCGATGCCACGGCATACAAGGCCATGGGGATAGTGGTCGGAAATGGGATTAGGAGACTTAGGAATGTGTTTGAAGCGCACATCTTCGAAGGGCCGAAGGACCTTTGTCTATGATCCACACCTCTGACTCTATCCTCCTGTGACCGAGCAATGTTGCAACAATAACAAATCAAACAATCACTGCTATGGATGTTGGGAGGACATTGCGGATCTCACTGTTGGCCTCAAATACCTGGCCGTTCCACCCCGGCCTCACCGACACCAGTTGACCTGGGTGCATGGTACCTCTCAAGCTCCAGGGCCTCCTGTTCAAAGCGGCTTAAGTCTGGTGAGTCTGGCCGCCTCCTGTCCTCGAACGTTCAGACGCATTATGAGCATTCTTCTCCTGAAAAACAGAGAAGACCATTCATTGCGGCAATTTGCACGTGGACTCTGCACGCGCACGCCACATCCCAATCACAATAGCCCATATCAGGCCTCCAGTGCCTCCTCTCCCTGCTACTGCTGATCAGTCACACAAAGATAGTACGCCTGCACCCAATCCCCCCCTCCTCAACAACCACCTTGAACACATTCTGCGTAATCACTTTAGGAACCACACGGTCTGAGCTCCCATAGCAAGGAGGCGCAACTGCGTGCAGCGTTGAGGGCAGCAGATGGTTCTTGGCCAGGACACATTGAGGCTCCCTTCCACAATCTCATCACCGTGAATAGGACTTGTGTTGGAGTTCTGAGTATGCGCCTAGCTGCATCTCCTGCAGGTTGCCCCCAGACTAGTCATGTGCGACTAAGAGTAACACATGGTGCGGGGGAGAACTCATCTCCTCATGGAACACTCAGGCTGATCTAAGCATGGACACTATCTGCTTGGCCACCCATCGTATGAGAAATGCCCAACATGATTCAATGCAGTCGCGACAGTAAGACTTCCGGGGGGGGGCCTCAAGCTGGGTTAAATGCCCAATGCCAACATGGTACTCACCCTTCCAGAGAGCAACAAATTGTTGAAGCGCTTACGACACTCGATCCAGATGCGCCGCACCACGTTGTGGGAGCTCATCACCTCCGCCACCTCCTCCCAGGCACGTTTGGTCATGTGGGAGGGCCTCCTCCTCCCATCCTGGGGGACCAACACCTTCTGCTGTGCTGCCACCTCCTCGAGGAGGGCAGCAAGACATTCATCAGAAAAGCAAGGGGCACATTGGCCCCCCACTGGCCTACCCTGCAGCCTGCCTTGCTCCTGTGGCAGACCCTGCAGCCAGGCCTGCTCCTCTGCCCTTCCCTCCAGCCTGGCCTGCTCAGCTGACCCCCTGTGGTACACCCTTGAATTGGCCATTGTGAGCAGCCTTCAGGAGGCTGCCAGGCCTTCTTTTAAACAGACTGCCGGGTCGCCATTGGACCCAACGGTCTGTGCACGCCCACCGCTGCCCGCACACTCCCGCTTTTCACATGAGTCAGCAAATAAATGGCCTGTCCGCATAAAACCGCGCCTGCTCTAGCTCCACCCGCCCGACAGGCAGATAAGTCTGCCCATAGAGCTATGCAGCACAAAAACAGGCCCTTTGGCCCATCATGTCTGTGCTGGCCATCAAGTAGCTATCTATTCAAATCCCATTTTCCAGCACTTGGCCCGTAGCCCTGTATGCTATGGCATTTCGAGTGCTCACCTAAATACTTCTTAAATGTTGTGAGATGTCCCTGCCTCTACCACCCCCTCAGGCAGTGTGTTCCAGATTCCAACAGCCCTCTGAGTGAAAACCTTTTTCCTCAAATCCCCTCTAAACCCCCTGCTCCTTACCTTAAATCTATGCCCCCTGGTTATTGACACCTCCGCTAAGGGGAAAAGTTTATTCCTATCTACCCTATCTATGCCCCTCATAATTTTATATACCTCAATCAGGTCCCCCCTCAGCCTTCTCTGCTCCAAGGAAAACAACTGTAGCCTATCCAGTCTCTCTTCATAGCTGAAACGCTCCAGCCCAGGCAACATCCTGGTGAATCTCCTCTGCACCCTCTCTAGTGCAATCACATCATGGGTAGATTTGACTTCGACAATTTCGCAGCTGGTTTGGTGTCACTGGGTTTTGCAGGGTGACTGAAAGCCTGCCATATTTCCTTTAGATTATGGTTTCTGCTGAGCTTTGCCTCCAGCAACAGACAGAGAGAGATCCTTTTGCCTGCAAGCTGCAGGAGGACGACTCTTGTTCTTCTGCCTGCTGTCGCACATAGTCACATACTGCACTGCAGCTAGCTTTTTAACCCATTTTTTCCCTACATATTCTTGGAGGGGAAATAGTCATCTTACATCCATTTCAGAACTATTTACAGGTTCTGAGATGTAAATCAACAGGAGATGGATCTTTGGGTAATTGCTGAGACGTGCAAATCAGTCTTTTATCTCTGCAACCAACGGAGATTAAAGTTCAATCTTTTGCATCTTTCCTATCTCCCTTTTAAGTGTCTCTGCTTGAAGAAGGCCATGACACCCTTTCAGGTGTGGCATTCCATGTTCTCTCAGTACAGGTCTGTCAGTATAAACCACATAGGAATTTTCCAGAAAGTTCCAGACACTTTATATTGTCAGCCATCTTTTGTTCAGTGTCTTTGCTTGTATTTCTTTTAAAAAAAACATAGGTCTTCCTTAAAAAGCTCAAATTGCCTGTAGGTAATTGGTGGTTGTAATCTGCTTTTCATGCCCAAGGTACTGCCCTGCATGGGTGCTGTCTCTATGCTGGCTCCCTCCAGACTCTACCCGCATAGTCTACTATCATGTGACTCTCTACATCATACTGTGGGCAGTACTCTTCTCCAGTCCCACACTAACCCTTGCTCTGCCAAATACCCTTATACTACAATGGTATGCTGCTATCCCTTAAAGGCATATACAACAAATAGAAACATGGCAGGGCCTTGCAGTTTTACAAAATGATATGATTCCCGAAGGTTCACTGAATCATAGATTGCAGGCACGTGATCATGCATAGTTCCTCATTTTAATTGTTTTCAGAGTTTGGTTAATATCAGCAAGGCCACATTTATTGCCTATCCCTAAGTGCCTAGAGGGGTGGAGGTGGGTTTCCCCCTCAAACCACTGCAGCTCTTTAGGTGATGACGTTCCTACAACAGTGTTCAGTAAAGACTTTTACCTAGTGATGATGAAGGAGCGGCAGCATGTGTCCAAATTAGAATGGTATCTGACCTGGAGGAGATCCTGGTGGTGATTCTCCTTCTCGGAGACAGAGGTGACAAAAGAGAGAGATGCTGTCGAAGTAAGTTTGGTAAGCAGCTGCAGTGTATCATGAAGGCTTGATTTGCTGTTGTGGAGAGAATGGATAGCAACTGAGTGTAAGATGATTCGGGTATCCCCCCATCTGCAGAACCCTCCCTGCGCACAGCACCCCATTCAGTAAAACCCAAATGTGTAGTAAAGTTCATGAAGAAATAGATGTGTGGAATTAATGCACACTGCATTAATAATGAACAAATTCTGTGCACAATACACGATGCTTAATTGAAACTACATTTTTGTCCCATTAAATGTGAATTATGTGTCTGCTTCTGAAATTTAAACTAATAAAATTAATCCATATTTACGCTTTTATTATATTTGTTACTACAAGGGGCCAAGGAGCATTCAGTGTTATTTGAACACAGCTGCTTTCATAGATGCTGCTTTCATTTTCTCTCCACTGGTATTTTCTGCTTTATCACTTCATTTTGCATTGAGGTCAAAAATTGATAAAAATAGTAGTGCTTGTCTGGGCATTCCTTATTCCCAAGAACATGATCCTGAATTTATTTTGTTTCATCCATAGGCCTTTCAGCTCTGCTGACAGCTCAGGATTCTTCTTTAAGTGTCCTTCCAGTGTGAGCATGTAGAGGCCACATAGAGCAAGTGGAACAGTCCAACTACAGTGCAGTAACTGAACTATCCCCCCAACAAGTGGGTGTTGGTGTGGTGAAGGATCCTTAAAATGGGAGCAGATTTCATTTGTCTGTTGTGATGTCGCTTCCAGATTTACTAGTGGCGGGAACCATGGAAGGCAGATGTTGGACGTTGAGACTGTGGGAAACAAGTGAAGGTAATTGAAATTTTACAGGGTGATTTGGCATTCTATCAATGGCCTATGGGAAACCAGGGGCTTCAGAGCCCTGCCTGGTGAAATGAGGTGGCAGCAAGGCAGCTGGCCCGTGCTCTTGTGACACCCTATAGCCTCGGCTTAACCCTGATCTACATGAGGAGGAGAGATCCTCAGTAGGTGCAGCATCGCATCATTCCCTTGTAGCGTCCATCAGTGCAGATACTCTCATGTTGGTGGGTAGCACTTGTGAGTAGGTTCAGGGTCACAAGCTGTTGGGCACATCCCAAATGTGCCCGAGCAGATAACGGAGGCTGTGACAACAGAGGCCTGTGAGAGAACATGCTGAGCTCCAGGTTGATGACAGGCTTCAGCCACATGACTATGCAGGCCTTGAGTGCGGCCACGTCTCTAACGGGAATGCACTTGGACTCCTCCGTCGAGAGATTGGCGACCCTCATGGAGGGCCACATCCAGCAGACCACTCAGTGAACGCCAGAGATGTGCCTTCTTGAAATCCTCTGGCCTCAGCTGGACCATGACCTGCATGAGGGAACATAAACATGTGAAGATTAAGGGCTTCCAATTTTCCTTATCTCACCAATGCTTTGCTGTGGAGCTTAATTTTCTCAATGTTGGTCATATGGGCACTATACCTTCCAGTGTGCCAGATACAACCTCTTGGGTTGGCACCCCCATCAGTGATTACATGGCTGCCCTGGCGGCTTGTCAACTCCAGGGCCTCCTTCATGGGGGTGAGGGTGTCGCAGTATTGCACCGCTCTGTCGGTCTTGACCCTCTCCGTTGCTGTTGTGGGCTGTCGTGTCTGGCAAGCACAAGAAGGAAGACTGTTAGTTTATCCATGGAGGCAAGCACAACACCCATGCTGGTGGCAGCCTGGTGGTCCATGATGGGGACACACGAATGACACCTGCATATAGTCACACTCTAGGGGCCTTGTGAGAAGTAAGCAAAGAAAGACAGGTGCCTCTAACTGAAAGGCAGCCATGCCTGAAACAGGAAATGCTGCTTCCTGACCCATTGCTGGGCAGTCAATCCCTCGGCACTAAGCGAACTCTCTTGGGTTGCCACATACAGGCTCCAAAGGAAAAAGAGGTATGGAGTACTCACATTGACAAACCAAACAAAGTCATTGACACAATTTTGACACTGGCTTCAGCTTTGGGGGGGTGGCCCCATGGCTGCTCACCTCCTCTGTGATCTCCTTCCAGGTTTGCTTGGTCAGGTGGGGCCCTCTCCTCCTCCTGTCCCCGGGGAAGAGGACTTTCCGCCTTGCACTCAGAGCCTGGAGGACAGCCTGCAGGGAGGCATTGCTAAACTGTGCAGCCAATCAGGCTTTTCATTCTGCAATTGTGGATGTTGTCCTTTGTGTACCATGGATATATGGAGAGCTGACACACACCAGGTTCTATGTGTGAACAAGGCTTTATTACAAATGCTTTTAAAATCTGTGCAGCCACAAGCTTCCAGCTTGCTTTCAGTTTCTCTTTCTCTGTAACCACTCACAGGCTTTATTAACAGCACACAGCGCAGGCAACAGTCAACAGGCAGCCATAATCAAACACCGAAGAACTGAGTAATTGAACACAGTGGCCCAGATCATTCAGTCTCTGGATAGTTGGAAAATGGATGTACCCCTCAAGATACGCTATGGGACCCCTTGGAAGTCCCAATGCAATGACTTCATGGGTATTGCCCAGGAAGTTTGAATTTCCAATGGGCAATTCTTCTGCTCCGCAGGACCATCCAAAAAAAAAAGTCTCTGAGTTAGAGCCAGAGGCTTTGGACGGTTCTGGCTTGCTTACCTGGATAGTTACCCAGAAAATGTTAGACAGATTAAAACCTAATCTAGCACTTGAGTAACTACAGGACTGACCCCCAACTCCTCCAACCTTTCCATTACCCCCACAATCCCCCATCAACTCTACCCTGACTCTCCGACTCCCCCAACCCCCGATTCCCCCCCGGATCCAACCTGAATATTCCTCAATAACCTAACTCCCTACCCTGACTGAGCTCTGCAGGATCCTCCATAGGAAGATTGCCCAGGAAAATCGGAGGAAGGTAAGCATGTAATTTTTTGTTTGTTCAGGGTTGGAAGTAGGGGTTCCGACCCTAAACAGAAGTTTCGGGCCAACATCTTCTCCCAACTGTAAAAATAAAAGACCATATTTTAAATTAAACCATCCTAAACAAGAAGCATATACATCAAGTCATTTTTTTAGTGTTCAAAGTGTCCATTTTCTCCAAGTGTAGAAATAATCTTTGAGTTGTCATCCAACAGATAAGATAGATACCAAGCAGCCGCTTCATCTGCTTTGGTCTTGATGATGCAAGATGATGCAAGCTTGTGGTCGTGATTTGGCCATTTGATGTGAACCTAATCTCCAATTTCAAATCATAGGGCAGAATTATTACCTCGGTGGGTGGGCGCGCGACCAACCCACTCAAGGGTAAAATGATGCACGTTGACATTGGGCGAGCATCCCGATATCAACGTGCAGTCCCGCGATACTTCGGTCGGCGGGCACGTGCGGGAATCGGCAGCACGCCCCCCCCCACACTTAAAAGGCCTATTAAGGCCAATAAAAAGACAATTCACTTAAATTTTTCGCTGCCCTTCCAACCTTATGGTTGGCGGGCAGGCGAAAAGGCCAAGCGGTCTTTGCAATTTTTAGGAAACCTCATCCATGGGTGGGATGAGGTTTCCAACAGCAAATAAAAATAAAATAAAAAATTGTACATCACATTTACAACATGTCCCTGCTCGTGTGACAGAGTAACATGAGGGGACATGTTTTAAAACATTAAAAAAATTTGTTTTTTGAAAACTGTTTATCTCCTTGAGGCAGAGTTGTACCTCAGGGTGCTTTTCCAGCACGCATCCGCACATGTACGTAGTTCCCTGTTCAACCTTCTCCCCCACCAACACAGGCAGCACTGAGCGTTGCTGCTCGAGTTTCATGCTGGACGGGCCTAAATTAGCCCACCAGTGTGAAATCACAAATCCGGCCCTGATCGCGGGCGTCGTTCGTCTTCCCGATCGCCCCCGCCCACCCCCACCGAGCCCGCCCAACAAGGGCAAAATTCTGCCCATAGTTTCCTGAGCGTGTTTTCTTGTTGAAGTACGCTTTTGCTTTATCTTGTTGCTTTGCCATTTCTTTTGCTTTTGCTCTGACATTCTTGTTGAATAGCGATGACAGCTTAAGCATGGTTAGCAGCAAGTGAAAGTTATGACCCATCATAAGTTCAGCCAGTGTTTTTCCAGCCAGAGAGCGTGGGTTGGATCAATATGTGCAAAGTGAGATATGAATAGATCCTTCATACTTTTTTCCCTCTGACTTATTAGCTCTCAGACTGAACTTGATCACCCTGCTGAATCATTTGATGCCCCTGTTTGATTGTGGCTTGTCAGGTGTCAGGTGATGGTGAATTTCATGGCTTGCTAGGAACTCAGTGAACTGACAGGAAAGAAACAGCAGTCCATTGTCTGCAGTCATAGCTATTTGCTCTGTAGATTATGAACACATGCAAAACAACTTTTTCACATTAGACAGGATTGGAGGGACTGGAATGGCTTTGATGCTGTGTGTAGGTTTTACTCCAGCTGCTGTCACACTATACCCTTGGAAGTTAATCTCGGATGCCGCGAATATGCATTAGTCCTTGTTGAGCACCAAATTTTGTTGTGCAAATTGAGTGAGCTGGTAACTGCTGATCATGTTCTGCATTGTCCCTTCCATGGATAATGATGTCATTGAGTAAGTTGAGCATCCCCTCAATGTCTGACGAGAATGAAGAAATGATCCTCTGGAATGTGACAGGTGCTGAACTTAGACCATAGGGCATTCTGTGGTATTGAAATATACCTTCATGAATTACAAAAGCTGTAATATGTCTGCTTTGCTCTGCTAGTGGAATCTGAAGATTACTCTGTCACATATCGAGTTTTGTGAAGACTGTGGAGTCATGAAATGATGCTGATAGTTCTTGGATTGTAGGAGGGGATTCTTGTCTGGAATGATATCTTTGTTAACTGCCTTAAGGCCAATGCATAGTCTACATTTGCCATGGGGACGAGTTGATTTGCTCAATGATAGTGGTTGTGTCAAACCATTTAGATCCTGCAACACTTTGGTATGGGTTGCAAATGGCAACTGTCTTAAATTTTGAGAAACTGGCAGAATTAAATTGTTGGTGTGAGGAGAATGACAGTACCCCCTAATCTCCTCAAACCTGGTAAATAAGGAAGGATCCTGTTGTGCATAGTCAATTTCATCAATCACGTTAATATGTGCTTCCGTGGGGTCTTCAAATTTGAAGCCAAGCTTATTGAGTAGGTTTACTGCCACCCCTCTCTGTCATGAGTCTCCTACCATTGGCTATTTAGAATGTGAACCTGTCTAGGGTGGTGTTTTTGTAACTTTGATCGTCCCCAAAACCAGAATAATTGAGTCATCATAAGCTTAAAGTGTCTGTTGCAAGAGTGAGAGTGAGTTGTGAAAAATAACAATGGTTGGGTTTGTCATTCAGTATAGATATTTTGCACCCACATTGATGAGGAACGACTCTGAGATGCCCACACTCTCGACTGAGCAATCCTGAAAATGATATGTTGCTCTACTATCCATGATGCAATATACATACTGTATTTCACTCTTAGGAATAGGTTCCTCCACATGTTGAGCTGATGAAGTCTTATTCTTCAAAGAGCTGTGCACTTTTGCAATCTTTTCCAGCTTTTTCTCCTCGAACTGAAAATAGTGTTGTGAATCGAAGGGCACCTCCACAATCTGGGCACTTTTTGAGGGCATCTGACCGTGATGAGGGCAAGCATTGATGAGTCTGCTGAGGTCTTTTTGTCCATAACCCGTGCACTTGACCTGGTTGGGAAAGCTGCGGCTGCCACCCTGAGTCTGAGGGTGCATTTTTGTGTAACCTCTTTGAATCAAACATTGCAGATTTGATTTGCATTGTCGAGGCCGTAGCTTTTTCCAAGGTTAAATCAACATCCTCCATGAGAAGGCATTCCTTAATTAATGGAATTGATTATTTTCCAATATGTTTATCATGAATTAATTCATTGGCTAGTGTGCCAAATTTACATGTAGAAGACAACTGCCACAATATAGTTCTGCCACATATTGTTTCTTGGCTAGCCACTTTCTTGGCATCTCTGGCAGAATGTATATTGTTCAATTATCACAATTTTCTTTGGCCTAAAGTATTTTTTGAGAACACTTAGCACCGTACCAAATGTAGCTGTGCCTACTCTTGTAGGTGGTACACACTGCTGCTACTGTGTGTCGGTGGTGGAGGGAGTGAATGTTTGTGGATGTGGTGCCAATCAAGCGGGCTGCTTTATCCTGGATGACAGTTGGCATGGTTTGGAAGGTGCTGTTGAAGGAGCCTTGGTGAGTTCCTGCAGTGCATCTTGTAGATGGTACACACTGCTGCTACTGTGCGTCGGTGGTGGGGGAAGTAAATGATTGTGGATGTGGTGCCAATCAAGTGGACTGCTTTTCCCTGGACGGTGTCAAGCTTCTTGTGTGTTGTGGGAGCTGCACTCATCCAGGCAAGTGAGGAGTATTCCATCACACTCCTGACTTGTGCCTTGTAGATGGTGGACAGGCTTTGGGGAGTCAGGAGGTGAGTTATTCTTTGCAGGATTCCTAGCTTCTGACCTTCTCTGTAGCCAAAGTATTTATGTGGCTATGCTTTGCACTAGTAGAGTCCTTCCTCTGAGCCGCCACTGAGGCGTGGCCTCCAATGCCTTCGCCAATGCTTTTGATGCACTGCCAACCTTGTTCTTTTACAAAGCAAGACCCAGGTGCTCTAGGTCTCCAGACGCTTCCCAGCAGAAAGGCAATGTGCCCTTGCCATTCGGCCAGCACCATCTTTTACCTCACATGCTACCAGGAGTTCTTGCTGGCAATTAGAGACGGCAATAAAATCCAGCCTTGCCAGCAATGCCCACATTCTATGGATGAGTTATAAAGAACATTTGTTGATGAGCTTCACAAGAACTAAAATTACCTGACAGGAACAACTCAAATCAGCTTTTTCCTGGTGTTATGATTTATGGCTGATCTAAATGGAAATAATTTATGTAATCATGATTTTAAAAAATTGTGTCAAGCCAGCAAAATGACAGTCAAATTAGTCAGCATGAATATAGAGACTAAGAAACAAATGTTAAACTAATTCCTGGTTATTAAAAAATGATTACAATATATAGTTTGCAATTTTCCAATACCAACTTACATTGATATAGCGCCTTTAATAAAACAAGCTTCCTGCTTTTACCAGAGTTTAAAGGACTGCAAGAGAGGAGTGGAGGAAAAGCTACAGATGGTGACCATAAATGCAGACACACGAGAGGTTCCTGAAGGTAGAAAGTGAAAAGGCAGAGAAGTTTAGGAAGGAAATTCCAGAGCACAAGGACATGACGGCTGAAGGCTTTGCCACAGACGATGGAATGGAGGAAATTATGGCTTGCACAGTAGACTAGAATTAGAAAAAACAGAGGATTTGTGCTGAATTGTAAGTCTGGAGAAGATTGCAGATGTAGGGTAGAACATGACAGAGGAGAAAGGGTGAAGATTTTTAAATTGGTGTGCTGGAGAACAGATAATAATGGTGAAGTACAGTACAGTACAATAATATGTGAACTGCATGGAGTTATGTTAGGTGGAAGTTGAGATGATGGCGGGGAGAGCATCGGAGAAATTAAACCTTGGGGCAATGGAAGTTCCAGGGTGGGAAGAGGCACAGGTATAAGTTGGTAATGGTACATTGCTGAAGTAGGCAGTGTTAATCATGAACTGGATCTGAGGATTGAAACTCAGTTCAGTGTTGAACGGTATACTGAAGTTGTGTGCTGGGCAGGTTGTCGGGAAGTGTCTGGGAACAGTTTCTGAGCAAGAATTTTCCAGAAGGAGCCAAACAGGAAGCATCACATATGTAATTATGAGCTGGAAAAGGATTTAAAAAAGCTGAGACTTATTCAGATCTTGACTTCTGATTGGCAGTCAGGCAGAATGGCAACCATGTTGGAGTAAAGCAACACAGCAGAGAAATAAAGTTAGGTGTCATCTGTATATATTTAGAAGCAGATATTACAGGGCTGATTTTAACTCCCATGCCTGATGAGAATGTGGTATTCATTTTGTTTGCAACACACTTGCGCCCCACACCATTTTAACAGATGTGTTTTGGACTGTGAGCGAGAGAATCATTGACATGAGAAAGGTAGGGTCTGATGACATGATTCAGACCACAATGTTATTTTAACACTGGTCTGCATCTTTTGTGCACAGTCATGATTGCGGCCAGGGACCTGTTTTGTTAAGGTTTCATGTGCAGGAAAAGCCCAGGTGAAATAGTAATTTTTTTGAAGGTTTCCCTGTGGATCAGGAAGCTCAGGAATGCTCCTCCAGGCCTCACAAGGAATTTTTGGGCTTTCCCAACTCTAGCATTTCTCCCTCATGACTGTCTGATCCATTTTCCTTGCTGCCAAGGGTCATTTCTACAGGAACCCAGCAGTGGCTTGGCCTGATTTAGTTTGCTGGTTCCTCATCCTGCTCACTGGTTCCTTGTCATTTTTATTAGGTTCTGGTGGGAGTCAGGCTTGCACTGTGTTAATTAGGCCAGGATGTTAAAATGGCCCAGGCTTCCTGTTAGCAAATCGGGGCAGGTCTGCTACTCGCCACATCACCCCCATTGTCACCTCCATCTCAGGTTAAGGGCTGGGTCTTATGTCTATCACATTATGTCACTATGAGAGGTGTTATATAGACAAGGAAAAGTGGGAGCACACAGGGTAGAGCTCGTGTTATGATGGATGTCCCTGTGAAAGGGGCCATGAAAGAAGCAATCAGAAGAGATATACTGGCTGTATTGAGACAGATAGGAAGACAACCATTAAAGCTTAGTGCAAATGGAGCAGAAGGAAAAGGGAATGGAAAAGGATGAAACCTATAGAGAGCTCAAGCATGAGCTGGGGTGTTAATACATAGCAATTATAGTCAGATTTAATTGGTGGGAGACATGGGCATTGAATTAGGTGGCAAGTATGTGTGAAAGGACTTTTAAAAATAAAATGATGTTACATATGAACTGGTTGTTAGAGTCAATCATGGACTTTTTAAAGAGAATGTGGTAATATTTGAGAGAGAAGAGAAACATTTCTCAGGAAATTAAGAATTTGATGATTTCATCAAGCGTTGGAATGAAGAAGGTGAGCTGAATGGTTGGAAGTGTGTTCGGTGGGGGCTGAGGGAACACATATCAGGTCTGATTGAGGGAATGAATCTAAGTGGGGAAGATGGGGGGGGAAACTGTCAGTGTTGTAGAGTATGAGACAGAAGCACCTAAATAGATAGTACCAATTTTTAAAAAAGTCTTGAACTCTTCACATTTCATGTAAGGATGGATGGGACAGGGAAGTGAAGACCAAAGAGGTGGTTTGTGATAGAGAAGTGAAGTATAGTGTTCTCCTTGACCTCCAGGGGAGTTTCAAGCCAATCTGTGTAATTGACTGATAACGGTTTGTGATTTTTATTAATTCAATATTGATATTTGAGTAAATCATGCCTTTTGTTCACACAGCCCTCCACAACCACTTCCTCTTCACTATGGACGTGCAATCCCTCTCCACCCCCATCCCCCACTAGGATGGTCTCGGAGCATTCCATTTCTTCCTCGAATGGAGATCCAACCTGTCCCCATCCACACCACCCTCCTCTGCCTGACTGAGCTTGTTCTCACTCTCAGGGAGACAGTGGCATAATGGTAATGTTGCTGGACATCCAGAGGCCCAGACTGATGGCTTGGGGATACAGGTTGAAATCCCACCATGGCAGCTGGTGGAATTTGAATTCAGTTAATAAAGGCATCTGGAACTGAAAGCTAGACTCAGTAATAGTGGCCATGATAACTACCATTGATTGTCGGAAAAACCCATCTAGTTCATTAATATCCTTTAGGGAAGGAAAACTGCCATTCTTACCAGGTCTGGCCTACACGTGACTCCAGACCCACACCAATGTGGTTGACTCTTAACTGTCCTCTGAAATGGCCTAGAACGTCAGAAAGTTCAAGGGCAATTTGTGATGGGCCACAAATACTAGCCTTGCCAATGATACCCATGTCCCATATAAGAATAAAGAAAAAAAAAAGAACCTTGACCAACTTCTCCTTCAATTCCACTCACTTCCTCCAAATATAAGGTGCTGCTATGGGTACCTAGCTATGCCTGTCTTTTTGTGGAATATATGGAACACTTTTTATTGCAGTCCCACTCAGTGCCCCCTCCCTCATCTCTTTTTCCAGTATATTGATCACCGTATTGATGGCGCCCCCTGCTCTCGCCGTGTACTGAAAAATTTCATTGACTTCGTTTTCAATTTCCACCCTTCACTCACCTTCACCTGGTCTATCTCTGGCTCTTCCCTCCCTTCCTTGACTTCTCTGTCTCCATTTCTGGAGATAGGCTTTCAACTAATATTCACTACAAACCCACTGACTCCTACAGTTATCTTGACTTTTGTTCCTCGCACCCTGCGTCCTCTAAAGACTTCATTCCATTCTCCAACTTTCTCTGTCTATATCACATATGTTTCCCCACCAGCGCTTCTGACATGTCTTCCTTTATCCGCAACCAAAGATTCCCAACCAGTGTAGTTGACAGGGCCCTCAACTGTGTCCAATCCATTTCATGCACTTTTGTTCTTACCTCTTCCTTTCTGTAATGACTCGAAGGAGAGGACAGGCTTCAACAAGAAACAGGTAAACTTTATTACAGAGAGCTTTTCAGGTGCTACATGCTCGATCAGGACTCTAGTCAGGAAGCCCCATCCCCCGGATGCTGCGCTTAGGACTCATTGGTCAGAGCCTCCCAGAACATCACATGACCCCAAGGTAGGAGAGGCTATACCTTCAGTTACTATATTTCTTTCCACTTTATTTTTTACAATTTCTATTTATAGGGATTAATTTGAATATCCGACAGCATATACATATATACAACTTCAGGTGATTAAAGGTCAAGTCTCTGAGGTGCTATCCTTATATGGCTAGAGTGGTGTAGCTTTACCACTTGAGGTTCCTCAACAGGATCGACAGGATTTGGAACTGCAGCACAAGACACATCATGAGAAAGTGGCAGTTCTGAGTTTGGGAATTCTACAGAGGCAATGGGCATGTCTATTCTAGGTCGACCTGTCACCTCAGGAATTGACAGTTTGACGTTAATCGCAGGCTGAATAGCTGGTTGTTGGAATGTCTCTCTAGCACGAACATGATATAAATGCTTATGACTAATTCCATCTTTCATTGTACTTGGAAAGATAATGGACCAATCTCTGAGACAATGGTCCCAGGAACCCAACAAGGTCCACGTCCGAAATTTCGCACGAATGCCGTGTCACCTACAGTGAATGTGCAAGTTTTGCTGTGTATATCGTGGTTCAATTTTTGATTGATCTGATTTCGCTCTAGCTTCCCCTCTAAATTTGGAAACACCAGGCTTCACCGTGTATGTAGGTGGCATTTTATCAATAACTCAGATGGTGTTGAACCCATATTCGAATGTGGCGTTGTACAATAACTGAGAAGAAAGCGGGAAAGGCAAGGCTCTAGGGTACCTCCTGATAACCTTTTCATACCAGACTTGAAAGTTTGTACAGCTCGCTCAGCTAAATAACTCTGTGAGGGATGGTAAGGGGCTGTTTTAATATATCTGGTTCTATTCAGATTCATGAATTTCCAAAACTCTGTGCTGGTAAAGGCTGTACCATTATCAGAAACAACGATTTCAGTTAGGGCATGTATGTTAAAACAGCGACATAGCTTCTCAATTATTGCGCTCGATGTTGGCGATTTGACTTTGTATACATTCATCCATTTAGAATGTGCATCTACAATCAACAAAAACATGGTACCTACATGATTCATATGCAGTCTAACCCAGGGTCAACCAGACCACTTCCATGGAGGCAGGGGAGCTGCACCAGGCAACTTCTGTTGTTGCTGACAATGGAAACAGTGTTTGACCATGCTTTCAATGTCACTGTCGATGCCTGGCCACCAGACATAGCTTTGTGCAAGCATTTTCATCTTTCATATGCCGGATAAGCACTGCGAAGCTCTGTCAAGAGTGGTTCTCTTCCTTGTGATGGGACGTAAACTCTGATCCCCACAACAAAATTACATCTTGACAGCTTAACTCCATGTTTCTGGTATGGAATGATCTCAAATCTTCATACACAGGTGAATTTGACCATCCTTGCAAAACAAAGTATCTGACTTTCGACAAGATTGGATCTCTGTTTGTCCAATTCCTAATTTGCTTCGCACACACAGGCAAAGAATCCAAGAAATTCCGTAATAACACAACTTCTTGTGGAACAGGAGCATGTACAATGCGATCTGGTGACGGGAGATGACTGTGTGCTTCCGCATTTGCAATGTATAAGCCAGGATGGTACATTAAAGTATACTCATGAGCAGATAATATCAGAGCCTAATGTCATATTCTTGCTGAGGCTATTGGCGGAATGGCTTTATCCTCACTGAATAAACCCATTAATGGTTTATGGTCTGACAATGGTGAAATGTCATCCATGTAGGTACTGGTGGAATTTCTTCCATCCGAATACTATCAATAAACCTTCCTTTCCTAGCTGGGAATAACCCTTCTCGGCTGTGGAGATGGTCCTTGAGACATAGCCAACGGGCCTTTCTGATCCATTTTCCATTCTATGTGATAACACAACTCCTATGCCATAAGGAAAAGCATCACATGTTAATACCAACTCTTTTGATGGGTCGTAGTGTACCAATGACGAATGCAATGTTTACTTTCACAAAGGCTTTTTCCTGTTGTGAATTCCACAACCGAAGGTGAATCTTTTTTAACAACAAGTGTAATGGTGCCAACACAGTTGATAAGTTAGGCAAGAAGCGGCTATAGCAGTTGATCATACCCAGGAAGGATTTGAGTTCGCTTACGTTGGATGGTGAGGGTGCATCTTTTATTGCCCGAGCTTTCTCTTCTACCAGATGCAAACCCATGGCGTCCACCGTGTGACCCGGGTAAGTAACTTCTGATGCTTGAAATGTGCATTTTTCCTTCTTTAACTGTACGCCAACTTCCAGGAACCTTCTTAGCACCTTCTCCAAGTTGGCCAAGTGTTCGGTCTTCGCTGACCTTGTGATCAGAACATCATCTAGGTATACTACCCCTTGGGGAAGTCCTTGCAAAAGACTCCATTGTCCTCTGGAAGATAGCGCATGCAGACAACACTCCAAAGGGTAGGCGAGTGAACTGATAAAGACCCTTGTGTGTGTTAATAGTCACATATTCTCTCAACGTGTTATCCATTTCTAATTGTTGATAGGCATGACCCATATCCAATGTTGTATAGGACTTGCCTCCAGACAGCTTTGCATATAAGTCATCTATCCTTGGAATGGGGTACTTGTCTAGTTTTGCTGCCTTATTTACGGTCAATTTATAGTCCCCACAAATGCATAAGGTTTGGTCAGGCTTAACCACTGGAACTATGGGTGCTGCCCATTCCGAGAATTGGACAGGTTGGATGATGTCCAGCTTTTCTAACCGGCATAGTTCTGCATCCACCTTCTCCTTCAACACATAAGGCACAGGTCTGGCCTTAAAGAAACACGGTGTCACCTGAGGATCCACATATATCTTGGCCTGCAGGCCTTAACTTCCCTAATTCATCCCAAAGTAACATGTTGTATTTCCTTAGCAGTTCAGGAACTCCTCCTGTTATCAGGTGAAATACCTCAGACCAGTCCAGCTTGATCTTTTGTAACCAGTCTCGGCCTAAAAGACTGGGTTCTTCTCATTTCACTATTATCACAGGCAGCAGAGCTGTCTGTTGCCTGTATGACACTGGTACTGTGGCGACGCCCTTTACCTGAATAGATTTTCCATGTATGTCTTGCATTTAGCGGTTGTCCGCTCTAGGTTTATTGGCTGTCTACCTTCATTAAGATATTTGAAAATGTGCTCTCCCAGCACTGTAGTTGAGGCACCCATATCCACCTCCATTTTTAGCAGCTTCTCATTAACGTGGATTGTGACAGTGATAGGCTCGGTTTTTACAGATGTGACGTTATACAAGGAATAAATGTCGGTATTGGCAGCTTCAGGTTCTATCATACCTTTTAATTCAATCGTGTTTGCTGCTTTATGGGCTGTTTCGGCTTTGCCCTGCATTTTCTTGCTATGTGACCTTTCTTATGGCAGTAATGGCATTCTGCCTCCTTGAATCTGCAGGTGTCCGGTCCATGGTCATCTCCACATCTATAACAACTTAATCTTGGAGTCGCTGCTGAAGTGTTTCTACTAGGCTTTTTCATGCTTCTAACAGTGGATATTGCATCTTGCTTCGATGCTGTGGGTCTGGTTTTCACACCACACTCGGCGGTAGGTTCCTGTCCTACATGGAGAACGGCGCCATGTTGTACATGTTGCAAAGCCTGCGAGTCTTTCACAGCACTTTCCATGGTGAGGGAGATTTCTAGGGTGTGCTTAAAGGGGATGCCGACCTTGATGAGTAAATGGTGCTGTATGGCGTTGTCTGAGATCCACAAACTAATCAGTCCTGCAGCATATCATTTAATGTGTCCCCGAAGTTGCAGTGTTCTGTCAACTGCTTAAGGTTCACTACGTAGGTTACGATGGACTCTCCTGGGGTCCTAACTCTGGAATTAAATTTAAAACGCTGCATTAATATGGATGGCTTCGGTTGGAAGTGCGTTTTCATGAGGTCCACTAATTCATTATAGTACTTAGAATTGGGCGTGCTCGGGGCTGTCAGGTTGCGGATGAGATTATATGTCTTACTGCCACATACACTCAAAAGGATGGCTTTCTGCTTTTCCTCCACGGTAATTTTATTTGCTACAAAATAAAATCCGAGCCGCTCTACATACTGGCTCCAGTCTTCCATAGTCATATCATAAGGATCGATTCTGTTGAAGAGTGGCATGACTGGTGAGTAATCTTTTCTTTTTCTTAGGTTTTGACATACTCATGGTAACAAGGTGAGGTACAGCATCGGAGCAATTTTACCCTCGTTGCCAAATGTAATGAATCGATGGGGCGGGCAGGGTTCAACAAGAAACCACTAAACTTCATTACAGAGACTTTTCAGGTGCTAAATGCTCAATCAGCACTCTCGTTGGGAAGCCTGGATTGCCTGCGCTTAGGGCTCATTGGTCGGACCTTCGCAGAACATCACGTGACCCCTGATAGTCAGCAGGAGAGGCTACACCTTCAGTTACTACACCCTCCATTCCAGAACCATGACAGGGTTCTCTTTGACCTTGCATTACACCCCACCATCCTCCGTATTCATTGGATTATCCTCCACCATTTTTGCCAGCTCCAGAATGATGGCACCAACAAACACATCTTCCCCTGCTCTCCCCTTTCAGCATTCCAAAGGGACCCTTCCCTCCGTGACATCCCAGTCCACTCCTCAGTTACCCTTAGCAACCCCCCCTTTCCTACAGCACCTTTTTGTGCACGTGCAGGAGATGCAACACCTGCCCTTTCAGCTCCTCCTTTCTCACCATCCAAGACCCCAAACACTCCTTCCAGGTGAAACAGTGATTTACTTGTACTTCTTTCAATTTAATATATTGTATTTGCTGCTCATGATGTGGTCTCCTTCACATTCTGGAGGATAAAGCATAGACTGGACGACCACTTTGCAGGACATCGCCATTCAGTCCTCAAGTGTGACCCTGAACTTCTTGCCCCTTGTCATTTTAACTCTCCACCTTGCTCATTGACCTGACTCTGATGCTGCCAAACCTGCTGAGCATTTCCAGCATTTTCTGTTCTTATTTCATATTTCCAGCACCCACATTATTTTGTGTTTGTACTTTTTGTTGTATTGATTTTTTCTTTACATCCTAAAGAGACTTCTTAAGTATGATCGGTACTTTGCAATCTGTAGGAATACAGGCCTCAATATTAAAGCCTAAATGATGGTGGTGGTGGATGGGCAGGGCCAACTAAAATGTGATTTCCGGTGTTCATGATGCACCCCAGCTCCCTCGACACCCACTGGTTGTACGAAGCCTCAAGCATTCTAATGGACATGGTGTTCTCTCTCTCCAGGAACACACGGGCGTGCATGTAACCACTGAAGAGAGGCAGACAGTCAGGCTGAGCGACTCCCTGGACTGCTCACTGCCTGGCTTTAAACCAACATATGCGTACAACCCAACTCTAAATGCCATATACTTTGTTGTTTATATGGCAGCAGCTTTCGTTAACTTTATTAACATTTTCACTGCTGCTGTGCATGTTTCCTAGGTGTGAAGAACCAGGTAGTAAGATGTAGGCAGGAGTTTCTGGATCCACAAGGTAAGAGTTTTTATCAGCACTCATGGCAGGCCAGGAGGAGGAGTGCCTCACCCCATCGCCTCAAGAAAACCTTTGAACCCCTCCCCGCTTGCTGATCACGTCCCCTCCCGATGCCTGATCACCTCTAGCTTCCTCTTCCCCTCATCCCCTCCCGATTGATGGGCACTGTCCTCACTTTTCCCTGATGCAGCCTCCTGTCATGGCTTTTTACTCTTAGCTATCGACCAGACTATCAATTTGGTCGGCAGCCAGGCGGAAAATTGATCCAAAAAATGATAATGGCAGCCTGTTGATAAATTCAACAGGACCTCCACTTTCTCAGGTTTGCTGAGTTTTTCAGTCTCTTCTGGCCTGCACCATGCCATCTGCAATGCTGAAAATATTAGTGCCAATGTCAATTAAATTTAAATTGGTAATCTCCCTAACCTATGAATAAGCTCAATCAACCTAGCTGAGTAACAATCCATGCTGGGTTTAAAAGAATGGAGCTATCGCAATGGAAATTAACATGAAAAGTCACTAGAATGTTATACTTTCTTGTAATTGTCTCTGGAGTGTTGGTTCAAATGTCCCATCTGGATCGTAATTTACATTTTCCTGCCTTGCTTTCCTGTGTGACTCCTTGATGTTCTATTCCAGAAAGCCAGTTGTTGAAGGATAGAACTGGAGCTTATCTTTTCTCACAGTTATATTTAATTACAGAGTTACACATTAGAAGTATACACTTCACACCCAACAACAGTTTTAGTCTGTGTCTACTTATACCTCTTTTGAACCAACCTTTTGGGTTGTCAGTCAAGAGGAACTAAGTGCTCCATTTGAAAAGGGTGCCACTAACCCACTGGTAACAAAAACCCAAAACTTTGAAGGAAACTTATCAAACCAAATTAAAATGACATTCCCAGGGGTGCTAATGCACTCCAGTCCCTCCGGTGCCCACTGGTCATGGAAGGCCTAAGGATACCAGCAGACACCACATGCCCCCTCTCCAGGGACACCTACACACGAACATAACCACAGAAGAGAGGCAGGCAATCAGGCCTCATGACTCCTTCGACTGCCCACTGCCTGGACCTGTTAATGGCCCCTTTGGTCAGGTCCAGGAGCTGTTCCACATGGAAGTCTCTTGATGTGCTTGGCCCCTAACGCATCAGGTACCATGCCTATTTATACCTCTTTCTGGTACCAATAACCAATTAGGTGTCCCATGTAAAAGGGGCACTATAAATTCAACATAACAAAAACAAAAACTTTAAAGGAAGCTTCAATTAAAATGTGATTTCTGGTTTTAATGGTGCACCCCGGTGTCATGAAAGTATAATAATTTAATAATATTTTTCTGGTTTATTGTGAAATAGGTCTATGAGGGTAAGTATAATTGGGTCTGTCCATGTGCGATTTCATTACATTTGGAGTCAAGTAGACTGCAAGCTTTAACTCATCAAAAGAAGCTAGGTGTTCGATATGCTAATGAGTAAACATAGATGCTGGCTTAGAATGTAAGGTGTGAAGGGAATTTGCATTTTTAGATAAATGAAGGGAGATTTGGATTTCAAAGTGATTTTAGTCTATTTACAACTAGCCAGATAAAATCTAAAAATCTAAAATCTATTTTTGACTGTTGCCTTAAATGGGGTATAACTGGGAGTCAAGTTAATTAGTAATTTTAGGAGTATATTAGTAATTGTAGTCCTATGTATGTGCTTGACATCTTTCATTTTGTTAATAAATATTTTAATTTAATTTTTTAATATCTCTAAAAAGTCTTGGTGGGCTTAATTACTTCTGAATTCAGTGCATGCATTTCACAATCAATACAAATTGCAAAACTGTTGTGATAGCATGATCAAATTTCTCTTGAATCTGGTCCACCTGGCACACATCATCTTCCACGTCATAACACCCAGCTCCCTCGACACCCACCAGTTGCTCAAGGCCTCAAGTATACCAACAGACACTGTGTGCTCACTCTCCAGGGACATCCGGGTGTGGATGTAATCACAGAAGAGAGGCAAGAAGTCAGACTGAGCAAACCCCTCAGCTGCTCACTGCATGGACCTGTTAATGGCCATCTTTGCCAGGCCCAGGAGCGGTCACATGTGAAGGTTTGGATGTGCCTGCTTCCCTCTGCACTAGGTGCTATGTCTATTTATACTCTTTTCAGTAAAACTAATTAACAGATAAAGGGGAATAAATTAACAAATTAACAAAAGATAAAATAGGACAAATTAAAGGGGAAACTTTTTTTTCTTCATTCATGGGATGTGGGTGTTGCTGGCTAGGCCAACATTTATTGCCCACCCCTAATTGCCCTTGGAAAGGTGGTGGTGAGCTGCCTTCTTGAACTGCTGCAGTCCCTGTGGTATAGGCACACCTACAGTGCTGTTATGGAGGGAGTTCCAGGATTTTGACCCAGCGGCAGTGAAGGAATGGCGATATATTTCCAAGTCAGGATGGTGAGTGGCTTGGAGGGGAACTGCCAGGTGGTCGTGTTCCCAAACGTCTGTTGCCCTTGTCCTTCTAGATGGTAGTGGTCATGTGTTTGGAAGATCCTGTCTGAAGAGCCTTGGTGAATTCCTGCAGTGCATCTTGTAGTTGGTACACACTGCTGCCACTGTTCGTTGGTGGTGGAGGGGGTGAATGTTTCTGGATGTGGTGCCAATCAATTGGGCTGCTTTGTCCTGGAAGGTGTCAAGTTTCTTGAGTATTGTTGGAGCTGCACTCATCCAGGCAAGTGGGGAGTAATCTGTCAAACTCCTGACTTGTACCTTGTAGGTGGTGGACAGGCTTTTGGGAGTCAGGAGGTGAGTTACTTGCCACAGGATTCCTAGCCTTTGACCTGCTCTTGTGGCCACAGCATTTACATGGCTAGTCCAGTTCAGTTTCTGGTCAATGATAACCCCCAGGATGTTGATAGCAGAGGATTCAGTGATGGTAATGCCATTGAATATCAAGAGGCAATTGTTAGATTCTCTCTTGTTGGAAATAATCATTGCCTGGCACCTGTGTGGCACGAATGTTACTTGCCACTTGTCAGCCCAAGCCTGGATATTGTCCAGGTCTTGCTGCATTTGGACATGAACTGCTTCAGTATCTGAGGAGTCACAAATGGTGCTGAACATTGTGCAATCATCAGCGAACTGACCTTATGATGGAAGGAAGGTCATTGATGAAGCAGCTGAAGATGGTTGGGCCTAGGACACTATCCTGAGGAACTTCTGAAGTGATGCCCTGGAGATGAAATGAATGACCTCCAATATCCACAACCATCTTCCTTTGTGTTAGGTATGACTCCAACCCATGGCAAGTTTCCCCCCTGATTCCCATTGACTCCAGTTTTGCTAGGGCTCCTTGGTGCCACACTCGGCCAAATGTTGCCTTGATGTCAAGGGTAGTCACTCTTACTTAACCTTTGGAGTTAGGCTCTTTTATCCATGTTGGAACCAAGACTGTAGTGAGGTCAGAAGCTGAGTGACCCTGGTGGAACCCAAACTGAGCGTCAGAGAGCAGGTTATTGCGAAGCAAGTGTTGCTTGATAGCACTGTTGATGTCCCCTTCCAAAAAGGCAAAATCACAAAAGAAACTTACAAAGGTCAAACCAAAGTGTGATTATGGGGGTCAATAATGCACCCCAGCTGCCATGAAGCTCGCCAGTCACGAAAGGCCTCCAGCATGCCAGCGGATATTGTGTGCTCCCTCTCCAGGACACACGTCTGCGAACATAGCCGAGGAAGAGGGGCAGACAGTTGTGTTAGACGACCCCTGCTTGGTCCTATTAATAGCCTACTTGGCAAGGCCCAGGAGCAGTCCCAGGTGGAGGTTTCTGGATGTGCCTACTCCCCTCTGCACCAGGCGCTGCGTCTATTTACTATTTTGAGCAACCAATTAAACTAAATTAACAAACTGAGGAACAAATTAAAAGGCTGCCCCTTAAAGGGATACTGCAAAAATAAAGACAAATCTTAAAGGAAACTTATAAAATTCAAAATGAAACATGATTAAAAGATTCAATGAAACACTCCAGGCCCCACGATGCCTACCGGACATGGAAGGCCTTGATCGTGCCAGCGGATGCCACATACTCCCTCTCCAAGGGCACCTGGCTGTGAATGTAGCCACAGAACAGGGGCAGACAGTTGGGCTGGATTGCCCCCTCAGTCTCCCGCTGCCTGAACCTGTTAATGGCCAACTTGGCCAGGCCCAGGAGCAGGTTCACGAGGAGGTTTCTGGATGTGCCTGCTCCCATCTGCACCACGTGAAGCACACACACACAGACACACACACACACACACACACACAGAGGCAAACTCTCGCTCTCTCACACACACATACACATACAGAAACACACACATAGAGACTCAGTTGAATGGCCAGTTAATGCCCACCACCTGCATACAATTAAACACAATTAACGCTTGAGACCAATGTAGTAACATTCTTAATATATATGACACGCATCCTGAAATGTGACATCTGTCATGTTATGGGCTTGGGCTTTGCATTATGCAGTGTGTGGCAGGCACAATCATGGAGTATTAGATTATAGGGTCTGAGTGAACTATTAGCCTTAGCATACCATCTGTGGAACAGGCAAGAAATGACCAGGTCCTATCCACAGGGAAAGAGGAAAGATAGTAAGTAAGAAAGCAATTTACAATGTACTAATCTTGCACAATTTCCAGAAGTGTGTTCAAAGACTGGGTTCTACTGAAGGGAGCCGCTTGTGGCATGTGACAACTCAAGCAAAGGCATACGGAAACAAGAAACCAAGGCATAGGGCATAATCATATGGTCCTGTTGGAGGTGGGCATCATGGTAGGCGTGAGCGGACAATATGGCGAGAAGGCCAAAAATTGGTTTTACACAGTTGTGAAACCAGTTTGCAATCGTCCACTCCACCTGTTAATGGCGGGCCACGTTTCCCGCTACTGCACCGAAGGAACCTAATTTCAATACTTTACCATCTCATAATAAGCCCTGATTGCCGGATTCATCCCCCCAAATTACATTTACTGCTCACGTTGGCGTGACTTCAGAAGGTGTGCTTCATAGCTGCCTTTAAAAGGCGTGCACTTATGAGCTGAACTTTGAGGGAAACTCGGAGGTAAGTGTAAATGACCTTGTGCAGCGCTTGCGAGCATCACCCATTGAACATCAAGGAAGCCGCGCCATGCATTCAGAGGGCAGGGGGCTGGGAGGCAGTGTGCACAGGCAAGCCGCTTTTTCCCGGCTGGCTTTCAGTGCTGTGCTGAGGCAAGGGTTCCAGTGTGGGTGAGGCCGGGTACCGGCTGGGCGGGCGCAAGGCAGCACAGGCTGAAGAAAGTACACAAGCACATGCCGGGAGAGTGGGGTTGAGGGAAGCGGCCACACACTTGGAAGATCATGTCAAAAGTGAGCCTTCTTCTGCAGCTGAGGCTGTTCAGCTGCAGCTCCATTGACACGCTTGTAGACGGGCCTCTGAAGCATTTCTGCCCACTCAAACTTAAGCAATACAAAAGCATGAAAGTGTCACCAAATGCTCCAGAACTTTTCACCTCTTGAGCACAGGCTGTAAATTAATGTGCATTTTAGGGGGCAGCAGAGCAATTGGATGACTGGGCAAGTTGTAGAATCCCCTTGCAAAACGTGGCCATGGAGCAGTCACTGGGGGAGGCACTCACAGCCCCTTGCAATGTCTTTATTAAGGTTTGGATCAGTGTCCATTATGGTACAAGCTAATAGCGCAGCCTTGCAGTGCGGGTTAGGAGAATGCCAGCACCTGAGCTGAGAGCACAGCATGAAGTCCAGTGGCCAAAGCTGCTGCCAATTGTGGAATGGGGGCAGAGGTGGATGTGGTTTTGGACAGCTATGGAGTGCACTGCACACTGGCCATCCAAGTGGTGGCCAGCACTCTCCTGCATGCGTGAAGGGGCTTTCAGACTTAACCAAGAGAGGTTCTTAGGACACATGTGCTAGCCCGCACGTCTCTTTCTTTCATCCTTGTCATGAACATATAATAATTTTCATAATATTATTGTGATTTATTGTAAAGGTAGGTTAGTAGTGGGATTTAATTGAGTTGGAGACAGCTGGTCTGGAGCTTTTGAGTTAGCAAAAGGGAAGCTAGGTTTGAAATGTTAAATACGTAAACAGGGCTGAAGTTTTAGAATGTGAGGTGTGAGGAAAGTTTGCATTTATAGGTAAATTAGGTTAGTTTGAATTTCAAAGAGATGGTAAGGTGTTACACCTAGCCAGAAGAAGCTAAGCCAAACAGTGTGTTTATTTTTCCAAAAAGGTTACTGATAATATGAGCACTATGAAAGATTTATATTAAGAGAAAGGTAAAGTTCCAAAAACATATGGGAATAATGGAATTTGCATTAAAAGGGGAAAACATGTATAAGAGAGATGAGGCTATGTGTCAGAGGAAAAAGAATTCTAAGATCTAACAAGTGTGAAAAGCTTCCAGCCTCTGTACATCAAGTTGCTGTCTACAGGAACCGAAGCTGAGAGAACTCATTTTGAATATCACTGTCCAGGGTATCGTGTTGCTTTGCCTGTTTAAAACTATTTGTTTATCTACTTTGCCTTAACGGAGGTGTAACTGGGAGCCAGATTAATTAGGGGTTTTAGGAGTTATTACAGTAGTAAATTGTAGACCTATGTATGTGCTTGAAATCTTTTCTTCTGTGAAAAATTGTTTAATTTAGCTTTTTAAACTCTGAAGTCGTGGTAGTCTTATTACTTCTGAATTCAGGGCATGCATCATCTGCCACACCATAGCAATCCTGCAGGAGGAGAATACCAGGATCATAGAGCCTGGTGATTTAGCGGTATGCCTCATGGCTGAGAGGGAGCAGAGAAGAAGAGGAAGGGGGCGGCTGAAGCGCCTGGCTCGGCAAAGGGAGGAACAAGATGAAGGGGCGGAAGGGCCTGCTGCGCACACAGCTGAAAATCCACAGCAAGTTGTTGCTCGTAGGCACTTCGTTAGGCCCAGGGTCTATAGGGGTGCTTGTCATTCCTGCAGATGACTGAGATATCAGTGTCGCTGAAGGCTGCACATGCCTAGGGAACTGGTCAGTCACATATGCCTCCTGCTGCAGGATTTGGCGCCATGTGCACATGGAGGGCATCCACTGCCAGTAGCCATGAAAGTGACCCCGGTGCTCAATTTTTACGCTAGTAGCTCCTTCCAGGGCTCCACAGGTGATCTGTGCAGGATCTCACAAGCCTCCACCCACAAGTGTATCCAGGAGGCCACGGACACCATCTTTGCAAAGGCACAGAACTTTGTGCATTTCGCCCGAGATCAGGAAAGCCAGGATGCAAGAGCACTGGGATTTGCACAGATCTCAGGTTTTCACAGGTGCAGGGTGCCATCGACGGCACTCACATGGTGCTTAGATCTCCGTGGCAACAAGCATTCAACTATGTCAACCATATGGCATCCACTTGCTGAATGTTCAGCTTCTGTGCGACCACCACAAACGCATCCTACAGGTCTGCGCACGATTCCCAGGGACTGTCCATGGCTCCCACATCCTTAGCAGGTCTCAGATCCCTGTCATCTTTCAGGGTCCATGGAGGCTGCAGGGTTGGCTCCTTGGGGACAAGGGCTACCCACAGAGGACATGGTTGATGATACCCATGCGGCGGCCTCAGACTGCAGCAGAGCGATTGTACAATGAGGCTCATGCTGCGACCTGGACTTTGGTGGAGCAAATGATAGTCATCCTGAAAGTGAGGTTCTGGTGCCTCGACAGGTCCAGTGGAGCACTACAATACAGTCCCCAGAGGGTGTCGCGCATCATTGTAGCTTGCTCCACACTACACAACCTGGCGCTTCAGTGAGGGGAGGACCTGGCTGAGGAGGAAAGAGAAGAGCTGCACGTCTCCTCTGGTGAGGAGGGTATCGAAGGTATTGACGGTAATGAGGTCCTTGAAGGCGAGGATGCCCGCGATAAAGCCATTGCACTGCCTGACGAGGCAGGAATGCTTGGGAGGCCCTCACAGCTGTAGGATTTGTGGAGGACGATGACGAGGTGCAGTGAGGACAGTAGTGACATCTTCACATTGGATCTGTGGACATATGACTCTTGTGTAGCTGATGGCGGCGCACATACCCTCAGTGCTCAGGCTCATGTCATGGAGAAGCAATGGAGGCCCTTATAGTCGCTAGACTCCAGGAGGATGATGATGACATGCAGTGAGGACACTCAAAGATCTTCCCATTGCCTCTATGAATGTCTGACTCCTGTCTGGCTGAGGGCAGCTCGCTTGTCTCAAACTTCGGATGGTTCCGCCGGGGCTATACCAATATTTACCCAGAAAAAGCTAGAATTAAAGCCTCCTCTAGCTTCAAAGTAACTATTGTAAAGACCCAGACTGACCCCACAGGATGCCCCCACACCCCCGAATCCCACCCCCACCGGACTCCCTCCATCGCCCCCCATGTCTCGCTCTGTGATCAGGGTCACATCATGGAGACGCAACCATGAAACTTCAAAAGCCCCTGATCCTTTTTCAGCCTTCAGCATTTCACCTCTTCAGGAGCACGGTATCACTGGTCACAGACGCTGAGGAGATTGGGGCCAGCCCCACCTCAAAGGTGCTGAGAGCACACAGAGAGAATGACGGAACTCTGTGACGCCTGCCCATGACATGATGGCAGCAATGACAAGCACCATTGAGGCGCAGGTTTCACTGATGTGTCCAGTGAGTTTGAAGCCGGACCATCACTTTGGTCTGCAGGTTACACACTGCACAGGGAAGAGGCCCTGGGTTGAGACACCTGCCTTTATCTTGTGCAGGAACCAAAGTCACCTCTGAGTGACACGAACACTGCTCATCATAACAAGGATCCATAGACAAGGAGACATTCTTGGGGTTTATTGACAGTAGTGAACATTATGTACAAGTGATTAATACCAGTGCCCAGGCTGTGGTGTCAGCTGTGGCTCAGTTCATAGCACCCTCGCCTTTGAATCAGAAGGTTGTAGGTTCATGTCCCACTCCCGGAAACCAAGAACTGTGAATGTACACAAAAGAGTTACATCTTCTTAACCTTTCCATACCTGCCACTACATCTTGGTCCTCCCCCGACATCCACAGCAGAGGAGGAGGCAGCCTGCTGACTTCAACGCCCTATCTGTGATGACTTTGGTGTGCATCCTCTGGAGGGCCAAGACCTGGAGGCCCCGGCCTGCTTTGGGCATCCTGCTGTGGGCTAGCTGCACCCTCCTCGGCCTGTGGAGCTGGAGCTGCAGGTGTCAAAGGAAGAAGGGATTTGGATCAGCTGGGCATTCGAGGAGTCAGCTGGGTGGATGGCCTTATTGTCGAGCTGCTGACCCTCCTCTCTATGGGTGCCCAAGGGCCCCTGGCTGACTCCTTGAGGAGAAAGAGAAGCTGGAGTGAGATTGAGCTGACCCATGTCCCTCTTACGTTGACACTGTTGGAGGCCAACTGTGGTGTCAGTGATGGAGTTCAGCCTGCGCAGCCCAAGTCTCCTTGGCGTCCGCCATCCTGCCACCTCGGTGCACTGGCATGATGGTGCTTTCAGCTCAGACTGAAGATGGACGGACTCCTCCACCTTCTCTTACAATCTGAGGAGTGCACCAGACATCCCTTCCTGATGTTCCCATAACTGTCTTCACCAACTGATTGAGAAGGTCATCATCTGACTCGGACTTAGCAGGTTTCTTGCCCCCAGCAGTCCTCTGAGTGCCGGCAGATTTGGATGCCCCTGCCGCTGCCTGCTGTGGAACAGACTGTGTGGTCCACTCACTAGATTGTGATCCTGAGGCAGCTCTACATCCACGTTCCACCAAGGTGGGTGTCACAGCATTGGTGGAGGGTGTGGGTGAGCGCTGTGAAGGGTCTTCAACGGTACTGCCCTCAAGGTCCTCATCCGAGTTGCTCTCGGTGCCAGGGTTGAAAGTCCGGGGCAGGGTGGGGGGGTAGGGGGTGGTCAGAAGTCTGTGAGGGAAGGGTGGGATGTGGGTCAGGAGGTGGGGTGGGGGAGTCGGATGTCCAGGGAGGCGGGTCCGAAGTCAGGGGGGGAGTCTGAGGTTGGTGGGGATTGGGGGTGTCCTAGGCCTGGGGGGGGGGGGGAGGGTCCGAGGTCTGGGTAGGGGTGTTGGGGGGCCTGAGGTTGACGGGATGTTGGGGGGCTCCGAGGTCGGGGTGGGGTCTGAGGTCGTGGGGGGAGTTTGGGGGGGTCCGTGGTTGGGTGGGGAGGGGGAGCGGGCGGGGTGCGTTGGGAGTCGGGGGGGTGGGTGGGATGGGACGTGGGGGGCGATGGAGGGAGTCCAGTGGGGGTGGGGTTCGGGGGTGTGGGGGCATCCTGTGGGGTCGGTCTGGGTCTTTACAATAGTTACTTGGAAGCTAGAAGATGCTTCAATTCTAACTTTTTCTGGGTAAATATTGGTTTAGCCCCGGCAGAACTATCCGAAGTTTGTGACTTAAATCACATTTTCGGATGGTTCCCAGCTCAGCGCAATTGTCCAGAGGAAGCTAGCACTTCTGGGTCACTGCTGTGCAAACCCTTACCTGGGAAATTGCCAGGGGGATTCCCCAGCGCATCTTTGGGGTATCCCCCAAATCCGATACTGGGGAGCGTGGAAGTTACAGGCCAGTGAATTTAAAATGAAAGTACAAAAACGGTTTCCAGGCAATATGATTAATGAAGGCAATCAGCTTTCTGTCTCTTTGCATTGGAATTTGTTTTAGATCATAACTCAGCAAAAAAGCACTGTGAAGTTTTATAGGTCTTTTTACTTAAAAGAAAATGTGTTGTAAATTCATTTTGCAATCAAGCAGTATTTGAAAAGCATGAAAGTTGAATTCAAAGTAGAGGTACTATTGCTTTTAGAGTGAGGTGGCTTGTAAGAAATTTCCTGCTGAGGGAATCCTACCTGTGCGGCAGATTCCAACCCTGAGCAGGTTTTGGGAAGTTTGGGGGGGGCAAACGTTAAACACACTTGCTCATCTATATTTCAGATCCCAGGCATTTTAACTGTTAAATTTGACTGGAGAGTTTCCCACTGAATCACATCAGGAATAGGAAGGTCCACATTTCTGGGTGCAGGTCTTCAGAGGCCTGTTTGAAGCAGGAGTAGATCTTTTAAAGGGATGTGTAGCATTTTATTGGCATTGCCCCCATTTACCACTCCAAGATATCAAAGGTTCTTTGAAGCCTCCTTGCAGACCTGGTGTAGAAGGTGAGGGTGAGGTGGGAGATTCTCCTTCCCACCAATGGAAGGAAGAAACAGATGCTCACCAGTCCTGGAGAGAGGTGACTGAGATCATCAGCTCAAGAATATCAATCATAGTGCAGGAAATATTTCAATGGCCGGCCAAGGATGGCAAAGAGTTTGACTTATTGACCTCAAAGCATCTGAGAACGGTGCCTCCCCTACTTCCCAATCCGCTCCCCTTCACATATAGAATCATAAAATAGTACAGCACAGAAGCGAACTGTTCGGCCCATCAAGTCTGCACTTTCAAAGAGTAATGCAATTAGTCCCACTCCCCTCTATTTCTCCATCTCCCTGCAATTTTTTTCCGTCAAGTATTTATCCAATTTCCTTTTCAAAGCTACTATTGAATCTGTATCCATCATCCTATCAGGCAGCACGTTCCAAATCCTAACCAGTCTTTGTGTCAAAAAGCTTTTCCTCTTGCCACCTCTGGTTCTCTTTCAAATCACCTTAAATCTGAATCCTCTGGTTATTGACCCTTCAGCCACTGGAACAGTTTCTCTTAATTTTACTCCTTATTTCTCATTATTGTAACTAAACCCTTTTAAAGGTTTTAAAAGCCTTTATCAAATCTACTCTAAGCCTTCTCTGCTCTAGGGAGAACAACTACAGCTTCTCCAGTTTATCCATATAACTTTAATCCCTCATCTCTGGAATCATTTGAATAATCTCTTTTGAACCCCTCCAAAACTGTTTTGTTGTGTGGTTGGGGTCCAGACAGGGGTTTTGTGGGTTGTCTATTCTCCTAAAACATGCTGCTTGAGCCTGTAGTTTCTCAAAACCATTACTCTTTATTTAGAGCAAATATTTACACATTTGGACCTCTACATGAGGTTGGATCTTCTCCACCTTCCAGATCTCTCTCACTTCTCAGTCATGTGATCTGTCATCATTATTACATCAATATCATGTATGCCCTGATGTTAACCCTTTGCTCTACATGCCCCCCGCTCCCCACAAGTCTTTCTCCCTATTATATTTACATCCTCCTGCATCTCCCCCCAAAGACTCAGGCTTCACAGGGTTAGTCTCTGAGGTGCATTGACCAATCTCCCTCATCTCGTTCTGATCTCCTTTTGAGGTTGAGGATATTCCCTACTCTCCCTTCTGTCAGTGTGAATGATCTTCTCCTGGGTGGCTGTAGATCTTGTAGTATGTCTTTCTTCTTCTTCATCAGGATACCTTGGTCTGTCTCAATCCTGTACGATCTTGGTTGTTGAGTTCTTTCAATGATTATGCCTTCCTTCTGTTGGTCTCAGGCCCATACTACCTCCCTGGGCTTCTGCACTGGTAACTCATGTGCTCTATACCTGTGATTAAAGTCCTGAGTCTTGTTGCTTCTCTGTTCTTCCTCACACTGTTTTACGCTCTCATGGTCATTCGTGGTGATATTGGGTTTGAGTTTTTGTTCTAGGGGTGTCAGCTGTGTTCTCAATCTCCTACCCATTAGTAACCCTGAGAAGCAATGCTGTGATGGTGAGGTTCAATGACTCAGAAGAGCTAGATTAAGGTCTTCCTTTATCTTCAATAAATCTTTGATGGTTTATACTCCTCTCTCAACTTTCCCATTCACTTGAGGATAATAAGATGAACTGGTTACATGAACAATGCATATTCATTTGCGAAATTATGGAACAGCGCATTAGCAAATTGCAGCCCATTGTCGGACACTATGATATGGGGGATGCCATGTGTTGCATAAATTCTTTTGAGGGATTGGATGACTGTTTCTGCTGTGATGCTATGAAATCTGTTTACTTCAATCCATCGTGAGTAGTAATCAATGACAATAAAAAAGGTTTCCCCCTAAATTCACATAGGCCAGGATTTTTCTTATGGCGGGCGGGCTGGCGGGAGCGGGCAAGGGCGGGAGTGGAGCCGATCACCGTCCGCGATTGGCTCCGCGCCGCCATTTTACGCAGGCGGGCCAATTAAGGCCCACCCAGCATAATACGTGGCCGGTAGCGCTCAGCACTACCTGTGCAGGTGGGGGCAGGAGGGAGAGTCGGGGCTAGCCCTCTTTCGCATGCGCATGAAAGAGCGCTTCAATCTCCTTGAGGCACGGAGCTGCCTCAGAGAAATTGAATGGATCTTAAAATAATCAAAGGAAAGATTTAAAAATTCATTTAAATATGTCCCCTCACATGAGTAGGGACATGTTTTTATATTTATAAAAATTTATTTACTTACTTAATAAAAGGTTCAGGAAACCTCATCCCACTCGTTGATGAGGTTTTCTGAAAAATACAAAGGTCTTTTGGGCTTTGCGCCTGCCCGCCAACCCTAAGGTTGGATGGGCAGTGTTACTAATGACAATAATTGCTTTCTTAATGGCCTTAATAGGCCGTTAACATTTCAGCAGACGCGCAGCTGACTCCAGTGTGCACCCGCCAAACAAAATATCGCGATGGTGCGCAGTGATGTCGGGACGTGCACCCAACATCATTTTATGCATCGGCATGCCGGGCCCGTCCCCACATGCCAATGGAAAAATCCTTCCCATAAGTCCATTCTCAGGCACTCCCACAGCCTTGATGGAAAAGTAGAAATAGTGGTTCTTTTTGTTCTTGGCTGTATAGAACAAGATACTTAGAAATCATTTCTTCCACAGGTCGAGTGATGTCTGGCCACCAGACTGATTGCTCTGTTCTCGCATGACATTTTGCTATTTTTAGATGACCTTCATGAAGTCTTTAAAGAATGCCAAGCTGAAGCGCTCTCAGTTTGACTATTCTCTCATTGAAGACTAGTAAATCATCAATGACTGTGAGGTTCTTGTGCTGTTCAAAGTACTGCCATAGTATTGGATTAGTGGGTATATCGTTTGGGCATCCTTTCTTTTCCAGATAATATGCTCAGGTTTGGAGAAATTCTTAATCTTGTTGCTTGACTTGTTTTATTTCTGTAACATTTTTGCAGTAGCTGGTAAGTGCTGAGTGATTAAGGATGTATATGCTTCAACCTCATGATGAAGTGTTACTCCTCTTAAATAAAAGCAAAGTACTGTGGATGTTGGAAATTTGAAATAAAAACAGCAAATGTTGGAAAAACTCAGCAGGTCTGGCAGTATCTGTGGAGCGAGAAACAGAGTTAACATTTCAAGTCTGTATGACTCTGAAGAAGAATCTTGTTCATAGGTTTGGCGAACTCCCAATTTTCATACAATGTTAGGCCTGCATCCTGTAAGACTCTGAGGACTGCTCTGACTCTGTGATCATGCTCTTCTTTCGTAGAGCCATATATAAGCATGTCATTTATATGGCATATTGCTCCTTCCATGCCTTCTAGAATGTGAGATACTGTTCTCTGGAAAATTTCTGGAGCAGATGCTATTACAAGGGGTAATCTATTGAAACAATAACAACCTAATAGCGTTATAATTGTGATCAGCAATCTGGATTCTTTGTCCAGAGGCAACTGTCAAAATCCACTGATTGCATCCAATTTGGTAAATAAAATACTCTTGGCTAGCTTGACAAGGTTCTGATCCACTGAGGCCATCGGGTGGATCTCACATCCCACTGATTTGTTTTGTTGTGTTAAATCCATGCAGATTCTTATAGAGACATTTGACTTTGAAATGGTAACCATTTCTGAACACCATTTTGTTGGCATGGTGACCAGTGAGATAACTCCTTACTGCCGCATCTTGTCGATTTCACCCTTGACTTTGTCCAAGAGTGGGTGAGGGACATTCCTCAGTGTAAAGAGGCAAATTGGTTTAGCTTCAGCTTGTAGGATGATATGATACTCGGTCTTTAACTTCCCTAGCTCAGTAAACAATTTTGGAGATTCATTTCTTAATGTACTGCTATAGTTCTCATCAGTAACTTCACCCACTTTATAGATTAATTTCAGTTTTAAAGGCATGCTTTTCTGTTTAGTAGAGAGCACTCTTGATTTTGATGGCATAGAGAGGTTCAAGAATTTCTTAGTCTTTATGGGCAGGATTTTCCCGTCGGTGAGCGGGCCCTGCCCCTGCTTGCCGGTGCGTAAAATGACGCAGGATGACGTTGGGCAGAGTTCCTGGTGTCACTGCGCCCCATATAAATTTTCAGGAAGGTGGGGGCTCAGCAAACTCAGCTGTGTGCCCGCAGACCTGTCAATGGCCAATTGAGGCCATTGACAGAGTCATTAAAGTAGTTAATGGATCTGCCTGTCCAACCTTAAGGTTGGTGGGCAGGCCAGGAGCCCTGGCAGGAATTAGAAAAAGCATGAAACCTCATCCACGGGCGAGATGAGGTTTCATGTAGGTTTTAAAAATTTGAATTAAAGTTTTAAAAAAAATTATGGACATGTCCCAACTCATTTGACAGTGTCACATGAGGGGACATGTCAGGGAATTTTTCTTTCTATTTTTAATATTTTTGACAGTAGACTGTGGCAGCACATAGCCTCAGGGAGACGAGTGCGCTCTTTCGTGTGCATGTACGAAAGAGCGCACACTCGGGTTTAGGGATTGCCCCCCGCCCGCACAGAGAGTGAATAGCGCTTCCGGACGGATGTCACATTGGGCATGCCTTAATTAGCCTGCCCACATAAAATGGCAGCATGCCCCCGATCGAGGGCGCCGATTGGAGGCGCACCTCCGCGCGTCCGCACTTCAACTTCGCCCCCGATGGGTGGGGGGGTGAATCCTTCCCTATGTTTCAGTTTTGCCATGAGTTTCCCTTTCACTTTTAAAGTTGCCACACCGGGACCTTGTAATTTAATAGATGAGGATTCAGGATTACACAAAAAGATCAAAAAGACCGGGTCAGTATGTTACTTTATGCTGTAAGATTTATCACTGGTAAAATGATAGCAAGGCAGGGGATTTATGAGACTTCAACTTCTTATGAAGAACTCTTGCAAGCTTTTGACTCTTCCTTCGGCGTCCCTCGAAATTTGAGTCAAATGGCTTCATCAAATAAAACAGAAACCCCTGCTCCTGTGTCTAGTTTAAGCTCTGTGGGGTGTCCATCTACTTCAAGTTTAATACCCCAATATTTGTTTTCAGTATAATTTATCTCCACCAGGAAGATTAGTTCTGTTGCTTGCGGTTCTTCCACTTCTTGCATGTGGCTCTGTTTTAAAATTTTTGCCCCTTTTTTTATACAGGCTGTCAGCATTTTAGAGCAACAAACAGTTTTGAAATGGCCTATTTTTCCACAGTTGTCACACACTAACCACACCCCCCCCCTTGTGGACATTCTTCTCAATTGTGCGGTTTGTTCCCACCACACCAAAGACATTTAAAATGCTAGTTGGCATGCTTTCCCCTGTTTTGGCAGGCTTAGGCTTTGGCATGCTTTCTCTTTTATGGCCTACAAACTGAATGGTCTCACTCAATCTTCTCCACAGGACCTCTCCTTCTGCATGAATAAGTGCCCAATTCTGTTTCCTGAGTTCCATTTGTCTTGCAACTGCACTGCTTTTATTATTGTTAAATCCTCTCTTTTCTGTAAGAGATCTGATAAAGATTCATCTAGGACCCTGACTATGATCCTGTCATGAATCAGTTCATCCTTTAAGATTCTATAATCGCAGTTCCCTACAAGCCTATAGAGATCATGGATGAATAAATCCAAGCTTTCGCCTGGTCTTTGCTTTCTTTTATTAAATTTAGCCCTCTCTATTATTAAATTCTGAGGCACACTGAAATAAGAGTCGAAAGCATGCAAGGGTTCTTCATAATAAGTTGAAGTCTCATCAACCCCCTGTCTTGACATCATGTCATCAGCGATAGAGCTTACAGCATAAAATAGTGTACTGACCTGTTTTTTAAAAATCTTTTTGTGTAATCATGAAGCAGTTTTGTACCTTGCAAACCTTTTTTCTCCAATTGTTCAAGTTCTGGCCCTGTTGTGAGCCTTCTGCACTCCAAAATGGTTCTGGGAGTGGTAGTATGGATTCCATGCTTCATCTGAGCCCTTGAATTGTTCCTGCTTTTGTGCTGCTGCTCGCTGCTTCAGGCCTGTGCTCACTGCTGTCTGGTCTCTGTCTCTCAGCTTGTACCTGTTACCTCTGTGATGTCCCTAAGTCTTGGTTAATTTTATTTTTTTTCCTTTTGTCCTTCCTTTGAGGATTTTTTTTCTTGCCAGCCAGCCCTGTATCTTCTTTTTAAGGTTTTCTGGATCTTTTACTTGCTGCCACCATGTTACGTTGTATTGCTAGGATCTAATGAGGGATTTTGGGGATTGTCTGTTCTTCCAAAGTATGCTGCTCAAGCCTGTAGTTTCTTAAAATCATTACTCTGTATTTACGGCAAGTATTTACACATTTGGACCTCTATACAATGTTGGAGCTTCTCCTCATTCCAGATCTCTCTTACTTCTCAGTCACCTGATCTGACATCATTATTACATCAGCATCGTGTATGCTTCTGATGTTAACACTTTACTCTACAAAAACCTTCATGCCCTTCCTAAAATCTGGTGCCCAGAACTAGAATAGTTAAGAATTAAAATAGCAAAGAACTTCAAATGTTATTGTTTTAATATGTCTTGACAATGCCCCAAAACACTTCCATAATGGAGTAACATCTATGTCAACAAACATGGCTCTGAAAAAGATTCAAAATACCAGGAAGATACCAGAACTGAGACAGTATACTTATCAGGGAAGATTGAACAGGCTTTTTCTCTAGAAAGGAGAATTCTAAAGGGTGATCTGATTATGTCTGTAAGATAATGAAATGATTTATTAGGCAGCTGTCGGGAGGATGTTTCCACTTGTGGGGAAGGCAGTAACACAATAAATAATAAATCCAATAGGAAACTCAGGGGAAACCTCTTTATCCGTAGAGTGTTTAGACTGTAAATCTCACAGCTACAAGAAGTAGTTGAGGCTATGAGCATTCATGCAGACCCACAGCACCACAATCTCCACCACAGGCAGGGCAAGGGGGTAGGTCCCAAATCCACCCCAACCAGAATCCACCCAATGCTGTTGGCATCAATCTGCTGCCCACAGGCCATCTAACCATCAATCACCATACTCCCCTATCCCCCAAGATGCATGTTGCAGCCTGGAGCTATGAATAGTGATGGTAGAGGCTCCAATTTCTTCCCATCACATGGTTGACCAGGAATCTCACCTGCTCTTACTATCTGCCATTGGCATGTGTTGGAAGGATTTACAAGTTGATACTCAATCTGTTTGGCTGTGTTAATAACACACCTTCCATGGCCATCAAGTCCTGCAGTGGGACTTGAACCCAGAACTTCTGGCTGAGAGGCAGGGATGCTACCCAATGCAATACAATACCATCTCCAATTCTTAGCTTGAACACACACACACAGAGGCCTCTTGCTTGTTGCCTTCACACTGGCACTAATAGCATTCTGTTCTTGCAGAACAAGGAGCTCCTCTTGTGACTTCTTCACTCCAGCCATTTGCTTTCTATTCAACAACTCCCCACCTTGCTTTCACTTTGCTCCTTCTACCTCTCAGCATATGCATAAAAAGAAATTCACATATGTGGAGCCTGTTAAGTGGCCACTCACTACACTCTTCCTTAAGGTTCTTTAATGAAGGATTAAGAGAATGGTGAAGGTGGTAGCAAGGATTGTTGGTAAGAAGGGGTATTGTGTCACTTTTCAGAGGAGGGAATTGGACAGGTCACTGGATGTGCTGTGCTATCAATTGATCCTTGGCCTCTTTGATCGCTCACCCTCCTTCTCTTTCTCTCTTACCTTCATTTAACACTTAAATGCCAAATGAGGTTTTTCTTCTCCAACTGTAATTCTTTCTGTATTTCATGTTGTACAACATGTAACACACTGTAATGATGTGACAGACTTTGTGTAGGAGCTGGATGTGTGCTGCACACTGAAGGCACCATGACAGCAAAACTGGCACAGGTCTTCCTGATGATGGAAGCTGCTGATTCACCTTTTGGTGCCTTGATGGCTGCATGAGCACAGTCCATAACCTCTTGGATATGGGCGAAACCAGCTACTGCTGCAAATCTCACAGCTCTGCCATTTTGAGTGTTGGCATCCATGAGAAAGGTAAAGTATTGATTGGCTTGGTGACCTACTTGTTGTAGCTGCACACTGTAGACTGGAAGTGTTAAATATACCGTGAGGGAGACAAACTTGGAGCTGCTGTCGCTGTGCCAGCAAGGAAAGATCTAGATGTAGAGAGGACTAACATGGATACTGGGATCCTGATGCTTGGTTAACCTGCACTTGTTGATTGCAATGCAGGCAGCTCGTGAGCTTTGTGCTGCCTGCTTATCTGAATGATCTCTGCATCCAGCCAGTGTTAACCATGTCATTCATTGACTGCATGCATCAACAAGGGGCTAATATCATTAGTGGTTAGTACTACTTAAAGCCAGCCTGCACCTCTTCAAAGGGATATGCTTTGTGGCTGAAGCAGGTTGTGGGAGTTGTGATTCAAGAGAATCTGACTTGGGAAACAAGTGAGGAATGGCACAATAGGGTAGAAAATGGGCTGCTGCACTGGAGGTCTTGGCAGAGGAGGTGGAAAGGAGATAGCCACAGCAGTGAAGGAGGCCCTCCAAATATACACTAATAAGGTGGTAGATGCAGGTAACCATGAAGGTCAATGTCAATGAGGACCTGCATGTGGTGCAAGTGGATCAATGACCTCATACAAGTGGTCAAGGTCAGTGATTTCATCTTCAAATGCCTGTTCATACGAACTCTACCAGTAGTCTCAGCCACTGCTGACATCATGCCTCAAGTGTAACATTCACATGCTTCACCACCTCTTTACATACCTAGCACATACCAAGCCTCACATCCACATCTCACAGCTTGCACACACGAACAACTATTCAACTATGATGACCATATCAGCCAAAGAAGCTGTCTGACACTCACTGACACGCTTTCCACTCTCTAGCAATGTGGTCCATTCCCTGCTCTGACGTTGAAGTTGTGGCTGCAACAGATGGCATATTTCAGTGAGGACATTCTTACTAAAGTGTTAACATGTCACGCACTGTGCCTCATTGAGGTTCAGGTAGGTGAATTGCTACCTGAACAGATATGTCTCCAGCTGATAGGCCTCCTCTTCCTTTTCCTTCTTCCATCAGCTTCTCCTGCTCAGCATGACCTCTTTTCATTCTCCAAGTCATGCTGTGTACCAAGGAGAATGCCTACTAGTACACTGATGTCTGGGAGCAAATATTTGTGCAAAAGCCTTGAGGACAGCAATAAGTCCTTCAGCAACTGCCACACCACTCCCTTAGACTTTTACAACTTGAAATAACAATAAAAAGCACCAAACATTTGTAGAATCATAGCAACAGCCAGTAGAAATCAACCAGCAACTAACTTGTAAGTAGTTGATGCTCCCTTTAGGTAAAGTGATGGGGGGGTGGTGTCCATCCTGCTGCTGAAGGCATGTACAGCTGTGCGAGGTAAAGAGAGGAAGTTGGCTGAATTATTGATCTCCAAAATGACTCACTAATTGACATCTTGATTTCTTTGTACTTCATCCTTCTGGCAGACCTCAACTGTGAACACTGATGCCTGCACCAATAAGATGCCTCTTACAATTCAATGGACAAGTGTGCGTGCATGCCACAAATACTATTTAGGAGCTCTAAGGACACTCGTAGTGCATTAAAGATGGGTGCTAATGAGTCCCATTTCTCGCTCACAGAATCTTTTATTTATATATTTATTATAGAAAATGAAACTCTCAGGCAACTCACATATTGATCTGAAGGCTGTTGGAGACCTGATGGATTGAACATTACCAGCCCTTTGGGAGCTGGGAAGTGAAAAAGCCGGCAAAATGCCATGGGAAGGTGGTGGCAGCATATCTGTCATTTTCCTGCCATCATGCCATTTTTCCAGCAACAGAAAAGGTGGTAGATGGCCTGTCTGGCCACCCAGGGCCTAATTGAGTCACTTAAATGGCCAAAGGGCCTCTGCTGGCATCATACGAGCTGCCAAGGGACCCTTCACCATGTTGGGAGACTGTCAACTGGAACCTAATGGCCTATCAATGGATTCGGGGGTGGTGGGGGATGGGGTGCACTTCCTTTCGAGCACTGTCTCAGTGAACCTCCCTCAGTGATCCCTGTCCCCTCGCCAAGGTCTGCCTGACAGGCATCTGTGCCCCTACTTACCTGACTTTGAAGATGCATGGTCATTAATGCTCCCTCATCCTCTAGGTGCAGTCCTAGCAGTGGCCATCACACCCAGTGGCACTGCTGAGGCTGTTGAGCTGCCGTCCCTCTGATTGGGTTGGCAGCTCTTGGGGGTGGGACACTTTCCTGATAGGATGCCAGCCCCAGTGGCAGTCACTTAATTAGATGTTGCTGGCAAAATGTGGCCCCAGGTCCCATCGCTCATTGAAGCGGGCTCATCCTCATGTTACATAAAGTTCACTTCCATGTTACAGCTGTGGAGCTCGTAGGAGAAGAAACAGCTCCAGGACTTGCTAACATTATCCCTCTTTTATCCTTCCAGCTATATTATCAGCTCATCCTGCATTCTGTTAAATTTACAGTCAGTTTACATGAGCTTACATTGCTCAGCATTCCAAACACTCATTGTTTAGGTGGTATGAGTGACTATATGTTCTATAGCTTTAAGACTGTAATACAGATCAACAAGGATGTTGATTCTACACAAAGAACAGGCAAACAGCTTAATGACTGGACCAACCACAAATGCCTTTAAAATCTTGGCTGGGAGTTTTGGTCATTTTCCAATACTATTGCTAGCAGATTTTTGCCAAGCTGCCTATTATTTACAAAATGAAGTCTTTGACATATAATGAATTGTTTACTAGTTTTCCTGCTAGCATTGCTATAACCAGGCAATACGGGTAATGTCCTGCTGCAACAGCTTGAACAGAGCTGGACACAAAAACACTATAGGCAGCAGCCACTTTGACAGCCAGCAGCAAAACATGGCCACCTGGGCCTGCAGGCAGCAGGTCCTGTTGCAGGAATTTGCCTGGATCAGGACAGCCTGCATGGTGAAGCAGAGTCTCCTAATACAGTGTACCTCAGGCACATCAAAGAAAGTGAGTCTTGGCCTATAGCGGGCAGGGTAAGGTCTTCTACGAGCCCCCCTTACCTGCTATTTTCTAACAGGCCCACCTGCTGCTTGCCCTGGTTGGTCAGCTCTTTGCTGATTCTCTTACTCCAACTGTTCCTCCTCAAAGCAATGAAGCAAAATAGTACTCATGACAAACTGTAAGAATTTAATCAGGAGAAGTAAGACAAAAAAGAGTGACAAAGAACAAGTAATCTCCAAGCTGAAAAATCCATTAGAAATCCATTTAGTAGCACACTATCTCAATAATCAAACTGTCCTTAAATAGCACTTCCAGTGAGCCAATGAATGCCAGGAACAAATCAAAGTTTTGTTCAGAGGGTTAGACACTGGCAAGGTCTTCTGATCCATCACCTCAGAGTTCTAATTGCATCATAGGACTCCAATTTCTTTACATTCATGTGGTGGCTGTCTGGTTCTGGTGGAACCCCCAGCCACCTAAACACACTGAAAATGTCAGTCATAGCAATTACAGTGTAAATGGGGTATTAAGTCAAATCACTCATTTAAAGTGCACCTGCTAGATTGGGGTGGTTTAAAATCAACCCAAACATCTTATTGTCTGTTTAGAGGGGAAGTTTTCCCTTCCATGGCCAAATTGCTAAACACATCTAGATTAGCATTCTCTAAAGGTCTCAAAGGTGTAAGGGCTGAAGGTATTTTTTTGTGTGGGGGGATTTTGTGAAGCCCACACGGGTGGGAAATGTAGCGTGTGGGTGACTTAATAAGGCAGCATTGGAAATTTCAATTTCCTGACAGCGGGTTGAGACGCAGAGATAAAGTCAGTGGGGTGTTGAGCATTATGCCTTCCTGTGGCAAGTTCCGACTTGGAATACATTTACACGCCATGAATACTCATTAGTGCAAAACATTTTATTTTGGAGGTAGGACATCAATAAAAAAAGTCAGTGCCACATGAGAATCTTGTGGTACCCAGTTCATGATCATTTAAAGGTGGTGTGCACCTGTCGGCTTTGCACAATTATGTGTAAGGTCAGTGAGTTTGCTTGTTTAATTTATGGCACAAGGGAGGGGAGCAGGAGAATGCGTCATGCATGGAGTCTCGGGACTAGCAAGGGTGAATCAATGTTGGGGGGGTGGGGAGGATTTCTGAAATGGGGTCGGGGGCATGGAGGAATGGAAGAGAGAATTCCAGGGGAGGACAGATGATGGGGTCGGGGCATGGATGTGTGAAGTGGGAAGGGCATGGCATACTGGGTATGGTGGGGGCAATCAGTCAAGGTAAGAAAATGAGGGCAATGGCAGTACTGTCCAAATGTGTGTCCATCTCAGGGTGTTGGCTGGCAGAGTCCTTACAGGGATTTGAATTCACCTACAACATTTCAATTGGTTGAGAGTAATATCAGACGTCCTTTGCAATGCGTGGGAGGGCTAGATGAGCCTACAAATTCAGCCATGTACCACAGAGTGGTGAATAGCACACTGGACATTAACATGGACATTCCAGTAAGTGAGCTCAAAAACACATTGTTTCTTCCACAATAAAGGAAATATCCCTAACTCCCCTTAACCATCAATCTGAGCCATGAGGCATGCTAGTATGTTTATCTCTCAGACTAAGCTAGTCTCAAAAAAATAATGAGGATGCACACATGAATAAAGTGAACATTATGTAATGTGAAATAATTACAAGTGAGATTTAAATTTGAAAAGCACCCATGCCATCTTTGTGTTCTCAATAAGTCTTATGTTAATGGAAATGGAGTTGGGCAGGGAAGTTATGCCATGATGTAGAGCCTCCCTATTTGACCAGGAATCTCTTTTATAACCCACCGTATCAACTTCCCCTGCAGCTAAATCCAATTTGTCTCACATGCATGCTGCTGGCACTTAGAATTTCAATTATAATCATGTGGGAAAGGGCAAAAAGAGAGAAAGCGGAAATGGCGCACAGTTCTGATTAAGTCAGGAATGGCAAACTGTTGATAAAATCCCAGCCTTGAAATGTGCTTCAGAAATGAAGGGAGTGGCACTAGAGAATTCAGCTGCCATATTTATTTACAGTACCACAAACAGTACATTGTGTCATTCACACCCAAGGCTTTTACACAAATTGCACAGATCCTTTGAGACAGCCGAGCTATAGCTTTCATTTGTTACAATTTCAAAATAAAGTCTGGTTGTGGTCAATCCACAAACGACAATGTTGCTTTAAACATGCGGATAATTACTGCACCATATAACTGAGGATTTTGCTGAGACAAACTTTATTAAAGCTATAGTGAATGACCCATCATGGTTTATGTTGGAATAGCATACGACACTAATTAAAGTTTGAAGCGAGAGAATAATTTAATTAGCATGGGTCTTCTATTCCAGTATGAAATCTGCTGGACTATTCATGATAGCTAGTAATACATTGTTTAGACTGCACCAGTTTTACATTGTTATCAGATATGTTTCTACTTTGATTCCTGTTGACAGAAAAAAAAATTGAAGTTATTTTTAGAATGTCAGTTTTTGGTTCCTGGTTTCTTCAATTCATTCAGAATTAATTCTTCGATCAAGTGTTTGCATCAGAAAATAATTATTGCTGGGAATCATGTCGAAAGAAAGCACCATGTGTTAATTTTAGAATAGTTTACAAATAAAATTTAAACATTTTGCTTAATAAAATTCATCTGTGCAAGCTTTAGATTATTAAATGAAACTCCTCTGTAAAACACTTAAAAACAGGAAAGGCAGGCAAGTAACAAACAGTACATTACAGCCGTGAGAACTAACTGTGCATATGATAGTGTACAGAGAAGTGGCTTTATTGAATTCAGGTTTTGCAGGTTCACTGTGAAATAGTGCAGCCAACATCTGACAAAAACATGGAACTGTGATCAAAAGCAATATATATAAGGGTGTCTGTCTGAATAAAGGGCAATTTAATATTTAAAATCATTAACAAGCATGAGTACTTATTTATATTGTTAAATATACAACTGAATTCTTTATTTCTCTGTGCTTTTTTTCTTTACACAAATGGAATGGAAGGAATTGATTATTTACAATCAATAGGTAATGAATCTATATTGTCAATCCTCTATACAGGTAGCTATGAACTTGTTCCAGCAGTGGAGCTTTTTCTTCAGTCTCATCCAACTACAGCAGGTAGTGTAGTATCAGGGAGTAATCTGCAATTTTTGAAACAAGGCCTTTCCCTCTGGTTACATTATTTTTCTGCGTTTATTACAAAATGTGCAAAAGCTTTAAACTCCTCAGGTTAATTGCTGCATCTAATTATGGTAAGACCAATGGGTCCTGGCCCCTTCAAGTTCCCAGATTTTGACACAGTGGAATATTTGGAGTACTTTCATTAGGGCTTTTAAAAAAGTAGAGGCAGATGATTTCACTTCCTGTAAAAATATATAGGATCTAGAAGACTACCCCCCACCCCCAAACCCTCTTCAAATAGAATCTCTTAAGATCATGTGAAGGGACAATGGCATATTGGTCATTCCATATAAAGTCTAGATTATGATCAATATCATAAATTCAAACCACTTTGCAGGTCTTTAGAAACTAGAGAAAAGGTCTATTAGAGAGCTTTACAAATAAATTAAAATAAAGTACACACACGTTAAGTATGTAACTTTGCTTTGAAGGTTTCAGGATAATTGGTTTCACATGCATTGACTGAAGTGGAAAGAAACAATAGCAATTGACAGAAAACAGAAAATGCAGGAAATACATAGCAAGTCAGGAAGCATCTGTGGAGAAATAAAGAGTTATCATTTCAGGTCAATGTCCTTTCGTCAGAACAGAACAGTTTTCTGACCAAAAATCATTATTTTAATTTTTTTTCCACAGATGCTTCCCGACCTGCTGAATTTCTCCATATTTTCTGTTTTTATTTCATATTTCCAGCATCCGCAGTATCTTGCTTTTGTACCAGCGACTGACAAAATTTGGTACTTCATGGGAGCTTAAATTCAAGTCCTGTAATACCCAAGTGCTGTAAGTTTAACTCCTGAGAATTTTAACATCATGGACCAATAGTTGATAAATATTCTGCAAATAGCTGGTCAAATTGAATTGAAAGCTTCACTGATGGGTCAATTTGTTTACTCCATACCCATTTCCCCCCAAAATGTTCTACGAGTCGCAATCCTGGAATGCACACTGATAAGTGCATTGTGTTCATTAAAGACTAAATGAAAGGAAGTGAAAAGACAGAAAAACATGTTCTTGAAAAAAAAATAGTTCTAACAGTAGGTCATCACCCTGAAATGTTAACTCTGTTTCTCTCTCCACAGATGCTGCCTGACCTGCTCAGCACTTTTAGTATTTTTTGTCTTTATTTCAGGTTTCCAGCATCTGCAGTATTTTGCTTTTGTGTAAATGTGTTCTTGCTTGGATAAATGCTCCATCTATTTTGGCAGGAAGAATGAGGAAGAGTCATATAAAAGAAAGGGTGCAGTTCTAAAGTGGGTGCAGAAGCAAAAGGACCTGGCATAAATTGTTGCAAGTGACAGGGAGGTAGAGAAATTGGTTAGTAAGGCATATGGGAGCCCAGGCTTTATAAGTAGAGGCATGAGATACAAAAGCAAGAATGTTATGGTGAACCTTTATAACACCTCAACTGGAGTAATATGTCCAATTCTGGACACCACACTTTAGGAAGGATGTGAATGCAATAGAGAGGGTGCAGAAAAGATTTACAAGAATGGTTCCAGGGATAAGGGACTTCAGTTACAAGGGTAGGTTGGACAAGCTGGGGTTGTTCTCCTTACAGAAGGGAAGGTTGAAAGGAGATTTAACAGAGGTGTTCAAAATCATAAGGGTTCTGGACAGAGAAGATAGGGTGAAACTGATTTTATTGGCAGAAGGATGGTAAACCAAAGGACACCAATTTAAAGTGAATGGCAAAGATGAAATAAGGAAAACCTTTTCACACAGCGAATGGTTAGGATCTGAAATGGACTGCCTGAGAATGTGGTGGAGGCAGATTCAATCATGGCTTTCAAAAGTGTATGAGATAATTATCTTAAGAGAAAACAATTGTGGGGCTACGGAGGGAGGAAGGGTGGTGGGGAGGGGGCACGGGGGTGGAACTAGCCCAGTTGCTCTTGCAGAGAGCCAGCACAGACATGATGGGCTGAATGGCCTCCTTCAGTGCTGCAACTATTCTATGATTCTACGATTCCATTTATTCAGAGCTTAAAATTCCCTCCTTACGGCACTTATAATGGGTATGGAGTGTTTTAAATTTGTACTATAGACTAAAATTGAGTTTAACTGTGATCAAACCAGTACAGGACAAGCGTAATCTTACAGTGCACCTTAAATATAGCAGTTCGTACAGTACAATTCACTCAATAACACAGAAGATAAAATTCCAGCTAAACAATAAAAAATTAAAAGCAAAATGGATAAATTTCAAAGATTTGCTATAGTAGTTTCAGAGTAGAAACAGCCACACAGCGCAGAACTAAATACTAAATAATAAATTGGATTAAACAAAAAAAGAATAAAACTTTGCTATGGCTAGGTAGGAAATCACAATGACATTTTTTGATTGTACTTAGCCACAGTCATTAACATTCAAACTGTAATGCAGAGCACACAAATTAACATTGGCTAATTAGATAGAGGATAAAATTTCAAGCTGCATGCTTATTTCATAAGGGAAGAAAAGTAAGTGAATCTTCACAAGCAACAGTTGGAGAATGCAGTGAATTTACTGTTATTCACAAATCAATTGATAATCAGTTCACTTAGTTTCTAATCACATAAAACCATTTGTAAATTGCCCTGCTCCCTAAATTTCTTTAAAATAATGCTTCCAGTCAATGCTGAATCTGTCATAAAACATGACCAATAGACCACACAATTTACAGCAATATATTTCCTTTACTATAAATTATTTCAATAACCTCTGAATACAAATATTAAAATTTATAATGTATGTATTGAAGCTTATCCTGATTTTAACAAGATGTCAAATTAGACACATTCTAGAATGTGTTGAACACTTTAAAATACTTCTTATTTGGATTTTATAGATGTGAGTTCATCTTTATATAATATTCACTCTCAACAAAGAAACTGTTAAAAATTATGTGATGAATTCTATCTGCATAGTTACAAAATCTGCACGATTTTGCTTTCTAGTGAATCACTAATTCACACAGACTGGCTGGATGTTGTAATGCTGGGCACTGCCCTGTCAGGGAATGACTCTAAATGCAGGAGCCCCTGCTTTGTCCATTTGATCACAATAAGGGATAAAACACTTTATACAAGAATTCTCTTGCATACACCTGTGGCTTGGATGCACAAATGCTGTAGGATCCTCCAAGATGTCCAAAGCCCTTTCTTCTTTGCCATATCTTGGCTTGGTTTTATTTTATATATCCCTCTCTCCCTAAACATAGCTCTGACCTGTGCAGAAACATCCTGCTGAGCTTCTAACTCAAAGTGCATTCATGATTATGTGTATGGATGGAGATGAAAATACAATTAAAAACAAATTAAATGTCACTATCTGAACAGGTGTTCTCATCAGTCTCACATCTATGGCTGATTCACAATTTCTCCTTTGAGGGAACCCAAATGTATGGACCAGATTGTTCTTCAATAGCTAGTTTGCATTGGTTGTAAATCTCTTCCAAGGTTTCTCCTTGTACTATTGCTGTGGGTTTAAATAAAAACAAGAATTAATGCTCGTGATTTAAATTTGGTAATATTCCTTAATTTTAGTCTTTACACATATCCTTCAAGAATGTGTCATTGGCTCTTCCTCTGATTACTATTTTATTATGCTGGTCAGTCAACAGCAGAAATGATCTAAAAACAGAGGAACAGGAGATGACCATTCAGCCCATTGAACCTGTACCATCATTCAATTACACCATGGCTGATCTGTATTTCAAATCCATTTGATCCTTTGATCCATATCCCTCGATACCTTTGCACAACGAAAATCTATCAATCTCAATCTTGAATAGTTCAAGTGACTCCACCTCCACAGCCTTTTAGGGGAATGGAATTCCACAATTAAACTCTAAACAAAACTGAGTTTCAGGGCTTCCATCAAACCAAGTCAGATCAAAATTTGCTAAAACCATTTAACTTTAGTTACCTTAAAGCATATATACATCAATCTATTTGTTAAATTTTATTATAAAGAACTGTATAATGCATTTCAGACTCTGAGTATCCCAAAATGCTCCATAGCTAATGAAGTATTTTGAAGCATAGTTACTTGTAATGTTAGAAATGTGGCAGCAAACTGTGCACAGCAAGGTCTCACAAACAACAATGAGATAAATGGTCAGATAATCTGTTTGTTGGTTGAGGAATGAATATTGTCCAAGGTACTGGGAGAACTCTTCTTTTAATAGTGACATGGAACCTTTTATGTCTACCTGAGAGAGCAGGTAAACCTTCCATCTGAAAGATGGCACCTCTCACAGTGAAGCACAACCTCACTACTGCATTGAAATATTAGTCTAGATAATCCACAGAATCACAGAATCTTTACAGTGCAGAAGGAGGCCATTCGACCCATCGAGTCTGCACTGGCTCTCTGAAAGAGCATTCTACCTAGTGCCATTCCTCTGCCTTATTCTCACAACCTTGCACATTCTTTCTTTTCAGGTAGCAATCTGAGTCGATTTTGAATATTTCGATCGAAGCTGACTCCACTACCCTTTCAGGAAATTCGTTCCAGACTCCAACCCCTGCCAGGTGAAAATATTTTTCTTCACATCACTTTTACTCCTTTTGCCAATTATTTTGACTCTCAACCCTCTAGTTGTTGATGGTCTCAAGAGATGTTCTCTTGAGTGGAAACAGTTTTCCACTATTTACCCTGTCCATACCCCGCAGGATCTTGAATACCTCTATCAAGTCTCCTTTCAGCCTTCTTTTCTCCAAAGGCAGAATTTTCAGTTTGGCAGGCAGACGCAGTTGGCAGGTCCGGGATCGGCTGGGGAATGGACCACTGACTGCGATCAGCCCCCGAACGCGATTTCACGCTGGCTGACCAATTAATGGGCAGCCGGCGTGAAGCGCAAGCTGAAAGGCTCAGTGCTGCTGGGGTAGGGGCAGGAGGAGGGTGGGTGCTGACATAAGTGCGGGCACAGGTGAGCACAGAATGAAAGCACCCTGAAGGCAGAGAGCTGCCTCAGGGAGCTGAATAATTTAAAAGCAATAAAGAAAGATTTTAAAATCCAGAAAAAAATATCCACGCATCAGAATCAGCCACCTGAACATGTAAATGATGAAAATTCTGTCCATACATTTTAATTTTTTTATTTAATAATGGAAACCTCATCCTGCCCTTGGATGAGGTTTCATCAAAAAGGCAAAGTCTGGAAGATTATCACCAGTGCCTCTGCAATTTCCACACTCACTTCCCTCAGTACCCTTGGATGCATCCCATCAGGTCCTGGTACCTCATCTATTTTAAGTAAAGATAGCCTTTCTACCACCTCCTCCTTCTCAACTGTAAATTCTTCAAGTGTACCAGATGCCTCCTCTCTCACCTCAGTCTTGGTAGCATCTTCTTCCTTTGTAAAGACAGATGTAATGTATTTGTTTAATACCTCTGCTATTTCTCCTGCATCTACATGCAAGTCTCCTTTTTTATCCCTAATTGGTCCTACTATTTATTTTACCACCCTTTTATTATTTATATGCTTATAAAAGAGCTAGCGATTCCCTTTTATGTTAGCTGCCAGTCTCTTTTCATGCTTTCTCCTTGCTTTTCTTATTAGATTTTGCACTTCCACTCTGGTCCTTTATATTCAGCCTGATTCTCCATTGTATTTTCTACCTGACATCTGTCATATGCACACTTCTTCCTTTTCATCTTCACCTCTATCTCTCTTGTCATCCAAGGTATTCTGGCCTTATTCATCCCACCTTTCCCCTTCAAGGGAATATGCCTTGACATTGCCGGCAATATTTTTTCTTTGAAGGTGACCCATTGTTCAGCCGCCATCTTATCTGCCAACATTTGATTCCAACTCACTCGACTCAGATGCATTTTCATCCCATTGAAGTTGGCTTTCCCCTAATTATTTATTCTGGGGGAGAAATTAGTTAAAACAGCCTCTACCTGCATGGCTGTTCTTCAAATATTTCAATGATAAAAGCAATGCAGGCCACACAGGCAGCAACCCACTGCATGGTGAATTGATGTAAGTCTATCTAGCACCAAACAAATTTCTCCCCCACTCTCTTTTAAATGTGCTACCTTTTAATTATAATTATTTTAACTATTGAAAAGGTGTCACTTTATCGCACATCTTTGTGCAGTTACAGCTGGGGTTTCTGGATCAAGAGAACTTTGCTTCACTGTTAGAATTATTGGCTGTGCATTGTAAGTCCCTTCAAATTCTTTTAAAACAACTTGCAATTGAACCGAGCAACCCACCTGCAATTAGTCACATCAGTGATATTGCATATGTCCACAAAATTCAAGTCTTAACTTATAATAAGACTAGATCTTTATACAATTATATGATGACAAAATATAGTTGGAATATACAGGGTACAAAATAATTGCATGGCAAATGTAGTACAATTGCTGAATAGCATCTAAAGGAGTACAGATTAGTTATTCCATCATCAAATGTTTTGAACAATGGCAATACAGTCATTTTGTCCAAGTTCGATCTGATAAATCCATACGAAATAAAAGCACTGCACAAAGCAGTGGGTGTAATGTTAAACAAGTTGCTTGCAAGCCATTTTCTGCTTAGTCCTCTATTATGTTTCTATTAATACATTTTTATTAATTTCATTATACAATGAAAACATGCAGAATTCCACTGCATACAACAATTTTTTTATTCAGTCACGGGATGTGGGCTTCGCTGGCTGGGTCAGCATTTATTGCCCATCTCTAGTTGCCCTTGAGAAGATGGTGGTGAGCTGCCTTCATGAACCGCTGCAGTTCATGTTGTGTAGGTACATCCACAGTGCTGTTAGGAAGGGAGTTCCAGGATTTTGACTCAGCGACAGTGAAGGAACAGCGATATAATTCCAAAAGTCAGGATGGTAAGTGACATGGAAGGGAACTTCCAGGTGGTGGTGTTCCCATCTATCTACTGCCTTTGTCCTTCTAGATGGTAGTGGTCGTGGTTTGGAAGGTGCTGTTGAAGAAGCCTTGGTGAATTCCTGCAGTGCATCTTGTAGATGGTGCACACTGCTGCTACTATGCGTCGGTAGTGGAGGGAGTGAATGTTTGTGGATGTGGTGCCAATCAAGTCGGCTGCTTTGTCCTGGACGTTGTCAAACTTCATGAGTGTTGTGGGAGCTGCACTCATCCAGGCAAGTGGGGAGTATTCCATCACACTCCTGACTTGTGCCTTGTAGATGGTGGACAGGCTTTGGGGAGTCAGGAGGTGAGTTACTAGCTTCTGACCTGCTCTTGTAGCCACAGTATTTATATGGCTAGTGTAGTTCAGTTTCTGTTCAATGGTAACCCCCAGGATGTTGATAGTGGGGGATTTTGTGATGGTAATGCCATTGAACATCAAGGGGTGTTGGTTGGATTCTCTCTTGTTGGGGATGGCCATGTTCTGACACTTGTGTGGCGTGAATGTTATTTGCCACTTGTCAGCCCAAGTCTGGATATTGTCCAGGTCTTGCTGCATTTGGACATGGACTGCTTCAGTACCTGAGGAGTCGTGATTGGTGCTGAACATTGTGCAATCATCAGCAAACATTCCCACTTCTGACCTTATGACGGAAGGTCATTGATGAAGCAGCTGAAGATGGTTGGGCCGAGGACACTACCCTGAGGAACTCCCGTGGTGATGTCCTGGAACTGAGATGATTGACTTCCAACAACCACAACCATCTTCCTTTGTGCTAAGTATGACTCCACCCAGTGGAGAGTTTTCCCCCTGATTCCCATTGACTCCAGTTTTGCTAGGGCTCCTTGATGCCACACTCGGTCAAATGCTGTCTTGATGACAAGGGCAGTCACTCTCGCCTCACCTCTGGAGTTTAGCTCTTTTATCCATGTTTGTACCAAGGCTGTACTGAGGTCAGGAGCTGAATGGCCCTGGCAGAACCCAAATTGGGCGTTAGTGAGTAGGTTATTGCTAAGCAAGTGCCACTTGATAGCACTGTTGATGACCCTTTCCATTATTTTACTGATGATCGAGAGTAGACTGATGGGGCAGTAATTCGCCGGGTTGGATTTGTCCTGCTTTTTGTGTACAGGACATACCTGGGCAATTTTCCACATAGCCGGGTAGATCCCAGTGTTGTAGGTGTACTGGAACAGCTTGGCTAGGGGCACAGCAAGTTCTGGAGCACAAGTCTTCAGTAATATAGCTGGAATATTGTCAGGGCCCATAGCCTTTGCAGTATCCAGAGCCTTCTGCCATTTCTTGATATCATGTGGAATGAATCGAATTGGCTGAAGACTGGCATCTGTGATGCTGGGAACCTCTGGAGGAGGCCGAGATGGATCATCCACTCAGCACTTCTGGCTGAAGATTGTATCAAATGCTTCAGCCTTGTCTTTTGCACTGAGCTGGGCTCCTCCATCATTGAGGATGGGGATATTTGTGGAGCCTCCTCCTCTAGTGAGTTGTTTAATTGTCCACCACCATTCTTGACTGAATGTGGCAGGACTGCAGAGCTTAGATCTGATCCGTTGGTTGTGGGATCACTTAGCCCTGTCTATCACTTGCTGCTTATGCTGTTTGGCACGCAAGTAGTCTTGTGTTATAGCTTCACAGATTGACACCTCATTTTTAGGTATGCCTGACATGCCCTCTTGCACTCTTCATTGAACCAGGGTCGATCCCCTGGCTTGATGGTAATGGTAGAGTGGGGGATATGCTGAGCCATGAGGTTACAGATGCTGCTCGAGTACAATTCTGCTGCTGCTGATGGCCTACAGTGCCTCATGGATGCCCAGTCTTGAATTGCTAGATCTGTTCATAATCTATCCCATTTAGCACTGTGTTAGTGCCACACAACACGATGGAGGGTATCCTCAATGTGAAGGCAGGACTTCATCTCCACAATGACTGTGTGGTGGTCACTGATATACTGTCATGGACAGGTATATCTGTGGCACGCAGGTTGGTGAGGATGTTTTTCCCTTTTGTTGCTTCCCTCACCACCTGCCACAGACCCAATCCAGCAGCTATGTCATTTAGGACTCCCCCAGCTCAGTCAGTAGTGATACTACTGAGCCACACTTGGTGATGGACATTGAAGTCCCCCACCCAGAGTACGTTCTGTGCCCTTGCCACCCTCAGTGCTTCCTCCAAATGATGTTCAACATGGAGGAGCACTGATTCATCAGCTCAGGGAGGGCAGTACGTGGTAATCAGCAGGAGGTTTCCTTGCCCATATTTGACTTGATGCCATGGGGTCCAGAGTTGATGTTGAGGACTCCCAGGGCAACCCCCTCCTGACTGTATACCACGGTGCCACCACCTCTGCTGGGCCTGCCCTTCCGGTGGGACAGGACATACCCAGGGATGGTGATGGTGGTGTCTGGGACATTATCTGTAAGGTATGATTTTGTGAGGATGATTACTTCAGGCTGTTGCTTGACTAGTCTGTGAGGCAGCTCTCCCAATTTTGACACTGGCTCCAGGTGTTAGTAAGGAGGACTTTGCAGGGTCGACAGGGCTGAGATTGCCGTTGTTGTTTCTGGTGCCTAGGTTGATGCTGGGTGGTCCATCCAGTTTGATTCCATTTTTGTGACTTTGTAGTGGTTTTGTCACAACTGAGTGGCTTGATAGGCCATTTTAGAGGACATTTAAGAGTCAACCACATGCTGTGGGTCTGGATACATGTATAGACCAGATGGCAGATATCCTTCCCTAAAGGACATTAGTGAACCAGATGTGCTTTTACAACAATCGACAACATTAAAAAGCAGAACTTCCAAGGTAATAATCTCAGGATTACTACCTGCACCACGGGCAAACTGGCATAGGTTAAATAAAGTCAAGGAGTTAAATGCGTGGCTCAAAGGTTGGTGTGGGAGGAATGGGTTTCAGTTCATGTTGCACTGGCATCGGTGTTGGGGTTGAAGGGAGCTGTTCCGGTGGGATGGACTTCACTTGAATCATGCTGGGACCAGTGTCCTGATGAATCGAATAACTAGGGCTGTAGAGAGGGCTTTAAACTAAATAGAAGAGGGGAGGGTTCTCGAGAGGGGATAAGTGGGCTTACAAAGCAATAGGATATGGTGGCATTGCAGGGTAGCTACTTCGGTAATGATACCCAAAATGTGACAGGAAGGGGTAGAGTGTACAAACATTAAAAAAAAGCAGTAAATAAGGTCAAAGGGGGAAAAAGTGGTAAAAAGGCAAAATTAATGGCTCTTTACTTAAATGTACATAGTGTTCGGAACAAAATAAATGAATTAATGGCATAAATAGAGATTAGTGGGTATGATCTTATAGTCATTACGGAAACATGGTTGCAAGGAGATCCAAGCTGGGAACTAAATATTCAGGGATATGGGACTTTTTGAAAGGACAGGCAGGAAGGAAAGAGTGGTGGGGTAGCTTTGTTAGTACGAGATGGAATAAGTATGATAGTAAGAAATGATCTTGGCTCAGTAGATGTAGAATCCATATGGGTGGAGGTAATAAATAACAAAGTGAAGTAGACACTGGTGGGAGTAGTCTATAGGCCCCCTAACAGTAGCTACGCTGTCGGACAGAGAATAAATCAGGAAATAATGAGGGCATGTAAAAAAGGCAGTATATTAATCATAGGTGATTAAGTTCATGGGGAGAATTGGGCGGGCGAGTCGGGAGCGGGCGCAGGCAGGCACAGATCTGATTGCCGCCTGCGATCATCTGCGCACCGCCATTTTGCGTGGGCGGGTTAATTAAGGCCTGCCCAGCATGATGCGTGCCCGGAAGCGCTCAGCGCTACGTATACGGGCGAGGGGAGGAAGTAGGATCGGGGCCTGCCTGAATCTCCCTGAGGCACGGAGCCTGTGAATTTTTTTAAATGTGAATTTTAAATAAAGAAGCTAAGAAATCGTTTACACGTGTCCCCTCACGTGACAGCATCATATGAGCTGGGACATGTTTTTCAAATGTTCCAAAAATATTTATTCATGTTATAAACCCTTCGTGAAACCTCATCCCGCCCGTGGATGAGGTTTCATGAAAAATATGAAGGCCGCCTGGGCTCTTCGCCTGCCCGCCAACCTTAAGGTTGGACGGGCAGCTATCTTAACTGGCTTAATTGTTTGATTATTGGCCTTAACAGGCCTTTGACAGTTCGGAGGGTGCACAGCCGACTCTGGTGCGCACCTGCACAACGGAAGATCAGAATGACGCGCAGTGATGTTGGGACGCATACCCAACGTCAGTGCGCATCATTTTATGCATTGGCATGTGGGACCCATCTTCGCATACCAAACAGAAGATTCTGCCCCATGTTGATAGGTAAAATCAAATTGGCAAAGGTAGCCGTGAGCAAGAATTTCTAGAATGTATTCGGTACAGTTTCCTAGAACAATATTTTGTGCATCCAACCAGGGATTAGGCTATTTTGGATCTGGTAATGTGTAACAAGACAGGTTTAATAAATGATCTCAGAGTAAAAAGTCCCTAGGAAGCAGTGATCATAACATGATGGAATTTAGCATTTAGTTTGAAAGTGAGAAATTTGGTTCGGAAACATCTGTGCTAAACTTAAATAAGGGTAATTACAAAGAAATGAAGGCAGAGTTGGCTGGAGTGGACTAGGAAAGGAGTTTAGCAGAAAAGACAGTTGATAAACAATGGCAGGCATTTAAGAAAATAGTTTGTGACTCACAACAGATATATATCCCAGTGAGGAAGAAGCATTGTAGGAGGGGGATAAACTAACCATGGTTAACCAAGGAAGTTAAGGATAGTATCAAAGAGAAAGAAAAGGCATACAGTGTGGCAAAGATTAGTGGTAGACCAGAGGATTGGGAAAGTTTTAAAAACCAACAGAAGATGACCAAAAAAAAAATAAAGAGGGAGAAAATAAACTTTGAGGATAAACTAGCAAGTCATACAAAAACAGACAGAAAGAGCTTCTTTAAATATATAAAAAGGAAGAGAGAGGCCAAAGTCAATATAGGCCCCTTAGAGAATGAGGCTGGGGAAATAATAATGGGGAACCAGGAAATGGCAGAGGAGTTGAATAAATACTTTGCATCAGTCTTCATGGTAGAAGGCACTAATAGCATACCAAAAATACTAAATAATCACAGGGCAAAAGGGGGGAAGGAAATAAATACAATAACTATCACTAGAGAAAAATTGCTAGGGAAAGTAATGAGGCTAAAGGCCAAAAAGTCACCTGGACCTGATGGGTTGCATCCTAGGATATTAAAGGAAATAGCTGCAGAGATAGTGGATGCACTGGTAGTAATTTTCCAAGTGTCCTTAGATTCTGGAAAAGTCCCAGAGGATTGGAAAACTGCCAATGTAACACCTTTATTCAAAAAGGGAGGGAGACAAAAAACAAGTAACTATAGGCCAGTTAGCTTAACATCTGTCATTGGGAAAATGTCGGAGTCTATTATAAAGGATATAATAGCAGAGCATTTAGAAATACACAATGTAATCAAGCAGAGTCAGCATGGCTTCATGAAGGGGAAATCACGCCTGACAATTTATTAGAATTCTTTGAGCAGGTTACAAGCAGGATAGATAAAGGGGAACCAGTAGATGTAATATATTTGGATTTCCAAAAGGCATCTGATAAGGTACCACACATAAGGCTACTTAATAAGAAAAGAGCCCATGGTGTTGGGGGTAGTGTATTATCATGGATAGAGGACTGGCTAACTAATAGATGCCAGAGAGTTTGCATTTTCAGGATGGCAACCTGAAACTAATGGAGTGCCACAGGGATCAGTGCTGGGGCCAGAATTATTTACAAATATATAAATGACTTGGATAAGGGAAATTAATGTACTATCGCCAAGTATGCGGATGGCACAAAAATAGGTGGGAAGGCAAGTGGTGAGGATGACACAAAGAGTCAACAGAGGGAAATAGACAGGTTAAGTGAGTGGGCAAAAATGTAGCAGATGGAATATAATGTGGGAAAGTGTGAGGTTATGCACTTTGGCCAGAGGAATAGAGGAGCTGAATATTATTTAAATGGAGAAAGACTGAAGAAAGCTGCAGCAAGAGGGATTTGGGGATCCTCGTGTATGAATCACAAAAAGTTAGCATAGAAGCTCAACAGGCAATAGGTAAGGCAAATGTTGGCCTTCATTTCAAAGGGAATGGAATAGAAAAATAGGGAAGTCTTGCTAAAACTATACAAGGCACTAGTTAGACCACACCTAGAATACCGTGAACAGTTTTGGTCCCCTTATCTAAGGAAAGATATACTGGCATTGGAGGCAGTCCAGAGAAGGTTCACTAGGTTGATCCCGGGGATGGAAGGATTTTCTTATGAGGAGAGGTTGAGTCGATTGGGCCTGTACTCATTGGAGTTCAGAAGAATGAAAGGTGACCTAATTGAAACATATAAGATTCTGAGGGGGCTTAACAGGGTAGATGCTGAGAGGTTGTTTCCCCTTGTGGGAGAGTCTAGGACCAGAGGGCATAATCCCAGAGTAAGGGGGCACTCATTTAAAACAGGGATGAGGAGGAATTTCTTCTCTCAGAGGGTAGTCGATCTGTGGAATTCTTTACCGCAGAGGGCTGTAGTGGCTGGGTCGTTGGGTATATTCAAGGCTGAGATGGACAGATTTTTAATCAGTATGGGGTAAAGGCAGGAAAGTGGGGTTGAGGATTATCAGATCAGCCATGATCTCATTGCATGGAAGAGCAGACTCAATGGGCCAAATGGCCTACTTCTGCTCCCTACATCTTATCATTCTACGGTCTTACCATTAGACTTTTAATTCCAGATTTTTATTGAATTCAAATTCCACCATTTGCCATGGTGGGATTTGAACTCAAGCCTGGGACTCTGGATTACTAGCCGAGCGACAATACCACTACGCCATTACCTATGAGCAAATAGCTCAAAAATTATTATACTGTAAACATCTAATGTTTGTTTCACCTGTAAGGAGCAGCAAAACCAACTCTAAAACCACTACACTTTATAAAACAAATTCTGACATTTCAGAATAGTTATTATGCAAGCTTGCTAATTTTCTTTTGAAATGCTATATTGTAGCTGAGTGCATGCGTATATACCTGTAAAATGTTCTCCAAATTCCTGTTCCAGTTTCAGAGCTCTATCAAATGTCTTTTTACCTTGTTCTTCTGTCAGGCGTTTATTCATTTCCCTGTAACAGAAAAAGCCAGCTCACATTTAATACAATATTTACCAGGGCCTGAAATTTGCTCGTCGGGCGGGCGCTATTGGTGGGCCTGGGAACGGACGGGAAATGGGTCCCTGACCACATTGGCCCCCATCAGTTAACAGCCAGCCAGCATGAAACGCATGCTGAGAAAGGCTCAACACTGCCGGTGTGGATGGGAAGAGGGCAGGCGCCAACATCACCACAGGTGCTGGTGAGCGCTTCTACTGAGGTCCCTGAAGGCAGACAGCTGCCTCAGGGAGCTGCAGACCTCCACAGAATAAACAAAACTACAAAAATGCTGAAAAATATATCCATGCAGCACAATCACGAATCTGAAAGCATAACTCATAAAAAAAAGTCCCCAGATATCTCTGTTTATTTTATTTTCCCATGGAGATTTCATCCTGCCCTGCATTGAGGTTTGAGCAAAAATGTAAAGGCCGCCCATTCGCCAACCATAAAAATGGGCGGGCCATGAAAAATCGCTTTCAATTGCCTCCTTAATGGGCTTAATTGCCAGCTTAATTGTCGACGGGCGCACTTCTGACTGCTGCGCGTGTCCGCCGACCTGAAGATTGCTTGCATGCGGCATGACGTCGGGACACTCGCCCGGCTTTATCTCGCACTATTTCACATCTGTTCGAGTCGGGCGAGTGTCTGCCTACGAGGTGCAAAATTTGAATCCTGTAGGCGAGGTATCGTAGATCGTAACATGACAAGCGTTGGATTTCAATAACACAGTCTTTCCACAATAATACTAAGTAAGGAAAGCGTTGTTACAGACACAATCACGGGGCTGGATTTTATGGTTTCTGGCAGAGCGAAGGAGGCGGAGTGGGGAGTGCATGGTCCAGTCACTCGCACCCCCGCCACGTCAACACTGCACATCAAGCGTTGGCTGGCCAAATAGCAGCTGCCTGGTGGGAAGGCCGGCCAATTAGGGCTGGAAGGGGGTTTTGTGCATTTGGGGAAGGACATCCAGAAAGAGAGGAGTCAAGCTGTGTATCGGAAGTTGGTCATGGCCAGCAATATAAAGGAACGCTGGCATCAGGTTGGTGGCAACTTGAGGAAAGATCAATACGTGGCCAAAAAGGTTGCTTTAAAGAAGAATAAGAGAAAGACAGAATCCATAGGTGACACTATAGCATTGGAGCAGCAACAGGTGAGAGCATGTTTTCCCATCTGGTGACTATTGTGCCAGATTGAAGGCTATAGCATTGGGATATTGGGGGTTTGCTGAGAGCCACCCCACTTCCCTTGTCCCCTACCAGATGATCCCAACCCTGTGAACCCCCTCCTGCATTCAGTCATCTGTTGCCTGGGATTCAGCGACAATCCTGGGCCTCAGGTGGGTGTAGTACCAGCAGCAACCATCACCTCCCAGCTCCCAGCTCTGATTGGCCAGCAGAATCAGTGGGCGGGACTGCTGCCCCTGGGTGCTTGATCCCAGTAGGCCTGCTGCTATCCAGTTAGTCCCCAAGTGGCACTTAATTTGCCAGTCTTGCCTTAAAGAGTGGATGCAGGGATCCCACCGATTGCTTCATTAAATCCAGCCCTATATGTGAGCCATAGGTTTTTGAGAGTTCTGTATCTACTATGGGGGTAAATTTTTAAGAAATTGTTTAGAGAGTCCATCACAAACGACTTCCAGCAAGGAAGCATAAAAGCTAGGGAAAAGGTTCAGTTCGGGGAAGGCTAGAGAGGAAGGTACAGAATCTATTTTCTGGAAGGTAATTCCTGTTACTGTTTTGTCCATCTTTGTACTTAAAGATGTGACTGCTGTGGATGAATAAATCTCACTTGTTTTGAGTATTAAGATTTAGCCTGCAAGTCTAATCCTCCTGTGCTCCAGGCTTGCTTCAGCTTAGTGCACAAGTTCTAAATTATTTCAGTTATTTCATTTGAACAACCAAAATAAATTAAAACTTGGGCAAGTGACGCACTTTTAATGCACAATCACGCAGGCTCAGGTCAGGAGGGCGCTTTGGATATACTTCTCTTCTCATGCTTAGATCAGGAGGAAATTAGCCTGAATAAATTCTGCTGACACTAGGACTTTAAAATAGCTCATTAGTTTTGATTTCATGAAAGTGTGTAGACCTACAGCATTATACATAACAGTAATCCAGACAAGCTGATAAAAGAGAAAACAATGGCCAGGGTTTTCCAGTCCCATCCGCTGCAGGACTGGAAATTCCCACCCGAAATCAATGGACCTTTGGCTGGTCCATCAAATTTTCCGTTCCGCCTGCAATGATTCCTGCCGTGGGTGGGACCGGAAAATCCTGGGGAATGATTTTAAGATGCACTGTTCAAGCCTGGTATTTTTCACGCAAAGTCAAACCCAGTATATTCTCCTCTGTTAAACACTTTCAGGAACACGACTGGATTTTCTGCAGCAAAACATAAAAAATGATTTATAATTTCAAGGGAAAGGGAAAGAATGAACTTGCATTTACATTGTGGCCATCACATCCTCCAGGGGACCAAAATTATTTCATAGCCTGTGAACTGAAGTACTGCTGTTATGGGGAAGATGCAGCAGCCAAACTGTGCACAACATATCTCCTGCACTGCTTTGAACAATATCACCCATGTTGAGAGGGCCAATACAGAATACATTATCATTTATCATTTGTAGGAAAAAAATACTGAAAGAGTTTGAGATAATTTTTTTTTATTGTTATTGTGTACAGATCACTTAAAGCTCATGACCAATGTAAATGCACTGTAGCTAATGTTAACAGCATATTGGGTGGTATTAATGGAATTATTCAGTATTAGTCAAAGGACTCCATTTTGACATTATACAGGTCACTGGTCAGGCTGCAGTAAAAGTGCTGTGCCCAGTTTTGAAGCTATGTCATCCCATATGGTGGAAGATATAGCTTCAAAAGCCTGAGGTACTAACAAGGGCCTTGTTCCATTCACTCTAGGGCAGTGTAAACCTAGACATAGCCTGATGGGGTTCTATCAAATAAGTAAAGGGTTGGATTGTGTCCCTGTTATTAGATTATTTCAGTTTAACAGATTGGGGAGGACCAAGGAACATGAATTTAATCTGTAAGAATAGAACAGACTGGATTTAAGGACAATCTTTTTTCCCAGAGAGTGGTGAGTCTCTGGAATATGTTGTCAGGTGGTGTGATGGATGCCAACACAGTGAACACCGACAAGAGGGAACTGTATTTAGAAAGCAAGGTTTTATAAGATGATTATGTTTTGGACCTTCCAGCAAATAGATTCTGTCCCTTCCTCTCTAATCTTCCCCCAGTTGAACCATTTCCCTGGGCGGAATTTTCCGACTGGCGGTGGGTGGGGGGGGTGGGGGGAGCAGGCATGGACCTGGTTGCTGCTGACAATCGGGTCTGTGCCACCATTTTACACGGGCGGACCAATTAAGGCCCGCCCAGTGTGTTTCGTGGCTCCCGGGGACAGCGGGAGTGGGTGGGTGGCAGCGGATCGGCAATCGCCACTGGGTCCAATGGTGACCCGGCAGCCTGTTTAAAGGGCAAGCTGCAGCCGCTCCAAGGCTGCTGTACATGGCCAGAGGTCGGGGCAATGCATATCCAGGCTGGCCATGCAAGAGGGTAGGGCAAGTGGTCAAAGTGTGCCCCGGTTTTCGGTCGCGTATCTTGCTGCCCTCCTCGAGGAGGTGGCAGCATGACGGGAGGTGCTCATCCCCCAGGATGGGAGGAGGAGGCCATCCCACTTAACCAAACGTGCATGGGAGGAGGTAGCAGAAGTCGTGAGCTCCCACATTGTGGTGCGGCACACATGGATCCAGTGCTGCAAGCGCTTCAGCAACCGGCTGCGCTCAGAAAGTGTGAGTAGCATGTTGGCATCGTTCACTTCATCCAGCATGTAAGCTTCTTCCCCCCCGGCGCCCCACCCATGTCTGACTGGCCTGAATGCAATGAGTCATTGACGGCATGTATCCTTAGCTGGGTGGGCCAGCAGATATTCCCTATGCGTTGGTCAGCCTGAGAGGGTGGTGATGAGATGGGTTCTGCACCCGCAGCATGTGGTGGACTGAGACCCACATGACTGCGGTGGGGGCAACCTGGAGGATCTGCACCCAGACCCAGTGCTCGAACTCCAGGACATGTCGAAGTCAGGGTGATGACATGGTGGGAGGGGGTCTTCCAAGGTGGTGTGGCACAGATCGATCTGCTGCCCTCTGCAATCCACATCATTGTGCCTCCTTGCTACGGCAGGTTAAACTGTGTGCTCCCAAGTGTGATGAAGGCAGCATGTAGCCAATGTGAGGCGGGTGGTGGGAAGGACACATCTGACATATTTGTGTGAGTGTTCGGCAGCAGTGGGATAAGGATGCATTGGACCCCAGCAATGGCCAATTGGGGTTGGGGTGGGCCGGCCGCGAGGGGATTCATGGTACAAGTATCACTTATCAGTGCTCTTTTCTCATTTCCAGGAGAAGAATTCTCACAACACCACCGAGCGGGTGAGGACTGGCAGTGGGCCAGCCCAGGTAGTGCTGCTTAGCCGCTTCGAGCAGGAGGCCCTCCACCTGGAGAGGCGCCATGCGCCCAGGTCCACCGGGGTTGGAGAGGCTGGGGATCCACGGGCAGGTATGTGTGACCAGCACTCACATCACCAGTGGTCTCCCAACAGCCATGGCAATGCTGATTGTTGAGTGAGTGACGTTACCAACATGGCTTGCCCATTGCATGTGGAATGATGAGCGCATGATGATCCAGGGGACAGGCATGTACATTGACATTTTCCACACGCTAGCTGATCGAATTTCCTTACTCTTCCTTTCAGCATCAGCGGTGCAGGGCCGGGACCTGGAGCAGCAGGGGTCCCCTCTGACACCTGAGGGCCATGAAGTTCCAACATCACAAGCGTCACACCATCTCTGCCAGGCAGGCACTAGCGCAGATACTGGTACCCCAGTGGGCATCAGATCTTCAGCTAGTGTCCCGGGGCACAGTGGTGAGGGCACTTCGCAGTCGCTGGAGGAGCTGGTGGAGACAGAGAGTGCCCATGGAGCCGGCAGTCGGGCAGACATGCTCAGTCCGTGGCTGATGATGAGCCTCTGGAGTCGTCCGCGATGCAGCCAACTCATGAGATGCGGCCGGGTGTGCGGGACCATCTGGTGGAGATACATGAGGCTGCGCTTGGCTTGGTGTCAGTGGCGGAGGAGTCTATGCGGACCGTAGCCAATGCATTGAGTCTCATGCATGACCGCCAAGCTTCTTCAATGGAGAGAGTGGCGACTCTCATGGAGAGGCAGCTCCAGGGACAGGATCAGGGGTTCCTGGAGTTGAGCTCAGACCTGCAATCCCTCACAGCGGCATTGACCTCAGGTGGTCAGTGCCCGTGTGGGCGGTGGTTTGGGCACCAGGTATCCCACCTTGGTGCCCATCCATCTGCGGTGAGCAGGGAGGGCTGTACAGACCTCACATTGGCGGAGCTGCTGCCTGTTGTCTCTGCTGGTGCCTCTCAGGATGCTCCGGATGAGGCCGGCAGCTCTTCGCCTCTCTGCCAGTGACCGCGGCATCCAATGAGGCTGCGACGACTAGAGAGATGCCAGCTGTGGAGCTGGCAGCTCCTTCCCAGGCAGGGCCAGCACAGGATCTAGAGGCCAGAGGACATCCGCCAACGTCATTGAGGCCAACAGGACAACAGAGAGAGCAGGCTGTCTCAGATGCCAGTGCCAGTGGGGGGGCACCACAAAGACGTAGCACCTGCAAAGGTAAAATTAAGGCACCTGAGGCATACCCCGGGTTCATTACTGGTGGTTATTTGTTGGCTCCCCCAATGAGTTCCTTCCGATTGTGTTTGCGGTGCGACACCATTTTATTTGTGTTATGTTAAGAGACTTTTGTGAAAGCATTAAATTAAGATCGTCTAACATGGCTGGGGGTGCCTCTTTTCTTGGGCAGGTGGATGGATTCCTGAGATGTTATGAGTGATTTGTGTGTCATTGACATTTATTGACTGGGCCCATTATCAATGCTCCTTTCCTGACAGGTTTGGCACTAATGTCTTCAGTATGGAGACTGCAGCCCAGGCTTGTGTTGGAGGTCCATATATGGTGTGCTAGCTGAAGGTTCTTTGGATTAGAGCATCCCGAGTGTCCCTACCTACCTGGAGTATGCCCGGGTCAGCATCTGCCCCCTCAGCATTTCCTTGTGAGCTCATCCTCGGACTCACTGCTGGACTCATCGTGTTCTGCCGCAGCCACTCCAACTACATCTTCTTCGTTCACAGCTTCTGCCCTTTGCATCGTAAGATTGTGCAGATGCAGCATGCAACCAGTATTAGGGACGCTCGATCTGGGGGGTACTGGAGTCCGCCCCTGGAATGGTCCAGGCATTGGAAGCACTTTTGAGAAGACCGATGGTTCTCTCCACCACAGCTCTTATGGAGGCGTGGCTCCTATTGTACCACTGCTCAGCCTCTGTTCTTGGATGGCAGAGAGGCGTCATGAGCCAGCTTCTGAGGGAATAGCCCTTGTCACCCAGCAGCCATCCATCCAGCTGGGTTGGGGCACTGAAGAGCACCGGAATCTGCGAGTGTCTGAGGATGTAACCGTCGTGGGAGCTGCCTGGGTACCTTGCGTGGACTTGCAGAATCTGCATCCTGTGATCACACACTATCTGCACGTTCTTGGAGTGGAAGCCCTTCCTGTTGACGAAGGCACTGGGCTCACCTGCTGGCGCCTTGATGGCCACATGTGTACAGTCTATTGCACCCTGGACGTGGAGGAAGCCAGCAATGGCTGCAAAGCCTCTGGCTCGCTCTGTCTGGCTAGCCTCATCCCAGCGGTAGTGGATGAAGGTCAATGAACGCCTGAACAGGGCATCGGTAACCTGACTGACACAAGTGCGGATAGCTGATTGGGAGACACCGCAAAGATCACCCACTGACCCCTGGAAAGAGTCGGAGGCATAGAAGTTGAGGGCAGCTGTGACCTTTAGAGCCACGGGCATGGGGTGTCCACCCACACAGTTAGCGGAGGTCTCAGGCCCAATCGTCTGACAGATATAGTTGACTGTCTCCCTTGAGAGACGGAGCCTTCTTCGGCACTGCACCTCAGACATATTGAGGTAGCTGCTTCACCACCTGTATAACCTTGCAGCAGGATAGCCTCTCCGCCATCCAAGAACAGAGGCTGAGCAGTGGTACAATAGGAGCCACGCCTCCACAAGGGCTGTGGTGGAGAGAGCCATCGGTCTTCTCAAAATGTGCTTCCGATGCCTGGACCGTTCTGGGGGCGCACTCCAATACCTCCCAGATCGAGTGTCCCTGATAGTGGTTGCATGCTGCACTCTCCACAATCTTCTGCGGCTCCTTCTGCCTTGGACTGCCTCTTGGCCCTACACTCCTTGTGCCTGCGCCTGTCCTCCCAAAGGTGACTCCCCTGAAGGCTGAATGTGCACTCCTGGCCTCCTCCCCCTTCTAGTCCTCCCTTCCTCCTCAGAGGAGGTGCCTCCAGTGGAGAGTTCAGCTCCCATTCTCAGGCTCAGGTAGGCTTCCTGAAACCTACAGGCAAAGTGCTGACCTGAAGATTATGAGTCCAGAAGGCAATGGGGGTCTCACAGCTGGGGGCACCACCGCATTGCCTTTTTTAGGGAAGGTCGGCAAATTAAGTGCACTTGGGCACTAACTGGACAGCAGCGGGCCTTCCGAGATCAAGGACCCGGGGGCAGAAGTCCTGCCAACTAAGAGCTGCTGGCCAATCAGAGGCCACCAGCTCTATTGAACAGCAGCCAGTAAGATGGTGGCTGCTGCTGATATTACACCCGCCTGAGGCCTGAAATGGGGGAATGGAAAGAGCCATGTGATCTACATGAGTTCTGCCCGACAAAAAGCCAGTGTAGCTTGGTTACCATGGGACAGGAGGGCCCAGGTCAGAGGCTATTGAAATGTATGTGCCGTACTTCACACCTGAGAAGGAAGGCAAGAGCAGCTGGGATGACTGTGGACAGACATTGAGTCTCCGTGATTTTGCACAGAAAGAGAGAAAGAGGAAGAGAGAAAGATCTAAGAACTACCAGGTGGAACACAGGAGGGAGGATGGTATCCAACTGAAGTGATGTCTCCTGTGGAAATCTAAAGACTCTGAAAGATTTGCCCTAGCAAGCCGGGAGGAGAAATCACCAGAGTGGGCCTTGCTGCTGGTAGCTTGTTTGGAAATTCTCCGAAAACTGTATGCTCATATTAAGGGAGTATTTTAAGTCCAGCTAAACATTTAAACCTGTTTTTGCCTCTGATCTCAAATATAGTATTCTAACAATGCAGCACTAAACCCTTGACTGAGGGCAAGAGAGCTATCACTGAGCCAATACTGACAATTTTATTCTTCAATTGATTCCATATAGTGAATACAGAAATCATGAGATAGATTGACAAGTGGGTGATGGACAGAGTGATTGGTATGCCTAGCTATTAGTACCAGTGAAAGGTCCAAATCACTTGTATATTACAGCCTTGAGTTAATATTTAGGGCAAACTATCCATGTCACTGTCGCACTGAGTAGCAGTTCACTGATAAGAAAAACAAACTAAGAAACTCTTCCAAGGGAGTCAAGTGGGCATTTTCTGATGGTGGGGGCTACAGAAAAGTTAAGGCATCAGATGGGTTAACTTTTGTGGAATCAGGAGAAACATCAATGCCCCATTCTCACCCAAAAGCAAGCATGAAATTCGGTGCCCATTCGTCATCCCATATGTATCTGCTTTATAAGACTCCACATCAGAATTATACAAAACACTCTTACAGATGCTTTAAACTAGAAGTTTTAAATTAGCTGCTTTCAAAGGTGCACAAAGAATTTTGAATTCTGGGCATTAGCTAATGGCTTAAATAGTGAATCATGAGGAATATATGGAAGTACAATACCTGTGCACATCTGTCAGCAAAACTTTAACCAAAGTAAAGGCGCAGGAAGGTGACGCTGCGTAAGTCTACTAGCAGTAATCCTGAGCACCTTTTCAATAAAATAAATGATCCATGGACAGAATTTTCAGGTCGGTGGGTGCAATTGGCGGGTCTGGGAGCGGCTGAGGAACGGACCGCTGGCCGTGATCAGCCCCCGATCGCTATTTCACGCTGGCTGGCCAATTAATGGCTGGCCAGCGTGAAGTGTATGCTGAAATGTTCAGCACTGCCGGGTACGGGTGGGAGGAGGGTGGGTGCTGATGTAAGCATGGGTGCGGGTGCGGGTGAGCGCTGAATGAAAGCTCCCTGAAGGCAGAGAGATGCCTCAGGGAGCTGAAGACTTCAAAAGTATTAAATATAGATTTTGAAATCTGAACAAAAATGTCCAAGCATCACAACCAGTCATGTGAGCATATACATTATAAAAATTCTGTTCGTAGATTTTAATTTAATAACGGAAACCTCATCCCGCCCTTGGATGAAGTTTCATGAAAAATGCAAAGGCCGCCTAGTCGATTCGCCCGTCCGCCAACCGTGAGGTTGGAGCGACAATGAAAAATTGGGGACAATTACAACTTTAATGGGCTTAAAGTGTGCCCGCTGACCAAAATATCACGTGAGCGTGGGATGATGTCAGGATGCTCGCCTGATGTCATCAAGTACTATTTACGTTCGGGCAGGTCAGGCCTGCGCCTGCAGGCCAACCTGAAAATTCTGCCAAGGAATCCATGGTCATTTGCCACTACTACCATGAATCTTTAAGCAAAGAAAATTCTTCATCTGGAATGAACTTGTGCAAACTGACAGATTTTTCCTTACAAGCATCATTAGCAGCCTGAAGCCAATTACATTGACATAGGGAGGTGCAAGCTGTTGCCACAGTATGTGCAGTCTGGCCCGAAAAGGCTTTATTCACATAATGGATCATCCTATATCTAGCAGAATTTGCTAGTCATACTTTTTGATGTGAAGTGACATTTTAATTATTATATCATCACTTATTTCTGTATATATAACATATGAAATTAATTTTCTTTTTCTAGCTTTGGTGAAATGCAGTTATTTGATAGCATACTGCTCAAATTTAAGACTTTATGTGGCACTAATTTTCAACTAGTGAAAGGACCACTTGCTCTCGGGCTGTGCAGTGGCATGAAGCACCCTGTAGCTTATTTAATTACTAATTGCTAAAGAGCTCTGCCATTGATACTGCTGTGGGGAACAAGCCACAGTGGACTTGTTTTACTTGCAGGCGGAGGTCAGGGTTGAAATTTGTTTTTTTCAGGATCTGGTTTTTGGAACTCCTGAGATTCTGTATTGGGAAGCTGAAATCAAAATGTAATCTTGATAATGGTAGGCCAGCCAAAACCCTTTGCATTATCCCAAGGAACTTGGAACAAGTAGATCATGCATACATGACCTAAACTTGATGAGGTTAGACTAAGATGATATTCACATATGTATCACAATGTATCACATGTACAGTGCTTGACTAATAGACAGGTAGATGTAGACCACCAACAAATGGATCCGCCTCCAGGTTTCCAACCAGAAAGCAGCCGCTGGCCCCGATATTTACAGCAGTGGGGAGGGCGTGACAAAGGCTAAAAATGACCAAAGGACCCGGCAAGGAGGTCCTGCCAAACTTATTGGCAGGCCTTCGTTATAATGTTTTTTTTTTCTCCCAGTGGGCAGCTGAGACTGAGAAGGGTGGATATTGCATTGGGGTGGAGGTGGGAGATTGGACATTGTGGTGCAGAGAGGATATTGGGGCTCCAGGGAGAGAGAGGACATTAGGGTTGGAAGGGCTGGAGGTCAGAGATCGGCAAGGTAGGGGAGGTCAAAGGCTTCATTGAGGGGCCTCCCTGTCACTACTGCATTTCTCAACCTCTGGAAGCCCAGCCACGGTTAATTTTAAATTGCATTGTGGGAACCCAATTTAAACGTGTCAATGAAGTTCCCCACTGACAGTCACCATAAGACTTGTTGCTGTAAAAATGGCAGTGGGCACATGCGTGATGGATTAGGGTTGCATTTCATGCAATTGCTGGTTTAATCCCACCCTGACTCCCTCTCAATCCTGTCATTGATGGTATCCGGAGTGGTGGGGGGGGTGGTGTTAATATCAAGGCCCCTAGTAGCCATCATTGATGGAAACCTAATGGGAGATTGTGGAAAGTAGTGACATGTAAGTGCAAAGCCTACTTTTCAATGTTTGTTTGTAATACTGTTTATTATTAGTTTAAGTGTCAGATACATCTGAATTTGACTTGGATCAATGTCAGGCATTAAGTGAGTTAACCCAACATGGATCATACTGAGATTGCAAGCTTGTATTATACGTATTCACAGGCTGTAAATAAGTGGAAACAAATCATAATTCAGCAAGACAGGCAAATATCCAAATGTCCAATTAGGCAAACACCGTGTTACAGGGCTTCACCACATGTGAAGTGTTTTGAGATGTTTCTGAGACAAAATAAAGCACCACACAATTGCAGATTTTGAGATTTGACCACTAAAAGCAGAGGCATTCGATTTACCTAATCTATGGTATTAAACACTGAATATCATTACCAGGGAAGGAGCAAACTACTTACAGTAATGACTCCACAGACACTGGTTTGATAAAAATAGCAATGGGATAAAGTTGTGCAATTTGTAACCGTTTTATAGCATTTCCTGAAACATCGAGTATGCAATGTTTGCCCTAAAGGAAATAAGAAATAGCTTGTTATACTTAACACAGCAAAATTTTTTCGACTGACTAAAAATTAGTGAGAAACCTTAAGCTACAATATATCATTTATTTTTTGAAGTGACAAGTATGAATGAATAACACGCACAATAATTTGCACTTGTGTTTAAATATGGCCAGAAAATAATTTATAAATGATTTACAGTAGCCATTTGATGCCTCCTCTTTAATCAAAAGATCATAAAGTAAATCTACCTGTGCAGTTTTATTTAAAGAATAATTAAGTAATGTTCTGAATATGAATGTACAAACTTAAAGACGATTGGCTGGATTTTGCTTTAGAAATAACGATGAGGTTAACAGCGTTCCCTGTTATTAAAGTGTAAATTGGAGAGCAACTTCCAGCGACTGCAAATGCTCAGTTAATTGAGGAAGTCAGGAAATTGCACTGCAATTGGCAAGCCCTAAATTTTTATGGTACTAGTCTCACTGATATTTCTACAGCAACATCCAGCCCTTATACCCACTATGCCCACCAGATAAAGTTAGGGTTTGTCCATTCCAGTTAGTCAATTCTTAAATCCATGATAAGTTTGTCAAACAACCTCTCTGGCATACTGAAAATTAACTTTTAAAAATGTGAAGCCTCATCCATCAAATTCTAATTTTCTCTTGAAGTTTTAAAAAAAATAACTTATTCTTTGTCTCATACATCTTTCTCTCAATCCAATCTTTCGTTTTCTTTAATTTGTATCCTGTACTTGAATCGACATTGAATTAAATATTCCAGCTGACAATTCATGGTGCAGTGTCTGCGCTGCTTTTTAATGATTCTTCAACCTGTTTGGTTAAGTAGATACACCGTTGCTTGCCCTGTTCATATAGGTCCCAGATCTCCTGTTGAGGGAACTGCACTAAAATGACTCTCTAATTAAATCCAAGTGTAAAATCCCATGGTGACAGGCTATAGGGTGACCAAGATTGGGAACTGAATATCCAAGGATATTCAGCATTTAGAAGGGATAGGCAAAAAGGAAAAGGAGGTGAGGTAGCATTCTTAATAAGGGACGAGGTCAGTACATTAGTAAGAGATTGAGGAATCAAGATGTAGAATCAGTTTGCATTAGATCAAAGGAAGTGACTTATAAGGATGCCAGAAAAAGTGGCAAGCCTGAAGATTGGGAGCAATTTAGACCCCAGCAAAGGAGGACCAAGAAACTGATTAAGAAAGGAAAAAGAGAATATGAATGCAAACTAGCAAGGAACATAAAGGCAGACTGTAAAAGCTTCTTTATGTATATGAAAAGGAAAAGGTTAGCTAGGATAAATGTGGGCCCATTACAGATGGGGACTGGAGAATTTATAGTGGAGAACAGGAAAATGGCAGAGATACTAAACAGTTACTTTGCATCTGTCTTCACAGAAGAAGATACAGAGAATCTTCAGAAATACTAGGCGGCCAAGGGACTTGTGGAACTGAGGAGCTAAAAGAAATTAGTATTAGTAAATAGGTAGTACTTAATAAGTTAACTGGATTGAAGGTTGCTAAATCCCCTGGACCCGATGAGCTTCACCCCAGAGTGTTGAATGAGGTGGCAAGAGAGATAGTGGATGCATTGGTGGTTATCTTTCTAAATTCGATAGATTCTGGAAAGATTCCTGTGGACCGGAAAGTAGCAAATGTAACCCCACTAATTAAGGAGGGAGGAAGAGGGAGAACTACAGGCCTGTTAATTTAATGTCAGTAGTAGAGAAAATGTTAAAATCTAATCCAAAGGGTGTGATAACTGGACATTTAGAAAATAATTATAAAATTGGGCAGAGTCAACATGGATTTATGAAAGGGAAGTCATGTTTGACAAACTTGCTGGAGTATTTTGAGGATATTACTTGTAGCATTGATAAAGGAGAACCAGTGGGTGTGGTGTATTTGGATTTTCAGAAGGCTTTTGATAAGGTCCCACACTGGAGGTTAGTAAATAAAATTAGAGCACATAGGATTGGGGAAAATATACTAGTATGGATTAAGAATTGGTTAACAGACAGAAAGCAGGGAGTAGGAATAAATGGACCATTCTCAGGCTGTTACTAGTTGGGTACTGCAAGGATCAGTGCTAGGTCAACAGCTGTTCAAAATCTATATAGATGATTTGGACATGGGGACCAATTGTAATATTTCCAAATTTGCTGATGACACCAACTGGGTGGGAATGTAAGTTGTGAGGTGGATGCAAGGAGGCTTCAAGAGGAGTTGGATAGGCTAAGTGAATAGGCTAGAACATGGCAGATGGAATATAAGATGAATAAGTGTGAAGTTATTCACTTTGGTAGAAAGGCAGAATATTTCTTATACGGCAAGAGGTTGGGAAGTGCAGGTGTTCAAAGGGACCTGGGTGTCCTTGTTCATTAGTCACTAAAAGTTAGCATGCAGGTGTGACAAGAAATTAGGAAGGCAAATGGTATGTTGGCCTTCATCACAAGGGGATTAGAGTACAGGAGTAAAGATGTCTTGCTACAGTTGTATAGAGGCCTTACCTGGAATATTGTGTATAGTTTTGGTTCCCTTATACGAACATATGAAATCGGAGCAAAAGTAGGCCATTCGGCCTCTCGATACTGCTCCGCCATTGAATAAGATCGTGACTGATCTGTTTGTGTTTTGAATTCCAAATTTCCATCTACCTCCGATAACCTTTGATTCCATTGCTTAAGAAGAATCTATCTACTTCCACCTTAAAAATATTCAACGACACCGCCTCCACTGCCTTCTGAGGCAAAGAGTTTCAAAATCGCACAACCCTCTGAGAGAAAAAGAATTCTCCTCATCTCTGTCCTAAAAGGGTGACCCCTAATTTTAAAACAGTGTCCCCTAGCTTTGGACTAACCCATAAGAGAAAGTATCCTTTCCCCGTCCACCTCGTCAAGATCGTTCAGGCTCTCGTATATTTAATCAAGTTATCCCTCAATCTTCTAAACTCCAGTGGAAACAAGCCCAGTCTGTCTAACCATTCCTCATAAGACAACCCGCTCATTCCAGGTATCAATCTAGTAAAGCTTCTCTGAACCGCCTCCAATGGTTTTACATACTTCCTTAAATAAAGAGACCAAAATTGCACACAGTATTTGAGATGTGGTCTCACCAATGCCCTGTATAACTGAAGCATAACATCCTTACTTTTATGTTCAATTCCATTCGTAATAAAGGATAGCATTCCATTAGCCTTCTTAATTATTTCCTGTATCTGCATACTAACTTTTTGTGATTCATGCACTAGAAAACCTAGGGCAGAATTCTCTGGTCGGCGAGCGGAGGCGGGGCCCACTTGCCGATGTGTAAAATGATGTGAGGTGACGTCGGGCAGGTGTCCTCACATCACCACGCGTCATTTAGGTTTTCAGTTCAGCGGGTGCGTAGCTGACTTGGCTGCACACCCGCCAAACTGTCAAAGGCCTATTAAGGCCATTTAAATAGTAATTAATTCAATTAGCTGAGCTGACCATCCAACCTTAAGGTTGGTGGGCAGGCGAAGAGCCCAGGCGGCCTTCACATTTTTCATGAAACCTCATCTACGGGCGGGATGAGGTTTCATGAGGTGTTTTGAAAGTCAATAAAAATTTTAAAAATAATTCTTTCACATGTCTCAGCTCATGTTACACGAGAGGACATGTTTTAAAAGTTTTTATTTCCCTTTATTTAAATTTACATATGTCAAATCGATCTTCCTAAGGCACCTCCGTGTACGGCTCAAGGAATCCAACCCCTGCCTGCTAGGGAGCACTCAGGGGCTTCCAGGCGAGCGTCACGCTGGATGGGCCTTACTTGGCCCTCCCATGTAAGATGGCGGTGTGTCCCCAATTGGGGGTGCCGAACGGGTTCGCACCCGCCCCCGCACAAGACCCCGCGATGGAAGGGAGGAATTCAGCCCCTAGATTCGTTAGCACCTCGGAATTCTACAGTTATTCTCTGTGTAAGTAATCCTCTGCTTTATTATTCTTCCTGCCAAAGTTCACATTTTCCCACATTATACTCAATCTGCCACATTTCTGCCCATTCATTCAACCTATCTATATCTGTCTGCAGTCTCCTAATGTCCTCTTCACAACATACTTTCCGACCTCTCTTTGTGTCATCTGCAAGTTTAGCTACCATGCCTCTCCCCCTCATTGATATAAATTATAAAAAGTTGAGGCCCCAGCACAGACCTCTGTGGGATTCTACTTGTCATATCCCGCTAATCAGAAAAAGATCCATTTATCCATACTCTGTTTTCTGCCAGCCAGTCAATCTTCTATCCACGCTAATGTATCCCCATACACCATGAGCTTTTATTTTCTGCAATAACCTTTGATGTGACACTTTATCAAATGCCTCCTGGAAATCCAAGTACAGTATGTCTACAGGCTCCCCTTTATCCAAAGCGAATGTTAGTTCTTCAAAGAACTCCAATAAATTGGTTAAACATGCTTTCCCTTTCACAGAACCATGTTAATTTTTCCTGATTACCTTGAATTTTTCTAAGTGTCCAACTATAGCCTCCTTAATGACTGATTCTAACACTCTCCCTACAACAGACATCAAGCTAACTGGCCTATAGCTTCCTGTTTTCTGCCTCCCTCCTTTCTTGAATAGATTGAATAATTTGCTACTTTCCAGTCTGATGGAGCCTTTCTGGAATCTGGAGAAGTTTGGAAAATTAACAACAATGCATCTGCTACCTCAGGAGCCACCTCTTCTAAGACCCTAGGATGAAGTCCACCAGGGCTCAGAGACTTGTCAGCCTGCAGCTCCGTCAGTTTGCTCAGTTCTGCTTCCCTTAGTGATTGTAGTTTCACCAAGTTCCCCTCTCCCTCCCATCTCCTGATTTACAGCAATTGCTGGAATGCTTTTTGTTTCCACTATGGTGAAGACAGAAGCAAAATATTTGTTCATTTCATCCGCCATTTCCTTATTATTTACTATTAACATATGAACATACAAATATATGAACAAGGAGGAGGAGTAGGCCATTCGACCCCTTGAGCCCACTGTGTCATTTCATAAGATCATGGCTGATCTGATATTTACCTCAAATATGCATCCCACAACCCCCAATAACCTATCATCCCCTTGCTTACCAAGAATCAATCCACCTCTGTCTTAAAAATACTCAAAAACTCTGCCTTTTCAGGAAGAGAGTTCCAAAGACTCATAACCCTCTGAGAGAAACAATTTTGCCTCATCTCCATTTTAAATGGGTGACCCCTTATTTTTAAACAGTGACCCCTGGTTCTTGATCCTAACACAAGAGGAAACATTCTCTACACATCCATCCTGTCAAGACCCCTCAGGATTTTACATGTTTCAATCAAATCGCCTCTTACTCTTCTAAATTCCTGCAGATGCAAGCCTATCCCGTCCAACCTTTCCTCATAAGATAACATGCCCATTCCAGGTATTAGTCTGGTAAACCTCTGAACTTTTTCCAATGCATTTACGTCCTTCCTTAAATAAGGTGACCAATACTGTACACAGTACTCCAGATGTGGTCTCACTTGTGCTCTGTACAAATGAAGCATAACCTCCCTACTTTTGTATTCAATTCCCCTCACAATGAACGATAACATTCTATTAGCTTTCTTAATTACTTGCTGGACTTGCATACTAGCTTTTTGTGATTCATGCACTAAGATACCCAGATCCCTTTGCATTTCAGAGCTCTGCAAACTCTCGCCATTTAGACAATATGCTTCACTTTTATCGTCCTGCCAAAATGAACAATTTCACATTTTCTTACATTATACTACCTTTGTCAGATCTTTGCCCACTCACTTAATCTAACTTAATCTATCTATATCTTTTTATAGCCTCCTTATGTCCTCTTCACAACTTATTTTCCTAACTATCTTTGTATCATCAGCAAATTTAGCAATCATCCTATCCATCCGTTCATCCAAGCAATTTATATAAATTGTAAACAGTTGAGGTCTGAGCACTGATTCCTGTGGCACACCACTCGTTACACTTTGCCAACCTGAAAAAGACCCATTTATGCCTACTCTCTGCTTCCTGTTAGCTAGCCAATCTTTTATCTATGCCAACATGTTACCCCTTATACCATGAGCTTTTATTTTCTGCAATAACCTTTGATGTGGCATTTTATCAAATGCCTTCTGGAAATCTAAGTACAGCACATCCACCAGTTCCCCTTTATCCACAGCACATGTTAATTCCTCAAAGAACTCTAATGTTAGTTAAACATGATTTCCCTTTCACAAAACCATGTTGACTCTGCCTGATTACCTTGAACTTATCCAAGTGCCCTGCTATAGCTTCTTCAACAATAGTTTCTAACATTTTCCCTACGACAGATGTTAAACTAACTATCCTGTAGTTTCCCACTTTCTGTCTCCCTCCCTTTTTGAATAATGAAGTTACATTTGCTATCTTCCAATCTAATGGGATCTTCCTCGAATCTAGGAAGTTTCAGAAAATTAAAACTAATGCATCAACTATCTCACTGGCCACTTCTTTTAAGACCTAGGACGAAGTCCATCAGGACCTGGGCACTTGTCAGCCCGCAGCTCCAACAATTTACTCAGTACCACTCCTCTGGTGATTGTCACTCTCTAGAGGACCGACACTCACATTACTTACTCTTTTCCATTTTAAATATCTTAAGAAACTCCTGCTATCCATTTTTACATTTCTAGCTAGCTTCCTCTCATACTCTAATTTCTTTCTCCTGATTAACTTTTTAGTCATTCTTTGCTGTTCTTTATATCCTGACCAATCACCTGTTCTGCCACTCTACTTTGTGCAGTTATATGATTTTTCCTTAAGATTGATGCTTTCCTTTAACTTCTTTAGTTAATCACGGGTGTTGAGTCCTCCCCTTAGAATTTTTCTTTATAGTAGGAATATACTTATTCTGAGTATTTTGAAATATCCCCTTAAATGTTTGCCATGCTCTTGTATTGATCTATCCTCTAGCCTAGTATCCCAGTTCACTTCAGCGGGCTCAGCTTTCATGCCACATAGTTGCCCTTATTTAACTTTAAAATACTAGTCATAGACCTACTTCTCCCTTTCAAACTGGATGTAATATTCAATCATATTGTGGTCGCTTCTACCTAGAGGTGCCTTTACTCTGCTCTGAGGTCATTAATTAATCCTGTCACATTTCACAATACCAAATCTAATATAACCTGCGCTCTGGTTAGTTCCAGAATATGCTGCTCTAAGAAACGATCTTGAAAGCATTCTATGAACTCTTTATCCAGGCCACCACTGCTAGTCTGATTTTTCCAGTTAATATATAGATTAAAATCAGCCATGATTATTGCCATTCCTTTATCACAAGCACCCAATATTTCTTCTTGTATACTTTGTCCCACATTATGGTTGCTGTTAAGGGGCCCGTAGACCACTCCCACTAGTGACTTCTTTACCCTACTATTCCTCATCTCCATCCAAACCAATTCTTTATTCTGATCTCCTGGACCAAGATCATCTCTAACTATTGCACCTCTGCCATTCTTGATGAACAGTGCTATCCTCCCCACCTTTACCTAGCTTCCTATTCTTCCCAAATGTCATATACCCCTCAATATTCAGGACCCAGACCTTGACATTCTGCAGCTATGTCTCCATACTAGCTATCAGGTCATATTTATTTACTTCAATGTGCGCTATCAATTCATTTACTTTGTTATGAATGCTATGCGTATTCAGGTGCAGAGCTTTTAGTTTTATCTTCTTGTTATCTTTGTAACATCTAGTCTTGACTGTTGGTGTATCCTTAATTTTTTGTCCCTCCCTGCCATTCTCTGACCCTCATTTCCCTTATTACTATTTTGCTCTCCTGGCTTGACTCTACCCCTTGATTTGCTACATCTTATCTAAGGAAAGATATGCATACCGTAGTGGGAGTGCAATGGAGGTTCACGACATTAACCCTGGGGATGGGGGACTGTCTTATGAGGAGAGACTGGGGAGACTAGGTCTGTATTCCCTCCAATTTAGAAGAATCAGGGGTGACCTCATTAAAACTTACAAAATTCTTACAGGGCGTGATAGGGTGGATGTAGGTAAGATGTTTCTTCTGGCTTGTGAGTCTAAAACAAGGGGACATTATCTCATGTTAAGTGGTAGGCCATTTAAGACTCAAGTGAGGAGGTATTTCTTCACTCAGAGGGTGGTGAATCTTTGGAATTCCCTATCCCAGAGGGCTGTGGAAGCTCAACCATTAAGCATGTTCAAAACAGAATTCAGTAGATTTCTGGAGACTAATGATATAAAGGGATATGGAGATGGCCTGGGAAAGATTTTTTTATTCATTCGTAGGATGTGAATGTGGCTTACTAGGCAAGCATTTATTGTCCATCCTGAATTGCCCTTGTTCAGAGGGCATTTAAGGGTCAACCACATTGCTGTGGGTCTGGAGTCACATGTAGGCCAGCAGATTTCCTTCCCTAAAGGACAGTTAGTGAACCAGATGGGTTTTTACAACAATCAACAATGGTTTCATGGTCATCATTAGACCTTTAACTCCAGATTTTTATTGAACTCAAATTCTACCATTGTCCATGGCAGGATTTGAGCCCGGGTCCCCAAAGCATTACCCTGCGTCTCTAGATTACGAGTCCAGTAATAATACCACTACACCATTGCCTCCCCAAGTGGCATTGAGGTAGATGATCAGCCATGATCTAATTGAATGGCGGAACAGGCTTAATGGGCTGAATGGCCTACTCCTGCTCCTATGTTCCATACATTAATATACAATATGGCATTCATTTGCCACTGAAAGCTAATACAGCACAATAATATTGTTGCTGACACACAACTATGGGCAGAATATTCCCCCCCGTTGGTGGGGAGGAGGGGGGAGTTCAGGAGCGGGCGCATATGGGTGCTCCTCTAATAGGCAACCCCGATCGGGGACGCGCCGCCATTTTATGTGGGTGGGCCAATTAAAGCCCGCCCAGCGTGACGTCCGCCTGGAAGCGCTATGCACTCCCTGTGCGGGTGGGGGGGATTCCCTAAGCCAATAGTGCGTTCTTTTGCACGTGCGTGTGAAAGAGCGCACTCATCTCCCTGAGGCTAAGTGCTGCCTCAGGGAGATCGGCACCAAATTTAAAAATGTTAAATGTACAAAAATAAAATTTCTCTGACATGTCCCCTCATGTGACACTGTTGGGACATGTCCATCACTTTTAATTAAACTTTTATTAAATTTTTAAAAACCTACACGAAACCTCATCCCGCCCGTGGATGAGGTTTCATGCTTTTTCTGAAGCCCGCCAGGGCTTCTGGCCAGCCCATCCAACCTTAAGGTTGGATGGGCAAGTCCTTTAACTAGCTCAATTAGTTTTTCAATGGCCTCAGTTGGCCACTGACAGGTCGGCGGGTACACAGTTGATTCGGCAGCGCCCCCGCCAACCTGAAAATTGAAATTACACGGGGAGACGTCAGGAGTTCTGCCAACCTCAATATCCTGCCCTACGTGTGCAGCGTACAAGTAAAAATAAATTACTTTAAACTACTTCCAGCAAAGTTTTCATCAAATCATTAACAACTCTGTGAAGTGTGATTTTTTATATAAAAACAAAAAACTGTGGATGCTGGAAATCCAAAACAAAAACAGAAATACCTGGAAAAACTCAGCAGGTCTGGCAGCATCGGCGGAGAAGAACAAAGTTGACGTTTCGAGTCCTCATGACCCTTCAACAGAACTAAGTAGACATAGGAAAGGGGTGAAATATAAGCTGGTTTAAGGGGGAGGGCGGGGGGGGGGGAAGAAGGGCGGGTTGGGGGGGGTTGTTGGGACAAGCAAGCAGTGATAGAAGCAGATAACCAAAAGATGTCACAGACAAAAGATCAAAGAGGTGTTGAAGGTGGTGATACTATCTAAAAGAATGTGCTAATTAAGATTGGAGAGCAGGACGAGCAAGGTAGCTCTAGTGGGGGTGGGGTGAAATAACCCATGGGTGGAATACATTTAAAAATAATGGAAATAGGTGGGGAAAGAAAAATCTATATAAATTATTGGAAAAAACAAAAGGGAGGGGGAAGAAACGGAAAGGGGGTGGGGATGGAAGAGAGAGTTCAAGATCTAAAGTTGTTGAACTCAATATTCAGTCCGGAAGGCTGTAAAGTGCCTAGTCAGAAGATGAGGTGCTGTTCCTCCAGTTTTCGTCACATCAACAATTTCCAGTTCCCAGGCTCCAACCGCCTCCTCTTCACCATGGACGTCCAATCCCTCTACACCTCCATCCCCCACCAGGATGGTCTGAGGGCTCTCAGCTTCTTCCTCGAACAGAGGCCCGAACAATCCCCATCCACCACTACTCTCCTCCGTCTGGCTGAACTTGTTCTCACACTGAACAATTTCTCTTTTAATTCCTCTCACTTCCTCCAAATAAAAGGTGTGGCTATGGGTACCCGCATGGGCCCCAGCTATGCCTGTCTCTTTATGGGGTATGTGGAACATTCCTTGTTCCAGTCCTACTCCTGGCCCCTCCCACAACTCTTTCTCCGGTACATCGATGATTACTTCGGTGCTGCTTCATGCTCTCATCGGGACCCCGAAAAATTTATTAATTTTGCTTCCAATCTCCACCCCTCCATCATTTTCACATGGTCCATCTCTGACACTTCCCTTCCCTTCCTTGACCTCTCTGTCTCAATTTCTGGTGATAGACTGTCCACCAATATCCATTACAAGCCTACTGACTCCCACAGCTACCTCGACTACAACTCCTCACACCCTGCTTCCTGTAAGGACTCCATCCCATTCTCTCAGTTCCTTTGCCTCCGTTGCATCTGTTCTGATGATGCCACTTTCAAAAACAGTTCCTCTGACATGTCCTCCTTCTTCCTTAACCGAGGTTTTCCACCCACGGTAGTTGACAGGGCCCATCTCTCGCGCATCCGCCCTCACGCCTTCTCCTCCCTCCCAGAAACATGATAGGGTCCCCCTTGTCCTCACCCCACCAGCCTCCGCATTCAAAGGATCATCCTCCGCCATTTCTGCCAACGCCAGCATGATGCCACCACCAAACACATCTTCCCTTCACCCCCCGGCGGCATTCTGTAGGGATCGTTCCCTCCGTGACACCCTGGTCTGCTCCTCCATCAAGCCCTACTCCTCAAACCCCACCTACAGCACATCCCCATGCAAACACAAAATATGCAACACCTGCCCCTTCACTTCCTCTCTCCTCATCGTCCAAGGGCCCAAACACTCCTTTCAAGTGAAGCAGCATTTCACTTGCATTTTCCCTAACTTAGTCTACTGCATTCGTTGCTCCCAATGCGGTCTCCTCTACATTGGAGAGACCAAACGCAAACTGGGCGACCGCTTTGCAGAACACCTTCGGTCTGTCTGCAAGAATGACCCAGACCTCCCTGTTGCTTGCCATTTTAACACTCCACCCTGCTCTCTTGCCCACATGTCTGTCCTTGGCTTACTGCATTGTTCCAGTGAAGTTCAACGCAAACTGGAGGAACAGCACCTCATCTTCCGACTAGGCACTTTACAGCCTTCCGGACTGAATATTGAGTTCAACAACTTTAGATCTTGAAATCCCACCTCCATCCCCACCCCCTTTCCGTTTCTTCCCCTTACCTTTTGTTTTTTCCAATAATTTATATAGAATTTTCTTTTCCCACCTATTTCCATTATTTTTAAATGTATTCCACCCATGGTTTATTTCACCCCACCCCCACTAGAGCTACCTTGCTCGTCCTGCTCTCCAATCTTAATTAGCACATTCTTTTAGATAATATCACCACCTTCAACACCTCTTTGATCTTTTGTCTGTGACATCTTTTGGTTATCTGCTCCTATCACTGCTTGCTTGCCCCAACAACCACCCCCCTCTCCTCCTTGAACCAGCTTATATTTCACCCCTTTCCTATTTCTACTTAGTTCTGTTGAAGGGTCATGAGGACTCGAAACGTCAACTTTGTTCTTCTCCGCCGATGCTGCCAGGCCTGCTGAGTTTTTCCAGGTATTTCTGTTTTTGTGATTTTTTATATGATGAGTTAATTTGAAAAATAATCTGAATTTCAGCAAAAAAATCAGCTCCAAAATAATGTATATAAACAAGTTAGTTTAGAAAGAAATGACTGACCCATGATGAGTAAGGAACACAACACCAAAGGTGGCACAGCGTTTTAATCCCTAACTATAAAAAGGCTGAATGGCTATTCTTGTGCATTTTGCTAAATTATTCCTGACAATTGCTTTGTTTGTCTGCTGGTTCAATGTTTTATTTTAAATTGTGCTGAATTGAGTCTAGCATATCTATTTTAGTATATATATTTTATTAATACTGTAATTATTTATTGATTCTAAATTGATTGTCATTTATTTATGTAAATTTTTGTGTCAAACTTGTAAATCAAAAGTATCAATATTTGAATTTTAAAAGCTTTTCTTGCAATGTTTGAATCACATTTTTTGAACAATTTGAAAGAAGATTATTTGGAAGTTTTAAAGAATGACAGTAAATGTTTTCCAAATGATTATTCATTAACCTGATTTCTCCTTAACATTGCCAGGATTTTGGAATGAGGCTAACAGCTATACTATTTCAGCATGAATATCATACCAAATTCCCTTAGCAAAAAATAAGTGATTTCTTTAATTTGCACAAACAAATGGATTCTGCTTCTGGAAAATCCCAAGGATAAGATTAGAAGGGATTTAGCCCCGCCTCTGATGGAGGGCACATTTGACCTGAGAGTGCTCGGTGATGACACAGTAAAAGAAGACTAATTTTCATTCTGAACATTCCCCACCTTCACCTTGAGAAGACCAAACTTTCTTCGTTCACCCCAGAATTTTGTTTTTAAAAAAACATTAAAAGAGACAGCATACCCTTTCAGCCACATATTTTACAGACTGGACACTCGTTCCATACAGATTATCATTATATTGTCCTGCTTCAATAAACTTGTGCTCCTGGATATCCTTTTCCATCTGATCTCTACAGGTAATGAAGTGATAGTCTCGTCCATCCATTTCATAGTCACGTTTTGGTCTTGTGGTATCTTTTTAAAAGACAGTAAAAGGCATTAGTCAGTATTTAATGGCAGACAACCAATTACTTAAAAATATAACAATACTAGTATCAATATCAACAGCTTTATTTTTGTTCAGCTCTAAAAATATGTAAACAAAGGCCTGGAGTTTTGTTTGTGAACCAGGTGCACAGAGTCCAGAAACTTCCCAGCAATGCAAACCCAAATTTTTAAAATGGTTGCCCGGGCATCAGATTTTTGGGCCAGGGGGGGAGTCACGGCTGGGGTGGTGTGGGCGATGGTGCATGGCAGGCTATAATAGAAGATGGGGCAGGTGATCCCGGAAGTAGTGAGGAAGCTCAGGGTGCAGAGGCAGCCAGTGGAAGGTTTGTCTCGGGGATCCGACACAGAATCCAAAACTTACAACAAAGGAATAAAACATGAAACATCCCTCCAGCCCTCAACCCCCTACAAACTCCCAACGCCCATCCATGCCAACCATGCCACCTCATGTTCTTACCCATCCCATAACCCCATTTACCCTCCATGCCAACCTATGCCCCTGTACTCAACCCCATGGCTCCTCATACCCTTCATGCCAACCTATGCCCCATTACCCACACCTCATGGCCCTTGAACTCTCCATGCTAACCTACGTCCCTGCACCCACTCCCATGGCTCTTTATTGCCTGTAAATCAACTTATGCCAACCCACGCCTCCATCTATCTCACCCTTTGCCCTCACACCTACCATGCCAACACACCCAGTATCCACTATGGGCAGACCTCAGGACCCATGCAGGGATGAGATTAAATAAAGCTCGATAAAATAAAGTTCTAAGCCTCTATTGCAGACTTCACTACATTGAAAAAAACTCTCATTCATAAAAACCCATTTATTACATTTACCTTCCCTCAACTACATAATGCCTCATAACAACAAGTATTAGAATTCATAGTAATGACTTGGAGATGTTAATTAAAGGCCCAGATCTTTGTCCCCAGGTCAGGTTTGCTGAGTCGAAAGACCCCTCTGCCAAATTTAGTGCTAACTCATGCCAACTCCCATGGCCCCCATACCCCTTATGCCAACGCATACCCCTCTCCGTACCTCTATTGCCCCATAGCCTGGGTGCTGACTTATGCGAACCCATGCCCTCCCCACCCACCACCTTTTGCACTTACTCTCCCTCCATCCCAGCTCACCTAGTATCATTGGACAGTTCCTTGACAGCTTTGACATTTCCTGGACAACTTTGACAGCTTGGACAGCTGGGCAGTGATTTTACAGTTGCTTGACAATTGGACAGTTCCTTGAGAACTGGGCAGCCCTTTTATAGTTCCTTGACAGATGGACAGCTCTTTTACAGTTTCTTGACAACTGGACAGCCGTTTAACAGTTCCTGGACAGCTGGACAATTCCTTGAAAACTGGGCAGTTCTTTGACAGCTTGATAGTTCCAATGAGTTTGTGCATTAAATGTGCATAATCATGTTCACTTTTAACAATCTAAAAGGGTGCCTTACCTCTCCCAAAGATGTCCCGGGACCTATCCAAAGGGAAACCCTGGCTATCCAAATGAACCCACCAAGTTCGGACCTCCTCTTACCTATTCTAATCTGCACACTCCAGATTCCACACTCCTGGCCTTCCAAAATCCCATTTCAGTGGAGGAAGCTGGTGATTTAAATGGCCAGCTGCCTTTGTGAATCGCGTATGTGTGAACCCAGAACCGACTCAAGTCCCTCCCCACAAAGATGAGAAATGCTGGGTTCGGGAGTGGGACTCAGAACTTTCATCCATTTTCAGGGTTTTGCCATGTTAGAGAGCCTCTTCGTTGTGGCAAAAATCTGGGCCAAACTGTGAAATGGCAGGTACCCTACTATGATAATGGATGGTTGTGAAATCAGTCATACAGTACTAACACAGTAATGGAAATCCTCAGGCTTATGTCAACAGACAGAATGAAATACCAAGCAATCATTTTTTTTCAAACTCCAGACATTTTTTTCAAAGATGTAAAGGGCAGGACTTTTAAATGCCTTGACAACTTGATAGCTTCCTTTGATGGTTGCTTTTGACTGTTCCTCTTGACATTTTTGACAGGTCTTCTTGATAGGTCCTATTGACACTTCTGACAAATCCTCTTGACACTTTTGACAGGTCCTCTTGAAAATTGCTTTTGACACTTTTGATTGTTGATTTTGACATGTCTGTTGATGTTCCAATGTGCTTGACAGTTAAGGAGTTTGCACTTTTTACACATGTTCATGCCTACTGTTAATAAATCCAAAGTGCACCTTACTTTTCCCAAAGGGCACCTGACCTAGCCCAAAGGTGTCCTGGGATCCTATCCGAAGGGGTACTTTATCTCTCCAAAGCCGCCCTGGCTATCCAGCAAAATGCACAAAGATCAGACCTGCTCTTTCCAGGTCTACTGCGCACATTTCGGGTTTCACACTCCTAAGGTATCAAAACCTGACTTGAATGGAGGCAGCTGCTGATTAAAATGGTCAGCTGCCTCAATGAAATGCACATGCATGAAAAGTGAACTGTCTTCAATCCCCTCCCCGTGAAAATAGGAAGTGCCGTGTTAGGGGGCGGGACTTCCAATTTTTGGGCACTTCGGCCATTTCTGTGGTGAAAATTCAGGCCAAAATGTCTGCAACATGACCATATTTTGGTCTGTGCTGCTTTGTATTTAAAATCCATCATTTAAAATAAATACTGTATCTGTATTCTACAATAGGAGCAATTCAAAAATACCATCAAGATAATTTTTAACAACAATAGTAAAATCATGTAATATCCAAACTTTAAAAATAACTTTTTAGACGGCATAACTGAGTGCCACAAGAAGAAGCTTTACAAAACACAGTGGGCTTTTTAACACACACAAGGGTGGTTATTTCCTGGCATGCATTGGTTAGCAGTAAATTACATCTTTAGAATATGTTAATCTATTTAATGAAACAGTATTTATGTACAATAGAAGTCTGTTAATGGGAACACCTCCTGGCTAAGCAACATGATTCCTTCATCTGGATACTTATATTAAACAATCACCATTAAAGGATGTACATTAATTTTGTTTTGGCTAAGATAAGCCCAATGGTACATGATCTAAAACCATCATGCCATCTCTAAAAACAGCTAGTGATAACTGGCTGTAAAATCCATTCAATTAACACATCAAACCAGCTTTGTTGTACAAATATAACAGCAAGATGTGTGCAATTTTGTCAGTCATGTTAACTAAAATCATTTATTTCTCCTTTAAGCCTTTTTATTTTCTTCCTATTTTAGGTTTCCTGTCACTACTTTCTGATAATGTACCATTTTCCAGCCAACAGAGCAGATGGGTGCAAAACAGTTGAGGGAAACTGCTTGATGATCTTCTTTCCCGAAACACCAGTCTGCACCTTTCCCAACCAGTGAGGCTGAGATCAGGATTCTGTTACATGGTGAACAAAGGGGTTGAAATCTAGTCCCATAAAATAGCAGTGTACTGGCTGCATGCTGCAGAACCCTAAACCAATAATGGCCACCAACTGATTACATCTGCTGAGTTATAATTGCTTCTTTGCAGCCCTGCCTTATAATCATGTTAATGAAGCAGCAACCTTAGCCTAGACTGTTTCTGTATTGCTCTATCTTCTCATTAGAATATGTTTGGATGATGACTGTCAGGGTTGATAATTTGGTTAAGCAGGGAGGGACAAAAGGTAGAAGTGGAAAAAGACAAGTCTCCATAAATATTTCTTTCCAGCTCACAATATTATTTAAATTGCATGCACAATGTAACTATTATTTACTTTTTTAGTTTTATGATTATCATTATGACAGATAGAAAACACGACCCGCATTTAAATAGTGCCTTATTACATCTCTGAGGAACATCTCAAATGCTTCAAATTCAATTAACTACTTTGAAGGGTAGCCATTGGTAGGAGCTGCAAAAGTAGGGTGATGGAGATTGGGAGAAACTGATTGCCTGTCTCCACAAGTGTAACTGTACTGAAATGAATAATCCTTTCTCACATTTTTCCACTTCCCTGTCATAGATTTAACAATTGCCTTCTCATTGCACATGAGTTTAGTAACAGTATATTGGTGATTGCAGGCATACATCCACGTCCCACTAATCCACATTACTCTTAAATGAATTCTTGCAGCAATAAAATAAAATATATTTTGTAAAATATAACATTCAAGTGGCAATTTGTGTAGCAGAAAACAAAGTAGAATGTGTTATACTGTTTGCTATAGCTTCAAGACAGATTACTCAATCTGTCAGTGTCATTGACATTGTGAGATTGGATAATGACAACCATTTATATGCGACACCTCCATGTTTGTGTATTTTATGTACATTCAAAGCACTGGTCAACTTGCCAAATGTGCTTTGAACAGTATAATAAATAATAGACATTATTCTGGTTAGAAATGTAATCACTACTGAATTAAATTGATATAAAAGCACATAACTGATTTGATTCAGTTGTTCATTTGTGAGAAAACAAGGAGCAGAACTTTTCCCTTGTTGGGCGGGCACGCGCCCTACTCAAGCAGGAGTAAAATAGTGCGCGATGATGTCGGCTGAGGGTCCCAACGTCATTGCACATTCACATGAGATTTTGCTTGGCGGGCATGCCCAAGTGCTGGAGCGGTACCTGCCATTAATTAACAGGCTACTTAAGGCCCTTAACAATCCAATTGACTGTGATTTTTACTTGCCCATGTGATTTTCTGCTCGTTGCATGGGAAAAACGGGCAGATGGCCAGCCGACATTTTCACAAACCTCATCCAAAGGCAGGTTAAAATGGGTCAGCAGCATTGCCAGTGAGAGTAGTGAGCAGTTTTGGGGATAGTTTGCAGCTGGTTGCTTTTTGGTATTTGGCAGCTTCATCTCTGTTTGGGGCTTCATTCTGAGCATTTCCAGGCCTCATTCCAGGACTCATTACTGTCTGCCAGGCCCCCGGAGGATTCTGACCGTGTGGACCCTTCCAGGTCTCAGACGGCCTTCCCTTAGTCTGGTAATGGGGATTGTGGTCCCCGCTGGAGGCACCTACTCTGAGGAGGAAGAGAGGAGCAGAAGGGAGAGGAGGCAGCTTCCAGGGGAGGGACCTGTGGGAGGACAGGCACAAGAGGCGCAGGGTCAGCAGATAGTCCAAGGCAGATGGGGCCGCAGAAGACACCACTATCCTGCTGCCAGGGTTTATAGGCAGTGATGCAGCTACATCAATATGTACAAGGTGCAATGCCATAGGAGGGTCTGCCTCTCAAGGGAGGCTGTGACCTCCATCTGTCAGATGATTTTCCTGAGATCAGCTCTGACCGTGTGGAGAGGACATCCCATGGCTCTGAAGGTCACAGTGGCCCTCAACTTCTATGCCTCTGGCTCTTTCCAGGGGTCAGTGTGGGATCTGTGTGGAGTCTCCCAGTCTCAGCTGTCCACAGTTGTGTGAAGCTGGTGACAGAAGCTCTGTTCAGGCGGGTACTGACCTTTATTCTTTACCATATGGACGAGGCCAGCCAGGGTGAGTGAGCCATAAGACCATAAGACATAGGAGCAGAAATTAGGCCATTTGGCCCATCGAGTCTGCTCCGCCATTCAATCATGGCTGATAAGTTTTTCAACCCCATTCTCCCGCCTTCTCCCCGTAACCTTTGATCCCCTTACCAATCAAGAACCTATCTATCTCGGTCTTAAATACACTCAATGACCTGGCAACCACAGCCTTCTGTGGCAATGAATTCCATAGATTCACCACTCTCTGGCTAAAGAAGTTTCTCCTCATCTCTGTTCTAAAAGGTCTTCCCTTTACTCTGAGGCTGTGTCCTCGGGTCCTAGTCTCTCCTACTAATGGAAACATCTTCCCCATGTCCACTCTATCCAGGCCTTTCAGTATTCTGTAAGTTTCAATCAGATCCCCCCTTATCCTTCTAAACTCCATTGAGTATAGACCCAGAGTCCTCAAACGTTCCTCATATGTTAATATGCCAGAGGCTTTGCAGCAATTGCTGGGTTCCCCCGCCTCCAAGGTGCAATTGACTGCATACATGTGGCTATCAAGACGCCGGTGGGTCAGCTGGGTGCCTTCATCAACAAGAAGGGATTACACTCCATGAACGTGCAGTTAGTATGTGACCACAGGGTGCAGATTCTGCAAGTCTTTGCAAGGTACCCTGGCAGCTCCCATTATGTGTTCATCCTGAGACACTCCCAAGTGCCGAGGCTCTTCAGTGCTCCAGCCCGACTGGATGGATGGCTGCTGGGTGACAAGGGCTATCCATTGAAGAGGTGGCTCATGAAGCCTTTCCGCCACCCAAGAACAGAGGCAGAGAAGCGTTACAATATGAGTCATGCTTCCATGAGGGTGGTGGTAGAGAGGACCATAGGTCTTCTGAAGATGCACTTCTGATGCCTGGACCGTTCAGAGGGAACACTACAATACCCCCCAGAGCGGGTGTCACTGATAGTGGTTGCATGCTGCGCTCTCCACAATCTGGCACTGGCAAGGGGGGACCCACTGGAAGAAGGGGATCTTGATGCAGCTGCACAGGCCGCAGATGATGAGTCCAGTAGTGAGTCCGAAGCACAGTGAGGAGAACACTGAGGGTGTGAAGCCAGACCTCAGTAACCTCCAGGAAGGCAGGGACACCAGGGATGCCTTCATCCAACGCTCCTTCAGCTAGGCTGCCAAAGATCAGCTTCAGACGCATGCCAGGGCTGCCTCCTCCATCCTGGATGTGTGAAAGGACACCTTCATTTGAACACAAAGAACCCTCAGTACCTGTGCAATAAAGTTCAGCATTACACACTGGTGTACCCTGCACCAATAAAATAAAAAGGTGAAGCATACTCAGGCCATGACTACAAAAACAAAGTTTATCTCATGTGGACAATTCAAAACTATTTACATAAACTTCTCTGATCTTCATTCTCTGACCAGTATAGATAAAGTAAACATAAATGAACATAAAATCACCTGTGACTTGTCCCTCTTGTGCTCATGTTGCCTTTAACTTACATATGCGAGTGCTACATCTAGGTGCTCCCCCAATGCTGGCACCGGCATTGGAGGCAGCCTGCTATCTTGTTGGCCTTGATGACGTTGACGGTCGTCCTCTAGCCAGTGGAGCCTGTGCTGGCCCCGCCTGGGAGGAAGTGGCCAGTGCCACGGCTGGCATCACCCCAATCATCGCAGCCTCTTCAGATGCGACGGCCACTGGCAGACAGGTGGAGGAGCTGCTGCCATTATCCGGAGTGCCCTGAGAGGAGCCCGCAGAGACAACAAGCAGCTCGTGCACCAGCGTGAGGTTGCTCTGGACCCCCCTGCTCACCATTTATGGACAGGCACCTAGCTGGGATACTGGGTGCCTCATCTATCTCCCACACTGACATTGACTACCTGAGGTCATTGCCTGTGTGAGGGCTTGCAGGTCCGAGCACAACCCCAGGAACCCCTCATTCTGTCCCTCGAGCTGCCTCTTCATGAGAGTCGCCACTCTCTCAATGAAGAAGGCAGTGTGCTCGGCCATGACAGTCAACACAGTGCTCATGCTCTGCATGGACTCCTCCATCATAGAGATCATGTCACGCAGACACTCATGGATCTCCACCAGATCCTCCTGCACATCTCGTTGGACATCCAGCATGTGCTGCCTAATGGTCGACTCCAGAAGCTCATCATCAGCCTTTGACCGAGCATCGTCCTGGTCCCCAGTAGTCCTCCGACTGCCGGCGCCCTGGGCACTCTCTGCCTCCGCCTGCAACACAAGCAACTGTGAAGTGCCCTAACCAATGTGCACCGAGATTCTAGCTCCCGCTCTAATGCCCGCCGAAGTGCTGGTGCCTGCTTCAGAGAGTGGGTGTGACGCAGGTGAAAGTGACGCCCGGTGGTCCTCCGGTGTCAGGGATGGCCCTTTGGGGTCTGCAGATTGGGTGCCTGTTGGCGAACCTAAAAGGGAGAAGAAGGACATGTCATTAGTTAAAGTCATCACACTGTCACTGCACATGCCAGGCACACGGGTGAGACAATGGAGATCTGTATCACGTTGCCATCATCTTTCAATGATCAATGGGGACTCCAGAGTCAAGGCTCCCATCTGAGGAGACTACATTAGAAAGGTTGCACAATCCAAAAGTCTCACCTTTGTGCACTGCACTCTTACGTTCGTCTGGCACCCCCGCCTCTCCAAGCCTGGTTGCACGTGGAGCATGCTGGCTCTCCAGCTCTAGGGCATCCTGCTCAAACCTGGTGAGCAGCAGCAGGTTGGGCAGGCCCTTTCAGCTTGGTTATGGCTCGTCTTCTCCTGAAAGGACAGAGGAGCATTGATTAGTCCACTCTCTACCTGCAGCGCCCTTGGAGCCTGGCCAACGTCAGCTGAGGACCACCTCGCAGGGCACATCTGAGTTGTGGCCCTCGAGCTGCAAGACACTCAGTCCAAGCAGCCAGGGCTCACCCCCTTGGCCAGCTCCAGCATGATTGACAGTTGGCACTCAGACTCTAGCACCCCTGAGGTCCACGGGGGGAGGGGTGGTGGGGTGGAATGACCACACCTTAACACATCTGCCCACTGGCCCATGCTAACACGATGCTCACCCTTTCTGAGCGCAGCAGGTCATTGAAGCACTGCACTCATGTCATGGCTGCTAACCAGGGCTGCGACCTTCTCCCATGCCCTCTTTGTGAGGTGAGGTGCTCCTCCCATCTCTGGGGACAAGGGTGTCCCTTCTGGCAGCCACCTCCTCCAGCAAGGCACTCATCAGAAAAGCCGGGGGCCGAGTGCCCACCCGACCTGCTCTCCTGCCTGGAGTTTGCAGACACGCTCGACTCCATCATTGCAATGACAGACAGACGTCCTTCCCTGGCAGCCTTTCTGGGGCTGCCTGTGCCACTTTTAAAACCAGCCGCTGGGTCGCCATTGGACCTTAATCTCATAGGCTAGTCAAGCAACAGCCTGACATAGTCATCCTCATGGAATCATATCTTACAGGCAGTGTCCCATCACATCCCTGGGTATGTCCTGTCCCACCGGCAGGACAGACCCAGCAGAGGTGGCAGCACAGTGGTATACGGTCAGGAAGGAGTTGCCCTTGGAGTCCTCAACATTGACTCCGGACCCCATGAAGTCTCATGGTATCAGGTTAAACATGGGCAAGGAAACCTCCTGCTGATTACCACGTACCGCCCTCCCTGAGCTGTTGAATCAGCGCTCCTCCAAGTTGAACACCACTTGGAGGAAGCACTGAAGGTGGCAAGGGTGCAGAATGTACTCTGGGTGGGGGACTTCAACATCCATCAAGAGGAGTGGCTCAGTAGCATAACTACTGGCCGAGTCCTAAGTGACATGACTGCTAGACTGGGTCTGCGGCAGGTAGTGAAGGACCAAACAAGAGGGAAAAACATACTTGACCTCATCCTCACTAACCTGCCTACCGCAGATGCATCTGTCCATGACCGTATCGGTAGAAATGACCACCGCTCAGTCATTGTGGAGACACGGGCAGGATGAATTTCCAAAAGCAAACAAAAATAAAATATAAGTTTTACAACTGAATTAATAACATGTCCCTGCCCATGTGACAGAGTCATTGTTTTATTACATTGTTATTCTCTTTTTTAAAAAATAACGCTTCATCTCCCTGAGGCAACTCTGTGCCTCAGGGAGACTCTGAAGCGCTCACTCGTGTGCAGGCGTGAAATTCGCGCTTAACCGGCTTGCACCCCCCCACCCCACCCCCTGTACATGCAGCGCTCAGCACTGTCGCTCACGTTTCACACTGGGAAGGCCTTAGTTGGCCCGCCAGCATGAAATCACAGTCTGGTGCTGATCGTGGGAAGTGGTTGGCTTCCTGACTGCCCCCACCAAGCCCACACATCAAGGGCAAAATTCTGCCCTATAAGTAGCAGTGTTGCGGCAGTTGGCTCTCACATGTAAATTTGGCACACTAACCAATGAACTAATTCGTGACCAACTTATCAAAAAAGCTTCAATTCCAAGAATTAGGGAATGTCTCCTCTTGACAGTCCAAATCAAATCCGCCATGTTTAATTTGAAGGGGTTACACAGAAATGCACCCTCAGACTCAGAGTCTCAGACACAGCTTGTCCAACTAGCTCAAGCACAATAGTTACAGACAAAAAGACCTCAGTAGGCTCATCAACACTTGTCCCATCATCGTCAGATACCCAAAATGTGCCCAAATTGTGGAGATGCTCATCGATTCCCAACGCCATGTCCAAATTGAGGGAAAAAGTATAACTCATGCTTAAAAATGAATCACTTTGCAAAGGTGTGCAGGTCATCGAAGACGAAGACTTCATCAGTTTGACAGGTGGAGAGACCTATTCCTGAGAGTGAAATACAGCATGTGTATATCAACAAAAACTGTAAAGCCCCAGGTCATTTTAATGATTGCACAGTAGAGATTGTGGGATTTCAATATTGCTCCTTATTGATGTTAGCTCAGAAGTATCCATATTGAGTGACAAACACTACCAGCATTATCTTTCACAACTTTCTCTCACTCTTCAAGCTTATGATGACTCAATTATTCAGGTTTTGGGAACGATCACAATTCCAGTGTGCTACAAAAGTGTCAAGTTCACATTCTACGTAGCCAAAAGCAGAAGTCTTGTAGAGGTAAGCTTCTTCAATAAGCTTAGCTTCAAAGCAGAACACACATTAACATGATTAATGACACTGACTATGTACAATGGTATCCTTCCTTATTTACTTGGTCTGGGGAGATTAAGGGGTACTGTCATGTTCCTTGCGTTGACATGTCAATTCCACTAGTTTCACAAAATCTGAGACAGTTGCCATTTGCGATCTGTGCCTAAGTGTCCCAGGAGCTGAAACAACTTAAAGCAGAGGGTATAATTGAGCGAATCAACTCATCCCCATACATACTGAACCAAGTCATGGTACAAAGCAAAAATGGCCAACTTGGACTATGCGACCTTAAGGCAGTCAACGAAGTGATCATTTCAGACAAGCATCCACTTCTTATGATCAAAGAATTATTGGCATCATTTCATGTCTTCACAAACGTTTGGACAGGTTCCACTTGAATCATGCTGGGACCAGTGTCCTGGCGAATCGCATAACTAGTGTCGTAGATAGGGCTTTAAACTAAATAGTGGGGGTGGGGGGGGAAGGGTTCAGTTGCATGGAAATATAAAAAATCAAAGTTTAAGGAGGGGGTAAGAGTGCAGCTTAGTGACGAGGCTGATTGCTATCAAAAAGTGAAAGGAAGGGACAGAGTGTGTGAACGCCATATTGTACCAAAGAATCATATAAGAGTAGGGAAAATTGACAATAGGGCAAACTTAAAGGCTTTGTATCTAAATGCATGTCGCATTTGGGATAAAACTAACGAGTTAACAGCACAAATAGAGATAAATAGGTATGATTTGGTGGCAATTACTGAGACGTGGTTACAGGGAGAACAGGTCTGGGAATTGAATATCCAAGGGTACTCAGTGTTTCAGAAGGATAGGCAGGAAAGAAAAGGAGGTGGTGTAGCTTTGTTAGTAAAGGAAGAGATCAGTGCTATAGTGAGGAATGATATAGGCACTGGAGAGCAAGACGTAGAGTCAGTCTGGGTAGAAATAAGAAATAGCAAGGGAAAGAAGTCCCTAGAGGGAGTACACTATAGGTCCCCAAACAGTAGTTTAGCAATAGGGCACAGTAAAAATCAGGAAATACTGGGAGCATGTAAGAAAGGCACGACAATAATCATGGGTTATTTTAATATGCATATAGACTGGACTGATCAAAGTGGCTAGGGTAGCCTTGAGGGAGAGTTCATAGAGCTTATTAGAGATTGTTTCTTGGAGCAATACATTGTGGAATCAACCAGGGAGCAGGCTATTCTGGATTTGGTTTTGTGTAATGAGATGGGATTGATTAATGATCTCATAGCAAAGGATCCTCTAGGGAAGAGTGATCATAGCATGATAGAATTTCAAGTTCAGTTTGAGAGTGAGAAACTTGAGTCCCATACTAGTGTTTTGGAGTTAAACAGAGGTAACTACATAGGTATGAGGGCAGATTTGGCCCCAGTGGACTGGGCAGGAAGACTACAAGGTAGGACAGTAGATGAATAGATATTTAAGGAGATATTCAATTCCTCCCAAGTAAAATATATCCCAATGAGGAAGAAATATGGTAAGAGGGGGAAAAAGCATCCATGGCTAAGCAAGGAAGTTAAAGATAACTTAAAGGTAAAAACTAAGGCAGATCAAATTGCAACGGTCAGTGGCAGGCTGGAAGATTGGGAAACTTTTAAAGATCAACAAAGGGTTACTAAAAAAATAATAAAAAGAGCAAAGGTAAATTATGAAAGAAAACTAGCACAAAATGTAAAAACTGATAGCAAAAGCTGCTACAAGTATATAAAAGGAAAGAGAGTAGCTAAAGTGAATGTTGGGCCCTTGGAGGACGAGACTGGGGAGTTAATAGTGGGGAACACAGAAATGGCAGAGATTCTTAATCAATATTTTGCTTCAGTTTTCACAGTGGAGGACACCAATACCACCCCAATAGTAACAGGTAGTGCAGAGGGTATAGAGAAGGAAGAATTTAAAACAATCACCATCATTAAAGAAAAAGTACTGAGCAAACTATTGGGATTAAAGGGTGACTAGTCCCCAGGGCCTGATGGCCTACATCCCAGGATCTTAAAGGAAGTGGCAGCGGAGATAGTGGATGCATTGGCTATAATATTCCAAAATTCCCTGGATTCTGGAAAGGTTCCAGTGGATTGGAAAAATGCTAATATAACGCCCTTATTCAAAAAGGAGGGGAGGCAGAAAGTAGGAAACTATAGACCAGTTAGTTTAACGTCTGTCGTTGGGAAATTGTTGGAATCCATTATTTAGTAAGTAGTAATGGGGCATTTGGAAAGTCAAAATGCAATCCATCAGAGTCAGCATGGTTTTATGAAGAGTAAATCGTGTTTGACTAATTTGCTAGAGTTTTTTGAAGATGTGACAAGCAAAGTGGATAATGGGGATCCTGTAGATGTAGTATATCTGGACTTCCAGAAGGCCTTTGATAAGGTGCCATACAAAATATTAATACACAAGATAAGATCACACGGAGTTAGGGGTAATATATTAGCTTGGATAGAGGATTGGTTAACCAACAGAAAGCAGAGAGTCGGGATAAATGGATCTTTTTCTGGATGGCAAGCTGTAACTAGTGGGGTGCCACAGGGTTCGGTCCTTGGGCCCCAACTATTTACAATCTATATTAATGACTTGGATTCAGGGGTAGAAGGTACTATAGCTAAATTTGCAAACAACACCAAAATAGGTGGGAAAGTAAGTTGCAATGAAGAAATAAGAAATTTACAATTGGATACGGACAGGTTAGGTGAATGGGCCACAATTTTGCAGATGGAGTTTAACGTGGGTAAGTGTGAGGTCGGAAGATTAAAAGGGCGACTTATTATTTAAATGGAGAGAAATTTCTGAATGCTTCAGTGCAGAGGGATCTGGGTGTTCTTGTGCGTGAATCGCTGAAAGCTAGTGTGCAGGCACAGCTGGTAATAAGGAAGGCAAATGGAATTTTGGAATTTATTGCTAAAGGAATAGAGTATAAAAATAGGGAAGTGTTGTTGCAACTGTACAAGGCATTGGTGAGACCGCACTTGGAGTACTGTGCACAGTTTTGGTCTCCTTACTTGAGGAAGGATGTAGTTGCACTGGAGGCAGTTCAGTGGAGGTTCACTAGATTGATTCCAGAGATGCAGGGCTTGTCTTATGAGGAGAGATTGTGCAGTTTAGGTCTATACTCGCTAGAGTTTAGAAGGATGAGAGGAGATCTAATTGAGGTAAATAAGATGCTAAAGGGGATCCCTTCTGGGGCATTCTAGAACGAGAGGCCATAGTTTTAGGCTAAGGGGTGATAGATTTAAATCAGAGATGAGGAGGAATTACTTTTCTCAAAGGGTCGTGAATCCGTGGAATTCACTACCTCGAGTGCAGTGGATGCCGGGGCGCTGAATAAATTTAAGGAGGAGATAGACAGATTTTTAATTAGTAATGGGTTGAAAGGTTATGGGGAGAGGGCGGGAAATTGGAGTTGAGGCCGAAATGAGATCAGCTATGATTGTAATGAATGGCGGGGCAGGCTCGAGGGCCTGAATTGCCTACTCCTGCTCCTAGTTCTTATGTTCTTATGTTCATGAGTTGACATGCAACGGAGCAATCTTCAGACACCACTCGCAGAGCAAAGCCGATATTTATTGCTTTTGTTACTCACGAAGGTGTCTTTAAGTACCACAGAATGCCCTATGTGCTAAGTGCAGCCCCTAGTGCATTCCAGAAGATCATTTTTTCAGTCTTGTCAGATGTTGAGGGGACGCTAAACCTACTTGATGATGTTGTTGTCCATGCAAGAGACAAAACAGAACACAGTCAACGGTTATCAGGAGTGTCTCTCGACTCGCACAACACAATTTGATGTCAAAAAGGACAAATGCACATTCACGGCATCTGAGATTGGCTTTCTAGTGTGCAGAGTGACAGCAGCTGGAGTAAAGCCTACACACGACACCATCAAAGCCATTCATGCAATGATTCCACATGCAATCGTGAATCTTGTTATACAATGCAGGATCAGTGACAGGAAGTAGGCTAGTACCTAAAGACTGAGTGGCCTGGCAAAATAGAGGAAGAACTGTCCCCATACTACAGAATATGCAATGAGTTCACATTGTTCGATGATAACAGTATTGCACATGGGATTCGATCGGTTATTCCAAAAGCGTTACAACAATGTGTATTGCTTGTTGCCCATGCAGGATATCCGGGTGTTGTTAAGATACAACGATCTCATGAAGCAGTTTAGTGGCTAGCAATAGATTGCTGTATAGAAAATTTAATTAGAAACTGCGTAACATGTACACTCAGTGAAAAATCTGTAAACTCTATCCCACATCTCTCCAACTGACCACATGGCCAACAAAACAATGGCAAAAAGTCCAAGTAGATATTTTCGATGAAGTGCAAGCTGCCCCTAGCAATCAGTGTCGTTTTGCTTGTTGTCCAGGATCTACAGAGCAAATGGCCAGAAATCGCTACAACAAATTTCATATCCACCACTTTGGGCATTGACATTCTAGACAAGTTGTTTACAAAACGATGCTTGCCAGAGACAAGAACTACAGGCAATGGACTGCAGTTTGTTTCCAGTCAGTTCATGGAGTTCCTAGCAAGTTACAAATTCACCACCATCCGACATTGCGATACAACCCATAATCGAATGGTGGCATCCAACGATTCAACAGGGTGATAAAGGACAGAGCTAGTATGTCAGAGAGCAGAACATTTGAACAATCCATTCAACCCACACTCTCTGACCAGAAAGACAGCGGCCGACCTTATGACTGGTCGTAACTTCTGCATGCTCCTTACCATTCTTAAACCGTCATCACTATCCAATGTGAATGTCAGAGTAAAAGCAGAAGAAATCACAAAGAAAGTAGTGTGAGGATGGATATTTTTTTAAAAATATTTTTGGAAAATATTGTGTTATTCTGTAAAGGAGGCTGGATGTCTATGTGTGCGATTTAATTAAGCTGACAAAGAGATTGATAGGAGTCAAGCTGTCTGGGAGGTTTGAAACATGAAAAGGTTGGTGTTAAGGTTAAGGTACAAGTAAATAGGTTAGATCTAACATTTGCACTTTTAGATAAGTTGAGAGTTTGTTTGAATATCAAAGGGGAGTTAGAGCTGACAAGAAATATGCTTGCATCTTGCAGCATAACTAAATAGTAGCAGGGATTCTATATTTTATTGACCTGAAAGCAAAGACAGGATAGAGACATTAAAGATCTTATATTTGGAAGGATTTGAGTTTCAAAGAGGTGTGAGAACAATGGAACCGGAGATGCATGGGGGGGGAAAGGTATTTTAATGTTACAGTGGAGAGTTTAGGGATAGAGATAACTGGAGATAGCTGGAGCTGTTTGAGCTGTTGAGCTATAGCTGGAGCTCTGGGCTGGGAGATGACATAGTTTGAATCAACCATCCAGTTAAGCCAGAAAAGTCTTTGACTACAACAAGCAGTTTTATTCTGAAGAGGATTCCACTGCAGAGTGGAAGAGGTCATGTGGTATGCCTTTATTGAAGCTACAGCTGTTTGCCTTGCGTAATATTACTGGATGTCTTTATAGTTAGCATTTATAAGGGAGTGCTGCCTGGAGGTGTTTACTTGTGGGTCTGACCAAGTAAAGAGGTTTTTTGGGGGAATGTTTTGTAAGATTAAGTTTAACTGTGTAACTGTAATCTTGTGTGCTTAAGTTTTCTTTTGTTCTTGCTAATAAAACTTTTACTTTTAATTTTAAAAATCCCAAAAGTGTTACTGGACCTCTCACTGCTGAGATTGGTATGTCTTCTTTTTGTTTTCAGAATACAAAAAAGGGTATGGCCCATAAGCCAAGTTTCCCTCTGGGATTTGGTTTGCGCAGCAATTAACACTGGTTGTGGTCATAACACTAGGTAAAGCAAAAGCACACTTCAACAGGTGAACACACACATAAAAACCATGATTTGAAATTTAGATTTGGTTTGCATCAAATGTCCAAATTCTGACCACAAGCACGTAACATTTCTACCTGGACCAAAGCAGATCAAGCAGCTGCTCGGTACCAATGCTAATCTGTTGGATGACAACAGAAAATGGAAAGCAAAACACTTTATAGCAAATAGACCAGGAAATTTCAAGGATAGTGATTATGAAGGTACGTTTCCTTTTCTGATGAATGACCATGAGGTTGATCATCCACCTCATCAAGGTGATCAGGCAGAATCGTAACCTGAATTTCATAGACGTCATCGCTATCATCAGTGACTTCCATATCTTGACTATTTCTGTACATAAAGAAAGCAGACACTCTGAACTCTAAGAAATGACTTGATGTGCACATGTTTGTTATTTAGGGTAGTTTAATTTAAAATACAGTCCTTTAGTTTTACAAGTAGTAAAAGATGTTGTGTTCAAGTGGTCGGTGTTTGATTGCGTGTATCTGTTGACTGCTCACTGTACTGTGGGTTGTGAGTCAATCCTGTCGGTGTGGTTACAGGGAAACAGAAACCAAGCAGTAAGCATGAGAAAGCTGACATTTTAAAAGCATTTGTAATAAAGTCCTGTCCACGCATAGAACCTGGTGAAAGTCATCTCTATGTATGTCCATGGCAAAAACCACAATAGGAAGAAAGATGGCCATATACCCAAAGACCTACCTTGCGGTAAAGTGGTCACTGGGTCATGACCTCTTGGACACCCATCCTTCTCTACAACGACACCTGCTTGAAAGATATGAAGATGGCGGGCATTGACACCAACAACTGGGAGAGAGTCATCAACGACCGTGACCTCTGGTGGCTGACTGTTTAGAGGGGCATTTAAAAAGGCAATCAGAAATGGAAAGTTCAGCTGGCTGAGAAGAGGGCCCAGAGATAACAGAGGACAGCGAATCATGCAGCTTCTGAACCCACTGTCTTCCTCTGCAGCAAATGAGACAGAGAGTGCCATGCCAGGGTGGGGTGCCTGAGCCACACCAGGTAATGTTTAACACAGAGTCCACCATGGCAAAAACCATCATCTCACAAGATGGAATGCTATTAAAGAAGATACAGGTACTGGAACCCGTATCCATGAAGCTCGGGACTGGATGTGTGCCGGGTTTGGGGGTTCTATGGATTTTGGCTCCTAGGCCTAACATGTACTTATAATACATAAAAAGTTAAAGTTGGTTGAAAGTAGTTGCCAGAGAGAGACTGGAGCAAGAGGGACAGATAGCCATTCCCAAGCTAAAGAAAAACCCCAAAAATCCAGGGGAGTGGAACAGGAGAAAGTCCCAAACAGACCTTCTATTCAAAGGAAGAATAGGAACCTGGAAAAGGTGCTGTTAAGTGAAGTTAAGAGTGAGGGGCAGAGAGAAAGGTTTCCAGCTTCAGGTTTAAAGAGACAAAAGCTGCAGAAAGCAGATTTGAAGCGAGAACAGCTTGCAGGTACCAAGTAGGTCCAAAGAAACAATTGAAGATCTGTAACTCTTTGCTGTGTGCATGTGAAACAGTAGTGTACTGTTGACAGCTGAGTCAGTGAGAGAGAGTACGTGGAAGACAGCTTGAATGCATGTTATAACCCAGGGGAGAGGAACATCACAAGGAGAGTTCGAAATCCTGGAGGTGAACCCTTGCGAAAGGCAGCTGAAAGAAAGTGTCAGTTTGGGAGAAGGTTCCAAGGTGACAGGTCTTGGAAAGTGGAGATTGGAAACCCTCGTCTGAAAGATGAAGTGCAGTGAGACTGGTTGGCTCACAGTGTGACAAGCGTCTGGGGGGAGTTGAGGGGAGATCCATAGCATCTGGTTGAAGTGACATCTGTTACTTGGTTTCAGAGTGTGGTGTGTTTGACCACAGGGCACCTAATGGTACGTGGACTGTGTACTTACTGTGCACATTAAAGTATAGGATAGCTTCTGTAACTTGTGTTATCCTTACAAATCTGTATATATTTGTAAATGTATAGATGTGGGTGACGAAGTATTATAATATAGCTTGTCTTTTATTGTTTAATAAATGTTTATTCTTTTGTTAAAAGTTCATAAGCTGACTCTGGTGACTCTGTTCAGTGGCCACTCTCCATGTATCTAAACAAACAAATAAAAGCTAGGATCTATCAAGCTGGATTCCACTCTGGGATCAGGCTTGTCCGGGGTAACCTCACCTGGGATCATAAGATTGTTTTCAAAGTCTGCGAGAACTTTGATTTCAGGCATTTCTCCACCAGCCTGAGGCCTCTCCCTCTTGTGTGCCAGCTTGTCCTTCATGAATAGAGATGGAGAGAGTGTAAGTAGGAAGCCTGCAAGGCCAGATGATAAGGATGCCTGGCTTGTGTGGGTGGTGAGTGGTCCCATGGATGGGATGAGGACAATGAAGGTGTATGCAAGAAAGTGAAATGTGATGTCCCTTGAACTAGCAGTGAGTGATGGCCCTGCGGATGGTTTGTGAATGTGTGAGTTGAGAGAGATGAGAAGAGTGACTTACTCTGGCAGAACGGAGGATGTCATTCATCTTCTTGAGGCACTTGGTGGCTGTCCTCCTTTGCAGGGCATTGGTACTGACCACCGCTGCCACCACCTCCCAAGTTGGATTGGCGATGTTACTGACCATCCTACAATAAGAGCGAGGGTAGCGGACATCATGGCGTCCAAAAGGAGCTCGAGGGACGTGTCATTAAACCAGGGAGCTGCAGTCTTCTTGCCTTTCAGAGCCATGTCTTCCTTGCGGCAGTTGTAGGCTGGAAACACTGAGAAGTGTGCACACGGCTGCGATTGAATGTGGTGCTCAGCGTGATGAAGTGTCGAGGTGATGGCATGGTAGGCGAATGAGAGCCCACCCACCATGGAAATGGCATGTTTCCCAGGAATGCATAAATAATGCGGCGGGTTAGGGACAATGCGACGTGAAAAGCCGCCATTGCGGCAGGCTGCTACCACACTTAGCGCAAATCTGGGATGATTCCTGCCGGAGATTGTAACAGCTGATAATAATTTATTTCCATCCATGCCTCCGAGGGCACCACCACATTGATGTACCCTCCCAATCCTTGACCTGCCCCAGCTGGTGGAGTTGCTGAGGCAGCAGAGCTGCCAGCCTTCAGACTGAGTCCTTAATAAGGTGGCGAGTGAGAATGCAGCCAATTAGGAAGCCGCCTCCAGGGAGATAGCACAATTGGGATCTGCCAGCAACTGCAGGCTTGGGTCTTGTGTCAGAATGTCCAGCCTTGTCTCTCTAACAGTGGGCTAAATAGTTTACCTGCAAAGTTTGATTCCATAGGGCCAGGTTTTTGGATGCCCTTTTGCCTCCAAAATGGTGTCTGTGGCATGCATGCCGCACATTTCCAGTGCTAGCTGTTGGATGTTATTTTGGGGAGGGCAGAGGGACCATCTGCCGGAAGTATGCAGAATAGGCAGATTGTGACATCAGTCAGCCCATTACCATTTTGAAGCTTGGTGTTGCAACTGACACTCTCTCTTAGCATCACTCAGTTGCAAATGTATTCAACAGCAGGAAGGATCCTTTGCCAGTACTATTTTAAAAAATCTTCAGGTTAATTGCCTACAGGGCGAGAACAGCTTTGCCAGTGGCTGTAAAGCTGACTGTAACAATAAACTTTTATACATCTGGCTCCTTCCAGACTTCAGCGGGTGATGTTTTCAACACCTCCCAGTTTGCCCTTTGCTGTGTGTAAGGGAGCTCACTGAGGTTCTGTACTCCAAGACAGCTGAATACATTTCATTCTGTCTTTCCAGAGAGAAGTGGAGAAAATGCTAGAGTCAATTTTAAAAGACGTGGTAACAGAACACTTGGAAAGAATTAACGGGATTAGACAAAGTCAGAGATGAAAACAAAAACAAAAAACTGCAGATGCTGGCAATCCAAAACAAAAACAGAATTACCTGGAAAAACTCAGCAGGTCTGGCAGCATCGGCAGAGAAGAAAAGAGTTGACGTTTCGAGTTCTCATGACTCTTCAACAGAACCCTTCTGTTGAAGGGTCATGAGGACTCGAAACGTCAACTCTTTTCTTCTCCGCCAATGCTGCCAGATCTGCTGAGTTTTTCCAGGTAATTCTGTTTTTGTTTTAGACAAAGTAAGCATGGGTTTATGAAAGGGACATCATGCTTAACTAATCTACTGGAGTTTTTTGAGGGTGTAATTAGTAGAATAGATAAGGGAGAACCAGCGGATGTGATTATTTGGATTTCAAGAAGGCTTTTGATAAGGTCCCAAATAAAAGGCTAGTGGGAAAAATTAAAGCACATGGGATCAAGGGTAATATACTGGCATGGACTGAGAATTGGTTGACAGACCGGAAACAGGGAGTGGGAATAAATGGGTCTTTTTCTGGATGGCAGGCGGTGACTAGTTGTGTACCACAGGGATCAGTGCTTGGGCGCCAGCTACTCATGATATATATAAACGACTTGGATGAGGAAACCAAATGCAATATTTCCAATTTTGCTGATGACACAAAACTGGGCGGGGTTGTGAGTTGTGAGGAGGATGCAAGGAGGCTTTAGGGCGATTTAGACAAGTTGTGTGTGTGGGCAAACACATGGCAGATGCAGTATAATGTGGGTAAATGTGAAGTTATACGCTTTGGTGTGAAAAACAAAAAGGCAGAGTATTATTTAAATGGTGATATATTGGGAAATGTGGATGCACAAAGGGATCTGGGTGTCCTTGTACACCAGTCAATTAAAGTAAATAGGCAGGTGCAGCAAGCAAATAGGAAGGCAAATGATAGCTCTGTGCCTCAGGGAGATTTCTGCGCTCTTTTGCGCACATGTGTGAAAGAGCACAGGCCCCGACGCAGGGAAATCCCCCCCCGCCTGCACAGGGAGTGCTCAGTGCTTCCGGGCGCACGTCATGCTGGGTGGGCCTTAATTGGCCCGCTCATGTAAAATGGCGGCACAGACCCGATCGGGGGCGCCCATCAGGTCTGCGCCCGCCCCTGCACAACCTCCTTGACAGGGGGGAAAATTCTCCCCTATGTTTCTAAGCAGGCAGAGTGAGTATGTGGCTTCATGAAGAATGCAGGCTTCCCCTTGGTGCAGGGAATCACTGACAGCACACGTCTCGCTTTGCAAGCACTGCAAGTCAACTCCGAGACGTACTGCAACAGAAGTTATTTCACTCCCTGAGTGGCCAGCTGGTGTGTGACCGTATGCAGTGTATCAGGCAGGTCAATGCTAGGTATCCTGGCAGGATTCACAATGCTTTCATTCTGTGGCAGTCGCTAAAAATATGCATTTCAGCCACCATGACAAACCAGAGGGTGGCTACTGGGCAACAAGAGCCATCCACTGACCCCATGGCTCATGACTCCAGTATGCAACCCACACAAATGTGCACAACATGCATATAATCAAAGTCATGCTGCCACACAAAATGTGGTTGAGCAGACTACTGGGGTACTTAAATAACACTTCCACTGCCTGGACTGCTCTGGAGGACCCCTGCAGTACTTGGCACCTTGTAATGATCTGCTGCATGCTGCACAACCTCACCATCATGAAGACACAGCCCTTGCCACCCTTACCATGGTGGCTAGCTGAGGTGGAGGAGGAAGAGGAGGAGCAGGAAGGGAAGAAACAGCCTTTTTTTAGCCGGGTTGTCTGTGATTGACTCAACTGATTGTGGTACCAGAGAACACAGCTACATTTCCCCATCCACCAACAGTCCCACACCTTAGCTGACATTCAGAGCATCCTCATGACCACAAAGCTAAAAAAAATACCACCACAAAACAAACATTCCAAACCAAAATTATAAATCAATCATTGCCATATTGCATACAAAAGTCAACTATCATCCTTGTGCATGCCCTTGGTGCCTGTCATCTGCGTGTGCCTTTGCTGTCCTAGTGCTCCTATGCAGTTACCCGAGTGGTTGCAACATGGCTGGTAAAAAGCTGCTGACTTTAAGTGGGGGAGACTGCAGATGGCCTTGCAGGAAAACTTGGAGCAGCTTTGGTCCGGGAAGGCCCAGCTTCATTCTGCACCATCTCAGCATAAACAGTGGTCTGGGCTGCTGGCGAACAGGCAGTAAGGGCACTGCTGGAGTGATGGGAGGATGAATGCTGTTATCCTTTGAGAGGACAGCAGGTTTGTACTCCATGGTGTCACTGCCATTCTCCTGGAGCAGTGCCACAGCAATCCTAGCAATGTACTGGAGGCTAAGATTTCTGGATAGCTTGCAAGCCCCTTTGAACACTGGTACTTGTAACTTTTATGGCAACAATATGAGCATGTTTGGCAACAGACTGGGCTTGTATGACTTCAATCTGAGCTTCCACTACACACCCAGATATTGGGTGGTTTTTGCTTGTGCTGCAATGAAATATAATGCATCAACCATCAGACACAAAGGAGCCCTTTACAAATGGTGGGCCGCTCCCAATTCTGGGATTCCTGACCCCATTCCCAGGGCTTCGGATTTTTGGGATTACCTTTTAAGGGTGTGAGCTATTTTGGGTCTAAAGCCTGCAACCTGCACTCCCAATCTGGCTGGTTCACTTGTGGGGATCAGCATGTCCTAGTCCTCCACAATTTTCATGGAGTCAGACCAGCTTTTCAAAGAGTCATGGTTCACAGCACCTCATGAACCATAATCTGCATGAAGGAATCTTTTGAAAGATAAGTTCAAGAGGTGCTTCTCATGTCCTCCCCATGCCAAGGTATGCCCCCTAAACAACCACATTATGTATTCTTGACTGAGCGCCCAGACCATTTTTTTTTATACATCCTATTGTCACTATAAGGTTCATTGCTTCTATACAGTGTATAGTGGGTGAATGGGCATGGAAATGCCATAGCTTGGCATGGAGGGCATGAGGCAACATGGATGGGGCACAGGGAGTGTGTGAGGGGGAGGGAGATGTGAGGGGTGAGGGCTGGAGGGCCTTTTTGTTTTTATTTTAACTGGGATGAAGTCTCACAGCACTGAGGCAGGCCTTTTAAACAGCCCACCTCCATACCCGGTGGCCCCTGTGGCTGCCTCTGAACTTTTTTCCTGGTTGGCTGGCCCGATTGTGACTTGCACCAGCCCTCCCACAATGAATTTCTTGTCCTTGTGGGCACTTTCTCCTGAGGCGGGCGGGGCGAGCTGTGAAATTCCCCAACTCTCGCTACACACCTTGAGGATGAAAATCCAGGCCTTCATTTTCAAATTAGATGAGTGTGCAATTTAGTGGAAAGAGTTAAGTCTGTTCTTTACCCCCAAACTAACAGAGCGGGTGGACATACGGAATTTATGGAATAATGCTGTGTGCCACTGAGAAAGCATATTTTGACATCTTCTGATTGGCCTATTGTTGTAAACTACCCATTTTTACTGCACGATACTTTATACATAACACTCTTGCAATATATCCAAACCTTTTTGTGCTTTTACATGTGGACATAAGTCTACAGACATGGCCAGAAATAATTAGAATACATGCAACATGAATTAAACACTGCTACTGCTTCCACTGGCATTACTTACGTGGTACACAAGAGCCAAATTTGTCTGGGAACTCTGATATCAGGTCATCATTAACTCGGTCTTTCATTGGACCCAGAATAATGACGGGTCTACTGTAATTAACTGAAAAACAAAGCGAGTAATATTACTTACTTTTCAAAACCAATGTAATGCCACTTTTAATGACACACTCCCCATGAAAAGTTGCAACTTAATTTATGAAGTGTACACATTTGCTAGCTATCTTGGGTGTCATACTTACTGCTGTTTCCTCCAGTGAGGCCAAATATACATGAAGTCTTGATGCAGGAACTTTCCTTAATTCATGACATAATTGTAGTTTCTTACAAACATTAAAAGAACATTGTTTTTTATGTATATTATTTTGTTTCAATGCAACATTGGGTTCTGCATGATACTACTAGACCCAGAATGCTAAAAAGCTTTCCTGATGACTAGGCTCTTTATAATGTTACCTTTCTGGTGAGTTCTCACTAGAGTGAATGAGATCCACAGCAAGTTAGCCTGTGCTTAAGCCACACAACTGTGAAAGAAAAATTCTGACCTAATGAGAGAAAAAAATCTTCACACACCAAGTAATGAAGGATGGCCACTCTCTGACTGCTGCAAAATGAGAAACAAAGCAACTTGGCAGCATTTAAACAGAAGCCTGGAAAATCTTGGTCTGCCATCAGAAAAGGCGTAGCTGCGGTAACGAGACTTCCAAAATGGAAGTTTATTCAGCCCTAGTCTGGTATCTGCCAGCAGCTGGAGTGCCAGCTAAAGCAAGTGTACTAGTTTCCCAGCCAGAAGTGTGGCTTGAATCCTTGAAGATCTTTAGACCTGACCAAGCCCATTTCATTGACAGATACACCCTTTAAAATATTATGTTACCTGGGACTGCCACTTTGTTTTGAGTAGCTGGTCTCTGTCCAGAATGGTACAGAGGCTGCTAGAATACTTTAGATTATGGAATTTCCAGCCGACCTTGGGGTCTGTGGTCGAGGTTCCCCACGGTCTGATCCTCGCACTTAACACTTGGGTTCTTAATACTCGGGAAAGACTGGGAGTTTCCTCGAATCCTATCTTAAGCCAGCAACCCGGGAGATCAGCGATTTAAATGTCCCCCGCAGTTTGCCCAGATGAACATCGGGCGCTTCTGTGAGGGACTGTAAATAATAAGACTGTTAGCCTGGCATCGGGAAACTCAGCCAGGTTAAACTACATTCTTTTTTAAAAAAAATCATGTCCTGATGAAAGGTCATCAACCTGAAACATTGGCTGGAATTTCTGAGCAGCCTGCGGTGGGTTCCCCTGCTGCGGGGCCAGTGAGCCATTGAAATCTCCATTCACATTGGTGGGAGCGGAAGATCCCGCTGGATGAGGGGCTGGAAAATTCCGGTCATTAACTCTGTTTCTCTCTACAGGTGCTGCCTGGTCTGCTGAGTAGTCCCAGAATTTTTTATTTTTATTTCAGATTTCTAGTGTCCACAGTCTTTTGCATTCGAATCATTTTCCAGTCACTAGCTGCTGCTCAGTACAGTCACCAGCCAAGAACCTCAAATGGCCCCCCACCCTGGGTGGTAGCAATTGGGCAGAGGAGTCTCTGAAATTGATCAAAGGTGTTTATCTCTCCAACTTTAATCCTGAACACAATTTCTCTGCCTTCCTGTTGCACCAGATGCTGTGGATCTCACTACAGATTTTAGATGCTAAAATAATCTTTTCTCTGACTAGAGTTCAACTGACAGATTTAGGGAAGTGATGAATGCCTAAAATCCATTCAAATTTAAAAGTATCTCTGCCACATAAAAATAAAGATTACAACTTTGTAATTAAGTCAAGTAGAAAATGCTTAAGAAATTAAGTCTAAAACAATTTCCATCATCTATGGAACCATTGTTGCTGCATTCAGAACTTTCTACACACATGAGATTTGCACCAAAATAGCACCTTGGTCAAAGTTTTTTGAAAATTATACCAAAGGTGGAAGGTGGCAAACATTAAATCCTGCTCATAATAGAGAAAACAAGTAAGCCAGTTAAATGTAAATCAGTTAGCCTCGCATCGATCATATCGAGGAACAACATTAGTGAACACCAGAAAGATATAGGCTTATCAGGGATAGTGAACATGAATTTGTAAAGAAAGGTTATGCTTACTAATTTATTTAAATCTTTCAGGAAAATGAATGTGGTTTGCAGTGGATATAGTAAATCTTGACTTTGAAAAAGCAGTTCATAAAGTGCCACTTTGTACAGAATTGGAAAAAGGAGAGAGAATTTAAATGTAAAATTCTAAGTGGAGTGGAGGAACTCAGCAATCCAGGTGCTCAAGTACACTATTACTTAAAAGTAGGTTTGCAGACTGAAAAAGTCATACAAAGGGATCCTGCGTTTGTACATAGGGCACTGAGTAAAAAAGCAAGGAGATGAGATGGTGAACTTAAAAGAAACATTGGCCAGGATTTTGCCCTCGTCGGGCAGGCTCGGCGGGGGCAGGCAGGAACGGTCGGGAAGCTGACCGCTGTCCGCGATTTCATGCTGGCAGGCCAATTAAGACACGCCAGCGTAAAATGCATGCTGCAGTACTCAGGGCTGCCTGTGTTGGGGGGCGGGGGGGTTGGGGAGGAGGGCGAGCGGGGAACTTTGCGCAGGTGCATGCTGGAAAAGCTCCCTGAGGCACAGAGCTGCCTCAGGGTGATGAAAGTTTTAAGAAATAAAAATGAAGAATTTTAAATTGTTAACAAACATGTCCCCTCATGTGACTCTGTCACCTGAGCCGGGACAAGTTATTCAAGAAACGTTTAAATATTTATTTTATTTTTAATAACTGTTGGAAACCATAAGGTTGGATGGGCAGCGAAAAATTTAATTTAATTATTACTTTAATGGCCTTAATGGGACTTTTAATTGCCGGCAGGCACGTTTCTGACTCCTGCGCGCGCCCACCAACCGAAATATTGTGCGTCATTCTACGCTCGTTCGGGTCAGGCGCGCGCCCGCCCGTGAGCTAAAAATTCTGGCCATTAAAATCAAGCACTCTTGTTGAGCATTTTGAGTTAAATTTGCTTTTCATTTCTCCAAAAATTAGTGTTGGACTCTCTACTCAATTGCTGGGAAAGTGTTTTGTTTTTAATTATCACTCATAATAAAACCTAAATTCAAACTAAGAAAATGCTCTTCAACTTTACTCTGTGTAGCTATAAGGTGTCCCCATACAGGAAACATATTTAGAGTCATGGAAAAAGGTGCAATTTGGAACCCCAAGGACAAAATGGATGACAGATTATAGATCTGATGACAAACTTTAAAACTATTTACTAGAACACAGAAATTTAAGTGGAGGGGTCTCATGTTAATGTTCAAAGTTTTGAAAATGTTTGAGCAAATAAATAGCGTAAGATTATTTTCACTAGTCAGCAAATTGGCAATAAGGGGCATAAATTTGGATTTAATATCAAAGTATTCCTTGGAAAACATTTTTGAAACTTAAATGCATTATTACAATTAGTAATTGAAATAGACCATCATGGCATTAAAGAGGGAACTAGAAAAACACTTGAAGATGAAAAATACAGTCAACAGGTCTCTTTCCTAGGATCTTTTTAAACTAGAATCACTAAGAGTCTTGTTCATGCTGCCCTCCTGGAACATTATCAAACTTTACTCAAATATATAAATTATGTCTTATTCGAGATAATACTGGCATGTTTAAATGGAGTTGCAGTCTGCACTGCTGTTCTGAGTCCTTTAAGCTGTTGGTATCTTACTACGCTAAAGTAGCACCTAATTTTGCCATTAACATCAACAGAAAGAGGGAGGAATGATCTAATTAACAATGAAATTAATTTTTTATCACATATACTTTTACAAGAACAAATATGTCTGAAGTAGTGTGAACTGCATGATTTTTTTGGCTGGTGACCGTACATAAACATGTTGAAAGAAGCACCAAAAGCTGTTTTATATTCTGCAATTCAATTTGACTTACTTTCTTGCTGCGTAACTGGTTCATATGAAAGAATGCAGTCTTCTGGGCCCCCTAATCACAGAAAGAAATAAGACATCTCAAAGAAAAAATATTTACTCCACTTCTTATTAAAAGAAAGCTTACTCACTCATAACCTTAAAGAATACAACATTTGTTCAGTATATGAAGGATACCAAACTTTTAAAGTCAAGATCTTATTAGAACATTTTCAGCTAAATATACTTTTCAAAGGGCTTATTTTTCTAAAATTTACTTTGACCTCCAAATAATTCATTGCAGAATTGTAGGAAAAAGTGTTTTAATTATTGCTCAGTAAATTCCATTGCATTCCATTAGTGTTTATTCTAAAGCATATGGTTATTTTGACAAACTAACTTTTGAAGACCTTAAAGTTACAAGAATTAAGCCAATATTTTTTTAAAAGTACTAAAACTAAAAATCTTGATTGAAGATTGTTTTATACAAGATCATACAAGATCATATGTCTGAAGAGCAAAAAAGTGTGGCATAATTTGGCCATAATGTGTCTCAGTGGTTTCAGATTGAATATTTATCATGCATTGTTTAAATGTACAGCAGAGAACAGCATAATGTACAGAATGGATATTATGCAATATATTATAGTATGTTCTAACATATATCATAACAAAAGTATATATTAAAGCCATTTGCTTTCATTAAGTGCAGTAAGCTAAAAAGCAGGAAATAATATGATACTCAAAATAAAATAAACTTACTGTAGCTACTTTCACTATCGCTGGCATTAGAAGTAACATGTTCTGCAATAACAATATAGCAAATTAGGAAGAGTTAAAAAAAAAGTGCCACAAAGCAGTATCAACATAAATAGATTTTAAGAAAGGGAATTGTACACATGCTGCATAACAGAAATATACACAATTGAAGCATAAAGGAGCTTACATTGAGAAATAGCATTTAAAACAGCAGCAGTAATTGTTTGTTTGGGGGGCAGGGAACAAAGTGCAGAAGGGATGGGAAGTGGTGCAGATTCCTGGATTATATGTTGTCCACACATGTGTTGTGCGTCCCAGCAACACAAGTATAAAGTTAATATTATAAAATAAACAATGGGTATCGCCAAGACAGAAAAGGACATTGTAATAAGTGTTTAGACAGTGATTTGAGCACTGGTTTTGATTGATCATGCAGAAACAAAAGAAACTAAAAAGGCCGGGACATTCATATCAGTTTCTTACTAAAGCTTAATTTTTACATGCTGGGGCTCTCTTTGGAGATATATGCAAATAATAATTCAAAAAATAAAAATTACATAGTGGCATTTTATTGTGGCCATTCTTCAAAACTTACTCAGAGTCTTTGTTCCATAACCATCGTCGGCTAACCCGGGGATCTCCTGCACAGTAGTCCCCAGACAGCAAGCAAAGACAGGAAGAATAACCGCAGAAGAGGAAGGAAGAAGTCAGTGGATTTGAACCGAATACTACCATGACAGACCATGCAGATAAGCCAATCAGGAGCCCAGTTGTATTTTAACATGACACTGCGACATTACCATACTTGTATTTCCAGAGGGTTTTTTTGCCTGAATTAAAACATACCAAAATGGTGCAATTCAAAGACAGTATCCCTTTGGTTCCCAAGAGCAAACTGTATTTCATATTAAACTATCAACAAATAGATTGACAGTGTCTGCTGAGGTGGATAAAACCTGGTTTTAACATTTTGTGGATTTCAATTAGTTAAATAGATGAACATAGCATTATAGCAGCAAAAAGGGACTAGCATAATTCAGGGGCATATGAGAAACATTCCAAAATAATGTATCTGTTACATGAACACTGTAAACAATCTTATATCTTGAACAGTGTGGAATTTAGTTTAATTGGCCAGATTAGTTGGCCAGATTCGTATTTATTTTGAAATACAATGCACTTAAATTGAAAGAAAAGGGACACGGTCTCTACCTCCCCCGAGCAACTTCTTTTCACACCTATTTATAAAAAGGTCTCCTTTTGGGGAACAATAATATGATGGGATCCAGATTGCTGTCACACATTGGTCACAGTAGTATAGCCTCACCCTGCCTCTGTGTACGTGTGTGTATAAGTGAGTGTGAACACTGTGAGCTATGCTGTCTCTTAGGCCTACTTACGTTCTGGATCACTGGTTTCCTGCTCATTGTGGTCCTTGTTCTTGTAGAATGGGAATTTTCGTGAAAAGATGAGGTTCTTTTTACGCTTGTCATTGAATGACTGTGAAGGAGAAAAGGCATGGGGCAAACAGGGACAACTACAGTAATTGCTGTCATACTCATGCTGACAAACTCACAGGTTGTAAAAGTGGAAGTAACAGCAGTGACCCACTCACAAGACACTCACTACACATCACCCAAATCAAACTCATGGTTAGTTTTTTTATGGGAATGCATCTTCTGGGAGACTTTAGTCCTTTCCCAAAAATGTAGTTTGATAATTCTTTTCAGCCTATGCAAAATATTTCTATTACAGGAGTCTTTATGGGCCATGCAGAAATTGGTGCTTCTGGCACAGCCAACTTAAAAAAAATACTCAGAAAGAGCCATATTTTTTCAGATAAAGCACCTTATAACATTAATTATATCACACATGAACTGCAGACTTCCCTGAACACTAGCAATTCAATGCAAACATAGTCATTCATGAATCACTGGAGATTGGGAAGACCTTTTATGTATGCACCCTCAAGAACCAACCTTGCAGAAAGGCTGGATATATTGCGAACCCAGAACCAAGCTGCCTCTAATATTTTGTCTTTTTATTTTAGTGTACAGAAAGGTATGGGTGGTATGCCGAGGATTTCCAGATATACGCAGTTTGCTGCACTCATACATAAAATTATCCCTCAAGATTCAGTTATGTTGGAGTAGATTTTTAATTTGATACTCTAATGTAAAATTGGCATTGCAATATAGAATCTGCCCAATTCTCATTTCCAATAATTCCAATGAAGTGAAAATCAGGTGGCTTCTATAACAAGTGACCATTTGCAATGCCATAGTCTCCACTGTCTCAATGTGAAAGCAGTAAAATGGAAAGAATATAAGGCTCTAATAAATGTTTGTGGCTTTGTTGGAGATATGCTGCTTTAGCATTAAATATGTAACTAAGCAATGAGATTTAGCAAGTCTGTTTATTGTTCTTTACAATCCAGTTTATCTAACTTACACTGTGTGGAACATATCTTTTTATTTCTGTTGGACTGTGGATTAAAATTGGTTGCAGTTTGAAGGACATGTCTACTGGAACAGTGTGAGGGATATATACAATGTTGTTGTCCTGGAACAGAGTGTGCCATGAGAGAGAGGATGGTGCCAAGAAGGTGTCTGGTCTAGCAGGGGACTGCCTGGCAACAACATTTTAATTGGCTCCTGACCAGGTGATCAGGGTTTATGTGAGAGCAGTGCAACAGAATAGCTCCTAGCCTGAAAGAAAAACCTAAAGCCTCACTCCTGCGTGTGTCAGGTTCCAGTAATTATACAATAATAGCCAGCTGGCTTTTTCTCCTCATATCTCTATAACCTGCTCTCCCTCTGAAAACCCCTGTCAAGTGGAAAAGGGGAAAATCACTAATAGAGACATTGAAAGGCAAGTGCTCACCCAGTGAACTAAAGATTGAAAGTGCTTGAAGACTACCTCATGTCATCAACAAAGAACTGAAAAGAATTTGATCAAAATCAATCCATTAAATCCTGTACTCCGGAATTGGTGCTATTGAACTGTTTTAGCCCACCCTTAAAATACATATTTTTGTGTGTTTCATGTGTCTTGTATGTGTGTGTATAGGGATTTAAGAAGGGGTAGAGTTTAGGTTAAAGAGTTAGAAATTAACAGTTCATATTTCTTTCTTTTGCCACTGGTTAAAGACAATTTGTTCAATAAACAGTTATTTATTTATGGGCCTGAATCCTTTGGTCAGCGTGCGGGGGTGGGCCCCACTCACCGATGTGTAAAATGATGCATGGTGACATCGGGCGTGTGTCCCAACATCACCGTGTGTCATTCAGATCTTCACCGGAGTCGGCTGCACGCCCGCCGAACTGTCAAAGGCTTATTAAGGCCATTTAAATAGCAATTAAAACAATTAACAGGGCTGCCCGTCCAATCTTAAGGTTGGCATTATCACATGAGGGGACATGTCTGAATAATGAAAAAAAATCTTTTGTTCACTATTTGATAATGAAATTAAACTCCCTGAGGCAGCTTCATGCCTCAGGGAGATTTCTGCTCTCTTTCGCGCATAAGCTTCCAGGTGCGCGTCACACTGGGCGGGCCTTAATTGGCCTGCTCATGTAAAATGGCGGCGCACAGCCGCTTGCAGGTGGTGATCGACTGCACGCCCGCCCCTGCTCAGCCCCCCCCACCCCGGACGGGGATAAAATTCCCCTCATTAAGTTTACAAACCCGGTGCTTGCATTATGTTAGCCTAAATTAAACAAGTAGGTGGGTTGATCAAACTTTTCACATCTGTTGTGGCTTGGGGAGCAGTTGGGCTTGATATTGCAGTGCACTATCCCCAATGAGTCATGACAACACCAAATAAACTCATTCCCCAAATATATCAGAAATAGTGACATTTGCCAATATTGCCATCTTAACTGAATTGGTATTTTATCTTCAAGAGAATTTGCAGCTATGTGATCTGACTAATGATAGCTTAAACCTTCCTTACTGATGATTACATGCTCAGATGCATAATCACACTTTAGCGATTTTAGATCTTGTCATCAGAAAAAAGTGCAAGAGATTCCTGATATGCAAATGTGAACCTAATAAGTATTTTTGTCACTGCTGTTTTCCTCCACTTTTACATCTGAACAGTAATTCAACAGTTGTTCAGAAACAAAAGGTGATTTAAAAAAAAAGAACATTCTGAACAAAAGACATTGGGCTCGATTTAATAATCTCACATTTGTTACTGTTATGTCAGGGCAGATTCTGATGGGATTTAATGGTATCTGAAAAATCAAATACTATTTTTTATATCAGGGCAGTATCTTTGTCATGTATGAACAAAAAATAACGTCCAACCCAAATTGATGGACATATTTAGTCTTATACTGGAAAGTACTGCATGGGATACTGGTGGTGAATCCTGAGGATGTTCCTCCTCGCTGATGTTTTTTTGCAGCCTTTGCCATATCATTTTACTTTATTTTTAGAATATCACCGATTTTCAAATGCTCATATTCCTTTGAACTGGAGTTAGGCAGGTGGGGGTGGGTGGGGAAGGAGGGTAGATACAACTTTGCTTAAGGAAGGTTTTACTTGTGTTAAGAAAGGCAAATAGTTCTGGACTACATCAATCCTGGTACAAAAAAGAATACCTAAATTACCATCTACATTGACTCATAATAGTTATTCAGCTTGAATATGCTGAATATGCTCTATTCAGCATACAAAAGGGGCAAACTGCTTTTGTTTGGTGAAGAAACTAAATTAAAACTGTGGATGTGTTTTTTGAGCTACACAAATCATTTGTGCCACTATATGCTGTGATTATCCCTCAGCAGCAGTACAACCACATATTAAATCGGGCCCACTATGAAGACATGTTTAAAATAAGACAAAATGTGCCAGTTAACATAATTTTATGAAACAATACACAAAGCATGCTATGTAGGGAAGGTGTCAAGGCAGGAAAATTAAAGCTTGGCTGAAATAATAAAACTGTTAACAGCTTCTCAAATTCATGCAAGTCATACATGACAAATGCAATTTCAATATTAAATGATAGTTAAAGAACATGAAATGCAACAGAAATGCAAATGTTTTCGCCGTGTTCCATGTAACTGGGTTTGTAGTAATGACTGATAATATTCATTTGCTTTTTTAAAAATCAAATTCTAAAGAATAGCATGTATTTAATCTCAGGGCAGAACAACAGCTCAACTTCAGTGAACACAATTTTCTAAACATAAATAAAAAGAATAAATGCCTATCCCAAATGCAAAAATGAATCAAATTTTTATATTGCCTGGTAAATAATGCTAACCTTTATTGGCAATGAACATTCTCGTAAATACATTTGAACTACAATTGTCTATCACCATTTTCACTTTTCTTCCTGATTCTTTGTCCATCAGTTTTCTCCTCTTCTTTCCAGAAGGCATTGACTCTTTGTTGGGAAATGTTTTCATGGGGAACTCATATCTTTCCCCATGTCACCATTCTTATCAACTAATTCAGCTTAAACCCAGGATCAAACTTGGAAATTTCCAGGTCTAAATGGCCAGCCACTTGATAGATAAATTCAGTGAACTATCAGGGAACCTTAGGTTTGTCACCATTTCAATGGTGGGATCTCGGTGTTTGATTTTGGTTGAAAAAAAGTTTGTTTAAATGCTTGATGTTTCAATAACTTGAGATGCATGGATATAAAATATAAATAGATGGTCTGGTTAAATGATTTTGTACAAAGTGGAACTTATTCAGGTAATCAAAGCAATTGCCTTGATATTGATTGAAAATAATTTTCTAGGCATTTTGACACAATAATATTCCAAACAGTTTAAATTCATGTATTTGTATTTAGAGATGAAAAATGAAAGATGTTTTAATTTGATGTCAAATTGGACATTTTATATCTGTGTGACATCTTTGACTTTATCCTACATTTACAGCACTGAAAACTTTCTTATAATTCAAGCTTAAAGTGAAATGACTTGAACCATTAGAGAGGCAGGAATTTGATCAGTAACAAAGCAAGAGGCTACATTATCAATATATCATCAGAAATCAGAAAAAAGAACTGAGAAGGATAAGTATTTCATTAGTCAAACATGTGGGAAGTAAGTAGGTGCGTAAAACGAAAGAGATTTTCTTGTTTATGATTTGAGAATAAAAGGATTAAGTTTGCAACTCTGAATATTTACATGTTTATAGTAGTCTGATAAAAAGTGTTACACTGCACCCCTACCACCCCCACACCCTTCATCTCACCCCATCACTGAAATTGGGATACCTATTCTGACACAGTGACTTCTATATAGCAATACAAAAGCAGTACTCTTATACAGCTCCAGGCTATTTATGAGCTTTCAAATCCTCTCCTCTGGCCATTAGCAGGCTTACTGTCTCATACGTCTATCAGACCCCAATTTTTGGCCCATGAGCTCTTGAATGCTGAAGGCATCTGGAATCAAAGGAGAGAGAGGGGAGGACCAAGCAAAAGAGTTTTTAAGAAGGTTAAGATTTTAAAAAATCAAACATATGAATTGCTTATAAAAAGGTTTGTGAAAGTGGCCTTGAAAACATCACTGCTCAGTGTATTGCCACTCAACAGAAAGTTAATAAGTACTCTTACAGAATATAGTATGGCATGCTCTTTCTTGGGCAGAATTTTCAGTTTGATGTGCAGGGAGCGGGCCCTGCACGTCTGCACATAAAATTATGTGCAGTGATGTCGGGCGAGCTTCCCGACGTCACCACGCGCCATCGCGATTTTTCGCTGGGCAGGCACACGATGAAGTCCGACGCGCGCCCGCCATTAATTAACGGGCTAGTTAAGGCCCTTTGGTTGTCAACCGACGGCGATTTTTAGGCGCCGTGTGATCTTCGGGTTGGCCCACGGGCGCAACGGGCAGGCGGGTAAGAGACTTTTCTATTAACCTCATCCACAGGTGGGATAAGAGGGCTTAGTGGGGTCGTCAGTCTGCTTTGTGGAGTATTTATTGGAGAAAGTATTTTAAGCCTGCTTGCGTGATCTGTAGTAGTTCAGAACGAATTCCAGCAGCTTTCTGTGTACTTTGAACTTTCAGGTCAACACTCTGCGGTCAGGAATCTTTAGCGGGCCTGCAGCTTTCTGGAGGCCTCCTCTTAGCCTGGGTATGGGATCTGACATGTCCACTGGAGGCAGCTCCTCTGAGGAGGAAGGGAGGGCTAGGAGGAGAAGGAGGCCAGGAGTGCACATTCAGCCTCCAGGGGAGCCACCTTTGGGAGTACAGGCACAGGCACAAGGGGCGCAGGGTCAAGGGGTAGTCTAAGATGGAAGGGGCTGCAGAAGATGCCACCATCCTGCTGCCAGGGTATACAGGTGGCGAAGCAACTATCGCAATATGTCTGAGGTGCAGTGCCAAAGGAGGCTCCGACTGTCAAGGGAGACAGTCAACTACATCTGTCAGATGATTGGCCCTGAGATCTCTCCTAACTGTGTGGGCGGACACCCCATGCCAGTCTGAAGGTCACAGCTGCCCTGAACTCCTATGCCTCTGGCTCCTTCCAAGGCTCGGTGAGTGATCTTTGCGGTGTCTCCCAATCAGCTGTTCACACTTGTGTCAAGCAGGTTACAGACACTTTGTTCAGATGGGCATTGACCTTCATCCACTACCGTTGGGACCAGGCAAGCCAGGCACAGTGAGCCAGAGGCTTCGTGGCCATTGCTGGCTTCCCCCGCGTCCAGGGCGCAATAGACTGTACACATGTGGCCATCAAGGCGCCAGCAGGTGAGCCCGGTGCCTTCGTCAGCAGGAAGGGCTTCCACTCCATGAACGTGCAGATAGTGTGTAACCACAGGATGCTGATTCTACAAGTCTGTGCAAGGTACCCAGGCAGCTCCCATGATGCCTACATCCTCAGACACTCCCAGGTGCCGAGGCTCTTCAGTGCTCCAGCCCGGCTTGATGGATGGCTGCTGGGTGACAAGGGCTATCCCCTCAGAAGGTGGCTCATGATGCCTCTCCGCCATCCAATATCAGAAGCTGAGCAGTGGTACAATAGGAGCCACGCCTCCACAAGGGCTGTGGTGGAGAGAGCCATTGGTCTTCTCAAGATGCATTTCAGATGCCTGGACCGCCCAGGGGGCGCACTCCAGTGCCCCCCAGATCGTGTCTCGGTGATAGTGGTTGCATGCTGCATCTCCACAATCTTGCGTTGGAAAGGGGGGAAGCAGTGGATGATGAAGACATTGACGCATTGTCTGCGGCTGCACACGATGAGTCCAGCACTGATTCTGAGGATGAGCATGCAAGGGGAATGCTGAGGGTAGACGCTGACTCGGGCCTACACCAAGGAGGCAGGGACACCCGGGAGGCTTTAATCCAATGAACCTTCAGCTAGCACAACACAAATAGATCAACAGGACCAGCCTTACTTGGCGCATCCATACTCAGAACCTAAGTGCAAAATCTACCAGGTCATCAGCAGGAGCTAAGGGTCTTGAACATAAATTTGAATGTCCAAACAAACACTAATGACATTTTTCTTAAACATACACCTGCAGAATAAATGAGCCGCCCTCAGCCGTGGTCACACATCTGATTTTTAATGTTAACATCAGATGTTCTCCCAATTGCAAAACAATATTGTAAGCAATCAAAAATAAATTATAAGGACCCATCTCGGGCCAACACAAAAGCACCAGTGAGAAACCCGTGCTGTGCCTAATGTGCCTTACATTTCCGTTTGAGGGTGCTACGTCTTGGTGCTGCCCCATCACTCGGTGTGGCATCTGAGACAGCCTGCTGACTCTGCTGTCCTGTTGGCCTCGATGACCTTGGTGGTCATCCTCTGGCCCGTCTGGGAGGGATCTGCCAGTTGCACAGCTGATATCTCCCCGGTCGTCGCAGCCTCACCGGATGAAACAGTTACTGGGAGAGGGGCAGAGGAGCTGGTGCCCTCATCCAGAGTGCCGTGAAAGGAGCCTGCAGTTACGACAGGCAGCTACTGCGCTGATGTGAGGTCGCTTCGGACCTCCCCGCTCACCATGGATGGATGGGCAACAAGCTGGGAAGCTTGAAGCCCACACCATCTCCCACATTGGCACTGATCAGCTGTGGCCAATGCTGCTGTGAGGGCTTGCAGATCCGAGCGTAACCTCAGGAGGATCTGATTGTTCTCCTAGAAGCCCCTCTCCAGGAGACTCGCCACTTTCTCCATGGAGGAAGCATGGTGCTCTGCCAAGATGCTCATTGCATCAGTGATGCTCCTCATGGACTCCTCCACCATGGACACCAAGCGAAGCATAGTCTCATGTATCACACCCAGATGGTCCCGCATACCTGGCCGCATTTCTTGCAGCTGCTCCGTCGCGGGCGACTCCAGAGGCACATCATCACACACCGATTGAGCATGTGCCTGGTCCCCTGCAGTCCTCTGACTGCTGGCGCCATCGGCACTCTCTGTCTCTGCCAGCTTCTCCAGTGGATGTGAATTGCCCTCTCCACTGTGCCCCGGGACACTAGCCGATGTTCCGATGCCCACCGAGGTGCTAGTATCTGCTCTGGTGCCTGCCTCGCAGAAATGGTGTGACGCAGGTGATACTTGAGAGCCCTCTGGTGTGAGAGGGGGCATCTGCAGCTCCTTCTGCTGGCCATGCTCTGATGATGCTGAAATGAACAACAAGGACAGTGGATCAGTTAGTGTGCACACAGTGACAAACTTCATCCCTTTTCCCCTGGCTCATTATGCACTCAACCTTCCAGAACCAATGGACACAAACATTGGTGGGGTGGTAAATAGTGATGAGGATAGCCTTATATTACAGGTGGATATAGACGGGCTGGTCAGATGGGCTGATGAGTGCCAAATGGAATGTAATGTGGATAAGTGTGAGGTGATGCACTTGGGTAGGACAAACAAGGCACAGAACAGGATGAATGGTAGGACCGTGGGAAGTAACAAGGATCAGGGGGACCTTGGTGTGCATGTCGACTGGTCCCTTAAGATAGCGGGACAGGTACATAAGGTGCTTAAGAAGGTAAATGCCATACTTGCCTTTATTAGCTGAGGCATAGAATATAGAAGCAGGGAGGTAATATTCCAACTGCAGAAAACGCTGTTTAGGCCACAGCTATAGTTCTGCGTGCAGTTCTGAAATGCGCATTATGGGAGGGATGTGATTGCAGTGGAGAGAGTGCAGAGGACATTTACCAGGATGTTGGCTGACCTGGAGAGTTTCACTTATGAAGAGAGATTGCATAGACTGGGGTTATTTCCCCTGGAGCAGAGGAGATTGAGGGGTGACATGATTGAGGTGTATAAATTTATGAGGGGTACAGATAGGGTCGACAAAAAGGAACTTTTCCCCTTGGCGGAGGGATCAGTAACCAGGTGGCATAGATTTAAGGTAAGGAGCAGGAGGTTTACAAGGGTCGTGATGAGCAACTTTTGCACATAGAAGGTGGTGGGAATGTGGGATGCACTGTCTGAAAGGGTAGTGGACGCAGAAACCCTCCTAACATGTAATAAGTATTTGGATGTCGACTTGCGATGCCATGGCATACAAGGCCATGGGCACAGTGCTGGGAAATAGGATTATAAGAGTTAGGTACGTGTTTGACCAGCGCATCCTCGAAGGGCCGAAGGGCCTTTTTCTGTGATCCACACCTCTGAATCTATCACTCTGTGACCGAGCAATGTTGCAACAATAACAAATCAAACAATCATCACTGCTATGGATGTTGGGAGGACATTGCAGATCTCACTGTTGGCCTCAAATACCTGGCCGTTCCACCCCAGCCTCACCAACACCAGTTGACCTGGGTGCATGGCTCCTGCTCGAAGCGGCTTAACGTGAGGAGGTGAGCCTGGCTTCCTCCAGTCCTCGCATGCTCCGAGGCATTATGACCATTCTTCTTCTGAGAAAGAGAGAACACCATTCATTGCGGCAAATTGCACAGGGGCTCTGCACGCACATGCCGCACCCCAACCACAGTGGCCCATATCAGGCCTCCTCTCCTCACTACTGCTGATCATTCACAGAAAGATCGTACGCCTGCTCCCAACCACGCTCCCCCCACCCACCACCCCCCACCCCAACGGCCACCTTGGACACATTCTGCGTCCATCACTTTAGGAAACACACTGTCTTTGCTCCTATAGCAAGGAGGCGCAACTGCGTGCAGTGTTGAGGGCAGCAGATGGTTCTTGGCCACGGCACCTTGAGGCTCCCCTTCCATCATCTCACCACCCTGAATAGGACATGTGTTGGAGTTCTGAGCATGTGCCTAGCTGCATCTCCTGCAGGCTACCCCCAGACTAGTCACGTGCGACTAAGAGCAACACATGGTGCGGGGGAGAACTCATCTCCTCATGAACCACTCAGGCTGATCTAAGCATGGACACTATCTGCTTGCCCACCCAGCGTAGGAAAGATGCCCTGTATGATTCAATGCAGTCACGACAGTAAGACTTGGGGGAGGGGGGGCCTCAAAGGCTAAGGCTACCTGTTGGGTTAAGTGCCCAATGCCAACATGGTACTCACCCTTCCAGAGCACAACAAATGGTTGAAGCGCTTACGGCACTGGATCCATGTGCGCGGCACCACGTTGCAGGAGCTCACTGCCTCCGCCACCTCCTCCCAGGCACGTTTGGTCATGTGGGGGGGCCTCCTCCTCCCATCCTGGCGGATCAACACCTCCCGCCGTGCTGCCACCTCCTTGAGGAGGGTAGCAAGGCATTCATCTGAAAGGCAAGGTGCACATTGGCCCCCCACTGGCCTACAGAGCAGCTAGGCCTGCTCCTGTGGCAGACCCTGCAGCCTGCCTTGCTCCTCTGCCCTTCCCTCCAGCCTGGCCTGCTCAGCCAACCCCCTGTGGTGCGCCCTCGAATTGGCCATTGTCACCAGCCTACAGGAGGCTGCCAGGCCTTCTTTTAAACAGACTGCTGGGTCGCCATTGGACCCGGTGGTCTGTGCACGCTCGCCGCCGCCTGCACACTCCCACTATCCACAGGAGTCGGCAAATATGCTGGGTGGGCCTTTATTGGCCTGCCCGCATAAAATGGCAGCGTGGCCCTGATCGCGGGCGCCAATCGGGTCTGTGCCCACCTGCGCCTGCACTCGCGCCTGCTCTCCCCCTCATCACAACGGAAAATTCTGCCCTATATGTTTCGAACTAAGTCAAGAAAACATTATGGCACAAGTTTGCAGTGGTCAAAATTTAATAATTAATTTATTAAATTGACTAAGATAACTGCACAGAAATTTTACATTTTAGAAGGTATCTACTGTAAAACATTTAATGCTGCTTTTGTCTCCAATTCTTCTACAAAATGAATTCCTTAAAATACTTACGTGCCACAGTCATAGGTGCCGGGACTAAATGCCACATCTTTTGTTATGATCTCAGTTGAAACCAAGTGACAGATGCCACCTCAACCAGATGCTATCGATCTCTCCTCAACTACCCCCAGACGCTTGTCACACCATGACCCAATCAATCTCACTGAATTCCATCTTTCACACGAGGGTTTCTAATCTCCACTCTCCAAGGCCTCATTTTGAAATCTTCTCCCAAACCGACTCTTTCTCTCAGATGCCTTCCATAAGGGTTCACCTCCAGGGTTTCAAACTCCCCTTCTGATGTTCCTCTCCCCTGGGTTACCACATGCATTCAAGCTGTCTTCCACGTGCTCTCTCTCACCAACTCAACCGTTAATAGTACCACTGCTTCATATGCCCATAGCAAAGAGTTACAGACCTTCAGTTGTCTCTTTGGACCAACTTACCTCTTGCAAGCTGTTCTCACTTTAAATCTACTTTCTGCAGCTTTTTTCTTTTTAAATCTGAAGCTGGGAGCCTTTCTCTCTGCCCCTCACTCTTAACTTCACTTAACAGGACCTTTTCCCAAGTTCCTGTCCTTCCTTTCACTTGAAGGTCTGCTTGGGGCTTCCTCCTGTTCCACTTCCCTGGATTTTGGGGTCTTTTCTTTAACTTGGGAATGGCTATATGTCCCCTTTGCTCCAGTCTCTCTTGGCAGCAACTTTCAAATACCAACTGAACTCCACAGCTTCCAAATCAAAACTGTTTCTCTTCTTCTGTGTGTGTGTCTGTGGGAGGAACCTGCCTCGCTGGACTCCAGTTGCTAGGCAACTGCCCAATTCTCCTACTCTTGTGTTTGCTTAACTTATCTTTAGGGGTCGTAAAATTAATTAGAAACGCAGACACCTTTTTATAAGTGAAGCTAAAACTCAATTTTACCTTTCTTAATGCACATACACAGAAATACAAAGCAAACTTAAACATTAAAGCTAAAACTCATTCCTAACACTCACAAATGCCAACATAACTTACTTAAACTATTTCTATTTCCTAACACTTTTATAACTCAATTTCACTGCTTTTTTTTATTTAGTTTTACAAATACTTTCATTTTACTATTTTATTGAAAACATATCCTATGAGGCATTGAATGCTGTGAAGAAGGCTAATCACTTACTAAGTGCAAAAATATAAAACAAAATACATCCAACTTGATTTGGTTTAAGATAAAAGCAAAATACTGCGGATGCTGGAAATCTGAGACAAAAAACGAAAATAGCTGGAAGAACTCAGCAGGTCTGACAGCATCTGCAGAGGGGAATACAGTTGATATTTCGAGTCCGTATGACTCTTCATCAGGACTAAGAAAATAGAGAAATGAGGTGAAATATAAACTGGTAGAGGGGGGTGAGACAGGTAGAACTGGATAGAGGGCCAGTGATAGGTGGAAGCAAGGAAGAGATTGCCAAAGATGTCATAGACAAAAGGACAAAGGGGTGTTGACGGTGGTGATATTATCTAAGGAATGTGCTAATGGGGACATTAAGGGTAGAAAGCAGGACAAGCAAGTGGCAGATGCCCCTAGTGGGGGTGGGGTGGGGGGAAGGGATCGAAATTGGCTAAAAGGTGGAGATAAAACAATAGATCGAAATAAATTTAAAAATAGGTGGGAAAAGAAAAATATATTTTTTTTAAGAATGATAAATTATTGGAAAAAGGGGGATCGGAAAAGGGGTGGAGACGGAGGAGAGAGTTCATAATCCGAAGTTGTTGAACTCAATGTTAAGTCCGGAAGGCTGTAAAGTGCCTAGTCGGAAGATGAGGTGCTGTTCCTCCAGTTTGCGTTGAGCTTCACTGGAACATTGCTGCAGGCCAAGGATGGACATGTGGGCATGAGAGCAGGGTGATGTATTGAAATGGCAAGCGACAGGGAGGGCTGGGTCATGCTTGCGGACAGACCAAAGGTTTTCCGCAAAGCGGTCACCCAGTCTGCATTTGGTCTCTCCAATGTAGAGGAGACCGCATTTGGAGCAGTGAATGCAGTAGACTAAATTGAGGGAAGTGCAAGTGAAATGCTGCTTCACTTGAAAGGAGTGTTTGGGCCCTTGGACGGTGAGGAGGAGGGAAGTAAAGGGGCAGGTGTTGCACCTTCTGCAGTTGCATGGGAAGGTGCCGTGGGAGGGGGTTGAGGTGTAGGGGGTGATGGAGGAGTGGACCAGGGTGTCCTGGAGGAAACGATCCCTGTGGAAAGCCGCCAGGGGGGGTGAAGGGAAGATGTGTTTGGTGGTGGCATCATGCTGGAGTTGGTGGAAATGGCGGAGGATGATCCTTTGAACCCGTAGGCTGGTGGGGTGATAAGTGAGGACAAGGGGGACCCTATCATGGCTCTGGGAGGGAGAGGAGGGTGTGAGGGCAGATGCGCGGTAGATGGGTTGGACATGGTCAAGGGCCCTGTCAATCACCGTAGGCGGAAAACCTCGGTTAAGGAAGAAGGAAGACATGGCAGAGGAACTGTTTTGGAAAATGGCATCATCAGAACAGATGTGACGGAGGCGAAGGAGCTGAGAGAATGGGATGGAGTCTTTACAGGAAGCGGGGTGTGACAAGCTGTAGTCGAGGTAGCTGTGGGAGTCGGTAGGCTTGTAATGGATATTGGTGGACAGTCTATCACCAGAAATTGAGACTGAGAGGTCAAGGAAGGGAAGGGAAGTGTCAGTGATGGACCATGTGAAAATGATGGAGAGGTGGAGATTGGAAGCAAAATTAATACATTTTTCCAGATCCAGACGAGAGCATGAAGCCGCACCGAAGCAGTCATCGATGTACTGGAGAAAGAGTTGTGGGAGGGGGCCTGAATAGGACTGGAACAAGGAATGTTCCACATACCCTATAAAGAGACAGGCATAACTGGGGTCCACGCGGGTACCCATAGCCACACCTTTTATTTGGAGGAAGTGAGACGAGTTTAAGGAGATATTGTTCAGCGAGAGAACAAGTTCAACCAGACGGAGGAGAGTAGCGGTGGATGGGGATTAGTCGGGCCTCTGTTCGAGGAAGAAGTGGAGAGCCCTCAGACCATCCCAGTGGGGGATGGAGGTGTTGAGGGATTGGACGTCCATGGTGAAGAGGAGGCGGTTGGGACCAGGGAACTGGAAATTGTTGATATGATGTAGGGCGTGAGAGGAATCGCGGATGTAGGTGAGAAGAGACTGAACAAGGGGAGAGAGAATGGAGTCAAGATAGCAAGAAATGAGCTCCATGGGGCAGGAACAGGCTGACACGATCGGTCTGCCGGGACAGTCCTGTTTGTGGATTTTGGATAGGAGGTAGAAGTTTAAACTAGTTTGAATTACTTGATTGGGATAAGTAGGTGAGGCAATGCCAAATGTTATTTATATCTATGATTTAAAACACAATACTAAATACTTCAACCGTCCCACTTTCTGCTAGTCATTTCATAGAGCATCGCTCACACCAAAGTCATGCATTCTTACAAAGTGTAAAGTAAAATACATTTGTAAAGAACAATTTAAAATTTCTTCCTGCAAAGATTTAACATTTTGATGATTATGGTTGAATTTTTTTCAGTAAAATAAGATGCATTTGTTCAGTCCATTTTGGCATTCTATTTTTATAGAATGAATCACTTACTAAGTGTAATAAATTATATAAATCATTTAACTAGTAAAAAGGGAACAGGGAGGAGAATTTTCCCCCCGTTGAGGGGGTTGTGCGGGGGCTGGCGCGAACCCGATCGGTGCTTCTGATCAGGTCCGCGGCGCCATTTTACGTGGGTGGGCCAATTAAGGCCCGCCCAGCGTAACGTGCGCCCGGAAGTGTAGAGCGCTCCCTGTGCGGGTGGGGGGGGATTCATGCATGCGAAAGAGCACAGAAATCTGTGCCTCAGAGAAATTAGTTTAAGATATAAACATGAAAATAAAGAAATTTCAAAAATTTAAAACATGTCCCCTCATGTGACAGTGTCACGTGAGCTGGGACATGTCAATGAATTTTAAAAAAATTTTTAATTCAATTTTTAAACACTTCATGAAACCTCATCCTGCCTGTGGATGAGGTTCCATAAAAAATGCAAAGGCTACCTGGGCTCTTCACCTGCCTAACAACTTTAAGATTGGATGGGCAGTATTTTTAACTGCTTTAATTGATTTATTAATGGCCTTTATTGGCCGTTGACATTTCGGCGGGCATGCAGCTGACTCCAGCGCGCACTCGCCAAACAAAATATCGCGATGACGTCGGGACGCACGCCCAGCGTCATTGCGCATCATTTTACGCGTCGGTGAGCGGGCCCCGCCCCTGCTCGCTGACCCAAACATTCTGCCCATTGATTTTTTCGAAAGATGGTATCAAAAGGCAGAACAAGGGCAAAGGACACTAGCTGAGTTATGCCTTTGTTAATTCACCGCAATGTATGCAAATCAGGGCATGTTTCTTCTCAGAAAGTGAACCCATGACCAATGTTCCTCTAACCTTTGTCTGCTGTGCAGGGTCAGCTTGTTGCACAAGTGTGGTCCCTTTAAGATTGACATATGGTCTCACATGTGCATATCTTAAAGCGCATGCTGCTTGTGCACAGGCTGTTTCTTAACTGTGCAGCACATTCCCAACTGATGCGCAGTCATGCAACCATGCAGTTAGAGGGGAATATGCCCATGAGTGTGCATCCAGAGTGAATGTTCGCTCTGGATAAGCTAAATGTCTGTAATTTATTTAAAACCTGTATCTTTCCTGTGCTACTGCACATCATAGATCATTTCTATACATATCCTCTCTAATTTTATTTGACCTTTTTTTAAAAGTAATTGCTCATCTATCTCGGAACACTTTAAAAGTTATTTTCTTGCTCTCCACTTTGCAACCCATGTCATAGCGTGATGTAATTTTGAAAGCATTAACTCTTTTTTGAAGTCATTAATAGAGGCCCAGATTTTCGTCCCTGGGTCAGGTTCACTGAGTCGGGAGATTTCTTGGCTCAGCAAACCCAACCTTTAAAAACGTCTGCCCACAGGTGGGATTTTCAGTTAAGGGGTGAGGGGGGTGGGGGCGGATGTGGAGAATGGATCTGAAACAAGAATTGGGGCGGCTAACACTGGAACGAATCCACAGGCTGCCAAGTGCGGAGGTGGGTTGGGCGCAGGACCTGCCTCTATGCTCCAGCATTGTGTTTAAATAAATAAATAATAAGGCAAAAACATCACACTAGCCCTTGCCTCTCACCCCCATCACACCCCACACACTCCCTGTGCTCCAGTCATGCCAACCTCTGCAACCCATCCCCCCTCCACCCCTCATGGCCCCACACCCCTATGCCAACTTAGTGCCCCTCTACCAACCCCATTTCCCCATACTCCCTTTTCCAACTTAGTGCCAACTCATGCCAGCCCATGCCCCCTCCACCCTTTGCCCTTACCCCTCCATGCCAGTTCACATAGTAACCTTGGACAGTTCCCCGACAGCTTCGACACCTTCTGGAAAGCTTTCACAGATTTAAAAGTTGGACTGCTCCTTAACGTTTCCTTGACAGCTGGACAGTTCCTGGAAATCTCCTTGACAGCTGGATATTTCCTCAACAGCTGGACAGTTCCTCAACAGCTGGGCAACTCTTTTACAGCTTCGCAGTTCCAATTAGTTTGTGTGTAAAAAGTGCATAATCATGTTCACTTTTAACAATCCCAAAGGGTGCCTTACCTCCCCCAAAGGGTACCTAAGTATCCCAAAGTATGACTTATTTCTCCCAAAAGGTGCCTTATCCTTGTCATAGATGTCCCAGAACCTTATCCAAAGGGGTGCCTTTGCTCTCCAATAGGGTAACTTGTCTATCCATAAGAATCTGCCAAGTTCAGACCTCCTCTTACCTGTTTTAATCTGCACAGTCTGGATTCCATGCTCCTGTTCTTCCAAATTCCCAATTCAGTAGAGGCAGCTAACTTAAATGGCAAGCTGCCTCCGTGAATCACACATGCACAAACCCTGGCCCGACTCCTGTACCTCCCCGCCTTCCCACCCACTCCACCCCTGTGAAGATGGAAAATGCTGGGTTCAGGAGCGGGACTTAGAATTTTGGCTATTTCCGGGATTTTCACAACGACAGGGAGGCTCTCCATCTTAGCAAAAAAAAAGACCAAAGATTTTCACTTTCAGCTAAATAATTTTGAAAAATATTCCCATAAATTATGCACCAGTTCCCATGCGCAATTACAGAAGCTGTAAGTGTCCTCAGCTCTTCAGTCTACTGCAATTTGGGGTTTGTTTGTTTGAATTGAATTTCAATTTTGCTGATGGTCATAGAGTGTTTAACTAGTCTATTAGAGTTTCTGAGGGTGCAACTAGTAAGTAGATAAAAAGAATCAGTGGATATAGTATATTTGGATTTTCAGAAAACATTTGATATGTTTTTACAATGGAGCTTGTCACACACATTTATGGCTTGTGGGATTGGTGTAATATACTAGCATGAGTTGAGGATTGGTAAGCAGGCAGAAACCAGAGAGTAGAAACAAAAGGATCCATTTTCAGAATGGCAGAGGGTGTAAATAGTGGAGTGCCACAAGGATCAGTGCTTGGGTCTCAACTATTTACAATCTATATTAATGAATTAGATGAGACCACTGAGTGTAATATTTTCAGGTTTGCTGATGATACAATGTTAAATGGGAAAGTAGGCTGTGAAAAGGATGCAAAGAGGCTGCAAAGGGATATAGGCCAATTAAGTGATTGGGCAAGAAGCAGACAGAGTATAATGTGGGAAAGTGAAATTATCCACTTTGGTTAGAAGAATGGAAAAACAGAATTTTTTTTTAGAAGGTGAGTGATATTCAAAGGGATTTGGGAGCCCTTGTACACAAATCAGAGAAAGCTAATGTGCAGATACAGCAAGCAATTAGGAAGGTAGATGGTATGCTAACTTTTATTACAAGGAGGTTGGAGTATAAGAATCAGTATAAGTACTGAAGTGTTGCCTTGGGCTGCATTAGAGTGCTGAAGTTGGAGTTTGATGAGTGAGGGAGTTTTAAGGGTCAATTTCTATCCAAAGTCTAGTATTTTCTTTAATTTAGCAATTAACTAAAAGTTGCTCTTTGGGTTGGGAGAAGTTGAGTTTTATTCCAGCTTTAAAACAGGGGTTATACAGGCTCTCTGGGGAGCTACAGCTAGCTAATTATATAACTGGTTTAAACAGGTTTTCAGAAGCTTGAACCATGGAGCATAAAGACAGGCCATCTTCAGTGCTACCTTGTCTGCACTGGAGTGCTGCTTTGTGCTGCATTAGAGTGCTTAGGTTGGAGTTTGGTGAGTGAAGGAATTCAGTAAAGAGGGAAAGGAGGTGTTCCTTTCTTTTTCTACCTTTCCTCAGCTCTCAGTAGCTGGCTCAAACTTTGTTTTGGGGAAGAAACTGATTGATGAGTAACTGCTAAGTTATTCTACTTATTCTAATTGTAATTAATAGTTTTTAAAGTTACGGTACGGCAGGTCAGCTCAACCGAGTGGAATGTATATCCTACAGTATGTGGAAGGTCATGGACGCACTACGTGTCCTAGATGAACACATCTTCAGGAAGTAGCTGCTGAAGCTGGAGCTCCGAGTTTTGGAACTTGAGGAGCAGTTGGAGTCACTATTGTACATCCACAAGGCAGAGTGCTACACGGATAGCATATTTAGCTGGTCACACTGCAGGTTAAGAGAATGAGGGCAGAGGGGGAATGGGTAACCACCAGGCAGTCTAAGTAATCCAGGCAGGTAGTGCAGGAGTCCCCTAAGTCTGTCTTGGTTTTCCATTTTGGATACTGGTGCCAAGTGCTAGTGAGCAGAGGAATAGGCGGATTGGGAAATTGAACACATGGCTGGAGAATTGGTGTAGGAGGGAGGGCATCAGATTTCTGAGGCATTGGGACTGGTTCTGGGGCAGGTGGGACCTGTACAAGCTGGACAGGTTACACCTTAACAGGACCCGGACTAATACCCTCGCAGGAAGATTTGTTAGTGCTGTTGGGGAGAGTTTCAACTAGCTTGTCAGAGGAATCAATTACTATAAAACAAAATCAGAAATACCTGGAAAAACTCAGCAGGTCTGGCAGCATCGGCGGAGAAGAACAAAGTTGACGTTTCGAGTCCTCATGACCCTTCAGCAGAACTAAGTAAAAATAGGAGAGGGGTGAAATATAAGCTGGTTTAAGGTGGGGGGGGGTGTGGGGAGAGAAGTGGCGTGGGGTGGGGGCGGTGTTTGTAGGGACAAGCAAGCAGTGATAGGAGCAGATAATCAAAAGATGTCACAGACAAAAGAACAAAGAGGTGTTTGAAGGTGGTGATATTGTCTAAACGAATGTGCTAATTAAGAATGGATGGCAGGACAGGCAAGGTACAGATAACTCTAGTGGAGGTGGGGTGAAATAAGACTAAAAGGGCATAAAAGGTATAGATTTAAAAATAATGGAAATAGGTGGGAAAATAAAAATCTATATAAATTATTGGAAAAAACAAAAGGGAGGGGGAAGAAACGGAAAGGGGGTGGGGATGGAGGAGGGAGTTCAAGATCTAAAGTTGTTGAACTCAATATTCAGTCCGGAAGGCTGTAAAGTGCCTAGTCGGAAGATGAGGTGCTGTTCCTCCAGTTTGCGTTGAGCTTCACTGGAACAACGCAGCAAGCCAAGGACAGACATGTGGGCAAGAGAGCAGGGTGGAGTGTTGAAATGTCAAGCGACAGGGAGGTCTGGGTCATTCTTGCGGACAGACCGAAGGTGTTCTGCAAAGCGGTCGCCCAGTCTGCGTTTGGTCTCTCCAATGTAGAGGAGACCGCATTGGGAGCAACGAATACAGTAGACTAAGTTGGGGGAAATGCCCAATCCCCATCCACCACTACTTTCCTCTGTCTGGCTGAACTTGTTCTCACATTGAACAATTTCTCCTTTAACTCCTCTCACTTCCTCCAAATAAAAGGTGTGGCTATGGGTACCCACATGGGCCCCAGCTATGCCTGTCTTATTATGGGGTATGTGGAACATTCCTTGTTCCAGTCCTATTCCGGCCCCCTCCCACAACTCTTTCTCCGGTACATCGATGATTACTTCGGTGCTGCTTCATGCTCTCGTTGGGACCTAGAAAAATTTATTAATTTTGCTTCCAATCTCCACCCCTCCATCATTTTCACGTGGTCCATCTCTGACACTTCCCTTCCCTTCCTTGACCTCTCTGTCTCAATTTCTGGCGATAGACTGTCCACCAATATCCATTACAAGCCTACTGACTCCCACAGCTACCTCGGCTACAGCTCGTCACACCCCGCTTCCTGTAAGGACTCCATCCCATTCTCTCAGTTCCTTCGCCTCCGTCGCATCTGTTCTGATGATGCTACCTTCAAAAACAGTTCCTCTGACATGCCCTCCTTCTTCCTTAACCAAGGTTTTCCACCTACGGTCGTTGACAGGGCCCTCAACCGTGTCCGGCCCATCTCCCGCGCATCCGCCCTCACGCCTTCTCCTCCCTCCTAGAAACAGGATAGGGTCCCCCTTGTCCCCACTTATCACCCCACCAGCCTCCGCATTCAAAGGACCATCCTCCGCCATTTCTGCCAACTCCAGCATGATGCCACCACCAAACACACCTTCCCTTCACCCCCCCTGGTGGCATTCCGTAGGGATCGTTCCCTCCGTGACACCCTGGTCCACTCCTCCATCACCCCCTACTCCTCAACCCCCACCTACGGCACCTCCCCATGCATACGCAAAATATGCAACACCTGCCCCTTCACTTCCTCTCTCCTCACCGTCCAAGGGTCCAAATACTCCTTTCAAGTGAAGCAGCATTTCACTTGCATTTCCCCCAACTTAGTCTACTGCATTCGTTGCTCCCAATGCAGTCTCCTCTACATTGGAGAGACCAAACGCAGACTGGGCGACTGCTTTGCAGAACACCTTCGGTCTGTCCGCAAGAATGACCCAGACCTCTCTGTCGCCTGCCATTTTAACACTCCACCCTGCTCTCTTGCCCACATGTCTGTCCTTGGCTTGCTGCATTGTTCCAGTGAAGCTCAACGCAAACTGGAGGAACAGCACCTCATCTTCTGACTAGGCACTTTACAGCCTTCCGGACTGAATATTGAGTTCAACAACTTTAGATCTTGAACTCCCTCCTCCATCCCCACCCCCTTTCCGTTTCTTTCCCCTCCCTTTTGTTTTTTCCAATAATTTATATAGATTTTTCTTTTCCTACCTATTTCCATTATTTTTAAATCTATACCTTTTATGCCCTTTTTGTGTTATTTCACCCCACCCCCACTAGAGCTATCTGTACCTTGCCTGGCCTGCCATCCATTCTTAATTAGCACATTCGTTTAGATAATATCACCACCTTCAACACCTCTTTGTTCTTTTGTCTGTGACATCTTTTGATTATCTGCTCCTATCACTGCTTGCTTGTCCCTACAACCACCAACCCCCCCCCCACGCCACTTCTCTCCCCACACCCCCCACCTTAAACCAGCTTATATTTCACCCCTCTCCTATTTTTACTTAGTTCTGCTGAAGGGTCATGAGGACTCGAAACGTCAACTTTGTTCTTCTCTGCCAATGCTGCCAGACCTGCTGAGTTTTTCCAGGTATTTCTGTTTTTGTTTTGGCTTTCCAGCATCTGCAGTTTTTTCTTTTTCTCTCTGAGTCAATTTCTATCTAAAGTCTAGTCTTTTCTTTAATTTAGCAATTAACTAAAAGTTGCTCTTTGGGTTTGGAGAAGCTGAGTTTTATACCAGCTTTAAAACAGGGGTTGTACAGGTTCTCTGAGGGATCTGGTGGGAACTTGAGAGGTTACTCAAATTGTAAGGATGTAAAGCTGGTAATGGGAGTAGAAAAGTGACTTCAATCTGCATATAGACTGGGCAAACTTAATGAGTACTAATGCTGTGGAAGATGAGTTTCTGGAGTGCGTTAGGGATGGTTTTCTAGAGTAGTATGTTGAGGAACCAAACAGAGAACAGGCTGTTTTAAATCTTATATAACGTAACGAAAAAGGGATAATTAATGATCTTGTTTTGAAAGAATCTTTAGGGATGAGTGACCATAATATGATAGAATTTTACATTATTTCTGAGAGTGAGCTAGCTCAATCTGAAGCCAGGTTATTAAATTTGAACAAAGGAAATTATGACGGTACGAGGGGCAAATTGGCCGAGGTGTATTGGGAAAATACATTAAAAGGTATGACCATACATATGCAATGGATAGTCTTCAAAGAATTATTACATAGTTTACAGCAACTATACATTCTTTTAAAGCACAAAAACCCAAAAAGAGAAATCAGTCAACCATGGCTGACAAAGGAAGTTAAGGATTATATAAGATTAAAAGAAAAGGTCTATAAAGTTGCCAGAAACAGTAGGACTGGGAGGATTTTTAGAATACAGCAAAGGGGGACCAAGGAACTGATAAAGAAAGGGAGTATAGAATATGAATGTAAACTAGCAAAAAACATAAAACAGACTGTAAAAGCTTCTATGTAGGTGGGTAAAAAGGAAACGTTTGGTTAAGACAAATATAGATCCGTTACAGGCAGAGTCAGGAGAATTTATAATGGGGAATAGAGAAATGACAGAGAAGCTAAATGATTATCTTGGGCAGAATCTTCGGGTCGGCAGGCCCCACTCACCGATGCGTAAAATGACCTACGGTGACGTCAGACGTGCATCCCGACGTCACCGTGCGTCATTCAATTATTCAGTTCAGCGGGCGCGCACCAGAGTCGGCTGCGCTCCTGCTGAACTGTCAAAGGCCCGTTAAGGCCATTTAAATATCAATTAGAATACTTAACTGAATTTCCTGTCCAACCTTAAAGGTTGGCGGGCAGGCGAAGAGCCCAGGTGGCCTTCGCATTTATGATGAAACCTCATCCACAAGCGGGATGAGGTTTCATGAAAGATTTTAAAGTTTAATAAAATTTTTAAATAAAATTCATTGACATGTCCCAGCTCATGTGACACTGTCACATGAGGGAACATGTCTTAACATTTTTTTTTGCCTTTATTCAAATTTTTAAAAATCAAACTGATCTCCCTGAGGCAGCTCTTCGCCTCAGGGAGATTTCTGTGCTCTTTCGCACGCATGCGCAGGCCCCGACTCAGCCCACACCCCCGCCCACACAGGGAATGTTCAGCGCTTCCGGGTGCGCGTTGCACTGGGCGGGCCTTTATTGGCCCACCCACGTAAAATGGCGGCACGCAGCCGATCGCGGACGGCAATCGGCTGCGTGTCCGCCTGCGCTCGCTCCTGCCCGGCCCACCCGACAGGGAGAAAATTCTCCCCTTTGTGTCTGACTTCACTGAGGAAGATACAAGAAATCTTCCAGAATTAGAGACAGAAGGAACTAAGGAGAATGAAGAATTGAAGGAAATTTGTATTATTAAGAAAGCTGTATTGAAGAAAATAATAGGACTGAAGGTTGATAAGTCCCCGGGACCTGATATTCCACATCCTAGAGTATTGAAAGAGGTAGCTATGGAGATAGTTGATGTATTAGTGATCATCTTCCAAAATTCTATAGACTCTGGAATTGTTCCTGCAGATCTGAAGGTAGCAAATGTTACTCCACTATTTAAGAAGGCAAGGAGAGAGAAAACGGAACCAAAGACCTGTTAACCTTACAACAGAAATAGGGAAAATGCTAGAATATATTATAAGACATGTGATAAATGGACACTTGGATAATAATGATCTGATTGAGCACAGTCAACATGGCTTTATGAATGGGAAATCATGTTGGACGAACCTGTTGGAGTTTTGTAAGGATGTTGCCAACAGAATTGATAAAGGTGAACATAGTATGCTTGGATTGTCAGAAGGCTTTTGACAAAGTCCCCACAGGAGGTTGGTTAGCAAAATTAAAGCACATGGAATAGGAGGTAATATACTGGCATGGATTAAGGATTGGTTAACAGATAGAAAACAGAGAGCAGGAATAAACGGGTCATTCTCCCATTGGCAAGATGTGACTAGTAGGGTACCGCATGGATCAGTATTTGGGCCCCAGGTGTTCACAATATATATCAATGATTTGGATGTGGGGATCAAACGTAATATTTCCAAGTTCACGGATGACATAAAGTTAGGTGGGAATGTTTGTTGTGAGGAAGATGCAAAGCTGCTTCAGGAGGATTTGGACAGACTTAGTGAGTGGGCAAGGACATGGCAGGTGGAATATAATGTGGAAAAATGTGAGGTTATCCACTTTGGTAGGAGGAACAGATGTGCAGCGTAGTTCTTAACTGGTAAGAGATTAGAACATGTAGATGTACAAAAGGACCTGGGTGTCCTCGTCAATAAGTCACTGAAGGATAACATGCAGGTGCAGCATGCAATTAGGAAGGCTAATGATTTACTGGCTTTTATCACAAGAGGGTTTGAGTAAAGGAGTAGTGAAGTCTTGTCTCAATTGTACTGGGGACCTTGGTTAGATTGCACCTAGAGTACTGTGTGCAGTTTTGGTGCCCTTACCTTAGGAAGGATATTATTGCCATGGAAGGAGTGCAATAAAGGCTTGTTCCTGGGATGGCAGGATCATTCTACGAAGAGAGATCGGGGAAACCGGGCCTGCATTCTCTAGAGTTTCAAAGAATGAGAGGTAATCTTATTTAAACCTACAAAATATTTAAAGGGATAGACAGGGTAGTTGCGGGTAAGATGTTTCCCCTGGTTGGAGAGTCTAGAACTAGGGGACACAATTTCAAAATAAGGAGGAAGCCACTTAGGACTGAGATGAGGAGAATTTTTTTACTCAAATGGTTGTGAATCTTTGGAATCCCCATCCCAGAGGAACGTGGAAGCTCAATCATTGAGCAGATTTAGAGGTTGACATGATAAAACATAATTTTTCCAACCCGCTACTGCACTTAGTGCAAATCTGGGGTGATTCCACCCACCGTGTTTTGTTTTCCTTTGTAAATTGTCAGGATAAGCTGCATTAAAACAATATTAAGTGATATTTTTAAAATATTTATGTAATGATTGTATTACATTTCAGGGTTTGTTTCAAGCATAATTTAATATTTTTTAGATATTCAGTTTTTGCCACAATTTCTGCTATTTCAAGTGCTCATTTCAAAGAGGTGGCAGAGTGGTATTGTCACTGGACTAGTATTCTAGAGGCCCAGGGTAATGCTCTGGGGCCCCAGGTTTGAAACCCACCACAGTAGATGGTGAAATTTAAATTCAGTAAAAATCTGGAATTAAAAGTTTAATGATGACCATGAAACCATTGCCAATTGTTGTACATCTGGTTCACTAATGTCCTTTAGGGAAGGAAATCTGCCATCCTTACCCGGTCTGGCCTACATGTGACTCCAGACCCACAGCAATGTGGTTGACTCTTAAAAATGCCCTCTGAACAACGGCAATTAGGGATGGGCAATAAATGCTGGCCTAGCCAGTGATGCCCACGTCCCATGGATGATTTTTTAAAAAATTGCTTTGTGCTCTATATATAAATTGATAGAATGTGAGAAATAATATAATTTATCTAAGAAAGTGAACTAATAAGTCTTTTGTCTTTATTATCTAACAGAAATCATTTATTACTTAGAATATTCAGGGACTCCAATGTTATTGCTATTATAGTACTCATGGCACTAGCTTAGTTAAATAGCTTGGCAAAACCTTACAATATTCTCCTGTATTAGTTGCACAGAACTAATGATGCCTAAGGGTTGATTTATATTAAAGCTAAAATGTGTATTTTTCCCTAGCAGACTGTAAACCAGACTAATTAATTACTCAAAATTAATTACATTATGTTGACATTAAATGAGAATGTACTTCATTTTAGGTTTCAGTGTGTTTAAGCAAGTTACAAACTGTTCAACTGCAAAAATATATAATTTTACCAGCTTTGTCAAAAGCTTGTTTTATCTTGTGTCAAGTGTTTCCAATTTGGAGTTACCACACACATTTTAATATACTTTTCTGTAGTGATGAAGTGGTACCTTTTCACTTTGTGGTAATTGAATGGTTCACATCAGTTTATTGAAGTAAGAGTAGCTGAACCAAAAGAGGAATACAAAGCTTGCCAGTGACACACCAATGTATTCTTTGTGTGCGCACCAACTGTTAATACTCTTATACTTGTATTTACAGACATTGACACACATACCTACAACTATCAGGAGCGTGGCACTTGCACAAGCTTTGATTCTCAAGAGATGAAGGTATTGAGTTGTGTTGCATGCTGCATGGTAACCTGGAACCAGCACCAGTGGTTGTGAATTACAGAATTACAAAATTGTTATAGTGAAGAAGGAGGCCATTTGGCCCATCGTGTCTGCACCAGCTCTCTGTATGAGCATTGAGTGTTATGACTCAGTGGTGATTATAACAGATCCAAGCTTCTACGGGCAGAATTTTGCCCTTAGCGGGTGGGCTCAGCGGGGGCGGGTGGCCACCCACGATCAGCACCGTACTACAATTTCATGCTGGCGGGCCAATCAAGGCCCACCAGTGCGAGCGGGCCAAATGTGAACGTCATGCATGCGCACGAGTGAGCATTGCATAATCTCCCTGAGGCACGGAACTGCCTCAGGAAGATGAAGAGATTTTTAAAAAATAAAAATGTAATGAAACATGTCCCCTCTGTCACATGAGCAGGGACATGTCATTAATGAAAAATTAAAGTCTTTGCTTTATTTTTATTTGCTTTTGGGAACCTCATCCTGCCCTTGGGTGAGGTTTCCAAAGAAACGCAAAGGCTGCTTGGCCTTTTTGTCTGCCCACCAGCCATTAGGTTGGACGGGCAGTGAAAATTTTAATTTAATTGATTATTTAATGGCCTTAACAGGCCTTTTAATTGTCGGCGGGTGTGCTGCCGGCTCCGGCGTGTACACGCCAACTGAACTATCACATGACTGCACATTGACGTCGGCACGCTCAGCCAACATCAATGTGTGTCATTTCATGCTCAAGCGGGTCAGGCACGCGCCCGCCTGCTGAGCAAAAATTTCTGCCCTTTGTTTCCCAATCATTTCAGTGTCAAAACGAGCCACATGAGTCAATCCACAGCACATTGATTCACAAGGTAAGTGATAAATGTTTTGTTCACTTGAGTACACAATTTGGTCTCATTGCCTATGGACAACCAGAAACAGCACAAGAGTTCTGTGCAATCTTATCACATTCCCAAAGGGTCCGGGGATTGTAGTTTGCACTGATGTGGCTCTATGTGCTTCATCACACAAAATCACCATCTACATGGATTGCAAAGGATTCCAGTCAATAAATGCTTAGTTTATTTGAAACCATTAACATTCGATTATGTAAGTGAATAGTAGCTTCAAGCAGTTGTTGTAGTACCTTTATTTTAAGACAGTCAAGGTCCCAACAATATTTGACCGATAAAAACAAGTCTCAGGATAGCTCCTGGGCAATCAAGGCTATTTTCAGCAATCGGGAATCATGACAGATCTCCCAGGAAATCAGCAGAACAGAGAAATAATGAAGTGCATACATCCACTCAAGTAATTATCAAGCACATCACTGGCATGCTGAGGGAGTGCTTCAGGTGACTAGATAGATCTGGGAAACCCTACAATTCAGTCCAGCTGACATTTCAAAGTTTGTGGTAACGTGCTCTATCTTGCAAAGAGCTAGCATAGAGCATCAGAGGGAGGTAGGCCTCCAGGAACAGCAAGCTGACCGCCAAGGGGTGTGGAAAGCATCTGAAGATGCTGTAGAACATGAATTTTATGCTGGCTGTGAGAGTCATTTAAACAGGTCTCATCAAAGAGTTCTTCATCAATGCAATCAGATTTTTAATTACCAAATGTGTAAAGAGCTTTGCCAAGTGTTATCTGAGTGGCAGGAATGTGTGCTCTAGATAAGAGATAGAGGGGGTGGGGTAGGGGAGTTGGCGTGGAGAGAGAGAGTTAAAGATTAGCCTAGCAACAATATAAAAATAATTTGGGCAGTTAGTGTGTTCAGGTTTGATCAATAGAATGTTCCAGACTGTAACAGTTGCAATAACAGAAAAGTTGCTAATGCACACTGAACGGACAGATACTAAGGCTTGCATTTTTGCAATAATGGAGAGCCTTACTGTTGTTGCGAAAATAGCAGAAGTGGCTGAAATATAGAAGTTCCACCCCACCGAACATTTTCGTTGGGGCGGGAATGGGCCTGGGTCAGGATTTGTGCATGCATGTTTTTGCAGAAGCAGCTACCCAGAAAACAACAGCTGCCTCCAGTCATGTCTGATTTCCATTGGCCAGGAGTGGGAAGCAGGATGTGTGCTGATTAGACCTGGTATTAGCAGGTGTAAACTTTGTGCAGTACTTTGGAGAGGTGGGGTAGCCTTTTGATATGGTCCCAGAACACCTTTGGAAGTCAGGTGCACCTTGGGAGAGGTTTTATTTGTTTGTTTAGATACGTGGAGAGCGGCTACTGAATAGAGTCACTGCAGTCAGCTAATTAACTTTTAACAAATGCATAAAACATTTATTAAACAAGAAAAGATGAACTATATTACAATACACCTTCACCCACAACTATACCTTTACAAATATATACAGATTTGTAAGGATAACACAAGTTACAAAAGCTATCTTATACTTTAATGTCCACAATAAGTACACAGTCCATGTAAACCAATAGGCCACCCTCAGACCCACCACACTCTGAAACCAAGTGAAGATGCCACCTCAACCAGATGCTATGGATCTCTCATCAACTCCCCCCAAACGCTTGTCACACCATGAGCCAACTGGTCTCACTGCACTCCATCTTTCACACAAGGGCTTCCAATCTCCACTCTCCAAGACCTTGTCTTGGAATCTTCTCCCAAACTGACGCTTTCTCTCAGACGCCTTCCGCAAGGGTTCACCTCCAGGATTTCAAACTCTTCTTCTGATGTTCCTCTCCCCAGGGTCGCCACATGCGTTCAAGCTGTCTTCCACGCACTCTCTCTCATTGACTCAGCATTAATAATACACCACTGCATCACATGCCCATAGCAAAGATTTACAGACCTTCAGTCTTCTCTTTAGACCTTCTTGCCTCTTGCAAGCTGTTCTCACTTTAAATCTGCTTTCTGCAGCTTTTGTCTCTTTAAATCTGAAGCTTGGAGCCTTTCCCTCTGTCCCTCACTCTTAACTTCATTAATAGGACCTTTTCAAGGTTCCTGTCCTTCCTTTGACTAGAAGGTCTGCTTCGAACTTTCCCCCGTTACACTCTCCTGGATTTTCCTTAGCTTGGGACTGACTACCTGTCCCTCTTGCCCCAGTCTCTCTCTGGCAGCTACTTTCAACCAACTTTAGCTTGGAGCTAGCTATCTGCCCCTTCTAGGTTGCTTCACTGATCACTTTATCTTCAAAACCAGCTGAACTCCAACAGCTTCCAAAACACACTGCTGTTTCTAGCTTTTCTGTGTGTGCCCGTGGGAGGGACCTGCCTCTCTGGACCCCTGTTGCTAGGCAAGAGCCCAACTCTTCTGCCTTTGTTTGATTACCTTAGCTGCAATAGTCGTAAAAGCTCCATTAGAAATGCAAGTGTCTTTTAAAAGTTAAACTAAAACTCAGTTTGACCTCTTCACACAGAGATTCAGAAATACAAATCAAACTTAAACTTTAAAGCTAAAACCCATTCCTAACACCTACAAATACCAATATAACTTACTTAAACTGTCTCTATTTCCTAACAAGGGGTGAAGGCTGGAGGGCTGTTGTTTTTGTTTTAATGCTTTTTCAAAAAATCTTTGACAAAGTGCCTTCTACCCAGCCCGCCTCCACACCCAGCAGCTTTCGCATTCATTCTGGGGTCACCCAGCCTGACTTCCAGTGAACTCCGCCACTCTGGAATGAAAGTCCCAACTTCTGGGGCACTTTCTCCCAGGTTGGGTTTGCAGAGCTGGGAAATGTCCCAACTCTGCACTCCCGACCTGGGAGAAGAAATTCAGGCCTAAAGGTCCAATTTTAACTCTGTGGAAGAGAATGAGTTTTGGGTGAGTTAAAGTCTCACCGTAAGGCTTAGGTTGGAGATTACCATATTAGACCATGCACCGTAAAGGGATCAATCAGTGAAGAGAAGGAAAAAGTCCCAAATTGCTAAGAAAAAATGTGCATAAGTAAAAGCATCTTCTTTCCTTTAGTTAGTACAAATAGAAGAACACATGGCTAACCTTATTGTATTCTGCCTACTGATATTACTGTGCTTGTAAATAGCTTTGGGCAGAATTTTCCATGCTCGTTGGTATCAGAAATGCTTGGCGACCTGAACAGACAATATGGCGAGAAGGCCAGAAATCAGTTTCACAATGTCGTGAAACCAGTTTGCGATCGTCCGTTCAGCCCGTCCATGGCGGGCCACAATTCCCTCCATTGGACATCGGGAACCTTATTGTAATACATCTGCATATAATTATAAGGCTAGCCCGCCGGAATCATCCCCACCCTGCTGGATCATCTGCCCATATCGGCGTGATTGCATGCCATCATGTTTAACAACAGCACATATAAGGCATGCTACTTGGCAGGCTGCACTTTGAGGGGAACTCGGAGGTGAGTACACAGTCACGTTGCACAGCGCTTGCCTGGGTCGCCTGTTGGACTTCAAGGTTGAGGTGCATTTTGGTGGGGGAGGGCAACGGTTGCCCTGCAGTCGAGGCGACTTGGGGGTGGGGGACAAGGGCTGCACTGTGGTTGAGGTGACTTGGGGGTGGGGACAAGGGCTGCCCTGCAGTTGAGGTGACTTTGGGGAGAGGGGCAAGGGCTGCCCTGCAGCTGAAGGTAGTGCACAAGCACATGCGGAGTGTGGGGAAGGGAAGTGGCCACACATTAGGGAAACCTTGTATAAAGTGACCATTCCTCTGCAGCTGAGACAGTTCAGACGCAGCCACATTGACATGCATGGTGTTGGGCCTCTAGCTTATCTGCCCACTCAAGCAAAGCAGAGGCATGAAAGTGCCACTAAGTGCTCCAGAGCTTTTCACCCCTCGGGCACAGACTGCATACTAGTAAGAATTTTAGTGGACTGCAGAACAGCTGGTCGATTGGGCACGTTGTACAATCTCCTTGGTAAAGCTGGCCATGGAGCAATCACTGGTGAAGGCGCTCACAGCTCCTTACAATGTTATCATCCTCGTTTGGACCAGCATTCCCCATAGTTCAAGTGGTAGCTAGCACTCTTAAGGGGCCTTCAGACTTAACCAAGACAGTTTCTTAGTATACCCATGCTAACCCACGCATCTTTCTCTTTCATCCTGCAAGAGGAGTACATCTGGATTATAAAGCCTGGTGAACTAGCTATATGCCTCGTGGTGTACAGACAGCGAAGACGACAGAGAAGAGAGTGATGGAGGTGCCTGACTTTGCAGTAGGAGGAGCAGCACCCTCAGGAAGAAGGGGCGGCTGGGGGTCCCACACATGCCCCTGAAGAGACACAGTGAGCCGTCGTTGGTCGGTGTGTAGCTAGACCCAGGGTGTATAGACGCTGCCTTTCATTCCTGCAGATGACCGAGAACCAGTGTTGCTGAAGGCTGCACATATCTAGGGAACTGGTCGGTCACAGCTGCCAGTGGCTGCAGGATTTGGCACATGGGGACATGGCGGGCATCCACTGCTACTGGCGGTGAAAGTGACCGCGGCGTTCAATTTTTATGCCAGTGGCTCCTTTCAGGGATCCACAGGTTACCTCAGTGGGATATCACAAGCCTCCACCTACAAATGCACCCATGAGATGACGGATGCCATCTTCGTGAGGGAACACAGCTTTGTGCATTTCGCCTGGGACCAAGAGAGCCACGATGCAAGAGCGATTGGATTTGCCCAGATCTCGGGTTTCCCCCAGGTGCAGGGTGCCATTGACTGCACTCACGTGGCGCTCAGATCTCTGTCGCAACAAGCGGCCAACTATGTCAACCTTAAGGGATTCCATTCTCTGTATGTGCAGCTGGTGTGTGGCCACCATAAGTACATGCTGCAGGTCTGCACACGGTTTCCAGTGAGTGTCCATGACTCCTACATATTCAGTTGGTCACAGATCCCTGGAGTCTTTCAGGGTTCACAGAGACTGCAGTGATGGCTCCTAGCGGACAAGGGCTACCCGCAGACAATGTGACTGTTGACACACATGTGGCGGCCTCAGACTGCAGCAGAGCGAAAGTATAACAAGGTTCATGCTGCAACTCGCAACTTGGTGGAGCAAACCATCCGGATGCTGAAAGTGAGATTCTGGTGCCTAGAATGGTCTGGTGGAGCCCTGCAATATCGTCCTCAAAGGATCTCACACACCGTTGTCGCCTGCTGCGCCCTTTACAACCTGGCGCGGTAATGGGGAGAGGAGCTAGCAGTGGAGGAGATGCAGGAGCTGGAGGTCTACTTTGATGAGGAGGACATCGATGGTGATGAGGGTGAGGAGGTCCTCGAAGGCGATGATGATGGCGATGAGGCCCTTGCACTGGCCAGACGAGGCAGGCATGCTTGAGAGGCCCTCATAGCTGCTAGATTTGTGGAGGATGATGACGACATGCAGTGAGGAGACACCATAGATCCTCACATTGCGACCAAGAAGATTTGACTCCAGTTGGCTTATGGCAGTGCACATACCTTCTGTGATAATGCTCCTGTCATGGAGACACAGTGGAGGCCCTAATAGTCACTTGATTGCAAGAGGATGATGACGACATGCAGTGAGGACACTCCATAAATCTTCACATAGACTCTGAGAATGTCTGATCCCTGTCTGGCTGAGGGAAGCTTGCTTGTGTTCTGTGATCAAGGTAATATCATGGAGATGCAGCCATGAAACTTTAAAAGCATCTGATCCTTTATCCACCTTCAGCACCTGAGCCCTTTAGGAGCACAGCGTCACAGGTCACAGATGCTGAAGAGATGGGGACAGCCTTACCTTAAAGGTGCTGAGAGGACATAGAATGACGGAATTCGGTGATGCCTGCCCATGACATTCTGGCAGCAATGACATGCAACATCGTGGTGCAGGCATCACTGGTGTGTCCAGGGAGTGTGAGGCTGGACCATCACTTTGGCCTGAAGACTGCATAAAGCACAGGGAAGAGGCCCTGGACTGAGACACCTGCCTTAATCTTGTGCAGAAAGGTTTCACATCTGAGTGACACGAACACTGCTCATCAGAACAAGGAGCCATAGGCAGGGAGACGTTGTTGAGAGTTTATTAACAATAGTGAACATTATGTACAACTGGTTTACACCCATGCTCAGGCTGTGCAACTATATCTTCTTAACCTTCCTAACCCTGCTGTTACATCTCGGTGCTCCCCGGGCATCCACAGCAAAGGGGGAGGCAGCCTGATGACTGCTCCACCCTGCCTGTGATAACCTTGCCGGGTGTCCTCTGGAAGGTCGAGATCTGGAGGGCCCCCACCTGTTCTCGGGGTCCTGCTCTGTGGCAGTGGCACCCTCCTCGGCCTGTGGAGCTTGGTCTGTGGAGCTGGAGCTGCTGAGGTGATAGGAAGAGGGGATTCGGATGGGCCAGACACTCCCAGAGTCATCTGGATGGATTGTCCCGGGGAGTACACCTGCTGATCCTCCTCCCTATGTATGCCCAAGGGCCCCTGACTGACTCCTTGAGGAGAAGGGTAGTTGGAGTGAGACTGGGCTGCCCAGCACCCCTCTCACGGGGTTGAAACCAACTATGACATTGGCAATGGAGTTCAGCCCATGCAGCAGTGCAGGACCTATGTCCTGGACCGAGGTCTCCATGGCAATCGTCATCCTACTGGTGTTGACTCGGTGCGTTTGCATGCTAGCGCTATCACCTCAGCCTGAATGCGGACGGACTCCTCCATTGTGCCTTGCAATCTGAGGAGTGCAGCGGTAATCCCTTCCTAAAGTTCCCCAGCTTGCCTTTGCAGTTCCAACAACTGAGGTATGACCGAGTTCAGAGGCTCGTCAACTGGCTCGGGCTCAGCAGATTTCTGGCCTCCAGCTGTCCTCTGAGTGCCAGGGACCTGGGAAGTCCCTGCCGCTACCTGCTGTGAGTCATAAAGTGCAATGTGCTCACCATATTGTTACCCTGAGGTTGCTCTAAAGCTAGGTCCCACCGAGGTGTGTGTCTCTGCGTTGGCGGAGGGTGTGGGTGAGCGCTGTCATGAGTCTTCAGGGAGGGATTCAGTGGATTCCTCTTCGGAATGAATGTGGAACAATTGTAACAAACGAAGAGGAATTGAAGAAGAGTCTTCCCAAACATCAAACTTAATTACAAAAATGTTGATTGGTTATGTGGAAGGGTCAAATTAGCTCCAAAAAAAACTGATGTAGATAATTTTAATAGACAGTTGGGAAGAAGTATCATACAAATCAATTGACGTTGTACCAGATGTCAATGATGCTACACAATACTCTGTAGAATTTCTCAATTCTCTGACACCATCAGGCATGCCTCATTACAATTTATTGTTGAAAGTTGGTGTCTTGTTGAGAATCCTTGATGACCCTAGATTACGCAATGGAATAAAATCAGCAATTAAGAAATTACTATCTCATGTTTTAGAGCCAGAATCATAATGGGGAAATACAGTGAATATATCTTTATTCCAAGAATTCCAATGATCTCAACAAACTACCCTTTTCAGATTAAGAAATTGCAATTTCCAATCAAAGTTTGCTTTGCAATGTTAATCAACAAAACACAAAGTCAGAGCCTCAAAAAGGTAGGGCTCCATCTAAAATTCCAATGTTTTTCACATGGTCAACTCTATGCTGTGTGCAAGAGTAGGATCATCAAGAAATCTCTGTATTTTGGCTCAAGAAGAAAGAACTTCTAATGTGGTCTATGATGAAATATTAAATGTTTCAACAAACGCTGAAAATGCAATGACACTGAAAATATAGTGAGTGACATTACAAATGTTGCCTTTGACACTGACGATGAAATATTCAGAGAACTAATAAACATTGAGGAAGTAGGTGTAGATGTAGAATTTGATCCTGAGGATTTTGGGAGTGAGACTGAGGATGTAGGAAATGATGATAGAAATCATATAGTAAACTTTGAAAATCTAATTAAACTTGAGTCAAGCTAAGTAAAGTAAACAAAAGCAAATACATTATGTTTTTTTGTCAAATAATGTTTTTGAGTGTAATAATTTTGTGAATTTAGTTATTTGTATTTCATATTTATAAGATTAAAATTGTTAATTAAAATAACTGTGTAAAAGTAGGTAATTAAGTGAATTGTTGAATGAAATCTTTTCGATGGAAGAAATTGTTCAAATAAATTACTTCATAGAAACATTTTGTGGTCTGATTTTCAGCTTTAATACCTATCTCATTCAGACATGTGAATATCTCAGTTTATTATTCATAAAATCATTTTCTTTATCTTATTTTTATATCTTATTTTTAGCTTTTGTCCCTTTATTTCCTGGACATAGCATGGATAGCTCAGCTTGTAAGAAAAAAAAGCATTGTAACATGAAAAATCACAACAGGATAACAATCTGAGGGGGCATCAGAAAGATTATTGTACTGAAGAATTGGTGTGAGAGCTGGGGAGGATCTAGAGTAAAATAGATGAGTTAATGTAGGTTGTCAATGAGGTTAACCAGGATCAGACTATTACTTGATAGGCACCTGTATACAGCATTTATGATCAGTATAATACAGAAGTGAATGGATGACATAGAAGAAAATTGAATTCCCTTCATTTATTCATGAAAAATAACTGAGAAAATGGTTCAAAGGAACCATGGATACAAACTATACAGGATATATTATGGGAAGGATTTTCCTGTCGACGAGCGGGGGCAGGGCCTGCTTGCCAACACGTAAAATGACGTCACTGCACGTCATTTAGGGAAGAATTTTCCCGTCAGCGAGCGGGGGTGGGGAGTGTGTCCCGACGTCATCACGCGTTATTTAGATTTTCAGTTTGGCAGGCATGCAGCTGAGTTGGCTGCGCACCCGCCGAACTGTCAAAGGCCTATTAAGGCCATTTAAACGCTAATTAATTCAATTCAATGAGCTGCCTGTCCAACCTTAAGGTTGGTGGGCAGGCGAAGAGCCCAGGCAGCCTTTGTATTTTTTATGAAACCTCATCCAGGGGACATGTTTTAAAAGTGTTAAAAACCTTTATTTAAAACTTTAGCACTGAAACAAATCTTCCTGAGGCACCTCTGTGCCCTGGGGAGATCGAGGTGCCTTGGGGAGATCTCTGCGCTCTTTCACGCACATGCGCAAAAGAGCACAAGGAACCTCTCAGGGAATCCCCCCCCCCGCCCGCACAGGGAGCACCCAGCGCTTCCGGACTAGTGTCACGCTAGGCGGGCCTTAATTGGCCCGCCCACATAAAATGGCTGCGCGTCCCGATCAGGTTCGCGCCTGCCCCCGCCCACCCACACACAACCCCCCCAACTGGGGGAAATTTCTGGCCATAATATGATGCACCAGGAATAAATGGCATTTTGATGCCTGAGATGAGGGCAGGGACAAGGATATCATGTCAGTGGTACTGGCACTACCCTTGTTAGCAAAGAATGGGAGAAAACCCTGGAACAATTACAAAGTAGAGACTATCAGAGTAATTGAAGACTTTGTCATAGGATGGATTCATAAACAATATGGAGAATAACCATGCCAACATACCACTTCAGCCTGCAGGCTCACAACTGAGGAGGAATCACCCAACTGTAAGATTCTAAGGCCTGGGCTTCTGCGGAGTTGTGGAGATTTTAAATATGGCAGGTAGGACCCAGATGTGGAAGTCCTGCCCCCATTTCTGCCAGACCCCATTTTCACCAGCCTGTGGAAGGAGTGTGACTCACACTTGAGGGAAACCCGAACTCAGCAGGGTCATTTGAATTCAATGATAAGTTCAAACAGACCCATTTTCATTGTGGCAAGGGCCTTTACCTACAGTGTGGGAGTCACAAATGTTTGGAGTATAGATCTAAATGCTCTTGAAGGGCAGATAAGATCTGTAGAACAGTCATATTACACAGCTTCCAACCTCATAGTCTCCCAACCTCGGACTACCTCCTAACCAAAATCCACAAACAGGACTGTGTCAATTGTGTCAGCCTGTTCCTGTCCAATGGAACTCATTTCTTCCTATCTTGACTCCATTCTCTCTTCCCTTGTCCAGTCTCTTCCCACCTACATCCGTGATTCCTCTGATGCCCTACATCATACCAACAATTGCCAGTTTCCTGGCCCCAACTGCTACCTCTTCACTATGGACGTCCAATCCCTCTACGCCTCCATCCCCCACCAGGATGGTCTGAGGGCTCTCCACTTCTTCCTTGAACAGAGGCCCGAACAATCCCCATCCATCACCACTCTCCTCCGTCTGGCTGAACTTGTTCTCTCACTGAACAATTTCTCCTTAAACTCGTCTCACTTCCTCCAAATAAAAGGTGTGGTCATGGGCACCCACATGGGCTTCAGTTATGCCTGTCTCTTTATGGGGTATGTGGAACATTCCTTGTTCCAGTCCTACTCAGGCCCCCTCCCACAACTCTTTCTCCGGTACATCGATGACTGCTTCAGTGCCACTTCATGCTCTCATCTGGATCTGGAAAAATTTATTAATTTTGCTTCCAATTTCCACCCCTCCATCACTTTCACATGGTCCATCACTGACACTTTCCTTCCCTTCCTTGACCTCTCTGTCTCAATTTCTGGTGATAGGCTATCCACCAATATTCATGACAAGCCCACCGACTCCCACAGCTACCTCGACTACAGTTCCTCACACCCTGCTCCCTGTAAGGACTCCATTCCATTCTCTCATTCCTCCGCCTCCGTCACATCTGTTCTGATGTTGCCACTTTTCAAAACAGTTCTTCTGACATGTCTTCCTTCTTCCTTAACTGAGGTTTTCCATCCACGGTGGTTGACAGGACCCTCAACCATGTCCGGCCATCTCCCGCGCATCTGCCCTCACACCTTCCTCTCCCTCCTAGAACCATGATAGGGTCACCCTTGTCCTCACTTATCACCCCACCAACCTCCCCGTTCAAAGGATCATCCGCCGCCATTTCCGCCAACTCCAGCATGATGCCACCATCAAACACATCTTCCCTTCACCCCCTCTTTCGGCATTCCGTAGGGACCGTTCCCTCCAGGGCACCCTGGTCCACTCTTCCATCACCCCCAACACCTCAACCCCCTCCCACAGTACCTTCCACTGCAACCGCAGAAGGTGCAACACCTGCCCCTTTACTTCACCCCTCCTCACCGCCCAAGAGCCCAAACACTCCTTTCAAGTGAAGCAGCACTTCACTTGCACTTCCCTCAATTTAGTCTACTGCATTCGTCGTTCCCAATGCGGTCTCCTCTACATTGGAGACACCAAACACAGGCTGGGTGACCGCTTTGAGAGACACCTTCGGTCTGTCCACAAGCATGACCCAGACTATCCTGTCGCGTGCCATTTCAACACACCACCCTGCTCTCACGCCCACATGTCCATCCTTGGCCTGCTGCAATGTTCCAGTGAAGCTCAATGCAAACTGGAGGAACAGCATCTCATCTTCCGATTAGGCACTTTACAGCCTTCCGGACTTAACATTGAGTTCAACAACTTCAGATCATGAACTCTCTCCTCCATCCCCACCCCCTTTTTGATCCCCTTTTTTCTAATAATTATTGTATATTTTTTATATATATTTTTTTCTTTTCCCACCTATCTCTATTATTATTTTTAAAATGTATTTTCATCCATTGTTTTATCTCCACCTTTTACCCTATTTCGATCCCTTCCCCCCACCCCACCCCCACTGGGTCCATCTGTCACTTGCTCATCCTGCTTTCTACCTTAATGTCACCATTGGCACATCCTTTTAGCTAATATCACCACCGTCAACACCCCTTTGTCCTTTTGTTTATGACATCTTTGGCAATCTCTTCTTTACCTCCACCTATTACTGGCCCTCTATCCAGCTCCACCTGTCCCACCCTCCTTAAACAGCTTTTATTTCACCACATTTCTATTTCTCTTTAGTTCTGATGAAGAGTCATATGGACTTGAAATATTAACTCTGTCTTCCTCTCCACAGATGCTGTCAGATTTGCTGAGTTTTTCCAGCAATTTTTGTTTTTGAGTCATAATATGAAGTTATTTATATCCCCAGCTCTTTAAAAATTAAAAATAGCTGCCTATAGCAGTGAGAGTTAAGGAAAAAACTCTTTTCTAGCAGTTAAAATAACTGTTTGTTGATATTTCCCCAAGGGCTATCATTATGTCATACATTCTCGGCTGCTTTCTACAAGCTCAGCAGGGGGGTTCTAACTTTACAGTTTGATTGACAACTCAAAGAGTTTATCAAAGGACTAGCTGTTGTTATGGACAAAGAGAGTCGGTGGGATAACTCATCTCTCAGCTGACCGCAACAAAATGCATTTTTGAGGAGGAGTGTTTTAACCCTTTTTGGTGCTGTGAAGTTGAAGAACAGACACAAATAGTCTTACTTGTCAGTTTAAAATCAAAAAGAAGGAAAATCATCTATTTCACAACACCCAAAATGTTTGCAACAAACACCCACTCCCTCAAACACACAAGAAATGATGAGGTTTAGAGATAAAACATGCATTTAGGTTACTAACAGAGTAACAAGAAACAAATCACATGTTCTTACCAGTCATTTAAGTTGAAAAAACATATCAGGCCTGAAGGATTTTCTCTTTTGGTTATTTGAAGATAATTGTAAGATTTTGATAATAATACTAATTTTTAGAGTTCTATTTTGGTTTCAACTAACATTTTAGGACTGCACCTTAGCCATCTTTTTAAATAGTTCAGTTTGAATTTCTGCTAGTGTGAAAATTAATAGTTAAAGCAGCCTGGAAACAGGAAGTCAGCTGCTTGCAAGGAACTGGTCATGATGAACTAAATAACTTTAAATTGCCAAAAAGTCTGAGTTCAAGTAGTTATATCTTTCTTAAGTACACAATACGCAGTTCAATGCCTCTTTGTCAACTTTAAAGAAATAAGCAAAAGATTTGAACTCAGCAGCGTGAACTGGGTATGACACCTTATCTTTAAACAAGAACCATGTATTTTAATTAGGTTTTAGTGTACTAACTGCCTTGATCAATTAACCATATCAGTAGGACAGAACACCTATATTTTTAAAAGGCATCCCTTTCCTGATATTATGTTAGGAAATATTACTAACATCTGTTATTAATGTCTTTAGTATCCATGGGAATAGTTTAACATGTTTTATGAGAATTGTTTACAATTGTTTGTATTATTGATAAGATGGTGTAACATTGTTTGTACAAGTGCTCTGTACCTACAAGGATGTCATTTGTTCACACTGGAGTGTAACTCCTGCGGTCTAAAGGAAATAAGGGGTGAATATTTGGCTCAGCCCCACACGACTTTAGTTACAGAGGTGGGGTGACACCAGATAACCCTCACACTAAGCCAATGAAAAGAGGTATTTCAGACTGTTTCCTAATGAGAAATGAGTCAAAATTAGGGATAAAAGTTGGAAACTCAGTCTTCATTGGCACAGTTTCACCATTGCTTCTGTGCTGTAATTCTTCTGTGGCACAGTTCAACATTATTCCAGAAACTGAAGAAGAAAGGCTTTACTTGTGCTGGCAACATTCAAGGAACCCCAGGCCTTGAGGGATAAGAAATGACCATGCTATCTTCACTGCTTTTGTTAAGTACATATAACATTTTGCTTAATAAATTCTACTTGATTCATAAATACTGATTATTCATACCTTGTTAGATCAGGCACAACTGAGGATCCCATTGTTATAAATCAAGAATTCAGAACCTAGGTGTTGGAATTGGAAGGGTTTTATAGCTCAAAATCCCTAAATTCTTACATAATAGAGGGTGAAAGTTTCTGGGGTTTTCACACAAAATTGTGGTGAGCTTCCATGGGAAAGAATTATAATCTTGCAGGTGAAAACAAATTAGCCCCTCTTTTCACTGCCTGAGATGACAGTCTGTTCGAAGCAGTGTTCCTTTATTTTTGCTGGGTGATGATCTCTATGTGCTGCTGGTTTTCTTGTAGAGCAATAAGGTATTAAATACCTCTTCAGCTAGCTTTGGTCATGTGGTAGCAGTTTCAATGTGTCCCATTGTCCACATAATAGGTTGGAGTCGAGGTGATTAGTACACCGTGGGGAGGGGGAATGATTGATATCCCATCAACATACCAGTTATGCTTAGCTCACTGAAAGAACTTATTTGAAATTTCACCTTAATGGTGCTGACAGATCTGGTAGCTATTGCCTTTTAAATCCCTTCCATTAAAATGGCAAGAGGTAGTCAATTTGCACCCAGAAAACCCATTTGCATTTTTAAGTAACTTCTCAGACATTTTGGGCAGAATTTCGTGTATGTCGGGCGGGCACGGTGGGGGCAGGCAGGGGCAGTTGGGAAGCCGACCGCCACCCATGATTGGCACCGGACTGCAATTGCATACTGCCCAGACCTGCCCAGCATGAAACGTGAGCAGCAGTGCTCAGCGTTGCCTGTGTGGGCGGGGGCAGTGCGAGCCAGGTGAACGTGACCATCGCACATGCGCATGAGTGCGCTCTTCATAATCTCCCTGAGGTACAGATCTGCCTCAGGAAGATGAAGAGATATGAAAAACAATAATTAAAAAAAATAAAAACATAATGAAACATATCCCCTCTTGTGACTCTGTCACATAAGCAGGGACATGTTTTTAAATCAATTTTAAAACTTTTATTTTATCTTTATTTGCTTTTGGAAACCTCATCCCGCCCGATAATGAGGTTTCCAAAAAAATGCAAAGGCCGCTTGGCCTTTTTGCCTGCTCGCCAACCGTTAGGTTGGACAGGCAGAGAAAAATTTAAGTTAATGATTACTTAATGGCCTTAACAGGCTTTTAAATTGTTGGCGGGCATGCTGCTGGCTCTGGTGCATGCCCGCCGACCGAACTATCGCACGACTGTGCGTTGATGTTGGCACGCTTGGCTGATGTCAATGCACGCCATTTCACACTTGAGCGGGTCGGGCACATGTCCACACGTGAGAATTTCTGCCCTTTGTCTCTGTCTGACCAGAAACCACAAACAAAAGTCAATTGGCTTCCTGGAAACTATTTTGAGAGAGTACAGTGTCCATTATTCCATGTTGCTTCTTTTTAAAAAAATACAGAATCCACTGCCCAATTTTCTCTCAGGGCATGACACGGCTGTCACATTGTGAAAAGTACTTCATTGGCTGTAACATGTTTCGACCCATCTGTGGTCATGGAAGGTGCTATATGAATGCAAGTCTTCCTTTTTTTTCCTTTTTCTACCACATGGCTGGTTGACTATCTACCATTAGCATCATTGAAGACCTGGACCTCAGCTTCCTAGACTCCTAAACTCTTTTTGGAGGACTTCAGGCTTTTTCTTTCCTTCCTCAGTGGCTCCCATGATAACTGATTGCTCCCTCTTTCCTTGCATAATTTTTTCCAATCTTCTGAAATACTCCCTATCCCATCATAACAAAACTACCTGGGCTCTCTGTCTGGACTATGATATGCCTCTAACTATTGAATTTCCTTTTATTATTACATTTCTAATTGAATTTTTATTTCCCCCCTCCTCCTGAGTTATCTCAAAATTTTTGATGTCTACAAGAAACCAGTGCTTCAAACTTCTTGAAGAGAATAATTTCCTCTGGGCGTTCCTGCTGTAGCCTATGGATTATCACCACCCCTTCATCTTTCAATGCCAGGCTTTATCTTTCAGAGACATAAATACTCTCTCAATCTGTTGGTCAAGCAACTACTGGCAACCACAGTTGCAGTCACACTCATAACACAGAAGTATTTTCCAAGATGGGTTTCAGGAGAGATGCCCTGGGGTATGTGAGATCATAAAGGCTACAAGTGTTTGGGAATGAAGCTGAAAATTAGAGCTGCAACTCAAATGCACAGCCTATGTTTCCGCAGCAGCATGCAAAAAAGCATCTAGGAGCCACCAGTTGAGAGTGATGAACATACAAAATGGTGGGGAATTTCTCAGCAGTATTTGAAGGACCGTTGATGAAGAAGGATGAGTTATGCTATCTACCTCTCCTACCCCATCCCAAAATGGAATCAGGCCTGGGGTCAGTGCAGCCATCTGAGAGGCTAATTGGTGCTGTCTCAGTCCCATCAACTCACACCCATCCACTGTTGCTCCCTTTCCTCCAATGTCTATCCATTTCCTCCAATGTCTATCCTGCTGCACTTCATTTTCTGTTCTTCCCACCCTCTCCCCATCTACCTCTCCCTTCAAAACAATTTTCCACCTCCCTTTCAAATCCATCTTCTATCTCCCCCTATTGTAGAGAAATGGGTGCAGGCCCAGTCTATAACCCCTCCATTGCTCCCCTTACTCCCCTCACCCCCCCTGCTCTATCCTCCTTCTCTTCCGATTTGAGTTTAGACTCAGTGCTGCACAAGAGGGCATGAATTTTACCCTCAGGCTTATTTATATTTTTCATCCAAACTAACTGTACCTATTGCACCACCACAGCCAGATTATGCCTTTGAAGTTTATGAATGTGGACTCATTTTCCTCACTTGAAGCCAAGTCCCAGGACTGAAGGTCGGAGCGGGCAAGGAAGAGTGGGGTGGGGGACAGCAATTGTGACAACTATTTTTTTAAAAATGCTGTTCAAAAAACTTACCTTTATTGGTGGCCACAGTAGCCACTGAAAAAAAATCTGAGCTAGGCATGATTGTGCCGTTCATTGCTGCTGAATTTGAGTCGGGACCTAAAACAGGCATTAGACCTCTCATTCACATATGTAAGGAAACCAACACCTGTTTGACAGTGGCAAAACAGGTACAATGAGGCCTCATTTCTACACCATAGTTTTTAAAATCTAGACTGTTACGTTAAATATTAAGGCTTGAACACTTAAGATTTACCAGAACATGAAATGCATAGCTTTTTGCAAAATAAGACATATTTTAAAGCACTATTTTGTCAGAAGCACGTTTAAATCATACACTGAAAAAAAACAACAGTGGTGGGGCTATGAAACAGACAGAAACCAACAGAAGTCATGAGAAAATCGTCATGGGAACAACGTGACCTTGGCTAACTAGATCTTTTATGCATCTCTCAAAGCTGGGCTATGATTTTCTATTTTCAGGTAATTTTGTAGCTGACTAAATGTCTGTTCACAATATTCAATGTTCACACTGCTGAATTTTAAGTACATCCCAGCAAGGAACTGTAAACAGCTACACACATATAAGGATAACCTAATCTAAACTGTAAACTACGAGTGAATGGAGGAATCATTGATGAAATCGGCTTTCATCTGGGATTAAACTTCAAATGCCAACACTGTTGGAAATAGCATGCAGCCAGACAAGCAGAATCATGTTTGTACCTTTAGGTCATAAAACAGGGTAGAAATCTGCAAAAATAAAAGGTAATTTAATTTAACAAAATAAAGCAAAAGGGAGATGGCCTATGTACCAACGAGCAGACATCAAATAAAGCAATTGAAATGAAGCCCGAAGGTCACATGCCCATTTATGTCTCTTTCATTTTTAAAAATTCAGTCATGTGATGTGGGAATCGCCGGCTAGGCCAGCATTTATTGCCTATCCCTAATTGCCCTTGAGAAGGTTGTGGTGAGCTGCCTTCTTCAACCACTGCAGTCCATGTGGTGCAGGTGCATCCACAGTGCTGTTAGGGAGGGAGTTCCAGGATTTTGACCCACTGGTGAAGGTTTCCAGTGAAGGAAAGGTGATATATTTCCAAGTCAGGATGGTGAGTGGCTTGGAGGGGAACTTCCTGATGGTGGTGTTTCCATGTGTCTGCTGCCCTTGTCCTTCTAGATGCCAATTATAGCTAATTATACTTAGTAGGAGGTTAAAAGCAACTCCTTGATCCTGATTTTTTTTTAAAAATGTAGTAGCAGAAAATTTCAGAGAAATAACAATGCTATAATCTGAAAAGTTTTGCTTAGTTTCTAAATACAGTGTTAGATTGTTTTCTTTGCTGGTAATAACATAATTGAAAAGACAGCTCCTATTGATAGTACTAAAAACAGTTTAAAGCTATTGCATACCTGCTGAGTCAGAAAAACATCAAAACTATCAGTTTCACAAAAGATAGCAGCTCAAATAGAGCTCTGAATATCAGCCTTATGACCAACGATGATAAAGTGATTTGGAAAATGCACTGGTCAAAACTTAAACTGCATGATCAATCAATTTATTTTTTATATTATTAGATAACCTTCTAATTGAACTAACTGGATCATTTTGGCAACCTCCATTTCAGTGAAGAACATTGATTAATCATAGTCAAGCCATGCCATGTATCAAAATGCTGACTGCTAGCAAGTATGATTTAGATAGTTAATTAATTAGGTGAGGTAGTGGTGTAGTGGCATTGTCACTATCACTCAACTAATACTTCAGAGAACCAGAGTAATTCCTTGGGGAATCTAGGTTCAAATCCCACCATGGCAGATGCTGAAATTTAAATTCAATAAAAAATTTGGAATTAAAAGTCTAATAATAGACCATGAAACCACTGTTGATTGTCATAAAAATCCATCTGGTACCCTAATGCCCTTTAGGGAAAGAAATCTACTGTCCTTACTTGGTCTGGCCTCCATGTGACTTCAGACCCCCAGCAATGTGGTTGATTCTTAAATGGTCTAGCAAGCCACTCAGTTCTCAAGGGCAATTAGGGATGGGCAATAAATGCTGGCCCAGCCAGTGATGCCCACATCCCATGAATGGATAAAAAAAAATTAGCCATAAATAAAATACAAAAAGCAGATTTCAAAGTGCAGACATCACTCATTATTCATTTCACCATTGCTGAAAATGAAGTTCCCATCAGATTGTTTTCCAATGCTGTGCTTGTTCCGCTCCTTTACAGAAGCCCATGTACAATGTGTAATTAGGTAGGTAGGGAGATATGAGGATTCTCAGCACAGACTCCTGTTTCAGCAGTGCAGGACATTTTTTAGTATTTTGAGGCAGTATTGCCAGTGAGCAAAGGCCTCACAATTGCCCTAAAGTTATGCAAATAGCTTTAAAAGGTTCCATGACCAATTTAGTATCTTATGTGACTTCATTAAGATCACAGTGATATATATGAATTGGAAAAGCTTTTGTTCCATCAAAGTTAAGTGTTGCACTACAGGATCAGAATAATGCAGGTGACTGCTTGATAACCCAGCAGCAGTCATGAAACCACCAAACTCATCTCTCTGCCTTCCCGCTGTGGCCTCCACTTGGAGGGTGGCCTCCTCATTGTACTTTAGCAGGTCCTCCATCAGTTCAAATGTACTCTTGACGGTAGCTTTCTCCTTTAGAATCAGACAACAAAATGTTCCCTCACTAGTAAAGTTAGACTAATCAGGGGCAGCTTTGGAAATCCTGTGCATCCAGATGCTTCTAAATGCTTCTCCGTTCTTTCAGAAAAAATGGCAGACAAGCTTGTGGCAAGTAAGTAGAGCCGGCGCTCCAGCACACAAGACTGGCTGACAGAGGGTTGTGCTGGAGCAGATGAGACTGAACGATAGAAGAAGGTGAGCAGTGTTGGAGCAGCCAAAATTGAATAGCATAGGCAATAGTGAAACAGATCAGACCATGCCAGGTGTTGGTGAGTGCTAGCTGCAACTTGGATGGAGAGGGTGGATTCAATAGCCAGAAAAAAAGTAAATGAGAAGTGGATAACCAGCCAAATGTTGTGTGGGTGTCTGAATTTCACATTGTGTGATTGTTTATTTCTTCATAAATATGGATGTCAATAGAACAATGCAACCAAGTATTGCCAAAAGTCACAAATGCTTATATTTTTGAAAAATCTTTTTCAAATGCTTGCAACTGACACGATGGCCACGATTTTCTGTGCCTGCCGGTGTCGGGTGTGTTCGGTGGCATGAGCGGACAATATGGCGCAATCTGTTTCACGACAGCGTAAAACCAGTTTGTGATTGTTCACTCAGCTCGCCAAAGGCGGGCCATGTTTCCCGCCATTGGATGTCGGGAACCTCATTGTAATATATCTGCATATCACTATTAGGCCAGTCCGCAGGAATCGTTCCCCCACCCCCTGGCTGGATCGTCCATCCACGTTGGCGGGAAAGCATGCCGACGAGTTTCACAACAGCAAATAAAAGGCGTGCACTTGCCGGGCTGCACTTTGAGGGGAACTCGGAGATGAGTGCACAGCAATGATGTGCAATGCTTGCCAGGGTCACCTGTTGGACATCAAGCTTGAAACGCGTTGGGCAGGGGAAAGGTCAAGGGCTGCCATGCGGTTGGGGGGACTTGTGGAGAGGGCAAGGTCAGCCCTGCCGTTGAGGCGACTAGTGGGAGGCCGGGGGCGAGGGGGGGAAGGGCTGCCTTGCAGTTGAGATGACTTGTGGCGGGGGAGGGCAAGGTTTACCTCGTGGTTGATTATAGCACACAAGCATTTGGGGTGGAGAGTGGGGTGGAGAGTAGGGTGGGCAAGGGAAGCAGCCATGCATTAGGGGCACCTTATATAAAATGCCATTCCTTTGCAACTGAGACAGTTCAAGTGCAGTCATTGATATGATTGGAGCTGGGATTCTAGCTTATCTGCCCACTCAAGCAACGCAGAGGCATCAAAGTGCCACCAAGTGCTCCAAGGTTTTTCATCCCTGCAACAACCCCCCCCCCCCACCCCCCAACCCCCACCAACCCCACCACCCCTCCGGCACAGACTGTAAAGTCATGATCCTTTCAGTGGGCTGCAGAACAGTTGTACAACTGCACGCGTTTTACAATCTCCTTGTTAAAGCTGGCCTTGGAGCAGTCACTGGTGGAGGTGCTCACAATTCCCTTGCAATGTCAGCATCCTGGTTTGGTGCAGTCTCTCCAATGGTTCAAGCTAACAGTGCTGCCTTGTAGACTGAGCTAGGAGAATGCCTGTGCCTGAGCTGAGAGCACAGCATGCAGTCCAATGGGCAAAGCTGCAGCCAATCGGTCAGGTGGAGTGGGGTGGAGGTGGGTGGGGTTTCGGGCAGTCATGCAGCGCACTAATCTCTGACCATCCAAGTGGTGGCCAGCTCTCTCCGACATGCGTTAAAGGGCCTTCAGGGTTAACCAGGACAGGTTCTTAGTACATCCATGCTAACCCACACGTCTCTCTTTCATCATGCAGGATGGTACATCAGGAGCATGGGGCCTGGTGAATTAGCTGTATGCCTGATGGCCTACAGAGAGAGAAGACGATGGAGGAGAGAGAAACTGAGGCACTTGGCTATGCAGAGGGAGAAGCAGTACCCCCACACATCACCAAAGAGTCACAGTGAGCCGTTGCTGGCCAGTGCCTAGCGACACCCAGGGTCTATAGTTGGTGCCTTTCATTCCTGCAGATGACCAAAAACCAGTGTCGCTGAAGACATTGCATGTCGAGGGAACTGGTTGGTCACATCTGGTGCCTGCTGCAGGATTTGGCGCCATGTGGACATGGAGGACATCCACTGCCAGTGGCTGTGAAAGTGACAGCAGCACCCAATTTCCACGCCAGTGGCTCCCTTCAGGGCTCCACAGGTGACCTCTGTGGGATCTCACAAGTCTCCACCCACCAATGCATCCATGAGGTCATGGATGCCATCTTTGCAAGGGTACACAACTTGGTGCATTTCGCCCGGGACCAGGACAGCCAAGATGCAAGAACGATTAGATTCGCCCAGATATCGGGTTTCACCCAGGTGCAGGGTGCAATTGACTGCACTCACATGGTGCTCAGGTCTCATCACAACACGCAGTGAACTATATCAACCACAAGGGACTCCATTCGCTGAATGTGCAGCTGGTGTGTGACCACCTGTATCCTGCAGGTGTGCGCACCATTTCCAGGAAGTGTGCATGACTCCTACATCCTCAGTCGGTCACAGATCCCTGAAGTCTTCTAGAGTCCACAGAGGCCGCAAGGGTGGCTCCTCGGAGATAAGGGTTACCCGCAGACGATGTGGATGATGACACCAGAGTGGTGGCCTCAGACTGCAGCAGAACAAAGGTATAATGAGGCTCATGCTGCAACTCACAACTTGGTGGAGCAAACCATCGGGTTGCTGAAAATGAGGTTCCAGTGCTTGGACCGGTCTGGTGGAGCCCTGCAATACAGTCTGCAGAGGGTGTCAAGCATCGTTATCGTCTGCTTTGCCCTTTACAACCTGGCACTGCAATGTGGAGAGGAGCTGGCTGAGGAGGAGATGCATGTCTCCTCCGATGAGGAGGACGCCAACGGGGATAAGGGTGGGAGATCCTCAAAGGCGACGATGACGGGCATGAGTCTCTTGCACTGGCTCGATAAGGTAGGTGCACTCGGGAGGCCCTCATAGCTGCTAGATATGTGGAGGATGATGATGACATGCAGTGAGAAGGCACCATATACCCTCACATTACATCTGTGAATGTTTGACTCCAGTCTAGCTTATGGCAGCGCGCGTACCCTCTGTGATAATGCTCCTGTCATGGAGACGCAGTGGAGGCCCTAATAGTCACTCTATTGCAGGAGGATGATGATGATATGGAGTAAGAACACTCCACAGATCTTCACATAGCCTCTGAGAATCTCTGGCACCTGTCTGGCCGAGGGCAGCTTGCTTGAGCTCTGTGATTATAGAGACGCAGCCATGAATCTTTAGAAGCATCTGATCCTTTGCCTTCAGAGCCTGACACCTTCAGGAGCACAGCATCACTGGTCACAGATGCTGAAGAGATGAGGGCCAGCCCCACCTTAAAGGTGCTGAGAGCACACAGAGAGAATGAGAGAACTCTGTGACGCCTGCCCACGATATTCTGGCAGCAATGACAAGCACCATCAAGGTGCAAGCATCAGTAATGTGTCCAGGGAGTGTGAGGACGGACCATCACTTTGGTCTGGAGGCTGCACAAGGCACAGGGAAGATGTCCTGGACTGCGACACCCGCCCTTATCTTGTGCAGAAAGGTTTTGCATCTGAGTGACATGAACACTGCTCATCAGAACAAGGAGTCATAGGCAGGGAGACATTCTTGGGAGTTTATTGGCAATAGTGAACATTATTCACAAGCGATTAACACCTGTGTTCAGCCTGAGCAACTAATTCTTCTTAACTTTCCTAACCCTATTGTTACGTCTTTGTGCTCTCTGGACATTCACAGTGGAGGTGGAGGCAGCCTGCTGACTACTCCGCCCTGTCTGTGATGACGTTGTCGGGTGTCCTGTGGAGGGCTGAGACCTGGAGGGCCCTGACCCGCTTTCGGGGTCCTGCTCCTCGGCCTGTGGAGCTGGAGCTGCTGAGGTCACAGGAAGAGAGGATTCGGACGGGCTGGACATTCCTGGAGTCACCTGGACGAATGGACCCGAGGTGTGCACCTGCTGATCCTCCTCTCTATGGGTGCCCGAAGGCCCCTGGCTGATTCCTTGAGGAGAAGGGGAAGTTGGAGTGAGATCGTGCTTCCCAGAACCCCTCTCGCGTACACACTGCTGGAAGCCAACTATGGCATCAGGGATAGAGTTGAGATCACGCAGCAGTGCAGGAGACATGTCCTAGACCAAGGTCTCCATGGTGGCCACCATCCTTCCAGTGTTGACCTCAGTGTGTTGGCATGCCGGCGCTATCACCTCAGACTGAAGGCGGATAGACTCCTCCATCGTGCTTTGCAATCTGAGGAGTGCAGCAGTCATCCCTTCCTGATGTCCCCAAGCTTGCCTTTGCAGCTCCAGCAACTGTGTCATGACTGAGTCCAGAGGCTTGTCATCTGACTCGAACTCAGCAAATTTCTGGCCTTCAGCAGTCTTTCGAGTGCCGGATACCTGGGATGTCCTTGCCCGGTGCCTGCTGTGGATCAAGCAGTGCATTGTGCTCACCAGATTGTGATCCTAAGGCTATTCTAAAGCTAGGTCCCACCGAGGTGTGTGTCTCTGCACTGGCGGAGGATGTGGGTGAGCGCTGTTACTGGACTTCCAGGGGGATGCCTCCAGACTCCTCTTCAGGGGTTTCTTCGGGGCTTGATTAGAGGCCCTGGGTCATGGACTCTGTCGGCTGTTTCCCAGATGTGCCTGTGGAAGCAAGGGGAGATAATTAGTGCATGGCAGTGGCCTGTGAAACAGGGCACATCACTGACAGCATGGTTATCTGATGGATGTTGCACTGCTGGGCCCTCACTTGTAGAGCACCACCGACCTCACCGTCAGCACAGGAATGGTCCAGATTGTCGCCGGCCTGCTGGATGCCTCTGTTTATGAAGTCCATGAGGACCTTGATCTTAGGCATTCTGCCATTGGTCTGCGACCTCTCCCTCTCGTTGTGTGCTAGCTTGTCCTGCATGAATAGGGACGGGAGAAAGTGTAAGCAGGACGCCTGCCAAGCCAGATGATAAATACGCCTGGCATGTGTGGGTGGTGAGTGGTCCCATGGATGGGGTGAGGACAATGACAGTGAGTGTGAGAGAGTGAATAGTGATGTCTCTTGAACTGGCAGTGAGTGAGGGCCCTGTGGATGTGTGATGGGTTTGTGTGTGGGTGAGTTGAGCGTAATGAGAAGAGAGACTTATCTTGGTGGAATGGAAGAGATCATTCATCCTCTTGTGGCACTGGGTGGCTGCCCTCTTTTGAAGGGCATTGGCGTTGACCAACGCTGCCACGTCCTCCCAAGCCTGGTTGGTCATGCCGCTGCCCATCCTGTGGCCAGAGCAGGGGTAGAGGACATCCTGGTGAGCCTTCACGGCATCCAAATGGCATTCCAGTGACCCATCGCTAAACCTGGGGGCTGCAGTCCTCTTGCCTTTCATGGACATCTTCCCCGCAGCAGCTGTGGGCTGGATGCATTGAGATGTGGTGCGCGTGGCTGGACTTTAAATATGACGCCCGGCATGATGAAGCAGCAAGGAGATGGCTGACAGATGAATGAGAGCCTGCCCGCTATCAAAATGGCGTGCTTCCCGGGAATGCATAACTCATGTGGCCGGTTTGGGACGCTATGGTGTGAAAACTCACCATCGCAGCCGGCAGGTAAAACGTCATTTTACCTGCCAGCTACCGTACTTAGTACAAATCTGAGATGATTCCACCCTACAATACATAGAAACATAGAAAATAGGAGCAGGAATAGGCCATTTGGCCTTCGAGCCTGCTCCACCATTCAATATGATCATGGCTGATCATCCAACTCAATAGCCTGCTCCCGCTTTCTCCCCATATCCTTTGATCCCTTTCACCCCGAGAGCTAAATCTAACTCCTTCTTGAAAAGATACAATGTTTTGGCCTCAACTACTTTCTGTGGTAGCGAATTCCACAGGCTCACCACTCTCTGGGTGAAGAAATTTCTCCTCATCTCAGTCCTAAATGGTCTACTCCGTATCCTCAGACTGTGACCCCTGGTTCTGGACTCCCCCACCATCGGGAACACCCTTCCTGCATCTACCCTGTCTAGTCCTGTTAGAATTTTATAGGTTTTTATAGAATTTTATAATACATCTGGTATTTTCAATAAATTGTGGAGATGTTTCATTACAGAAGAAAATAATTATGTTCAACAGGTGTTTAATTCTGATTCTGCTTGACCTAAAATGTTTTAATCATTCACTGCCCACTCAGTGGTTGTGGCAATTGGACCTGGCTCCCTGTTCCAAAAGCTTGGACATATTTGATTTAAACTAGCAATTGACAACTGTTATTAGTAAAAACAACAGGTTAAACTGCCTCACAAATGTCAAAACGTATATTATTAAAAGTAAAGATGAGAACTTTGCTTTCATAATTAATGGCATTTTTGGAGTGATTACTGATAAGACTGATTTGACAGAATTTGTTTCCAATAGACGATTATTCTTGATATATCAGTAGGGTTGTTAATTTCAGTGAGGGTAACTGAAACAAAACACGATTGCAAGTTCTTGCTCAAGTAAAACTTGACTCCTTTTCCAAGGCAGAATATCAGATAATAATAGAATTCTTTATTCCTTTACACCCGCAGAAAGGCTGCAAATTAGATGTGCTGAAGAAAGTCAAACTAAATAAACAATCCAAAAAAGCACCTTTTGGATTGTTGTGTGCATAATACCTTGTTTAGAAGGGTAATTAATTCCTGTAAAGACAGTGGGAAGACTTTCTTTGTCACAGTTAATAAACATTTGATCTGTATTGCCTTACATGAAATTTTACCTTGATGGAAATACGTGACAGTTCTGGAGTGCTTTCTTTTCTAAAATTGCAATGGTCCTCTTTGACACTAGAAACATTTTTTAAAAGTGCCTTGGATGACTCAGAAGTTTTACACAAAGAAGCTGGATAGTTTAACATTCTGTGCTTAGTTAACTGATCTCAGTGGGAGACACAAATGCTCTCAATGCTTGCTGATTTCCACTCCTGATTGGCCTCTAGTGACCCACTGTTAGAAGTGCATGAATAGATGTTAGGTGAGAATAAGATTAATTTCTGTAGTAATTTCACAATGTTAAATAGACAACTGACACTCACTTCCAACGCTAACACACAAATAATGGCCACTTGGACAAGTAGCTAGAAAGTGCTCGGCACCCACTGAACCCTTAGAGTCAGCTTAGAGTCAATGTCTTCAGGAAAAATTAAGCGAGCTGAAAATTGGTAAAGGAAGCTGGGGAATATATATATATATATATAAAATATTTAAATCCAGAATACTTCAGATAATTGTAATCAATTCAGTAGTTCATAGGCTAAAGCAAAACTTTGAAATAAACAAGCCATTTGCACTCGGCTCAGATATGGGTCACATTCCTGGAAAGATTAATTGGAATAACATCAATGTACTATGTTTGACTTGTACCTTTGTTCACTGCCCATATTTCTCCTTTAGTGAGTTCCAAGATCTTTTCACCTATCAAATATAACTGTTTATCTGCATTTTGGCTCAAATAGTCTGAATAAATTACCCTGTAAACTATTTGAGTTGAACTAAATTGAAGACTTCTAATACCAATGCAGATGAAATTTAGCAACTATAACAAAATTACAATGAATGTGGTTGTTACTTGCCTATTGAATGCAACTATACTTTCATAAATAGATCAGTTAGTATATATAAAGACAAAGGTTAAAAGTGTATTAAAATAAATGAGCATTGAACAAATATTGATAAGAAGAATTTGTATCAACCACATTCTGTTCATAAGTACAGAATGTTGTTTTTAGAAGACTTAGAATAAAACACAATAATTGCTGTGCTGATTCAACATAGGTAATTGTTTCTTAAAAACAATTATTTTTCAATAATAATGCTAAGAGTCAATGTAATGTTTGCAGGAGTAAAAACATAATCAAAATAAACTTCCAAAACATGAGTTAACAATTCATTAAGCCATATGCAACTTTTGTCTTGAGAAAATTAGCAATATTTTAAGCATTTTTGCCAATTTTCTTTAATCAACTCTAAATAACTAATCCAAAGTTTTCAGCTGTCTGTTATATGACCTCTAGGTACCTTGCATCACAACAAAGTCTGACTCCTGCAAAAGTCTGTAATATTTGTAGATTGGGAGCTTTGAGCCATATTATTCAAGTGTCTGCTACATATACACTTTAATTAATCAACATAATTTAATCTTTACCCTCACAAAAAAGCTCAGTCAAATTTATTGTAATTATAGATCTTCATCACAGATTTTTGTAAAAGTTTTACTCCTACAGTTGTTTTGCCGGCATAAGGATTGTCTGTTGAATTTTAAGTATTGTGTTCCTCACACTATATAATTTTAAGTACCACCTTTGCACCCTAAATACATAACAACTTCAAGACTATGGTTTACATGTTTCAATGTTTTGACTTTGCTTTTTTGATGGGAAAGGGAACATTATGATGCAAAAGATGCAGGAACAATTGTGCCTAGCATTTTAAATAGATAAACATGAAAAAGTCACATGTTGTACAGTATTCTTTTTACCCTGTATTAACTTACTTGTTTGTAATATATTGTTTGCCACATTTAATGATCCAGGGTATGATAATTATAAGTATACATTGAATCCAAGCAGACATTTAGGAGAATAAATCTATCCTTGAGCCACAGTAAAAGCATACAGAGCTTCTCTTGGGATCTTGAATGCTGACTGGAGGATGGAGCTCTGGGAACTATCTAATTTAGTATACAACAACAGCATTATTTTCTTCACTTACCCCTTTGGCATCAATCACTCCAGGATTGGAATTGAACTTTACAGTTTTAAGTCTAGATCGTTCTTTCCTTTCAACTCTGGAGATACAGAAGGATGAATGGTCCATCAGACTAGAACATTTTGATTCAATGGTTCAGTCAAAAATACTGAAAAAGCTTAATTTGATGGATATTAAAATAGACAAGCCTAACAGCTACAATTATTACACAAAGATTTTAAAATTAAAATCACATCCCTAGTTCACCCAGGTATCGCAAGAGTGACATTTATTTGATAATCAAGATATGGAATCGTAATATGATATTTAATACCCCGACCAATCATCTGGCAACTCAAAGTTATATTAGCAATATTCTCAGCAGGTCAACATTCATTTTAAAACCATTGCTGTGAGCTTGACTTTACCCTTAACCTGGTCTGGGAGCTGGGGTGGGCAGGCTTCAAAAATAGCCCAACTGGCCTGCATGCTGATTCCCAGGCACTATTCTGGCCCTGGGCCATTTTTGCAGAAGTGGGAAAGGAGAGGGACAGCAGCATGGCGGGTAGCTGGCACAGCTTGTTAAGGGCTTATTGAGGTCAACCGCTCCAGGCTGGCCTGGAGGCACTCACTGCCTGCCTGGGGTGCAGGAAAAGTCACAGGTTGCCCTGTAGCGTAGCTTTCCCCTTCCACACTGGTGGCCTGACTACATGGTCCATTTTTTAATTCAACTTTAAAGAAGTTCCAGACAGAGTGCCCCCATTTTGAAGTGCCTTCTCCTTTACTTATTCTTCATTGCAGCCTGCCTCTGCTTTCAACTGGAAGGCCTCTGATTGACCATCCAGCTTCAAGATCCTGCTTGCTGTCCTTAATTGGACAGCGTGCCTGCCCTTCGGTCATTAATTAGTTGCCGCCATGAAAATTAGAACCTGTGACGGTCCCTCACCGGGACTGTGATCTGGAAACAGTCCTGACTTCTGTTTTCTGCTCCCGGAAGGAAAGCTCTGCCCTATATTCTTCCTAGTCAACAGGTTAGTAGGATGGCCAAAGCACCTGCAAACAGTGAAGCCTGTCGATGAGGGCTACCCACCTAGAGTGGCCATTATTACTTTAATGTAATATAATTTGATATATACATGTTTAAGTATTTACAATAAAAAATTTAGTTTGGGTAGAAGCCAAATTGCCAATCTATCATGTGTAATTTTCATTACATCAGATAAAACAGCAAGAAAAGTATTCCGGAGTAGAAATGCAGGTTGAGCAATGAGAGGTCAGAACTGTGGCAGGATATCAGCGGAGGAGGTAGTGTCCACAATTTGGGGAAGAACAAGGATCTGCTGGGTCTCCGTCCCTCACAGATCCTCCAATACATTGCAAAGCAGGGGAGGAAGGGAGAGGGGTGATAGGTGAGAGCTTCTTTTGGCTATCCTTATAACATCTAAGGGCAACCTTGGAAATTCTGATCAGCTTACTCCCTGACAGTCCCAACGGGAGCTATGCATGGTGAAAGCAAGTATAGTTTCTATTCCAGATACTGAAAAGGCCCCAAGAAGGAAACCTGCAAAATAAATAAATAACAGATTCCAATTTAAAGACACTCTTGTGCTACAGCCCATTTGTCAGCAAAGAGGGTGGGCTCGGAAACTACTTGTCAGGCACTGATAATGCTGCTTGAGCTAGTACTAGGAAATGTATTATGTTATGTGTGCTTTCTGGCTTTCCACCATTTCCAATGGGGAAGTGCTTTTGCCTTTGCTTGTTGACTTTCACTAGGCGGACAGTAGACGATGCTGTGTATCAAAGCTTAAGGTTTGAAGTGAGACTAAAGGATCAAGGAATCATTACACCTACAGAAAAGGTAGTTGAACTTTCAACATTCTAAGGGCATAAATAAACCCAATTCAATAGCCAGGGAGACAGACTCATACAGAAGAAGAAGGATTTTCTATCTGGGTCTTTAGCGAAGGAAAGGACAATGAACTGGAGCTCAGTTTGAAAACTGTTCAGAGGAAGGTCTGAAATCAGATTTACATCCAGATATCTGTAAGGATAATTAAAGAGAAGAACATTAAAGAACTTGGAGAGAAAGAGGCAAGACACCATTAAAGAGCGCGGAGAGGCGAGAGACTATTAAAGAGCCCGGAGAGAGAGAGATAAGAGGCCATTAAAGAGCATGGAGAGAGAGGCGGGGGACCATTTAAGAGTGCAGAGAGAGAGAGAGAGACGAGAGGCCATTAAAGAGCATGGAGAGATAGAGATGGGAGACCATTGAAGAGCGTGAGGGGGAAAAGAGCGTGGACAGCAGCTGATTGGTGAATAGGATTGGTGAGTATTTCTAGGCTTTAAAGTAAATTTAAGGTCTTTAGTTTGTTTTTAGGTCTCTAGTCTTTGTTTTCTCTTTTTCTTAAAAATAGCTTAAGTACAGGATCGATACTGGTGTAAAAAATAATTACAATAAAGTGTAAAGAGCGGGGGATTCTTCAAGTGTAAAGAACAAGGCTACTAGAGTAATTAATTAATAAATTAAATAAAATGCAATAGCAATGGTAGGATGGGTGACCTGCTGGTGCTGCAGCATATGGGTGCTGCTGGACACTAAGGTGATCCAAAGCGAACACATCTGTAGTAAGTGTTTGCAGGTCAAGGAACTTCGGATCCAAGTTAAGGAGCTGGACTTTGAGCTGCAGACATTGCGCCACATCAGGGAGGGGGAAGTGACCTGGACACTTTGCTCCAGGAGGCGGTCACACCCCTCAGATTAGGTAATTGAAATTTGGTCTGTGATCAGGGATAGGAGGGTGTGAGTACAGGTGAAGCAGGTATGGGGACCCAGGGGGTAGTGTTTGAGGAGCCTCTGCCCCTGCAAATGTCCAGCAGTTACGAAGTTCTTGCAAACTGTATGGGTGAGAGCGGAGACTGCAGGGAGGATGAGCAAACTGACCATAGCACCGTGGTACACGGAGCCATTCAAATGGGGGGAAGAAGTAGGAACATAGTAGTGGTAGGGGACAGTGTGATTAGGGGGATAGACACTGTCCTCTGCAGCCATGAACATGAGTACCGAAGGCTGTGTTTTCTGCTCGGTTCCAGGGTTAAGGGCATCTCCTCAGGGCTGGAAAGGAACTTGGAGTGGGAGGGGAGGGATCCAGTTGTCATTGTCCATGTTGGTACGAATGACATTGATAGGACTAGAAAAGAGATTCTGCTGAAAGAATGTGAACAGTTAAGAGCTAAATTAAGAAACAGAACCTCCAAGGTAATAAACTCGGGATTACTACCTGAGTCACTGGCAAACTGGCATAGGGTAAATAAAGTCAAGGAGTTAAATGTGTGACTCAATGATTGGTGTGGGAGGAATGGGTTTCAGTTCATGGGGCACTGGCACCAGTAGTGGGGTAGAAGGGAGTTGTTCCGGTGGGTTGGGCTTCACTTGAACCATGCTGGGACCAGTGTCCTGGCAAATCAAATAACTAGGGCTGGAGAGAGGATGTTAAGCTAAATAGAGGGAGGGAGGGTTCTGGAGAGGGGATACGTAGGCTCACAAAGCAAAAGGATATGGCAGCATTGAATGGCAGCTTAGGTAATGATACCCAGATTGTGACAGGAAGAGGCAGAATGTACAAACATAAAAAAACAGCAGCAAATAGGGTCAAAGGGGGAAAAATAGTAAAAAGGCAAAATTAATGGCTCTTTACTTAAATGCACGTAGTATTCGGAACAAAATAAATGAATTAACGGCACAGATATAGATTAATGGCTATGATCTTATAACCATTACGGAGACATAGTTACAAGGAGATCAAAGCTGGGAACTAAATATTCAGGGGTGTGTGGCTTTTCAAAAGAACAGGCATGAAGTAAAGGGTGGTGGAGTAGCTTTGTTGGTATGAGGTGGAATAAGTACAATTGCAAGACATGACTTTGGATTGGAAGATGAGAATCCATATGGGTGGAGGTGAGAAATAACAAGGGGAAGAAGACACTGGTGGGGGTAGTCTATAGGCCCCCTAAGAGAAGCAATACTCTAGGACAGAGAATAAATGAGGAGATAATGAGGGCATGTAAAAAAGGCAGTACATTAATCATAGGTGAATTTAACCTTCATGTAGATTGGGAAAATCAAATTGGCAGAGGTAGCCACGAGCAAGAATTCATAGAGTGTATTCAGGAAATTTTCCTAGAAAAATATGTTGTAGATCCAATCAGGGATCAGGCTATTTTGGATCAGGTAATATGTAATGAGGCAGGTTTAATAAATGATCTCAGGGTAAACGATCCCCTAGAAAACAGTGACATGGTAGAATTTAGCATTCAGTTTGAGAGTGAGAAACATGGGCCAGAAACAACTGTGCTAAACTTAAATAAGGGTAATTACAAAGGAATGGCGGCAGAATTGGCTGGAGTGGACTGGGAAGGGAGTTTAGCAGAAAAGATGGTTAATGAACAATGGCAGACGTTTAAGAAAATAGTTCATGACTCAAAACAAAGATACGTACCAGTGAGGAAGAAGGATTCTAGAAAGGGGATAGGCCAACCATGGTTAACCAGGGATGTTAAGAATAGTATCACATTGAAAGAAAAAACATACATTGTGGCAAAGATTAGTGGTAATCCAGAGGATTGGGAAAGTTTTAAAAACCAACAAAAGATGACCAAAAAATACTAAAGAGGGAGAGAAAACTTTAAGGGTAAGCTAGCAAGTAATATAAAAACGGACAGTAAGAGCTTCTTTAAATATATAAAAAGGAAGAGAGAGGCCAAAGTGAACATAGGTCCCTTAGAGAATGAGGCTGGGGAAATAATAATGGGGAACCAGGAAATGGCAGTGGAGTTGAATAAATACATTGCATCAGTCTTCATGGTAGAAGACACTAATGTATTCCAAGAATACTAAATATTCAAGTAGCAAAAGTGGGGGGAAGAAATAAATACAATAACTATCACTAGAGAAAAAGTACTAGGGAAATTAATGGGGCTAAAGGCCGATAGGTCCCCTGGACCTGATGGATTGCATCCTAGGATATTAAAGGAAGTAGCTACACAGATAGTGGATATACTATATATATACCTTCCAAGGATTCTTAGTTTCTGGAAAAGTCCCAGAAGTTTGGAAAACTGTCAATTTAAAGCCCTTATTCAAAAAGGGAGGGAGACAAAAAACAGGTAACTATAGGCCAGTTAGCTTAACGTCCGTCATTGGAAAAATGTTAGAGTCTATTATAAAGGATATAATAGCAGAGCATTTAGAAATGCATAATATAATCAAACTGAGTCAGCATGGCTTCATGAAGGGGAAATCATGCCTGACAATTTTTTTAGGATTCTTTGAGGAGGTAACAAGCAGGATAAAGGGGAACCAGCAGATGTAATATATTTGGATTTCCAAAAGGCGTTGGATAAGGTACCGCACATAAGGCTACTTAATAAGTTAAGAGCCCATGGTTTTGGGGGTAGTATATTAGAATGTGTATTAGCATATACAGAGGATTGGCTAACTATTAAAAGGCAGAGAGTTGGGATAAGGGAGGCATTTTCAGGGTGGCAACCCATAATTAATGGAGTGCCACAGGGATCAGTGTTGGGGCTACAATTAGTTACAATATATATTAATGACTTAGATGAGGGAAATGAATGTACTTTCGGCCAAGTTTATGGATGACACAAAAATAGGTGGGAAGGCAAAGTGGTGAGGATGGCACAAAGAGTTTACAGAGGGATATAGGCAGGTTAGGTGAGTGAGCAAAAATGTGGCAGATGGAGTATAATGTGGGAAAATATGAGGTTATGCACTTTGGCAGGACGAATAGAGGAGCTGAATATTATTTAAATGGAGAAAGACTGCAGAAAACTGCAGTGCAGAGGGATTTGGGAGTCCTCGTGCATGAATTCCAAAAAGCTAACATACAAGTTCAGCAGGTAATAGGGGAGGCAAATGGAATGCTGGCCTTTATTTCAAAGGGAATGGAATATAAAAATAGGGAGGCCTTGCTAAAACTATACAAGGCATTAGTTAGACCACACCTAGAACACTGAACAATTTTGGTCCCCTTATCTAAGGAAAGATATACTAGCATTGGAGGAGGTCCAGAGAAAGTTTGCTAGGTTGATCCCAGGTATGGAGGAATTTTATGGAGAGGTTGAGTAGGTTGAACCTGTACTCATTGGAGTTTAGAAGAATGAGAGGCAACCTTATTGAAACATATAAGATTCTTAGGGGGATTGACAGGGTAGATGCTCAGAGGTTGTTTCCCCTTGTGGGAGAATCTAGGACCAGAGGGCATAATCTCAGAGTAAGGGATCGCCCATTTAAGACAGAGATGAGGAGGAATTATTTCCCTCAGAGGGTAGTGAACCTGTGGAATTCTTTACTGCAGAGGGCTGTAGAGGCTGGGTCGTTAAGTATATTCAAGGCTGAGATAGACAGATTTTTAATCAGTAAGGGAATCAGGGGTTATGGGAAAAAAGGCAGGAAAGTGGAGTTGAGGATCATCAGGTCAGCCACGATCTTGTTGAATGGCGGAGCAGACTCGATGGGCCGAATGGCCTACTTCTGCTCCTACATCTTATGGTCTTAAGGAAGGCGAATAGACAGGTAGGGGAATTTTTGGAACAAACTGTCTAAGGGGATGATGGAGGTAAAAAAAATCTGATTTTATTCAAGACTTTTTTTGTAAAAAATATAACTCAGGGATATGACAGATAATATAACGGTATTGTTTGGACTTTGGGTTCCTTTGGCATCCTGTACGTTTCTTTGTACCTATGACTAAACAGTAGAAATTTAGAATTGAAGCACTAATATGCAGCATCCCTGTGAATTTCATCCCTGTGAATATTAACAACTGAGAGTCACACCTATATTTAGATTGATGGGCGGAACTTTACTGCCCCATTGAGGCGAGGGCGGGGACAGAAAATGCAGCAAGCCATTCAAAAGTCCATTGACCTCAATGGGACAGGAAAATCCCACTGGCGGGAATGGCTGTAAAATTCTGCCTCCATTACTCTGAAATTGGGTATTATTAGCTAGGTTCTCTGCAAATTAAAATAATTACTAGCTAAATAATAGGTGGCACAGTGGGTTAAGTTAGCACACTGTTCATTTTTGGAACCTGGTTTTAAAATAAGTGCAGGCTGATAATCTGGAGCCCTTCTTTTGATATCCATAAGTAACCTAATTGAAATAAATGTAAGTAGCTTTCAACAGCCTTCTAGTGACGTTAGTCTATTATATGCAACTGGTACAGTATTGGAAAATTTAAACATAAAACATGGTAATACATCTCAGATTGTGAAAAAAGCAACGGAGGAAATTGTGACAGCTCTGACCATCATATTTCAATCCTTGAACTGGGGTTCTCCTAGTTCTGAAGAAGAATCATATTGGTCTTGAAATGTTAACTCTTTCTCTCTCCATAGATGCTGCCAGACCTGCTGAGTTTTTCCAGCGTTTTTTGTTTTTATTTCAGATTTCCATTATCTGCAGTATTTTGCTTTTATATTTCAATCCTCCCGAGCTACAGGAGTGCTGCCAGAGGATTGGAGGTCCACCAATGTAGTACTGTTTTAAAAAGGGAGGATGGATAATCTGAGTAATTATAGGCCAGTTAGCTTAACTTGGGTTGTAGGCAAATTATTGGAATCAATTCTGAGGGACAGCATAAACCTTCATTTAGCAAGGCATAGGTTAATCAAAGAAAGTCAGCGTGGATTTAAGGGAAGGTCATGTCTGACTAACTTGAATGAATTTTTTGAGGAAGTGACAAGCAGGGTTGATACAGGCAGTGTGATGAATGTGGTCTACATGGCAGGCTGGCCAAAAAGTAAAAGCCCTTGGGCTCCAAGGGAGTGTGGTAACTGGATCCAAAATTGTCTAAGTGGCAGGAAGCAAAGAGTAATGGTTGGCATATGTTCTTGCAACTGGAAGGCTGTTATCAGTGGGGTTCCGGAGGCTTCAATATTTGGCCCCTTGCTTTTTGTAGTTTATATTAATGATTTAGACTCAAATGTAGCGAGCATCATAAAGAAGTTTCAAGATGATACAAAAAATGGCCATCTGGTTGACAGTAAAGAGGAAAGTTTTAGACTGCAAGAAGATATAGATGGTCGGGTCAGTTGCACAGTAAAATTGAAAATGGAATTCAATCTGGAGAAGTGTGAGGTTATGAATTTTGGGAAGCGCAAAAAGGCAAGGAATGCACAATAAATGGGAGGATATTGAGTGATGTGCCCACAGATCCTTAAAGGTAGCAGGACAGGTTGATAAAATGGTTAATAAGGCGAATGACATGCTTTTATTTATTAACTGAGGTATAGAATGTAACAGAAGGAAGGTTATGCTGGAACTGTATACAACACTAGTTAAGACCACAGCTGAGTACTGTGTCCAGTTCTTTCAAGAAAGATGTGATGACACTGGGGAGAGTGCAGCGGACATTTACGAGAATGTTGCCAGGACTGGAAGCTTTTAGATTTCAGCTAAGATTGGACAGGCTGGGGTTGTTTTCCTTGGAACAAAGGAGGCTAAGGGGTGATTTAATTGAGGCGTATAAAATTATGAGGGGTTTCGAGTAAATAGAGAGAACCTACTTACCTTAGCAGAAGAGTCAAAAACTAGGGGCCATTAGTAATTGGTAGAAAGATTAGAGGAAAAATGAAAACTATTTTTTCACCCAGAGGGTGAAAGGGACCTGGAACTCACTACCTGAAAGTGTGGTGGAGGCAGAAACTATCATCACATTTAAAAAGCATTTGAAGGACTACTCGAAGAGTCGTGACCTGCAGGGTTACAGGTGAAGTGCAGGAAGACGTGATCAGGCTGGGTAGTTTTTTGTTGGCTGGCACAGACAATGTGCCAAATGGCCTCCTGTGTAGTAAATTTTCAATGATTTCTATGATTTCAAGTACAATGGGTATAAGTTAAATTTAGCACCTGTACCTGACCTGACTTGACCTGGTGGCCATGTAAAATGAGCACACGCATTTTAGATCCGGATGGTTATATTTATTTTGACTAGTTGAAGCTTGTGTTCTCCTTAAAGAGATCATAGGCTTAAAACTTACAGGAATGTGGTATTTGTAGAGTCAGAAAGCAGGGGTGCTCCTCCTGGCTCCATGGAACAAATGGCGGCCATTGTCGATCCCCATCTTCCCACTTCCGCCACTTTCTAACTACACCTGATAACTGATATTGGATAGACCCTGACAGATGAACTGCATTATTATGATGAGGCCTGGTCTTTGAGCTTTGCTGTTTCAATATTCTGTCACGGTGCACTGCTGGATTCACCCTTGGTTTGGGGGGCTAATGCCAAATGATGGTTGTTTTTTGACAGATGTTGGTATGGTTGTTTACGACTCATTGGCTTGTGTCCAGTCAGTGTGAAGCTATTTGGAAGGTTAATCAAGTACTGGAAACCATGTCAAGTGAATCCGATTATTAGTCAAGGCAAACTTATTTTAATTTTGGATAATTCATTGATAAATCCCAATTCAGAACATCATGTACAGTTCTGGGCACTTCTTGCAGCTAATTAGCAGCCACCCAACGGGAAACTGGCCAACTAGGTGAGGGAAGGATCAGCAGTGTGCCCAATCCGGTTTCTCGGCTGGGCCGTCCAGGGAGCGAAGGGTCAGGCTGTGAACCGGAAGGCGGTCACGGCCACCCATTTAAAGGCACCCTGGCAAGGGTTTCTGGCACCTGCAGCAGAAGTATTCATTTGGAGACAGAAGGTTTTACCAAGAAGGTTATTAAATCCATTGAACAACTGGAGCAGCAGCAGGTAAGAGCTTGTTTTTACATTTTGGTAACTATTGTGCCAGAACTGTAGCATTCACGATCTTTACCAGGGAGAAAAGAATATCTGAGCACATCTGTCCCATTTGCCTTCTGAATAACAAATGTTCAGAAGAAGACTACAATTATGCCCTTTAATTGGTTATCTCTCCACAAAGGCTGTAAGGCTGCCAAATGCCTGGAAAAATGGGGAAGGAGCTGTGGAGGAGCCCAGACCAAGGATGGGACCAAGGTTTAACAATGACTTCCTGTGAGTCATAATCCAGGCTGTGAGTGATCGGCAGGGGTCCTCATGCCTGCTGACGAGAAAAGGAGACTTACCAGCTGAGGTTTAAACCATGGTTACCATCTCTGAATGACGTGAGTGTGCGGTTTAGGAAGTGTGTCTCTCTGAAGGCATCTTAAATGATGATGGTGCCTTTCATTCTCCTTGTTTCTTTCCCCCACAGGTGAAAGATCAGCAGCTGCAGCTGTTAGACCCAAGGAAGCAATGTTAACCTCTGAGGAGGAGGAAGCCTCAGAGGGTGCACCACCACATCCTTGTTCCACACTTAGCACCAGCGCAGATATACACACCTTGGTGGGAATGCATGAGTTGGCTCAAAGGGGTGCACTCACTGGTGCAAACACAACACAGTCGCAAGACCAGCTGTCAGAGACTGAGATAGTGCAGGTGTCTGGCATTTGGGGGAGTGTTGGAGGTGGCCTAGATGCTGATCCCCAGGTTGATGACGAGCATCTGGAGTTATCTGTCAGGTGGTAGTTTCCTGACGTACAGCATGAGGTACCTGGAGATGTGACAGAGATTCCAGAGGAGTTGTGTGCGCTGGCGCAGACAGCAGAGGAATCCGTACAGGCCTTGAACACTATGATGACCCACTCTTCAGAATGCATGGCTTCCTCCATCGGGAGACTGGCGGCTGTCGTGGAGGGCCAATCCCAGGACCTCACTGGGTATGTGTTCTGACCTGAGTTTCATCATCTTGTATTTGAGCTCCGGTGCTCAGAGCCAAGGTGAGAGGAGGATGCGGTGCCTGGAGTTGCAGCCAGGACCTACCTCTCAGGAGAGCAGGGAGGGCCAAATAGACGTCATGGTAGCGATGAGCAGGTGCTGCTGCCAACAGGGAGCACCTCTCAGGGCGCTTCTGATGGGGACAGCCTCTCCTCCACACCCCTGCCATTGACACAAATGTCTCAGATTGACATAGCGACAGTTGAGTCTCCTGCCACTGTGCACGAGATTCCCACCAGGCCAGGACCCTCGTGCCTTAGGCGATTTGAGGACACCCACCAAAGTCATCCTAGGCAAAGGGACATAAGGGTCAGCAGCCTTGACTGATGCTGTCTGTGCTAAATTAAATGAACTCATGGGCACACCTGAATATTGAACCTGTAAAAACCTTTATGCAATGATAGGCCACTGCCTGCAAAATCTCGCAAAGGTCTCCAGATGATGCCTGGAAGGACCCTGAGGTGAAAAAATTCAAGACCACTACTATCTTCAATGCCACAGGCATAGGTTGTCCACCAAGACAATTTGAGGCAATCTCTCCAGCCAACATGTCACACAGTGATGTGACTGTCTCCCTGGGGAGACAAAGTCTTCTCAAGCACTGGCACTCTGACATTTGGAGGTATGTCATCCTATGCCAGTATACTCTGTTGGCAGGATGTTTCCTTTGCCTACCTCTGCCTGCCTGCTGTTGATGTCCCTCCTCTGCAGTTCTTTGCTCAGCAGAAGGTTCCACAACTTCTTGGATCACAGGGCACCCCTGTCCTTGGCTAGCTGCCCACCCCGCTGTCCTCCTCTCTTCCTCACTGGAGGAGGACCTCCTCCAGAATGAACAATGCCCATGAGGGGCACAGCAATCTCAGGGTCCAATACGGGGTTCAGGAAATTCACTTTAGTCCTGTCTCTTGGCGCCTTTCCCTGATAGTATCTCCCACTGAAGGCTCAAAACAACACTTAAAGCAACTTACAACTCTGGCAAACTCTCCCACCTTCACCAACAGATCCTTATGCTAAAGTCAGCTATAGACCTGCTTGCAGCCTTTCTATCTGCTTTTACAAAACTCCTCATACCTGGCATTACTCCATCTGAACATTTTTCACATACACCCACTGAAAAGTGGTGTGGACAATGTGAAGTCTCAGTCTATTGCCTGTTAACAAGTTTAACAGTTTGTTAATTTGTTTTTCTGAAACATTGGGAGAGCTGCCGATTTCTGAGCCCACCTGACTTCTGTTTTATCAGAGACCAGTGTGATGGTGACACAGTGTCACATGCCGGATTTCACTTAAGTGCGGTGGGTGCAGCGGTTCCAACTTCCACACAAAATTCACCCCATTGAGGTGTATGAACACAAAGTACTAGATTTTTCCATTAGCAACGGGAAATGCGGGGGCGGGGTTGGCTCAATTCCGGATAGCAAACCTGCCTCCATTTGGAAACTAGCATTGGATGTGATATTGCTGGGGTCAGGCCCTTCATGAGCTTACAGGCAGGTTTGCTGCCCAAACACGCAGACACGAGGCAGGAATGGAGGTGGGCTGATCCCAGAATGGGCAGGGTAGAAGATCAATGTCTGTCAATTAGAACTCTGCTTGAAGTGCTGGCAAGTGTCTGGAAGATGGCTGAAAAAATTGTTCTGCTGCCCCTCTTGCTGCATTTTGTTTGTAATATGCTCTGGAAAGTCCCCTCCCTTAGTGGGGTCTTGGCGCTCCAGCATAAATGTCAGGGGTGAACCAGTTTCTGTTTGGCTGGCTCACCCTGCTTTAATTTTTTGGGCAACAGGCTTTTAATTACTGTGAGACAGGAGTTTCACCTATCTCCAGGAGTATATCCAGCCTCAAAGAGTGGCTAGCCAATTGATTGCCAGCAGCTCTGCACTACCAGAGCACCAGCAGGAGCAGTGGACACCGCTGGTATTGCAGGAGGCCCAGGAGGAAAAGTAGACATGGATGACCCTGAATCCAGGTAAGTCTGGGATCTTGCCATGGCTCGGCTGGCAGGCCCTGGTGAGGGGAATGGGGGTGGGGGCATGTTGGGCTGCACTGAGAGACGGCGACTGAGTGAGTTTTAAGGTTTAATTCCCATCTAAAGTATAGTTTTTTTTTCTTTAATTTAGCAATTAACTAAAAATTACTCCTTAAGTTAAGAGAAGTTAAGTTTTATTCCAGCCTTAAAAAGAGGTATCCAAGCTCTTTGAGAGCAGCTGCAGCTAGTTAATTAGGTAGCAAGCTTAAAGTGGTTTTCAGGAGTTTGAATCAGTTGTTTTTCAGTGAGCATCAGAAGAGATCTTCCTCAGTGCTGCCTCAACTGCACTGAGAATGCTACTTTGGGGACACAGAGTGTAAAGTAGGAGTTTGGTGAGTGAGGGAGGGAGTTAGGGGAAGGAGGTGCTCCTTTCTTTTTCTACCTTTTTGCAACCTTCAGTAACTGACTTTTACTTTAGAACAGGAGAAGAAGCTGATTGGTGAGTAACTGGTAAGTTATTCTACTCATTTGAATTGTAATAAATAGTTTTTAATGTTACGGTATGGTAGGTCAGCTGTGCTAAGTGGAATGTACATCCTGCGGTATGTGGGAAGTCACCATGTGTCCTAGATGAACACATCTGCAGGAAGTGTCACTGGCTGCTGAAGCTTGAGCTTCAGGTTTTGGAACTCAAGCAGTGGCTGGAGTCACTATTATGCAACCGTGAGGCAGAGAACTGTGTGGATAGCACTTTTAGGGAGGTAGTCACACCACAAGTTAGGACCATACAGGCAGAGAGAGAATGGTTGACCACCAGGCAGTCTAAGAGAAACAGGCAGTTAATGCAGGAGTCCCCTGAGTCTACCTTGCTTGCTAATTGGTTTTCCATTTTGGATACTGTTGAGGGTAATGGTTCCTCAGGGGAATGCAGCCAGAGCCAAGTCTGTGGCACCACTGGTGGCTCAGCGGCACAGAAGGGGAGGAAAAACAGTGAAAGAGCAGTAGTGATAGCGGATTCGATAGTCACCGGCTCAGACAGGTGTTTCTGTGGCAGTCAACGTGACTCCAGGATGGTGTGTTGCCTCCCTTTTGCCGATGTCACAGAGCGGCTGCAGGACAGCCTTCTGGAGAAGGGTGAACAGCCAGAGATCGTGGTCCACATCAGTACCATTGGCATAGGTAGGAAAAGGGATGAAGTCCTGAAAGCAGATTTCAGGGAGTTAGGAAGGAAATTAAAAAGCAGGACCTCGAGCAGTAATCTCAGGATTACTCCCAGTGCCACGTGCTAGTGAGCTTAGGAATGGCAGGATTGGGCGATTGAACATTTGACTGGAGAATTGGTTTAGGAGGGAGGGCATCAGATTTCTGAGGCATTGGGACCGGTTCTGGGGCAGGTGGACCTGTACAAACAGGATGAGTTACACCTTAACAGGACTGGAACTAATATCCCCGCAGGGAGATTTGCTAGTGCTGTTGGGGAGGGTTTCAACTAGCTTGTTGGGGGATGGGAACCTGATGGTAGCTCAAATTGGAAGAAAATAAAGCTGGTAACGGGAAGTAGAAAAGTAGCAAGTGAAATTAGAAGGCAGGCGAAACTAAGGCGAGCATCAACTGGGCTTAGAATGCAGAATAATGTCAATAATACAAGCTTAAGGGCACTCTACCTGAATGCATGCAGCTTTCCTTGGGTCTGGATGCATTTCGCCCTAAGGTCTTGAACGAAGTGGCTAGGGAGTGCATTCGTTTTAATTTTCCAAAATTCCCTAGATTCGGGGAAGGTTCTATTAGATTGGAAAATAGCAAATATAACTCCTTTAGGAAGAGAGACAGCAAACAGGAAACTATAGGCCCATTAGCCTAACATCCGTTATAGGGAAAATGTTAGAAGTTATTATTAAAGATGTTATAGCAGGGCACTTCGAAAAATTGAAGGCAATCAGGCAGAGTCAACATGGTTTTGTGAAAGGGAAATCGTGTTTACCCAACTTATTGGAGGTCTTTGAAGGAGTCACATGTGCTGTGGATAAAGGGTGGATGTACTGTACTTAGATTTCCAGAAGGCATTTGATAAGGTGCCACATCAAAGGTTATTGCGGAAAATAAAAGCTCAATGTATAAGGGGTAACATATTGGCATGGATAGGAGATTGGCTAGCTAACAGGAAACAGGGAGTTGGCATAAATTGGTCTTTTTCTAGTTGGCAGGATGTGTCGAGTGATGTGTCACAGGGACCAGTGCTGGGGCCTCAACTTTTTACATTTCATGTAAATGACTTGGATGAAGGGACCGAAGATATGGTTGCTAAATTTGCTGATGACACAAAGATAGGTAGGAAAGTAAATTGTGAAGAGGACATAAGAAGGCTAACAAAGGGACATAGATAAGTTAAGTGAATGGGCAAAGATCTGGCAAATGGAGTATAATGTGGGCAAACGTGAAATTGTCCATTTTGGCAGGAAGAATGAAAAAGAAACTTATTGGGCGAAATTTTACCGAAGTGGGATTTTATGTTCCTGCCAAAACCAATGAGGTTTAGAATGTCTCGCCGCATTTCACGGCCTCGTCCCCGCCGAAACGGGGCCACAAAATTCTGTCCATTATCTACATGGTGAGAGATCACAGAGCTCTGAGATTCAGAGGGATCTGGGTGTCCTGTACATGAATCACAAAAGGCTCGTATGCAGCTACGGTAAGTAATTAGAAAAGCTAATAGAATGTTATCGTTTATTGTGTGAGGGGAATTGATTACAAAAGTAGGGAAGTTATTCCTCAGTTATATGGGGCACTGGTGAGACCACATCTGCAGTATTGCACAGTACTGGTCTCCTTATTTAAAGAAAGATGTAAATGCATTAGAAGCAGTTCAGAGTTCTATTACCAGTAATAGGTAGGTTGTCTTATGAGGAATGGTTGGACAGGTTAAACTTGTATCCACTGGAATTTAGAAGAGTAAGAGGCGACTTGATCGAAATCTTTAAGATCCTGAGGGGTCTTGACAAGGTGGATGTGGAGAGGATGTTTTCTCTTGGAGAATCTAGAACTAGGGGTCACTGTTTAAAAATAAGGCATCGCTCATTTAAGACAGAGTTGAGGAGAAAGTTTTTCTCTCAAAGGGTTGTGAGTCTTTGGAACTCTTCCTCAAAAGGCGGTGGAAGCAAATTCTTTGAATATTTTTAGGGCAGAGTTAGATAGATTCTTGATTAATAAGGGGGCGAAATGTTATCAGGGTAGGCAGGAATGTGGGGTTGAGGTTACAATCAGATCAGCCATGGACTTATTGAATGGCAGGGCAGGCTTATGGGGCCTAGTGGCCTACTCCTGCTCCTAATTTGGATGTTCGTATATGTTTGTATTCGTAACAAGGTAGATGAATTAAAGGCACAAATAGAGGCTAGTGGGAATGATCTAAGTGCATCTAAGAAACATGGCTGCAGGGTGACTGAGACTGGGAACTGAATATTCAAGGATATTCGACATTTAGAAAGGACAGGCAAAGTGGAAAAGGAAGCAGTGTTGTGCTGATAATAAGGGATGGGATCAGTACATTCGTAAGGGAGGATCTAATCAGAAGAACAAAATGTGGAATTAGTTTGGGTGGAGCTAAGAAAGAGCAAGGCACAGCAAACATTGGCAGGAGTTGTTTATAGGCCACTAAAAAGTAGTGAAGTGTGGGGCATGGTTTTAATCAGGAGATTAGAGAAGCATGTAGCATGGGTAATACAGTAATCATGGGCAACTTCAATCTGCATGTAGTTTGGGTAAACATAATGAGCACTAATTCTGTGGAGGACCAGTTTCTGGAGTGTGTTAGGGATGGATTCTAGAGCAGTATGTTGAGGAACCAACTAGAGAACAGGCTATTTAGATTTAATTTCACATAATGAAAAAGGGCTTATTGATAACCTTGTTGTGAAAGAACCTTTAGGAATGAGTGACCATAATATGATAGAATTTTACATTATGTTTGAAAGTGGGGTAGTTCAACCAGAAGCCAGGGTGTTAAATTTGAACAAAATAAATTATGAAGATGTGACGGGGAAATTGTCTGAGGTAGATTAGGAAAATACATTAAAAGATATGACCATACATAAGCAAAGGATAGTCTTTAAAGAATTATTACATAGTTTACAGCAACTATGCATTCCTTTAAGGCACAAAAACCCAGAAAGAAAAGCCAGTCAACTGTGGCTAACAATGGAAGTTAAGGATTGTATAAGATTAAAAGAAAAGGCCTATAAAGTTGCCAGAAATAGTAGTAAACCTGATGACTGGGAACATTTTAGAATACAGCAAAGGAGGACAAAGAAAATGATAAAGGAAGGGAGAATAGAATGAATGTAAACTAGTAAAAAATAATAACAGATTGTAAAAGCTTCTATTGGTACGTAAAAGGGAAACGTTTGGCTAAGACAAATGTGGGTCCATTCCAAGCAGAGTCAGGAGAATTTATAATGGAGAACAGAGAAATTGGGGCAGAGAAACTAAATAATTACTTTGTGTCTGTCTTCACTGAGGAAGATGCAAGAAATCTCCCAGAATTAGAGATCCAAGGGACTAGGGAGAAAGAGGAATTGAAGGAAATCAGTATTAGTAAGAAGGTTATATTGCTGAAATTAATAGGACTGATGGTTGATAAGTCCCTGGGACCTGATATTCTACATGCCAGAGTGCTGAAAGAGGTAGCTATGGAGATAGTGGATGCATTGGTGATCATCTTCCGAAATTCTATAGATTCTGGAATGGTTGCTGCACTAGAAAGTAGCAAATGTCACCCCACTATTTAAGAAAAGAAGGGAAGGAGTGAGAAAACAGGGAACTACAGGCCTGTTAGCCTTACATCAGTAATAGGGAAAATGCTAGATTGTATTATAAAAGATGTGATAAATGGACACTTGGATAATAACAATCTGTTTGGCATAGTCAACATGGATTTATGAATGGGAAAGCATGTTTGATGAACCTGTTGGAGTTTTTTGAGGATGTTATTAACAAATTGATGAAGGGGGATTGGTAGACATAGTTCACTTAGATTTTCAGAGGGCTTTTGATAAAGTCCTCCACAGGAGGTTAGCCCCAGCTGTTCACTATATGTATCAATGACTTGGGTGTGGGGACCATAAGTAATATTTCCAAGTTCGCAGATGACATAAAGCCGGGGATGTGTGTTGTGAGGAAGATGCAAGGTGGCTTCAAGAGGATTTGGGCAGACTTAGTGAGTGGGCAAGAACACGTCAGATGGAATAATAGTGTAGAAAAATGTGAGGTATTCACTTTGGTAGGAGGAACAGATGTGCAGAGTATTCCTTAAATGGTAAGAGATTAGAAAGCACAAACAGACCTTGGTGTCCTTGTTAATAAGTCATTGAAGGCTAATATACAGATGCAGCAGGCAATTAGGAAGGCTAATGTATGTTAGCATTTAACACAAGAGGCTTTATTTTCATTCATTCATGGGATATGGATTTTGCTGGCTAGACCAGCATTTATCGCCCATCCCTAATTGCCCTTGTTCAGAGGGCATTTAAGAGTCAACCACATTGCTGTGGGTCTGGAATCACATGTAGGCCAGGCTAGGTAAAGACAGCAGATTTCCTTCCCTAAAGGACATTAGTGAACCAGAAGGGTTTTTATGGCATTCAGTATCGTTTTATGGTCATCATCCTTTTAATTCCTGGGTTTTTTTTGGATTCAAATTTCACCATCTGCCATAGTGGGATTTGAACCTGGGTCCCCAGAGCATTACCAGGGTCTCTGAAATACTAGTCCAGTGACAACACCACTTTGCCACTGCCTCCCCCGAGTATAGGAGTAGTGAAGTCTTGCTTCAATTGCATAGAACCTTGGTTAGACCGCAACTGAAGTACTGTGTGCAGTTTTGGTCCCCTTACCTTAGGAAGGATATTATTGCCATTGAGGGAGTGCTTAAGAAGGTTTACCAGACTTGTTCTTGGGATGGCAGGACTGTCCTATGGAGAGAGATTAGGGAAACTACTGGGCCATATTCTCCAGAGTTTCGAAGAACGATAGGTGATTTCATTGAAACCTACAAAATATTTAAAGGAATATATAGGGTAGATGCAGGTAAGAACCGGGGGCACAATTTCAAAATAAGGGGGAAACCACTTAGGACTGAGATGAGGAGTTTTTTTTTACTCAGAGGGTGTGAATCTTTGGAATTCTCTACCCCACAGGGCTGTGAAAGCTCAGTCAATAGGGGGGATTTTTCAGCCCCGCCCACCTCCGGAATCATTCAGTCCTGCCAAAAGTCAATGGACTCCTGGCAGGGTCACCAAATCTCCCTCAGTGGGTCCTGCCACGATGGGGCTAGTAAATCCTGGCCATTGAGTATGTTTAAAGTAAAGTTTAAAGATGGACAGATTTCTAAATAGCAATGACGTAAAGAGATATGGAGATAGTGTGGGAAAAGGGCATTGGAGTGGATGATCAACCATGAGCACACGGAGAGCGGACCTGCATGAGAAGAGCAGTGCTGGCAGGAGATAAAAACCAGCAGCAGAGAGGGAGGCGCAACACACGGAGAGCGGACCTGCATGAGAAGGGCAGCGGCGGCAGGAGATAAAAACCGGCGGCAGAGAGCGCATTAAACCTGTTTCTACCTGACAGCCGAAGTGTGATGTCACAGGAAAACAGGTAGGTGATTAGTGGGTATCTCTTCTGTGTCTCTTTTGATTGGCCAAGTGGTTTAAGTAAGGAGACGTTATTACAGCTGAAGTGTACAGTTAAGAAATTCACTTTTAAAATATTTAATACCCAAATTAATTAATTAAATAGAATAGAGATGGCTGGGCAGGCGATGTGTTGCAGCAGTAGTATGGGGGAGCTGGTGGACGCCAGTGCAATCCACAGTGACCACATCTGCAGCAAGTGCGGCGGCTCGAGGAACTTCGGCTCAGAGTTGATGAGCTGGAGTCTGAGCTGAGGACACTGTGACACATCAGGGAGGGGGAGAGTTACCTGGACAGTGTGTTTCAGGAGACGGTCACACCCCTTAGATTAATTAGATAAAATTTGGACCGTGGTCAGGAACAGAAGGGTGTTGCTGCGAGTGAGGCAGGTATGGGGATCTGGAATTTAGCTTTTGAGGAGCCTCAGCCAGTGCCTTTGTCCAATAGATACAACGATCTTGCTCCCAGTGTGGACAAGGGCACAGACTACAGGGAGGATGAGAGGATGAGCAAACTGACCATAGCACCATGATACAGAGCACCATTCAAGTTGGGGGAGAAAAGAGAAATGTAGTAGTAATAGGGGATAGCATAGTTAGGGCAATAGATACTGTTCTCTGCAGCAAAGACAGAGAGTTCTCTGAAGGGTGTGTTGCCTACCTGATGCCAAGGCTAAGGACATCTTTTCTGGGCTGGAGAGGAACTTGGAGAGGGAGGGGAAGGATCCAGTTGTCGTGATTCACACATGTACCAACGACAGAAGTAGGACTAGGAAAGAGGTTCTGTTGAGGGACTACGAGCAGCTCAGGGCTAAATTAAAAAGCGTAACCACAAAGGTAATAACCTCCAGATTACTAACTAAGCCACATGCAAATTGGCATATGGTAAATAAGATTAGAGAGGTAAATGGCTCAAAGATTGGTGTGGGAGAAATGGGTTCCAATTCATGGGGCACTGGCACCAGTACTGGGGAAAGAGAGAGCTGTTCAATTGGGACAGGCTTCAATTGAACCATGCTGGGACCAGTGTCCTGGCGAATCGTATAACTAGGGTTGTGGGTAGGACTTTAAACTAATTAGTGGGGGTGAGGGTTCAATTGAAGAGAAGTTTAAAAAATCAAAAAGAAATGAGAGAACAGAGGTGCAGGGTAGTGAAAAGGCCAACGATAATTAAAGTGTGACAGGAAGGGGCAGAAAATATAAGCAGAAGAATGCAGCAGAAATTAGAACCAGAATGAGGAATAATGGTAAAAAGTCAAAGCTTAAGGCTCTTTATCTGAATGCACACAGCATTTGTAACAAGATAGATGAGTTGACCGCACAAATAGAAATAAATGGATATAAATTGATAGCTATTACAGGGTGAGCAAGACTCGGAACTCAATATTCAAAGGTATTCGACGTTCCAGAAAAATAGGCAAAAGGGAAAAGTAGGTGGGGCAGCTTTGCTAATAAAGGAAGGTATCAGTGTGGTGGTGAGTAGTGAAATAGATCGTGATGTGGAATCAGTTTGGGTAGAGATAAGGAATAGCAAGGGGAAGAAGTCACGGATAGGAGTCATCTATAGGTCCCCGAAGAGTTGCCTCACCGTAGGACAAGGTATAAGTTGGGAAATAATGGAGATGTGTAACAAGGGCAGTACAATTGTCATGAGCTATTTTAATTTGCACATTTACAGGACAAATCAGATCGGCAAGGGTAACATGGAAGACGAATTTGTAGAGTGCATCAGGGATTGCTTCTTAGAGCAATACATCGCAGAACCCACCCGGGAACAGGCTATTTTAGATCTAGTAATGTGTAATGAGGTAGGATCAATAAGAGATCTTGTAGTTAAGGATCATTTAGGGGGTAGCGATCACAACATGGTAGAATTTCAAATTCAGTTTGAGGGCAAGCAACTCGGGTCTCAAAACAGTGTCCTCAACTTAAATAAGGGAAATTACAGCGGTATGAAGAAAGAGTTGTCTAAAGTGGGCTGGGAAAATAGACTAACGGGAAGGTCAGTGGATGAACAGTGGCAGACATTTAAGCAGATATTTCATAATGCTCAGCAAGGATTTAATCTGGTCAAAAAGAAAGACTCGATGAGAAGGATGAAACACCTGTGGTTAACAAAGACAGTCAAGGAGAGTATCTAATCAAAAACTAAGGCATACAAAGCAGCAAAAACTAGTGGTAGGCTAGAGGATTGGCAATTTTTTAGGAACCAGCAGTGGATGACTAAAAAGCTAATAAAGAGGAAGAAAATTGATTATGAAAGTAAATTGGCAAGAAATATATAAACAAACAGCAAGAGGTTCTACGGGTATATAAAAAGAAAGAGAATAGCTAAAGTGAGCGTGGGACCTTGGAAGATGCGACTGGAAAATTGATAATAGGGAACAGGGAAATGGTAGATAATTTAAACCAATATTTTGCATCGGTTTTCACGGTGGAGGACACTATAAACATTCCAAAGATATCAGATAATCAAGGAGCTAATGGGAGGAAATATCTTGTAACAGTCTCTATCACGAGGGACAAAGTATTTGACAAACAAATGGGACTAAAGGCAGACAGGTCGCCAGGACCTGATGGCCTGCATTCAAGGGTTTTAAAGGAAGTAGCTGCAGAGATAATGGAGGCATTGGTTGAAATATTCCAGAACTCACTGGATTCTGGGAGGGTCCCAGTGGATTGGAAAACCGCTAATGTGATGCCCCTGTTCAAGAAGGGAGGGAGACAAAAAGCAGGAAACTATAGGCCAGTCAGCCTAATGTGGGTCGTTGGGAAAATGCTACAGTCCATTATTAAGGAAGAAATAGCAGGACATTTAGAAAAGCTTAACACAATCAAACAGAGTCAACATGGTTTTGTGAAAGGGAAATCATGTTTGACAAATTTGCTAAAGTTATTTGAGGATATAACAAGCAGAATTGATAAAGGGGAACTGGTAGATTAATGTATTTGGATTTCCAGTAGGCATTCGATAAGGTGCCACATAAAAGGTTATTGCGCAAGATAGGAGCTCACGGTATTGGGGGTAATGTATTAGCATGGTTTGAGGATTGGTTAACACACAGAAGACAGAGAGTCGGGATTAATGGGTCTTTTTCAAGTCAGAAGGATGTAACTAATGGAATGCCACAAAGATCAGTCCTAGGGCTTCAATTATTTACTATCTATATTAATGACTTGGAGGAGGGGGCAGGGTGTAATGTATCCAAATTTGCTGATGATACAAAAATAGGTAGGAGGGCATGTTGTGATGTAAAGAATCTGCAAGGGGATATAGACAGGTTGAGTGAGTGGGCAAAAACTTGGCAGATGGAGTTTAATGTAGGAAAGAGTGAGGTCATGTGCTTTGATAGGAAGAATCAAAATGCAGACTATTATTTAAATGGAGACTCCAAAAAAGTGCAGCACAGAGGGATCTGGGTGTTCTTGTGCACGAAACACAAGAAGTTAGCATGCAGGTGCAGCAAGTAATTGAGAAGGCAAATGGAATTTTGGCCTGCATTGCTCGGGGGCTGGAGTTTAAAAATAGGGAAGTCTTGTTACAACTGTACAGGATGTTGGTGAGGCCGCACCTGGAGTACCGAGTATTGTTTTGGTCCCCATATTTAAGAAAGGATGTACTGCCATTGGAGGCAATTCAAAAGGGATTCACTCGGCTGATTCCTGGGGTGAAGGGATTGACTAATCAAGAACGGTAAACATGTTAGGCCTTTATTCATTAGAGTTTAGAAGAATGAGGGGGATCTTATTGAAACATACAAGATTCTGAGGGGGCTTGACAGGGTAGATGTTGAGAAGATGTTTCCATTAGTTGGGGAATCTCGAACTAGGGGACATAGTTACAGAATAAGGGGACACTCATTTAAAACTGAGATGTGAAGGAATTTCTTCTCTGAGGGCAGTGAATGTCTGGAATTCTCTACCCCAGAGAGTTGTAGAGGCTAGATCACGGAAAGTGTTTAAAGAGGAGGTAGATAGATTTTTGAAATATCGGGGAGTTGAGGGTTATGAGGAGCTGGCACGAAAGAGGAGTTGAGGCCTGGGGCAGATCAGCCATGATCTTATTGAATGGTGGGACAGGCTTGAGGGGCTGAATGGCATACTCCTGCTCCTATGTTTCTCTGGACAGTGCAGTGGGGAGAGTGGACCCGGGATCAAAATACTGTGGGAGGCCTCAGATTAGCATAGGGGGATTGGGAGGGACAAATCGCACCCCCCTTTCACTGGCCAGCAGTTCACAGGAACAAACCTGTTGGACTGCACGTTGGGTGCAAGCCTCTTTCACCATCCATTAAATTGGAGCGGCAGCAGATTATTTGCCCTCTTAAAGGCCTGAATTGTATCACAGGCAGGCAGCTGTCCTGACCCTGCCACTCTTGCCCATAAAAACGTGGCAGGGGTGGGTAGGCACACTGCTGATGGCATGGTGCCTTAATTTGAGTCCACCCACCTGCTTTCCCACCTGTCAGTGGCTCATAACTCTGGACCTATGAGTCAGAATTAAATAAATGGCTTTTCCCATGTGAAAATGTTAAAGATGTGGAGCCTCCGAATGAACAATTCCCTGGGGCAGCAAACTGCACACTATCCCATGGAGTAAAGAGCTGAATAAGGTCAACTACTTACAAACCCTGCCACACAGCAGGGAGCCATATCATGGTGGCTTGCACACAGCCACTCTTGCATATGAGGCATGCACTCATCATTTGTCTGTTACTTACAACTGGCTAGTTGCTAGCATTACTGCAACATTTCCTTGCTGATGCTATACTCTGAATAAAACAGAAGCACATTTAACTTCTGTAACTTTTCCACACCAATGCCAGGACTTTCCAGCAGACCAGCAGCCAGAAAAGCTGGGGCAGGGCTGCCCCCAGATTTTTGGATGCAGATCTCTAGGCACTCAAGGACATCCTCTTCTCCCAGCACAACAAAAAGGGCTTGGTTGCAAATTGTGGTGTGCCACCAGAACCGTTTGGCAAGCCTGGATACAGTGCTGCAAGTGTTTTAATGAGCTTTTACAGTCTGGAAAGTTCAGTGAGACTTCCACCAAAGGGACAGGCGCTTGAGCAAAGACCTTATAAAACTCACACGCCTGAGGAGAGACAGGATGCATGCTACACCTCAACTTTTGTGCTGAGGATAGCGTAGTAATTATGGTTTTGTTAAATGTTTTGTTAAACCTTTAAGAATAGTCCTGTGATGTAAGATCACATGATCTGTGTAAACCAAAGTGTTAGCAGTGTGGGCTACCTTCATAGTCAATGTAGAAATAGAGATGGAGTTGAATACACACATGTAGTTGCTGCTGGCTGTATTGTAAATAAACCTAATGTTTCCACTTAGAAAGTTGTCTGCTGATCAACTCTATTACTAATAGGTGGTATGGCCACAATATAACAAACTGGCGACGAGGATACATCAAGATAAATAGGAATCAGTACTGTACCTCACCCAATGATTGTGAGTATCAATGCCCATTTAAAATAACAGAAGATATACTCACCCAAAATGCCACAGCTTGGTAGAATCGATCCTTTTGAGCCAGCCACAGATGATTGGTCTCAATATATAGAAGCCTCGCGTTCTCCTTTCAAGCAAGCAAAATTATGGAGAAGAGAAGAGGTGAGTGATCCTCTTGAGTACTTGTGGGGGCAAAACCTACAGTTTGACTCAAAGTTTGATGGCCCTCAGTGCCCCAGTTTCGAAGAATTTCGGAGAATTAGTAGAGCTTGTGAAGGCACATTTTCAACTCAAGCCCTCAGTCACAATGCAGAGGTTTAGGTTCAATTGGTGAAATAGAGCCCCAGGTGAGACAATTGCTAGCTATGTGGCAAATTTGAAGCAATTAACGGAACATTGCGAGTTCGGTGAGACTCTGAACGACATGCTCAGAGATCGTTTAGTGTGTGGTGTGAAAGAAGATGCTATTCAGAGAAGATTGCTGGCTGAAGTGAATCTGGATTTTAAGAAGGCGTTAGAAATAGTGCTGGCCATGGAAAGCACTAAGAGATTCACAAGCAATATAAGGGGCGCAAAATAGCACCATACTACATATTGGGCGGGAACTGTCAGCCGAAAGTGGCACGGAAAAGAGAGTCTCTGCTGCGAAGCGGGAAACAGCCCCCGCTAACTGAAAAATAAGAAGGAATAATTTAGCAGCTAAATCGAAGAACAACTTCAATCGCTGTGGAAATAATCACTCTTTTAGCGATTGGCAGTTTAAAAAAAAAGAATGTTACTTGTGTCACAGAAGTGGACATATAACGAGACTGTGCACAGATTTAACCAGGCTTGCAAACAACAGAAGAAGCCCAATGAAATCTACAGTGTAGAAGAGCCTGAAACAACAAGTTCTGAAATTTATTCATTGTTCAACATGAAAGTTGGGAAGACAGAGCCAATATATGTTACAGTACAAGTGAATGGCAAACCATTAAAAATGGAAGTAGAAATGGGCGCTTCCACTGCTGTAATTGGATAACACACTTTCAGATATTTAAATAATGGTGAACATTAATTAAATTTGGAACAACCATCTGCCAAGTTGAAAACGTACACAGGCAAAGGAATCCAAGAAAAAGGTATCAGTAGAGTAATTATCCATTATAGAAACCAATAAGCACACGATGGTGGTAGTAGGTGAAGGGCCAAGCCTTCTTGGGTGAGATTGGTTAAAGGAGATTAAATTAAATTGGTCTGAAATCTTCCAATTGAGCGCAAGAGGGCTACCAGAGATGCTTAAAAAGTATGCCACCGTCTTCAAGGGCGAACTGGGAAAAATCCAAGGCCTGCAGGCCAAGATGTACGTGGATCCAGAAGCAACCCATCGCTTCGTGAAAGCAAGACCGGTGCCATACGCCCTGAGAGAAGGTTGATGTTGAGCTGAACCGGTTAGAGAGGTTAGGTGTCATAAAAGTGGTTCAGTTCTCAGAATGGGCAGCATCCATAGTCGCTGTCCTTAAACCAGACCAAAGCATCCGAATTTTTGGGGACTATAAACTAATGGTCAACAGAGCAGCCAAACTGAACAGGTACTCCATTCCAAAAATTGAAGACCTATATGCCAAGCTAGCAGGAGGGACAACGTTTACAAAGGTTGATGTGAGTCACGTGTATCACCAATTAGAGTTGGACGATGCTTCCTGGGAATTCGTTACAATTAGCAACCATAAAGGGTTGTACCAATATAAACACTCACCTTTTGGTGTTTCCTCAGCCTGTGCCATCTTTCAGAGAACAATGGAAAGCTTACCGCAGGGATTACCCCAGGATTTAGTCTACTTAGACGATGTGCTGATAACCGGATTCACTGAAAAGGAACCTAGAGGAAGTCTTAAAACGTTTTTTACAAGCAGGAGTGCAACTGAAAAAAGAAAAATGCACTTTTCAAGCAAAGGAAGTAATCTATTTGGGCCACTGGGTAGATTCTCAGGGGTTACACCTGGTTGAAGAGAAGATTAAAGCAATAAGAGAGGCACCTGCACCCAAGAACGCTTCTGAACTTAAATCATTTTTAGGAACGAACAATTTATTATGGGCGATTTTTACCTAATTTATCTACAGTTCTGGTCCCTCTGCATTTACTGCTAAGAAAGAACCACCGTTGGTCTTGGGAGACACCCCAAAAAGAGGCTTTCATGAAAGTGAAACAGCTGTTACACTCATTCAATCTGGTAGTGCATTATGACCAGATGAAAAACTTGGTGCTAACATGCAATGCATCTCCCTATGGAGTGGGAGTGGTACTATCTCATAGAATGGACAACGGCACAGAGTGGCCAATAGGCTATGTATCCAGGACACTTACCACAGCTGAAAAAGGATATTCCCAGATGGGAGAAGGAAGGTCTGTCGATATTTTTAGTGTAGAAAAATTTCACCGATACATGCATGGGTGGCATTTCACGATTGTATCAGACCACAAACCATTGTTGGGTTTGTTTAGCAAGGAAAAGGCTATACCACCCATAGCCTCAGCAAGAATACAATGATGGGCTTTACAAATACACCTTTGTACACAGGCCTGGCATTCACATCGCAAATGCCGATGCCGAGTTGCCTGCCCTTACAAGAGAATGACAAACACGTCTCAGCTCCACAGGAACTCGTTTTACAGTTAAATTTTCTAGACTCCTTGCCAGTTTGTGCCAGATAGATCCGAGCCTGGACAAGTCGGGACCCAGTCCTATCTCGAGTACGAGACCAAATGTTACATGGTTGGTCCCAGGAGCCAGTCTTTGATGAAATGAAACCGTTCTTCAACCGAAGACATGAGATGAGCAGTCAAGATGGCATTCTATTGTGGGATGCATGGGTAACAGTTGCTCCAAAGGGAAGAGAGCCACTTTTAGTCAAGCTACACAGTGCCCATCCAGGGATCTCCTGAATGAAGATCATAGTGTGCAGTTGCCTATAGTGGCCAGGGATGAATGGCAATATTGAAAATGTGGTAAAGCACTGTGTGCAATGTCAGAAACTACAAACGTTGCCAGTGGTAGCCCCATTGCACCCATGGCAGTGGCCTGGTAGACCCTGGGTGCGGTTACACATCGAGTATGTCGGACCCTTCCTTGGAACCATGTTTCTACCAATTATAGATGCCCATTCCAAGTGGTTGGATGTTGATGAGGTGAAGTCACCAACGTCGGGCGCGACAATAGAGAAACTACGCCAGAGCTTTGCCATCCACAGACTGGCAGAGGTAGTTGTATCCAATAATGGCACTGCATTCACAAATACTGAGTTCCAACGATATATCAGCCGAAATGGTATCACCAATACGAAGACTGCACCATATCATCTGCCATCAAATGGACTGGCGGAAAGGGCAGCTTAAACTTTTAAGGCGGGTATGAAGAAGTTAACAGGGGATTCGTTGGACACCAAACTTGCACACTTTCTTTTCCACTACAGAACAACCCCCCACACGACGACAGGAGCAACACCTGCAGAATTGTTGATGAGATGCCGTCTTAGGACAAGACTGAGCCTAATATTTCCAAATTTGGGGGGGAAGGCAGGGAAGAGTCAAGGAAATCAAAAAGCTGTGCATGACTTGCATAGTCATGAGAGACAATTTTCTGTTGGATATATGTGAAGAATTTCAGTGGAGGACCGAAGTGGTTACCGGATAAAATAAGTTGTGACCGGACCATTATATCACGTGGAAGTGGAAGGCTGGATCACCTGTAAGCACATGGATCATTTAAGAAAAAAAGAGATACCACAACAAGATATTGTACCACCTGTAACCATTACTGAACCAATGTTTCCTGTTGAAGATGTTCCACCAAGGACTAACATGCCTGATGTATTTATCAGAGCGGAAGCCATTGAACTGCAAGTGCCCACTGAGGTACCTGATGTTTATGCAGTTCCAGAGAATGTGGTTCCTGAAAAAGAATCTGAAGTCATGGAGCTGCGACGTTCCACGCGAACCAGGAAACTACCTGAAAGACTGAACTTGTAAATTTCATGACCTGTGTAAATATTATAATGTCATGAGATAAGTATACTGGTAAATACAATACGTACAGCAAAGTTAAAGGGGGAGGAATGTAGTGATTATGGTTTGTATTTATTGGACTGTACCTTAAACAATAGTCATGATCTGTGTAAACCAATGTGTTAGCAGCACGGGCTACCTGCACAGTCAGTGTAGAGATTGGGATGGAGCTGAATACACACATGTAGTTGCTGCTGGCTGTATTGTAAATTAACCTAATGTTTCCACTTAGAAAGCTGTCTGCAGATCAACTCTATTACTAATAGGAGGCAAGGCCACACTATTACAATAGTATCTCCTTCTCCCTGGTGGCCTTCATCCCTCTCCTCTGGCCTCCTAATGCGTGAAGTTCTTTCCTTTGTGTGCATGCTGCTTCTCTGCAGCTTCAATGGTCTTTATTTCTGAGGATGAAGCATCTATTTACAGCTGCACCCTACCTGTTGGTCAGGTGAGGTCCATTGTAGCCTTGATCAGTGACCCGATGCCCAAGTGATGGCAAGAAGATGATGACCCCCTGAGGTGGCAAATTTCTGCCTTCTACATCGTCCCCTGTCCTTTGATGTGTTCCTGCAGCTTTTCACTCCAGGGAGTGAACACTTTTACACATTAGATGGCCTACCACTAGCTTGCAGAAAAGTTTTCTTTTTTTTTTTGCTGACTCGCCTCTGACCTGCTGCACATCTGCCCTCTGTGTCTGAACACTGAGGGCTTCTGAAGTCCGGCCGCCTGCAACAAAGTTGTAAACGGCTGACAAATGGGTTTTTACTAAGCATTTAAGTGCATCAACTGACCTCTTAATAGATGTGTCCTGTTCTGAGGCCCTAGCCTCATGAAACTTGCAATGAAAACCTTATGAAAACCTTGCGGTTCTCAACTCTAACCTCATAAAGTCCATTGGTGGTGGGAACAGAGGTGGAAGTTTTGGCCACGTAGAACAGCAGCCACTTTTTTCTCCCACCAGCCTCCATCCTGGCCCAATTTGTGATGGGAAAATGCAGCCCAAGGATGAGAATTTTAAATTGGAGGAGGGAGCCAATGTTGTTCAGGAAGCACAGGGGTGATGGGTGAACAGAACTTAGTGCAAGTTATAATTCAGCAACAGAATTTTGGATGTGCCCACATTTACAGAGGGTGAAAGATGCAGAACTAGCCTGGGGACTATTTGGATAATCCAGTGTGGAGGTAGCAAAATCATAGATAGGGTTTCAGCAGCAGATGAGCTGAAGCAGGGCAAGGATGGGTGATATCACAAAGTGGGAAGTAGATAGTCTTGGTGATGGAACGGAAATGGGGTTGGAAGTTCAGCTCAAGATCAAATAGGATTCTTGATGTGAACAGCCTTGCTTATGCATGGCCAAAGGAACTTAGTGAAATCTTAATGTTTACTGACTAAGTTTAAAAATGGTGTAGAAATGATCATCAGTGACATTATTTTATGATCCCTTAACAAGATTGTACAACTAGAAAGGAAAACAGGCAGAGTGCATAACAGAATGCCCATCTGCACCAATTGATAACTGCTCCCATGATTCTCAAATCTTCAGTGTTCCTACAACATTACTGACAGTAATTTCTACTTTTTGCTTTTCAATGGCAAGTGATTTTTTTGCATGAACTAAATCCATAACTGTTTAACACCTAACACTTTAATTTTACAGTTAATCCATTTCCTGTATTTGAAACATTGCCAAAGCATAAAGTGCAATTGTACGAAAATTTATAAATCACTACTAAATAGAGATAATTTAAAACTATTCCTCCATAACAGCTGGGTAACTCTATTCAGGTTTGAGTTTATCCCAGTACAGGTCAGCTCACTGATCTCAGAAACACAATTGTGACAATGCAGAAGAAGGCCAATCAGCCCGTCATGCTTGCACCAGCTCCATGAATGAGCCATTCTCCCACCTCCTTCCCATAACCCTGCACATTCTCCCTTTTCAGATAACAAACTAATTCCCTTCTGAATGCTTTGATTGAACCTGTCTCCATCACACTCTCATCTCAGGCAGTGCATTGCAGACCTTAATCACTCGCTGCATGAAAAAGCTTTTGCTTCTTTTGCCAATTACTTTAAATCTGTTCCCTTTTGTTCTCAAACCTTTCACAAGTAGGAACAGTTTCTTCCTATCTATTCTGTCCTGACCCTTCATGATTTGAATGCCTCTATCAAATCTCCACTCAGCCTTCTTTTCTCCAAGAAAAACAGGCATAACTTCTCCAATCTATCTTCACAACTGAAGTTCCTCATCCCTGAATCCAATTTTGTGAATCTTTTCTGCACCCTCTCCAATGCCTTCACATCCTTCCTAAAGCACATGCCCAGAACTGGACACAATATTCCAACTGAGGCCACACTAGTTTCTTCTACAAGTTCTACATAACCTCCTTGCTGTTGTACTCTATGTCCTCATTAATAAAGCCTAGGATACTGTATGCTTTATTAAATGCCTCTCAACTGATCCTGCTAGCTTCAATGACTTATGCACGTATACACTCAGGTACCTCTGTTCTTGCACCCCCTCTAGAATTGTACCATTTAATATATATTGTTTCTCGATGTTCTTCTTACTAAAATGAATCACTTCACATTTCTCAGCATTGAACTTCATTTGCCACCTGTCCACCCATCCCACTAACTTGTCTATGTCCCTTTGAAGTTCTACACTATCCTCCTCAGCTCACAATGCTTCCAAGTTTTGTATCATCCGCAAACTTTGAAAATGTGCCCTGTACACCAAGGACATTGGGTTGTAGTGGCAATGTGGAGGTGGTGGCATAGTGGTATTGTCACTGGATTAGTATTCTAGAGACCCAGGTTAATGCTTTGGAGGCCGGGGTTCAAATCCCACTATGACAGATGGTGAAATTTGAATTAAATGAAAATCTGGAATTAAAAGTCTGATGTTGACCATGAAGCCATTGCCAATTGTTGTAAAAACCCATCTGGTTCACTAATGTCCTTTAGGGAAGAAAATTTGCCATCTGACCTACACATTACTCCAGACCCACAGCAATGTGGTTGACTCTTAAATGCCTTCTGAACAAGGGCAATTAGGGATGGGCAATAAATGCTGGTCTAGCTAGTGATGCCTGGATCCCATGTACAAATAAAAAAAATACTTATCAGGAAAAGCAAGGGTCCCAACACTGACTATGGGGAACTCCAGTACAAACATTCCTCCAGCCTGAAAGACATACAGTAACTACTACCTGCTTCTTGTCACTCAGCCAATTTCATATCCATGCTGCTAATGTCCCTTTTATTCCATGAACTACAACTTTTCTCTGTTTTGTGGCACTGTATCAAATACCTTTTGGAAATCCATGTACACCATACAGCCCTCATCAACCTTCTTTGTTACCTCTTCAAAAAAACTCCAGTAAGTTAGTTGAACATGATTTTCATGCTGGCTTTCCTTAGTTAACCTGCATTTGCCCTTGTGACTATTAATTTTGTCCCAGATTATTGTTTCTAGAAGTTTCTCCACCACTAAAGTTAAAGTGACTGGCCTGTAGTTTCTGGGCTTATACTTACACCCCTTTTTGAACAAGCGGGTAATGCTTGGAATTCTCCAGTCCTCCTCTGGCAGCACCCCTGAGTCTAAGGAAGACTGAAAAATTATGGCCAGCGTGTTCGCAATTTCCATTCTCACTTTCTTCAATATTCTTGGATGCATCTCATCTGGTCCTCATTCCTTATCAATTTTAAATACAGGCAGCCTACCCAATACCTCCTCCATATCCATTTTAAACTTTTCTGGTGTCTGAATTACCTCCTCTTTCATCATGGCCTGCTTCCTTGGTAAAGACAGATACAAAATATTCATTTAACACCTCAGCCATGCCCCCTGCCTCCATGCATAAATCCCCCTTTTGGTCCTTAATTGGCCCTACTCCCCCTTTTACCACCTTATTATTTTTTATATGCCGATAGGAGACTTTGGGATTTCTTTTTATGTTGGTTGCCAGTCTCTTTTCATACTCCCACTTTGCTTCTCTTATTTGCCTTTTCACCTTCCCTCTGAACTTTCTATATTCAGTTTGGTTCTCAATTATATTTTCCACCTGACTCCAGTGATAAGCATACTTTTTCTTCTTTATTTTGATTTCTATCTATTTTGTCATCCAAGGAATTCTGGCTTTGTTTGCCCTACCTTTCTCTTTCAAGGGAATATATCTTGACTGTGCCTGCACTCTCTCTTTTTTGAAGGTAAGCCCATTGTTCAGCTACCATTTTCCCTGCCAACCTTTGACTCTAAATAATTTGACCCAGATCTATTCTTATCCCACTGAAGTTGGCTTTTCCCCAGTTAATCGTTACTCTGGATTGATCTTTGTCCTTTTCCATTGTCTGCCTAAATCTTATGATACAATGATCACTGTCCCCTAAATGTTCTCCTATTGACATTTGATCCACTTGGTCCACCTCATTCCGAGGAACCGCAGGTCTCGCAGTGCTTCCTTTCTCATTGGACTGGAAAGGTACTGCTGTTAGAAATTTTCCTGCATACACTCCAGGAACTCTTACCCCTCTTTGCCCTTTACACTACTACTATCCTGGTCTACATTTGGATAATTTAAGTCCCCCATTATAACTACTCTATAAATTTTGCACCTCTCAGTAATTTCCTTGCAAACTTGTTCCTCTACAGCCTTCCCACAAGTTGGTATTCTATAGGCTACACCAAACAATGTAATTGCACCATCTTTGTTCATTAGCTTTAGCCAAATAGATCCTGTCTTTGACTCCTCTGGGATCTTTCTCCTCTTTCTCCAGCACTGCAATGCTCTCCTTATTCAGTACTGCCACCCATCCCCCTTTTCTTCCTTTCCTAACTGTATCCTGGAGTATTTAACACTTAGTCTTTCCATTCTTTGTGCCTGGTCTCTGATACAGCCACAAAATGGCAATCGGTGCCTGTAACTCACCAATCTTATTTACCACACTTTGTGCTTTCACATACATGCACAGTAATCCTGATTTAGACTGTACTATTTTCTTCCTTACTCTGACACCACCTATTAACTTGCTATTCCTTATTCTAGTGCTATCTATCACTCCCAGTATTTTGTGTTCCTTGGTATTCCTCTCTGATATTATCTCTTGATTCCTAAACCCCTGCCAAGTTAGTTTGGCAAGAGGCTAGTTCATGCCATAAGGCAAATATGCAGTTGAGGAAAGTGAGCATAGGTTGAGTTTGGGTTTTGATGCAACAGCTTTGATACTCAGTGAGGTTTTAAGAGATCATTATATTTCCAGTGTTTTGTAACTCTTTCATAAATTGCAGCTAAAGCATAAGATAGATTTTGGGGACAATTTTAACCAAACCCACCAGGTAGGAAAGATTTTTTTTTAACTTTCATGGTGGAGCCAAAAGGAGCAGAAGTACTCCAAAGGATTCACAAGCAGGCTATTCAACTGCTTGAGCATATTCTGTCATTCAATCAAATCAGGGCTGTTGTGCACCTTAATTCCATTTACTCATCTTGGCTGCTGTTCTGCACCTTAATTCCATTTACTCAGCCACCATGCTGTGATCTTGCTCTCCCCGCACCTCCACCATTATAACTGGGTGCCCTAGTGGTTAATCCTGCCACTTACACAGTCAGAAGGCAGCGAGAAGTCAGCTGGCAGGATTTAAATGAGGGTTGGCTATTACAATTGGAAGAGTCTCATTCTGTTGTAGGTGGGAAATAAACTCACTAATACGGTTTCCCACCAGAATTCTGTTGGTAGTTAAAATCCAGGACTTAATTTTAAAAAAATGAAAAGTGAGCTATGTTGCCACCATTTAATATTATTACATGAGCTAATCAACATACAAACTAACGCCCTTTTACTCTCAAAACTGGAAAACATGGAGCATTGTAAAAACAAGCTTAGTGTGGTCTTGCCAATTGTCAACTGTACTGTCAAGATATATACAGTTGTATCAATACATTGTTGAGTCAACTAATAAGGTACATCACACGAAGTTGTGTTTCCAAAAGGATTACAAAGCAGATTTTTTTTCTTCTCTTCTGCTTCAACACATTGCAGGAATTATAGTTTGTTACTGGATGTCAAAGAAAAGGCTTCTGAACAGCTTATAGATATATTTAAATGAAAACATAATACTGAACACAGAAATATAATACAATTAGGATTAGATTTGAAAAACTAAATGCATTGAGTCTCTTTCGATAGGTGGACATACTTCTTATATTGTATCCCTCCCACTATAAATGTAGCCTTCAGAAGCTAGGTTTTGGAAAATTAGAAGATGGAATATTTATCACAATAAACTAGTCTTCTCAGAATTCAATTGTACAGAAAATAAGAGATAAAATTCTAGATTTATGAACCTTCTTTTGCTTGGTATAACACCCATCTCTTCACTGTCTCCTTCAGGTGTAACCATTCGTGCCTGCCACCATTCATCATCAGAGGCATTGATAACATGCAAAATGTCTCCATATTTGAAGCTGAGACCTTGACTTGGAAGACCACTGTCCTTGGTTTTTTCGTAGTCAAATAGAGCTCTGAAAAACATATTTCAAAGGGTTTTAAGTCTTGCATTTATTGCTACACAAAGAAGTTATTTTCTGTTTTAAGCATATATCATTATTTAGATTCGAGATATATTGATAGTATTGATTGTTTTTTTTTACTATGATACTTAATAATGTACAATGATAGGTGCCCTACAGCCTCAAGACATATATTTCATAACCAATGTGCTGGTCACATTTATGAGGAGCTATTCATTTGAATGTGGGTAGTATTGCTCATGGACAGAAGAGGTTAAGAGGAAATGCACCCGCATACCCTCATGTTATCTCCTAAAAGCAAATCACAGAACAGCTCTTCCATCTATTTAACGATGAAGTCTAGGATTTTCTCACCTGCCAATCCAGCAGATCCAGGTTGCACAGAAAAGTGGCTACAAAGGGAAAATGTCAGGACTGTGGAGGTCTATTTTAAATGGAAACACAGTTGCATCAAAACTATGCCTCAAATTTCAAAAAGTTACGCTAATTCTTTGGGGTCAACATGTAGAAATCACTTGCCTAAGGGTGGTGCTTACTGGTTTCAATAACGAAGATATCCTCAGCTACCCCAAAAGTGCTACACACAAAGTTATCAGCCCAGAATTTATGAGATCTGGCATCTTACTGCAGCACCTATTGTTGTACAGTGATAATACTCAGTAAGAAATACAAACAGCACAGAAATTGCAAATTAATCCTTCTGCTCAACTTACAACATTTCCCATTAAAAATTAATCTGCATTATTTACAGAGAAGGTTTAAAGAAGAATCACAGGAATACCAGAGGAGAACATTAAGGTATGAAATATACATACAATATATGAAAAGGAAACTATTAAAAGGGTTAATTGTCTAAAAGTCACTAACTCATCAGGTCTACCCTCTACAATACTGGTAGATTAGATATCAGAGGTACTCATCTAATTTTCTGTAACTTTTTGGTATCATGATTGTACTAAAAAGACTGGAGGGTGCCAAATATTACACTCCTATTCCAAAAATGGAAACCAGATAACTATAAATCAGCTATCATGTCAGTACTAGGAAAGCTGCATGCTTATGATATTTGGTCAGAAGATAATACATTCTAATGTATATCAAAATAGGAGTTAATGGAAACCGGGAGAAAACTCTCTGCTGGTTGGAGTCATACCTAGCACAAAGGAGGATGGTTGTTGGACGTCAATCATCTCAGTTCCAGGACATCACTGCAGGAGTTACTCAGGGTAGTGTCCTAGGCCCAACTATCTTCAGCTGCTTCATCAATGACCTTCCTTCCATCATAAGGTCAGAAGTGGGGATGTTCGCTGATGATTGCACAATGTTCAGCGCCATTTGCAACTCCTCAGATACTGAAACAGTCCATGTCCAAATGCAGCAAGATTTCGACAACATTCAGGCTAGGGCTGATAAGTGGCAAGTAACATTCGTGCCACACAAGTGCCAGGCAATGACCATCTCCAATAAGAGAAAATCTAACCATCGCCCCTTGACATTCAATGGCATTACCATCACTGAATTCCCCATTATCAACATCCTGGGGTTACCCTTTACCAAAAACTGAACTGGACCAGCCCTATAAATACTGTGGCTACAAGAGCAGGCCAGAGGCTAGGAAACCTGCGGCGAGTACCTCCTGACTTCCCAATCCTGTCCACCATCTACAAGGCACAAGTCAGGAGTGTGATAGAATACTTTCCACTTGCCTGGATGAGTGCAGCTCCCATAACATTGAAGAAGCTTAACACCATCCAGGACAAAACAACCCACTTGATTGGCACCCCATCGACACACATTCACTCTCTCCACCACCCACGCACAGTAGCAGCAGTGTGTACCATCTGCAAGATGCACTACAGGAGCTCACCAAGCCTCATCAGACAACCGCTTCCAAACCCGCAGCCGCTACCATCTAGAACGACAAGGGCAGCAGACACATGTAAACACCACCACCTGGAAGTTCCTCTTCTAGCCACTCACAGTCCTGATTTGGAAATATATCGCCGTTCCTTCAATGTCATTGGGTCAAAATGCTGGAACTCCCTCCCTAACAGCACCGTGGATGTACTTACACCACATGGATTGCAGCGGTTCAAGAAGGCAGCTCACCACCACCTTCTCAAGGGCAATCAGGGATGGGCAATAAATGCTGGCCTAGCCAGTGACGCCCACCTCCCATAAATGAGTAAAAAAAGTAAGAAATGCTTCTTCCTTTATATAAAGAATCATTTTTAAAAACAATTCCTTCCCATTTACTTGCATATTTGGACACTGAAATTACAAACTAAACCACAACATGCCTCATCAGAACATAGGAACAGGAGTAGGACATTGAGTTCCTCAGGGCTGCTTTCCCATTCAATTAGATCATAGCTGACCTGCAGCTTAACTCCAGTTTCCTGTCTTTGCTGCATATCGCTGGAACACATGAATATATGAATTAGGAGCAGGAGTAGGCCATTCGGCTCCTCAAGCCTGCTCCACCATTTGATAAGATCATGCTGATTTGATTGTGGCCTCTACTTTACTCTCTATCCCCTGTAACCTTTGACTCCCTTGTCAGTCAAGAATTTAAGTAACTCAGCCTTAAACATATTCAATGGGCTAGATTTTATGGCACCCACTCGGGTGTGTTTTTGGCGGTGGGGAGGTGGGGCAATAAAACACGAGGGATAGCTAGCCCACCATCTTCTTGCCCAACCCCAAGCTGTCCCCTATAATACAGGGGGTGTGTGGGTGTTGAAATCAACAGCCTGCCCGCCATATGTAATAAATAATAAAGAATAAATTGAGCTTGTTTACAAGCCACTTAACCCTAATATTATTCCGCTCACACCATAACATGGCTGGCATGGGCAGGCAGATGGGAGTGGGCAGCCTGTTCTTTCAAAAAAGTTTTTAAAACGGTGGAAAGAAAGGGAGTTACTATCTTTGGGAGCAGGTTGCCCTTTGTGTACCCCACCTGTAGATAGTGCCCCCTTCTTCTTTGCCGTCCGCACTTCAAAACCCACACCCCACCCCACCTCACCCACTCTTTAAGGTGCCTGATCCCTCCCCATCCAATACCTCTAGCACGAGTCTGGGATCCACTGGGGCCTTCATCCTCGGCCTGCTTGTTGTCCTGGCACCATCCACTGCTGAGCTCTGGCACTGCTGGGACTGCAAAAGCTGTCGGCTAATTCCATTGAAGGGGTGGAGGTCCCACATTTTCCTTGTTGTTGCTGCCTGCAGTATGTTATTGCTGTGGGCTGCACTTCTTTCATCTGTCAATTTCCAACTGACATTTTAAGAAGGAGGTGAGCAATACACCTCCTGTAAAAGCCAATGATCCTACCTCCACTGCTCGCTGGGGAAGGGAATTCCACAGACTAACGACCCTTTGAGAGAAAAAATTCTCCACATCTTCACCTTAAATTGGAGATCCCTTATTTTTAAACTGTGTCCCCAAGTTCTAGTCTCTCCCATGTGGAGAAACATCCTTTCAGCATCCACCCTGCCAAGTCCCCTCAGGCTTTTAACAAGTTTCACTAAGATCACCTCTCATTCTTCTAAACTCCAATGGACACAGGCTCAACCTGTCCAATCTTTCCTCATAAGAAAACCCCTTCATCCCACGAATCAGTCGAGTAAACTTTCTCTGCACATTTTCTCACGCAATTAAATCCTTTCTTAAATAAGAAGACCAAAACTGTACACAGCACTCCATATGTGGTCTGACCAACTGCACAACAATAGCAAAACATCCCTGCTTTTATATTCCATTTCACTTGTAATAAATGGCAACAGTCCATTTGCTTTCCTAATCACTTTCTGTACCTGAACACTAATGTTTCGTGATTCAGGTACCAGGACACTCAGACCCCTCTGTACCACAGAGTTCTGCAATCTGTCTCCATTTAATTAATATGCTGCTTTTCTATTCTTCTTGCCAAAGTGGACCAGTTCACATTTTCCCACAATATACTCCATTTGCCAAATTTTTGCCCATTCACTTAACCTACCTTTACAGGCTCCTTATTCCTCTTCACAACTTACTCTGCTACATATCTCTGTGTCATCAGCAAATTTAGCAACCATACATTTGTCCTTTCATACAAGCCTTTGTTATAAATTGCAAATAGTTTAGGCCCCATCACCGATCCCTCTGGCATCCCACTGGCTTTATCTTGCCAATCCAAAAATGACTAATTTATCCATGCCCTTTGCTTCCTGTCAGCTAACCGATCTGCTGTGCATGCTAATATGTCATCCTCTACACCATGAACTCTTATGTTGTGTATCACAAAATCACAGAATTTTAACAGCACAGAAGCAGGCCATTCAGCCCATTGTGTCTGCACCGGCTCTCCAAATGAGCGTTATGACCTAGTGCCATTGCCCTGCCATTTCCCTGTACCCCTGCACAACGTTTCTATTCAAATAATCATCTAATTCCCTCTTGAATGCCTCGATTGAACCTCACTTCCAGGCAGTGCATTCCAGACCCGAACCACTCGTTGTGTGAAAAAGTTTCTTCTCACGTCACATTTGCTTCTTTTGCAAATCACTTTAAATCTGTGCCCTCTCATTCTTGATCCTTTTATGAGCGGGAACAGCTTCTCCCTATCTAATCTGTCCAGCCCCCTCATGATTTTGAACAAAGGTAGTAACCTTTGATGTGGCACCCTGTCAATTGCCTTTTGGAAATCCAAGTACACCACTTCTACAAGTTCCCATTTATCCATGCTGCTTGTTACTTCCTCAAAGAGCTCTTATAAATTAATGAAGCACAAGTTCCCTTACTCAGATCTATGTTGACTCTGCCTGATTGCATTAAGATTTTCTAAGTGCCCTCTGTTACGATCCCAGCTGGTGTTATAACTGGACAAGTCAGATCCCAGAGTGAAACCTGGCCTGATAGGTCCTAATTTTTTTTAGAAAACATGGAGGAGAGTTACTGAACAAAGTCACAGGAGTCTGCTGATGAACTTTTAACACAAAGAATCAAATATTTATTACACAAGAAAAATGAACTATATTACAACAGACAAAAAAGGTTGAAAAGATCTCAATACAAATGCAAAGGCCAGGATTTTCCAGTCATTGGGCGGGCTCGGCGGGAGCGGGCGATTGCGAAGCTGAATGCTGCCCGTGATCGGCTCTGCACCGCGATTTCATGCGGGCAGGCCAATTAAGGCCCGCCCTGCATGGATCGCGAGTGGTAGCTGAACTCTCCCTGTGCGGGTGGGGGGAGGAGAGAGTGTTGGGTCCAGCACTCTTTCGCGCATGCGCACAAAAGAGCACTTTTAAAAATAATTATTAAAGGCATTAAAAATTTAATGAAACATGTCCCCTCATGTGACTGTGTCATTTGAGATGAGACATGTTTCTAATGTCAAAAGAAAGTTTTTATTTAATGTGTAATAAATTTAGGAAACCTCATTCTACTCGTGGATGAGGTTTCCTAAAAAATGTAAAGGCCACTTGGCCCTTTCGCCTGCCTGCCAACTGTTAGGTTGGACGGGCAGCGTGAATTTGAAGTTAATTAGTTCGTTAATGGCCTTAATAGGCCTTTAAATTATCGGCGGGCACACAGCCGACGACAACACGCGCTCACCAAATGAAATATTGCGAGACAGCGCAATGACGTCGGGACGCACACCTGGCGTCATCGCGCATCATATTACATTCCTGCGTGACAGGTGCACGCCTGCACGCCGAATGTAAAATTCTGTCCAAGAAGATGCTTCAAATTTACAGTATTCCTTTATCCCAGCAAAATCTTTACAGACATATAAACGAGTGAAGATTTACCACTAGTTTGACACAAAGGCTTCTGGCTTGGGACTAGCACAATTGAAACGGTTTCCTTTTTGTGGATTCCTAATCATTCACTTGATGGTTCTCACCCAACATGTATCTCTCCCCAAGACACCCAAAAACCACACTCTAAACTCACTGCTCTTTCAACTGCACAGAAAGCAAATGAGTTCTGTAAGCTCAGTCTTCCAGTAGCACCTTTGCTAAACTGATCATTTTACTGATATAACTGATTATCCAGTGAATCACTTTCCCACTAGCCTTGCAGTTTTTTCTTCTCAGAGAGCTTACAAAATCCCTGTCTTCTCTCTTTGACACACATACTAAACTCTCTTTACTGTATTTTCTCTGTGTCTGTGTCACTTGACCACGTTTTCTCATCTGCTTCAATTTTTCTTTCCGAATGTGGCTCTGACTGTCCCCAGACTCCACAGGCTAGTCCCGTCCTGCTCCTGAACTCTATTGCTGTTTTATGCCCTGCCATGCTCCCAAACTCCACGGGCAGAATTTTCTGCCTGTCAGGTGGGCAGGCCCGACCCAATCTCTGGCGGGTAGGGAGCCGATCCCCGCCGGAGAAGCGGGCCGCACCACCATTTTACATGGGCCGGCCAATTAAGGCCCACCCAGCGTTACGTCCGGCGGGAAGTGCTACGCGCTTCCTGTGCGGATGGGAGGATTCCCCAAAAGCGAGAGAGTGCGCTCTTTTGCGCATGCGCACGAAAGAACACACATCTCCCTGAGGCAAAGTGCAGCCTCAGGGAGATTGCTTCCACTTTGAAAAAGATTAAAAATAAAAAATTCCCTAACATGTCCCCCTCATGTGACAATGTCACATGAGATGGGACATGTTCATAATTTACACTATAACTTTATTAAACTTTTTAAAACCCTGCATGAAACCTCATCCCGCCGGTGGATGAGGTTTCATGTTTTTTCTATTTGCCGCCGGGGCTCCTGGCCTGCCCGCCAACCTTAAGGTTGGACGGGCAGGTCCTTTAATTGTTTAAATGATCCTGTCAATGGCCTCAAATGGCCATTGACAGGTCGGCGAGCCCGCAGCTGATTTTGCTGTGCCCCCACCTTCCTGAAAATTTAAATGAGGCAGGATGACTTTGGGGGTTCCACCTGACGTCATCCCGTGTCATTTTACGTGTCGGCAAGCAGGCCCCGCCCCCTAATTGCCAACGGCAAAATTCTACCCCAGCACTGCTTTATTCCCACTTGGTCCCGAAGTTTTGCGCTGTCCTCATTCTCTGCTTTATGACACGCTCGGCTCCCCTTACCTAACAAATATCAGTCTTGAAAACTCCAATTGTCCCAACATTCAAAGCCTTTTGGGGGAGTATGTTTAATGTTATAAACAAACCTTAGTTGTGACACAAGATTTTGTTGTTGAGCAAAAAATGGAGGATGCTTTTTTTCAAATCATGTTTTAAGTGATTTGACTGGTTCACATTCTCCTCTCTTGAATTGCTTGGATCTCCTGAATGGTCTTGCAGGATTGGTTAGTTTCATAAATCTTTAGTGGTTCTCATTGCTAGTTTTCTAGCTGATTTTCTCACTTTTTTCATATACTCCCTACCTCTTTGTTATGCCTGAGAAAACACTAACATCAGTAGAATTTGATTAAGTGCTTTTATTCCCAGGCCTTCTAGAAAAAAAACGAATAACAAAGTAATACAGAGAGGTGTAATTGCTACAATATGTTTCTCCAATTCGGGGGCATGCGGACAACTAGACTTCAGTTAATATTATGCAAATACCATATGGGCTAATTCCACTCCCCAACCTCCTCAGAATTACAAATTGATAAAATGGTACTTATAAGAAGAAAGTAACCTTTTGGTTTTGATTCAACACGTTTTAGATGCCAGCTGCGGCTTAGTTGGTGATACTCTTACCTCTGAATCAGTAGGCTGTGGGATCAAGTCCTGCTCCAAAAACTTGAGCATGAAAATCAAGGTTTACATTTCAGCGTAGCTTTGAGTGAGTGTCACACTGTCAGAGATGAGATGTGAAACTCAAGCCCCATCTGTTCTCTTGGAGGAATGTAAAAAAATCCTCTGGCAATATTTTGAAGAGGAGCAGAGGAGTTATCCCTGATGTCTTGGCTAACATTTGTCCCTCAATCAACATCATTAAAATAAGTCATCATCAGGTTGCTGTTTGTGGTATCATGCTGTGCACAAATTGCTGCCACATTTTTATTCTTTAGAGTCGTAGAGTCATAGAGGTCTACAGCACAGAAAAAGGCCCTTCGACCCATCAAGTCTGCGCCGGTCAAACAAGTACCTAACTATTCTAATCCCATTTTCCAGCACTAGGCCCATAGCCTTGTATGCCATGGCAGCGCAAGTGCACATCCAAATATTTCTTAAATGTTATGAGGGTTTCTGCCTCTACTACCCTTTCAGGCAGTCAGTTTCAGTTTCTCACCACCTTCTGGGTAAAAAAAGTCTTCCTCACTTCCCATCTAAACCTCCTGCCCCTTATCTTAAATCTATGCCCCCTGGTTATTGATCCCGCCACCAAGGGGAAAAGTTCCTTCCTGTCTACCCTATATATGCCCCTCATAATTTTATACACCTCAATCATGTCCCCCCTCAATCTCCTCTGCTCCTGGGAAAATAACCCCAGTCTATCCAATCTCTCCTCATATCTAAAACTCTCCAGCCCAGGCAACATCCTGGTAAATCTCCTCTGCACTTTCTCTAGTGAAATCACATCCTTCCTACAATGCGGATTCCAAAACTGCACGCAATACTCTAACTGTGGCCTAAACAGCATTTTGTACAGTTCCAGCATAACCTCCCTGCTCTTATACTCTATGCCTCGGCTAATAAAGGTGAGTATCCCATGTGCCTTCTGAACCACCTTATCTACCTGTCCCGCTACCTTAAGAAACCGGTGGACATGCACACCAAAGTCCCTCTGATCCTCGGTACTTCCCAGGGTCCTACCATTCATTGTGTATTCCCGTGCCTTGTTTATCCTGCCCAAGTGCATCACCTCACACTTATCCAAATTAAATTCCATTTGCCACTGATCAGCCCATCTGACCAGCACATCTATAGCTGTAATCTAAGGCTATCCTCCTCATTATTTACCACCGCACCAATTTTCGTGTCATTTGTGAACTTACTGATCAACCCTCCTACATTCAAGTCTAAATCGTTTATATATACCACAAACACCAAGGAACTCAGCACCGATCCCTGTGGAACCCCACTGGACACAGGCATCCAGTCACAAAAACACCCCTCGACCATCACCCTCTGCTTTCTGCCACTCAGCCAATTCTGGATCCAATTTGCCAAATTACGTTGGATCCCATGGGCTCTTACCTTCGTTATCAGTCTCCCATGCGGAACCTTATCAAAAGCCTTGCTGAAGTCCAAGTAGGCTACGTCAAATGCATTGCCCTCATCTACACGCCTGGTCACCTTTTCAAAAAATTCAATCAAATTGGTCAGACGTGACCTCCCCTTAACAAAACCATGCTGACTGTCCTTGATTAATCCCTGCCTCTCCAAGTGTAAATTAATTCTGTCCATCAGAATTGCTTCCAATAGTTTCCCCATCAGCGAGGTTAGACCGACTGGCCCGTAGTTCCCTGGTTTATCCTTTCCTACCTTCTTGAATAACGGTATCACGTTGGCTGTCCTCCAGTCCTCTGGCACCTCTCCTGTGGCAAGAGAGATGGGATGATGGGATGTGGGCATTACTGGCAAGACCAGAATTTGTTGTCCATCCCTAATTGCCCTTGAACCGAGTGGCTTATTAGACAATTTCAAAGTGCAGTTAAGAATCAAACTCCTTGGTGTGGATCCTTCCTGGCTCCCACCCAATTAAATGCCCCCTCCACCTCCCAGCCAGTGTCTGGAGGGGGCATTAAATTCTGCCCTTAGAACCTTACAGGACAGGAGGCCAGTGCTGAAATTTTCCTCTATTATTTCTGGTTTCTACACTATTATCCTTTGTTATTCTTTCACGTCTGGATCTCTTGTGATCATGTTTTTTGTGTTTTTTTTCTGACAATTGCAAGTATTACTGCTTCCACATTTTTTCTCATGTCTTTTGTAGGTTTCTCTTGAGTTTACTTTTCTCACTTTTACCTTCTTTGGTTGGATGTCATGACGGTGAATTTGCTCAGCCTCCCAGAAAACTCTGCATACTTTTCATATATGTTCAAGCCACAGAAAATATATTTTACTGCAGCATTGAGAAACCCATTAAAGTCACATGTTTTATACAGTTCCATCAGTTCTGCCATAAACTGAGAAATATTTTCATGATCCCTTTGATTCCTCTGGTTAAATTAGAACCCATCCGCAAAACAAGTGTCTTCAGCACAATATGTTCTTTGACTGCCGGGACCAATTCTTCATATGTTTTGTGTTTGCGCTGATCAGGAGTGATCAGACTATTAATCAACACCTCTTCTGGGTCTGCAGGTAACAAATAAAGCTCCTCTCTTTTTGACATCTACTGCAAGTTCATTTGCCTGAAAATTAAAATGTAGACTCTCTACATACTCACTCCAGCATGACCAATTTGGAACTCTTCAGTTTTTTTCAAGTAATCCCAACATGTTAAAAAATCAACAACAATGTAGACTTCTAAGTGCCAAAGATTGTCAATACTAAATCTTTTAAACAATGTACTGTCCTTTATCCTTATCACCACTGTTATGTCTGAATCAAATTAGTGAGGTAATTAACTACATTTATTTCCAGATTCTCTTGAGCATTCTGTCAAAGAATAGCAATGTAAAAATACAAGAGAAGCATAATTACCACAGTATGCTGACACCCATCAGGGAAACAACTGTTCACAATATGCAAATGCAATACACATAACTCTTCATTTTGAATTTGGTGCTGTGTTATCTTAATAAAGTATAATGCCAAAAGTGTCACCAAATAGGAAGTGTGCTAGATGCAACATTTTTATTGCATAATTGATTAATTCTGTAATTGTTTAACTATAAAGTATTGAGAATTTTTTTAAATTCAGGTATCACAGTGTTAAAATTTATCTACAAAAATGCACATTGTTCACTAAATTATGGCAATTAAACTTGATCTCACTAAACACCTGAGCTTTCAATCTATTCACAATTGTATTTAGAATTAATTGCAAGTTGTTAGCTCCTACCATTGGATTTATATGTGGCATACAAAACAAATAATCCATCTATTACCAGCAAGGTACTTTTAAAATTCATTCATGAGATGTAGGCTTTGCTGGCTCGCCCAGCATTTATTGCCCATCCCAAGTTGCCCTTGAGAAGGTGGTGGCGAGCTGCCTTCTTGAACTGCTGCAGTCCGTGTGGTGTAGGTACACCCACAGTGCTGTTAGGAAGGGAGTTCCAGGATTTTGACCCAGCGACAGTGAAGGAACAGTGACATATTTCCAAGTCAGGATGGCGAGTGATTTGGAAGGGAGCTTGCAGGTGGTGGTGTTCCCATCCATCTGTTGCCCTTGTCTATCTAGATGGTAGTGGTCATGGGTTTGGAAGGTGCCGTCTAAGGAGCCTTGGTGAATTCCTGCAGTGCACCTTGTAGATGGTACACACTGCTGCTACTGTGGTGGAGGGAATGAATGTTTGTGGATGTAGTGCCAATCAAGCGGGCTGTTTTGTTCTGGACGGTGTCAAACTTCTTGAGTGTTGTGGGAGCGGCACTCATTCAGGCAAGTGGGGAGTATTCCATCACACTCCTGACTTGTGCCTTGTAGATTGTAGACAAGCTTTTTGGGAGTCAGGAGGTGGGGTACTCGTCACACAATTCCTAACCTCTGACCTGCTCTTGTAGCCAGAGTATTTATATGGCTAGACCAGTTCAGTTTTTGGTCAATGGTAACCCCCAGGATGTTGATAGTGGGGGATTCAGTGATGGTAATGCCATTGAACATCAAGGGGTGATGGTTGGATTCTCTCTTGTTGGAGATGGTCATTGCCTGACACTTGTGTGGTGCGAATGTTACTTGCCACTTGTCAGCCCAGGCCTGGATATTGTCCAGATCTTGCTGCATTTGGACATGGACTGCTTCAGTATCTGAGGAGTCCTGAATGGTGCCGAACATTGTGCAATCATCAGTGAACATTCCCTCTTCTGACTTTATGATGGAAGAAGGTCATTTATGAAGCAGCTGAAGATGGTTGGGCGGAGGACACTGCCCTGAGGTACTCCTGCGGTGATGTCCTGGTGCTGAGATGACTGAGCTCCTTTGTGCTAAGTATGACTCTAACTAGTGGAGAGATTTCCCCCTGATTCCCATTGACTCCAGTTTTGCAAGAGCTCCTTGATGCCGCACTCTGTCAAATGCAGCCTTGATGTCAAGGGCAGACGTTCTCACCTCACCTCGGGAGCTCAGCTTTTTTGTCCATGTTTAAACCAAGGCTGTAATGAGGTCAGGAGCTGAGTGGCTTTAGAGGAACCCAAAATGGGGGTCAGTGAGCAGGTTATTGCTAAGCAAGTGTTCCTTGATAGTACTGTTGATGACCCCTTCCATTACTTTACTGCTGATCGAGAATAGACTGATGGGGCGGTAATTGGCCTGGTTTCATTTGTCTTGCATTTTGTGTACAGGGCATACCTGGGCAATTTTCCACATAGCCGGGTAGATGCCAGTGTTCTAGATGTACTGGAACAGCTTGGCTAGGGGTGCGGCAAGTTCTGGAACACAAGCCTTCAGTACTATTGCTGGAATACTGTCAGGGTCCATAGCCTTTGCAGTATCCAGTGCCTTCAGCCATTTCTTGATATCACGTGGACTGAATCGAATTGGCTGAAGACTGGCATCTATGATGCTGGGGACCTCTGGAGGGGGCCGAGATGGATCATCCACTTGGCACTTCTGGCTGAAGATTATTGCGAATGCGTCAGTTTTATCTTTTGCACTGCTGTGCTTGGCTCCTCCATCATTGAGGATGGGGATATTTGTGGAGGCTCCTTCTCCAGTGAATTGTTTAATTGTCCACCTTTCACGAATGGATGTGGCAGGACTGCAGGGCTTAGATCTAATCCGTTGGTTGTGGGATCGGTTAGCCCTGTCTATCACTTGCTGCTTATCCTATTTGGCATGCAAGCAGTCCTGTGTTATAGCTTCACCAGGCTGACACCTCATTTTTAGGTATGCCTGGTGCTGCTCCTGGCATGCCCTCCTGCACTCTTCATTGTCAAAAATATCCAATTGAGGAACACCAGAATATAAAGAAATACACAAGTGTTAATCAGGGTCAATGTATTCCTTTCAATTCTGCATTTCAACTAAGTGATTGAAAATGCAAATTATTTGTCAACATGTAAGTTACAAATTAATTGCCACATTAAATGGCCAGAGTGAAATTTAAACAAAAGTCCCTCTTCATTTTGTAAACTGTGATGCCAATAAGATCATTTATTCCTTTGATCAAATCCATACTGCTCTATCTAAAACCTGAAATGTCCACTTTTTCATGCGTTATTTTCTAATTTCTGCCATGTTCCATTCTGGATTGCTTTTGCAACAAGTTGGAGAATAAAAAGAATGAAAGTGCAATTTGTTCAGATTTAAATCCATTTAGAAAGAAAACAGAAAGACAGAGATACAGCAAATTATCTTTGCAAATTTATGCATCCAGAATAAATAAAACAAGGCAATGAATAGGCAATGAATAGGCAATCAAGGCAATTCCATTTTCAACATTTAGCCCATCTGTTTATGCAACAAATTCTTGAAAAAATTACACAAGGCTGTAGTTAGTTTTTAAACATGATAAGAGCCCAAAGATTGATTCACAGCAACAAGGTGTTTTCAAACTGCCAGTATAAAACCAAATTTAACTGGTGTGCTGTAAATATCAGAGATAAAAACAAAAAGCTAAATGCTACTGCGGATGCTGGAAATCCAAAACAAAAACAGAATTACCTGGAAAAACTCAGCAGGTCTGGCAGCATCGGTGGAGAAGAAATCAGTTAACGTTTCGCGTCCTCATGGCCCTTCGGCAGAACTGAGTATAGTTAGGAGAAAGGTGAAATATAAGCTGGTCTAAGGTGGGGGGGCGGGGGGAGAGAGAAGTTGAGGGTGGGGTGATTGTGGAGATAAGCAAGCAGTGATAGGAGCAGATAATCAAAAGATGTCACAGACAAAAGGATCAAAGAGGTGTTGAAGGTGGTGGTATTATCTAAGAAAAGTGCTAATTAAGAATGGAAGGCAGGATACTCAAGGTACAGCTCTAGTGGGGGTGGGGTGGAAAGACTAACAAAGTTTTAGTTGTAGATTTAAAAATAATGGAAATAGGTGGGAAAAGAAGAATCTATATAAATTATTGAAAAAAAAGGGAGGGGGGAGAAATGGGGTGGGGGATGGGGGGAGGGGGAGTTTAAGATCTAAAGTTGTTGAATTCAATATTCAGCCTGGAAGGCTGTAAAGTGCCTAGTCGGAAGATGAGGTGCTGTTCCTCCAGTTTGCGTTGGGCTTCACTGGAACAATGCAGCAAGCCAAGGACAGACATGTGGGTAAGAGAGCAGGGTGGAATGTTAAAATGGCAAGCGACAGGGAGGTTTGGGTCTTTCTTGCGGACAGACCGCAGGTGTTCTGCAAAGCGGTCGCCCAGTTTGCGTTTGGTCTCTCCAATGTAGAGGAGACCGCACTGGGAGCAACGAATGCAGTAGACTAAGTTAGGGGAAATGCAAGTGAAATGCTGCTTCACTTGAAAGGAGTGTTTGGGCCCTTGGACGGTGAGGAGAGAGGAAGTGAAGGGGCAGGTGTTGCATCTTCTGCGTGGGCATGGGGAGGTGCCATAGGTGGGGGTTGAGGAGTAGGGGGTGATGGAGGAGTGGACCAGGGTGTCCCGGAGGGAACGATCCCTATGGAATGCCGCCAGGGGGGGTGAAGGGAAGATGTGTTTGGTGGTGGCATCATGCTGGAGTTGGCGGAAATGGTGGAGGATGATCCTTCGAATGCGGAGGCTGGTGGGGTGATAAGTGAGGACAAGGGGGACCCTATCATGTTTCTGGGAAGGAGGAGAAGGCGTGAGGGCGGATGCGCGGGATATGGGCCGGACACGGTTGAGGGCCCTGTCAAGGACCGTGGGTGGAAAACCTCGGTTAAGGAAGAAGGAGGACATGTCAGAGGAGCTGTTTTTGAAGGTAGCGTCATCAGAACAGATGCGACGGAGGTGAAGGAACTGAGAGAATGGGATGGAGTCCTTACAGGAAGCGGGGTGTGAGGAGCTGTAGTCGAGGTAGCTGTGGGAGTTGGTAGGCTTGTAATGGATATTGGTGGACAGTCTATCATCAGAAATTGAGACAGAGAGGTCAAGGAAGGGAAGAGAAGTGTCAGAGATGGACCATGTGAAAATGATGGAGGGGTGGAGATTGGAAGCAAAATTAATAAATTATTCCAGGTCCCGACGAGAGCATGAAGCAGCACCGAAGTAATCATCGATGTACCGGAGAAAGAGTTGTGGGAGGGGGCCGGAGTAGGACTGGAACAAGGAATGTTCCACATACCCCATAAAGAGACAGGCATAGCTGGGGCCCATGCGGGTACCCATAGCCACACCTTTTATTTGGAGGAAGTGAGAGGAGTTTAACGAGAAATTGTTCAGTGTGAGAACAAGTTCAGCCAGATGGAGGAGAGAGTGGTGGATGGGGATTGTTCGGGCCTCTGTTCAAGGAAGAAGCTAAGGGCCCTCAGACCATCCTGGAGGGGGATGGAGGTGTAGAGGGATTGGACATCCACGGTGAAGAGGAAGCGGTTGGGGCCAGGGAACTGGAAATTGTTGATGTGACGTAAGGTGTCAGAGGAATCACGGATGTAGGTGGGAAGGGACTGGACAAGGGGAGAGAGAAGGGAGTCAAGATAACGAGAAATGAGTTCCGTGGGGCAGGAACAGGCTGACACGATCGGTCTGCCGGGACAGTTCTGTTTGTGGATTTTGGGTAGGAGGTAGAAGCGGGCCGTCCGAGGTTGGGCGACTATCAAGTTGGAAGCTGTGGGAGGAAGATCTCCAGAGGAGATGAGGTCAGTGACAGTCCTGGAAACAATGACTTGATGTTCAGTGGTGGGGTCATGGTCCAGGGAGAGGTAGGAGGAAGTGTCTACGAGTTGACGCTCAGCCTCCGTGAGGTAGACCTCACCAGACCTGTTGAGTTTTTCCAGGTAATTCTGTTTTTGTTTTGCTGTAAATATCAGTTGAGTTGTTGCGCACTGAGAAAGTTGTATTGTGGACATCAAGCGAAGTTAGATGGATCACAGGGAATGTTATTGAAACCAATGAAATGGAATTACTGAATGACAGCCTGCCTGTGATTGGTAGTATGGGATTATAGGGCTTCTTTTGAAGAAGGGTTCATCATTGTAGTAGAGATACCTGAGGTATTTTTGGTGCATTCCTTCAGCTAGTAATGTAGACTATGAGGTCTATGCCTCAAAGAACTGCACCCTTTAAAACCACTATATTTAGAGTAAGTCCTCACTATAAGTTGCCCTGCTTGAGACCATTTCGCTTTAATGCCACTTCGTCTTTAGTACTGTTTTTGACTTATGTTGCCATTTTCGATTTTACGTCGTCTGCACTCTGGCCCTGCCCACCCCCACATTGAACTCTGGGCCAGCCATTGCCATGTTCTGATGCCAGAACCGCTGGCATCACCAGAGACCCAGGCTGCAGGGAAAAAGCAAGGCCTGAGATCCCGGGAGCAGGATCGCAGGGCAGGGTTGTTAAGCTGCTGGCCGCCAATCAGGTGGTGAACTGTGAGCAACCTGGGGCGAGGGGAGGTGGAAAGCTCCTGTCTGGCTTCTTCCGCAGCCTTCTCCAGCTTCTCCTGCGGCTCCCCCCAGGTTGTTTTGCAGCCCCACCGGACGAGAGAGAGAGAGATGGTCGGAAAATAGCGAGAGTGGGAAAGGAGAGCGGAACAGAGTGGGAAAGAAGAGAGAGAGAGATGGTAGGAAAGGAGAGAGAGCGAGACAGGGTGGAGAGAGAGAGAGACGGAATGGGAAACGAAAGCAAGCAAAATGTTGAGCTGAGTTTCAGGAGTGCTGTGGATGAGACACAGAAGCTGTGCTACTCAAGGCCTGTTTGGGTGATTTAGTGTTATCTAATTTCAATGTATATAGTATTTCTGTTATATTCAGTAATATATTTTATTTTGCAAGTTATTCCATCTGGGAACGCATAGTGCTGCACATGCACGGTATAGTATTCCAACTGGCACATTAGATTTTCCTCGCAACAGATCTACAAAGGAATGTAACTCCGGCTTTAACATTGATTCCTATGGAAACCCATGATTCACATAAAGTTGATAACTTGAAGTCACAATTTTTGGGAATGTAACTAGAACTTTAAGTGAGGACTTATTGTGCAGCAAAACGTTGACCATTCAAACCTTTGACAACTCAGTTTCTTTAGCAGTTTTTGAAATTCTTTTTCATACTTTATCACAACCAAAGAATACAAATTTAAGTGAGCATAAAATTATATGACAATAATCCTTAGTTTTTCTGTTAAAAAGTAAGTTCTACGTTTTCTTATGTAGCTATATGCTATTAAAGATCCAATCTAATGGGAAGAATTTTCCCCCCGTTGGGGGGGGAAGTGCAGGAGTGGGCGCGCCTCTGATTGGCACTCCCAATTGGGGGTGTGCTGCCATTTTACGTGGGCGGGCCAATTAAGCGCGATGCATTCCCTGTGCGGGCGGGGGGAGGGGGAATCCCTCAGCCGAGAATGTGCTCTTTTGCGCATGCGCACGAAAGAGCACACTCATTTCCCTGAGGCTAAGTGCTGCCTCAGGGAGATTGACGCCAAATTTAAAAATGGTGAAGGTGCAAAAATAAAATTTCCCTGACATGTCCCCTCATGTGACACTGTCACATGAGTTGGGACATGTCAATCACTTTAAAACATACATTTATTAAAATTTAAAAAAACCCTCATGAAACCTCATCCCACCCGTGGATGAGGTTTCATGCTTTTTCTGAAGCCCGCCAGGGCTCCCAGCCTGCCCGCCAACCCTAAGGTTGAACGGGCAGGTCCATTAATTATCTCAATTACTTTCTAATGGCCTCAATAAGCCATTGACAGGTCGGCGGGTGCGCAGCTGATTTGGTTGCGCCCCTGCTGACCTGAAAATTGAAATGACGTGGGGTGACGTCAGGAGTTCCGCCTGACGTCATCCCACGTCATTTTATGTGTCGGCGAGCGGGCCCTGCACCCCGCTTGATGACCTAAAGATCCTGGCCAATGATATGTTGTGAAGTTGAAAATATTATGTTAAAAAGCACATTAACTCACAAAGAAGCATTGAAAGTTTATTAAGTCTCTCCAATATTATGGGTTAAATCAGACAGCAACTTCTTGTATCTGCACGTGTGTAGTAAGGAAAAAAATGGCCCAAATTTTGCAATCAGAATATTGGTGAGGCTATCAGTGCTCACCGTTACTATGGATTAAATTAGACAGCAACTTCTGGCATCCGCACATGTGTAGTAAGATGCAGAAATATGAGAAGTTGCTGTCAGATTTGCCCTGTTTCTCCACAAGCTACATTACACTGGTGTCTCTCCAATAGACTTGGCATTAAAATGCATGTAAGGATGTAATGTTGCTGTACTTAACCACTCCACACACCAAAAACAGTTAGGACATGTTCATTGCTCTCAGTGGCAAAGGAATGATTTTATTGTTTACCCCGTGTACAGTATACCAGACAGGTGGGAGACTGTGAAATGTTTGATTCAGAGGAAGTTGGTTGTCCTAGTACAGGAATCACAGTTAGTTAATATACAGGTATAGCAAGCAATTAAGAAGGTAAATGGTATGTACGTTTATATTATACAGGGGTCAGAATTTACGAGTAAAGAAGGCTTACTACTATTTGTTATGAAAATATCATAATTTTCATAATATTTTTCTAGTTTATTGTAAAGTAGGTTTATTGGAGTATAGTTGGTTCTGCCTGTGTGATTTAACTACATTTGGAATCAGGTAGACTGCAAGCTTGGAATTATCAAAAGAAGCTAGGTGTAGAAATGTGTTGGAAATTGTAATGCGTAAACATGAATGCTGGCTTAGCACGTAAGGTGTGAAGGGAATTTGTATTTTTAGATAAGTGAAGGAATTGTTTGGATTTCAAAGGGATGTTAGCCTGTTTACAACTAGCTAGGTAAGCAAGGCTAAGGAGTGTGCTTATTTTTCCCAAAGGTTACTGACAATATTGGCAACATGAAAGTTATTACATTATGGGAAAGGTACCGTTCCAAAAAAAAAGGAACAATAAAATTTATATATTAAAGAGAGAGAAACATATATAAAGGAGAATGAAAGGCTATCTGAGGTGAGTGCCATGTAAGATCTAACAGGAGTGTGTGAAACAGCCTTCAAGAAGCCTCCAGCCATTTGTGCATAAGTTGGTTGTGTCCAGTAACTTAAGTAAGAGAAAACCATTTGGAATTCCAATGTCAAGTGAATACTGTGTTAACTTGCTGGTTTTGTTTTAAATCTAAAATCTATTTTGGACTGTTGCCTTAAAGGGGATGTGTAACTGCAAGTCAGGTTAATTAGGAATTTTAGGAGTTGTTATAGTAGTAAGTAATTGTAGTCTTATGTATGTGCTTGAAATCTTTTATTTTGTTAATAAATATTTTAATATAATTTTTAAGATATCTAAAGGTCTTGGTGGACTCATTACTTCTGAATTCAGTGCACACATCTTCTTCTAATAAATACAAATTGCAAAACTGTTGTGATAGTGTAGCCAAGTTTCCCTTATGGATTTGGTCCACCTGGCACACATTATCTGTCACGTCATAACACTATTTTACAGGGCACTTGTGAGGTTGCACATGGAGTACTATGTGCAGTTTTGTCTCCTTACCTAAGGAAATACATGCTTGCCCTATAGGGAGCTCAATAAAGGTTCATCGCAAAGGTTGTTTGGCGTTTCACAGAGAGGTCTGGAGGCTTGTATGGTTGAACATAAACCATTTATTGGTAACCCATAACAATATACATATCCAAGGTACTGCCACACATGAGTGCTGACTTCATGTCGGTTCCTTCCAGACTCTAATCAGTACACAGTCTACTATCATGTAACCGTGGGTGGTATTGTTATCCAGTCCCACATTAACCCTTGCTCTACCAAACACCCTTATATTACACAAGGGATGAGGGGAATGTCCTCTGAGGAGAGATTGAGTAGACTAGTCTTATATTCTGTGGAGCTCATAAGAGCATTGCTGAAAAAAAAGACATGTCTAAGTTTTTCATCTTGGACTCATCAGGACATTTACAAGAATAAGGGGAAAATAACAATTTATAATGTATGTGAAGAGAGTACTGATTGGTTGGCAAGTGACGTTGCCTTGCCTGGTGTCATGAAGCTATTAATGCATATTATTGGAAATTATCTTTCTTTTAAAATAGAGGTTTAGTCTGTGGGAGTGGATTAAAACCAGCTAGTCTGGATGCTTTGATGTATACCAGTTTTGAGTTGTGAGAGAGGTAGAATGCATTTGCATTTTGTTGAATAGAGCATTCAAGAAGGGGAGTGAAATCTGGCACCTAGCTAGCAGAGACCAAGCAATGTTTATATTACTAATAAAATTGATACTATGAAAAGGGCTTTACTGTTAGAAGAGGTGGAGTTCAAAGGGGCTGGTGATACCATGAGAATTTACATATAACCAACTTACGTATAACGAATGGCAGTTTTGTATATGCAGGGCAGAGGTAATGCACGATCAATGCCTGTAAACCTACCACTGTGTCATCAAAGGAACCTAAGTAAAAGGAACCTCATTTTGAATTTGTAAGGTGAAAATGCTTTGCCTGGTGTCTGCTTAGAGTCTATGGGTTGCTGTTGCCTTAATGGGGATGAGCTTGGGAATTTGTTAAAAGTTATGCTAGTAGTAATTTATAGCCATGTGTATATACTTAACTTGTGTAAATTAATCATTTGGTTTGTTATAAAAATATCTCGAAAACTGGTGGCCTGATTCCTGAATTTAGAGCTGCATCTCAAACATACCACTTAAAAACATAGGTTATGGCAGTTGTTTAAAGTTTCTCTCTGGGATTTTTAAATAACTCAGCTTTACCAACCACTGTGACATAACACCTGCTTTAAATTTCAAACAATGCTTGGCAGTTAACTGTCAGTTTCCATTACTGGTGCATTCTCCATGGCAACGCCACTTGCTAACCAATCAGTATTCTCTTCACATACAGTATAAATTGTTGTTTCCCCCTTATATTGGCATACTTGCGAGTGTCCTGTCGAGCGCAAGACATAAAGCTTAGACATGTCTCCTTTTTCAGCAATACCCAAGTTTATAAGAATGAGAGGTGATCTAATCGAAACATACTAAATTGTTAAGGGGGTTGATGGATGCAGATGCCGAGAAAATGGTGACCCTGGCTGCAGAACCCAGAACATGGGATCATGTTATCAGAATAAGACACCAGCCATTTAGGATTGAGATGAAAAATTTCTTCACTCAAAAGTCTTCAGAATTTTCTACCTCAGAGAGTTGTGGATGCTCAGTTGTTGAATATATTCAAAGCAGAGGTTGATAGATCTCTGGGATTTAAAGGGATTTGGGGAATTAGGGGATAATTGGGGAAGAAGGAATTGAGGTAGAAGGTTAGCCATGATTGTATTTAATAATGGAGCATGCTTAAAGGACCAAATGACCTACTCCAGCTCCTATTTCTTAACTTCTGTTATGGACGCAGAGAGGTGGTGGGATAACTTTCTCTTTTTCTCACCTCTCAGCTGACTGCAACAAGAAGTGTTTTTGAGAAGGAGTATTTTAAACCTTTTGAATGTTGTGGCTTTGAAGAATAGACATGAACAGGCTCTCTGGTAATTTAAATCAGAAGTAAAGATAAATGTTTATTTAAACAACACCCAAAAAGTAAACACAACGAAACACCCACTCCCTCAAACACACAGGCCCAGATTTTCATTCCAGGGTTGGATGCGCAGAGACAAGAGAATTCCTGGCTCTGAGAACCCAACCTTTAAATATGGGTACCCACAGTTCTGATTTTCATTCTGGAGGGGCGGGCTGGATTAGAAGTCAGGTTCGCTGTCCTCGGATGAGCGCTGAGTGCAGTGGCGGGCTAGGTGGAATGCCTGCCTCTATGACCCAGCACTTTGTCAAACTAATTTAAAAAGAGATTGAAACAAAAAACAGCCCTCCAGCCATAACTACTCCCATCCACCTCCTACCCATGCCCCATCCACGCCAACCTATGCTATCTCATGCACCCACAAAATCCCATGGCCTTTCATACCCCCTATACCAACTCATGCCCCTCTACCCATCCGCAAAGCCCCACATCCCCATGGCCCGATATAACCCATTTAACAACATAGTGCCAACTCATACCAATCCATAACAAAAACAGAATTACCTGGAAAAACTCAGCAGGTCTGGCAGCATTGGTGGAGAAGAAAAGAGTCGACGTTTTGAGTCCTCGTGACCCTTCAACAGAACTGAGTATAGTTAGGAGAGGGGTAGAGGGGTGAAATGTAAGCTGGTTTAAGGTGGGGGGCGGGAGAGAAGTTGAGGATGGGGTGGTTGTAGGGACAAGCAAGCAGTGATAGGAGCAGATAATCAAAAGATGTCACAGACAAAAGGATCAAAGAGGTGTTGAAGGTGGTGATATTATCTAAGAAAATGTGCTAATTAAGAATGGATGGCAGGACACTCAAGGTACAGCTCTAGTGGGGGTGGGGTGGAAAGACTGACAAGGTATTAGTTGTAGATTTAAAAATAATGGAAATCTGGAATAATTAATGGAAATAATGGAAGAGAAATCTATATAAATTATTGAAAAAAACAAAAGGGAGGGGGAAGAAACGGGGTGGGGATGGAGGGAGGGAGTTTAAGATCTAAAGTTGTTGAATTCAATATTCAGCCCGGAAGGCTGTAAAGTGCCTAGTCGGAAGATGAGGTGCTGTTCCTCCGGTTTGCGTTGGGCTTCACTGGAACAATGCAGCAAGCCAAGGACAGACATGTGGGCAAGAAAGTAGGGTGGAGTGTTAAAATGGCAAGCGACAGGGAGGTTTGGGTCTTTCTTGCCGACAGACTGCAGGTGTTCTGCAAAGCGGTCGCCCAGTTTGCGTTTGGTCTCTCCAATGTAGAGGAGACCGCATTGGGAGCAACGAATGCAGTAGACTAAGTTAGGGGAAATGCAAGTGAAATGCTGCTTCACTTGAAAGGAGTGTTTGGGCCCTTGGACGGTGAGGAGAGAGGAAGTGAAGGGGCAGGTGTTGTATCTTCTGCGTGGGCATGGGGAGGTGCCATAGGTGGGGGTTGAGGAGTAGGGGGTGATGGAGGAGTGGACCAGGGTGTCCCGGAGGTAAAGATCCCTACGGAATGCCGCCGGGGGGGGGGCGGGGTGAAGGGAAGATGTGTTTGGTGGTGGCATCATGCTGGAGTTGGCGGAAATGGCGGAGGATGATCCTTTGAATGCGGAGGCTGGTGGGTGATAAGTGAGGACAAGGGGGACCCTATCATGTTTCTGGGAGGGAGGAGAAGGCGTGAGGGCGGATGCGCGGGAGATGGGCCAGACACAGATGAGGGCCCTGTCAACGATCGTGGGTGGAAAACCTCGGTTAAGGAAGAAGGAGGACATGTCAGAGGAACTGTTTTTGAAGGTAGCGTCATCAGAACAGATGCGACGGAGGCGAAGGAACTGAGAGAATGGGATGGAGTCCTTACAGGAGGCGGGGTGTGAGGAGCTGTAGTCGAGGTACCTGTGGGAGTCGGTAGGATTGTAATGGATATTGGTGGACAGTCTATCATCAGAAATTGAGACAGAGAGGTCAAGGAAGGGAAGGGAAGTGTCAGAGATGGACCATGTGAAAATGATGGAGGGGTGGAGATTGGAAGCAAAATTAATAAATTTTTCCAAGTCCAGACGAGAGCATGAAGCCACACCGAAGTAATCATCGATGTACCAGAGAAAGAGTTGTGGGAGGGGGCTGGAGTAGGACTGGAACTAGGAATTTTCCACATACCCCATAAAGAGACAGGCATAGCTGGGGCCCATGCGGGTACCCATAGCCACACCTTTTATTTGGAGGAAGTGAGAGGAGTTAAAGGAGAAATTGTTCAGTATGAGAACAAGTTCAGCCAGATGGAGGAGAGTAGTGGTGGATGGGGATTGGTCGGGCCTCTGTTCAAGGAAGAAGCTAAGGGCCCTCAGACCATCCTGGTGGGGGATGGAGGTGTAGAGGGATTGGACATCCATGGTGAAGAGGAAGCGGTTGGGGCCAGGGAACTGGAAATTGTTGATGTGACGTAAGGTGTCAGAGGAATCACGGATGTAGGTGGGAAGGGACTGGACAAGGGGAGAGAGAAGGGAGTCAAGATAACGAGAAATGAGTTCCGTGGGGCAGGAACAGGCTGACACGATCGGTCTGCCGGGACAGTTCTGTTTGTGGATTTTGGGTAGGAGGTAGAAGCGGGCCGTCCGAGGTTGGGCGACTATCAGGTTGGAAGCTGTGGGAGGAAGATCTCCAGAGGAGATGAGGTCAGTGACAGTCCTGGAAACAATGGCTTGATGTTCAGTGGTGGGGTCATGGTCCAGGGAGAGGTAGGAGTAAGTGTCTGTGAGTTGGCGCTCAGCCTCCGTGAGGTAGAGGTCAGTGCGCCAGACAACGACAGCACCACCCTTGTCAGCGGGTTTGATGACAATGTTGGGGTTAGACCCGAGAGAACGGAGTGCAGTAAGTTCAGAGAGAGACAGATTAGAATGGGTGAGAGGAGCAGAGAAATTGAGACGGCTAATGTCACGCCGACAGTTCTCAATGAAAAGATCAAGAGAAGGTAAGAATCCAGAGGGAGGGGTCCAGGTGGAGGGAGAATATTGGAGGTGGGTAAAAGGATCCGTTGAATGGGGAGAGGACTCCTGCCCAAAGAAGTGAGCACGGAGACGAAGACGGCGGAAGAAGAGTTCAGCATCGTGCCGAGCCCGAAATTCATTGAGATGAGGGCGTAAGGGTATGAAACTAAGTCCTTTGCTGAGCACTGAACGTTCAGCATCGGAGAGGGGAAGGTCAGGGGGTATAGTGAATACGCAGCTGGGGCTGGGATTGGAAGATGGGGTGGGGACGGAGGGACAAGCAGGGGTGGAGGGTCCCAGATGGGTGTTGGTGTCGATGAGTTGTTGGAGCTTGCGTTCCTTAGCACTTGAGAGAAAGAGAAAAAGTTTCTTGTTGAGGCGTCGGATGAGACGAAGAATAAAATGAAACTGGGGACACGAGCAGCTTTGAAAAAGGGTGCGGCGGTGCTGCTGGAGGGAGAGGTCAAGTGTGTTCATATGGCGGCGCATGGCACTGAGTGTGGATCTCAGAATGCGACGGGAACAGCAGTCCGAGAAACGTTTTATGTCCCGGAGATACCTGTAATCCTGGGTGGGTTCGAAACAAGAGGGATGGAATTTCAGTTGAAATCCATGTGGGGTGAGTCAGAGACAGAGACAGTCACTGAGAAAGGAAATATGGCTGTGAAAGCGGGTTTTAGTAAACACCTTGTCAAACACCAGGAGAGAAATGGAAAGCAATGAAGGTGAACAAGGCAGAAGAGACAGGCGGAAATCCTGTCGGAGAACAGAGCAATACTTCTTCAGGGAAGGCATTTCTTGAAGAGAGGTGGCAGTCAATTAAACAGAGATAAAAACAAAAAATTACTGCGGATGCTGGAAATCCAAAACAAAAACAGAATTACCTGGAAAAACTCAGCAGGTCTGGCAGCATCGGCGGAGAAGAAAAGAGTCGACGTTTCGAGTCCTCATGACCCTTCAACAGAACTGAGTATAGTTAGGAGAGGGGTGAAATATAAGCTGGTTTAAGGTGGGGGACGGGGGGTGGGGGGAGAGAGAAGTTGAGGGTGGGGTGGTTGTAGGGACAAGCAAGCAGTGATAGGAGCAGATAATCAAAAGATGTCACAGACAAAAGGATCAAAGAGGTGTTGAAGGTGGTGATATTATCTAAGAAAATGTGCTAAGTAAGAACGGATGGCAGGACACTCAAGGTACAGCTCTAGTGGGGGTGGGGTGGAAAGACTGACAAGGTATTAGTTGTAGATTTTAAAATAATGGAAATAGGTGGGAAGAGAAATCTATATAAATTATTGAAAAAAACAAAAGGGAGAGGGGAGAAACGGGGTGGGGATGGGGGGAGGGAGTTTAAGATCTAAAGTTGTTGAATTCAATATTCAGCCCGGAAGGCTGTCAAGTGCCTAGTCGGAAGATGAGGTGCTGTTCCTCCAGTTTGCGTTGGGCTTCACTGGAACAATGCAGCAAGCCACTGACAGACATGTGGGCAAGAGAGCAGGGTGGAGTGTTAAAATGGCAAGCAACAGAGAGGTTTGGGTTTTTCTTGCGGACAGACCGCAGGTGTACTGCAAAGCAGTCGCCCAGTTTGCGTTTGGTCTCTCCAATGTAGAGGAGACCGCATTGGGAGCAACGAATGCAGTAGACTAAGTTAGGGGAAATGCAAGTGAAATGCTGCTTCACTTGAAAGGAGTGTTTGGGCCCTTGGATGGTGAGGAGAGAGGAAGCCTATTTCCATTATTTTTAAATCTACAACTAATCCCTTGTCAGTCTTTCCACCCTACCCCCACTAGAGCTGTACCTTGAGTGTCCTGCCATCCATTCTTAATTAGCACATTTTCTTAGATAATATCACCACCTTCAACACCTCTTTGATCCTTTTGTCTGTGACATCTTTTGATTATCTGCTCCTATCACTGCTTGTCCCTACAACCACCCCACCCTCAACTTCTCTCCGCTCCCCACCCCCCCCTCCACCCCTCCACCCCCCACCTTAAACCAGCTTATATTTCACCCCTCTCCTAACTATACTCAGTTCTGTTGAAGGGTCATGAGGACTCGAAACGTCGACTCTTTTCTTCTCCGCCAATGCTGCCAGACCTGCTGAGTTTTTCCAGGTAATTCTGTTTTTGTTTTGGATTTCCAGCATCCGCAGTAGTTTTTTGCTTTTATCACACCAATCCATGCTCCCCACCCGCCACCCTTTGCCCTTATCACTCCATACCAACTCACTTGGTGTCCTTTGACAGTTTTGACAGTTCTTTGACAGTTTGACAGTACTTTGACAGTTTTAATGGCCAGAAATTTCTGCTCTCGTTGGCAGCAAGCACAATGGTGGGTGTGAGTGGACAATATGGCAACGAAGCCAAAAATCAGTTCTATGCTGTCGTGAAACCAGATCATGATCGTCTGCTCTGTGCATCAAAGGCAGGCCACGTTTCCTGCCATCCAACATCAGGAACTTAATTTTAATGCATTTGCATCTCATCATTATGGCCGCATGCCGGAATAACCCCCAACTCAAATTTAACCCCCCACTTTGGCGTGACTTCAGAATGGCGTGAAACATGACTGCCTTTAAAAGGTACAAACCTGGCGAGCTGAATTTTGAGGGGAACTTGGAGGTGAATGCACACAACTTTGTGCAGTGCTCGTGAAGGTCGCGCATGGGACATCAAGGAAGAGACACACACAGTCGGCGCGGGTGGGGGCGGGGTACAGGCAAGTCACTTTTTCCCGGCTGGCTTTCAGTGCGGTGCCGGTTAAAGGTCTCTGGTGCAGGTGGGGCTGGTGGGGGGAGGGGTCAAGGTAGCACAAACTAAAGGAAGTACACAAGCACATGCCAGCAGTGGGGCGGGGGGGGTAAGGGGGGTTTGGAGAGTGAGGGTTGCGGCCATGCACTTGGAAAAACTTGTCAAAAGCTGAGACTGTTCAGCAGCAGTTCCATTGACATGCTTGGAGTCGCGCCTCTGAAGCATTTCTGTTCACTCAAGCAACGCAAAAACATGAATGTGACACCAAATGCTCCAGAACTTTTCATCCCTCGGGTGCAGATGCAATTAATATGCATTTTAGGGGGCTGCAGAAGAAATGGATGGCTGGGCAAGTTGTGCAATCCCCTTGCGAAAGGTGGTCATGGCGCAGTCACTGGTGGAGGTGCTCACAGCCTCTTGCAATGTCTTTATTAAGGTTTGGATCAGTATCCATCATGGTTCAAACTAACAGCGCAGCCTTGCAGTGTGGGTTAGGAGAATGCCTGCGCCCTCATCCCCTTCAACGTCCTCCTCATCAGAGGAGGCATGCAACTCCTCCATCACCTCTTCAGCCAGGTCCTTCCCCCTGCTGCATGCAGTCCACTGGCTGAAGCTGCAGCCAATCGGTCAAGTGGAGTGGGGCGGAGGTGGATGGGATTTCAAACAGCCATGAAGCGTACTACTTATTGGCCATCCAAGTGGTGGTCAGCACTCTTCGGCATGTGTGAAGGGGCCTTCAGACTTAACCAAGAGAGGTCCTTAGGACACATATGCTAACCCATGTGTCTCTCTCTTTGATCCTGCAGGAGGAGAACATCAGGATCATGGAGCCTGGTGATCTAGTGGAATGCCTCATGGCTTACAGGGAGCAGAGAGGAAGGAGAAGAGAGCGACGGAGGCACCTGGCCTGCCAATGGGAGGAGCACCACCCACAAGATGAAGGTATGGTAAGGCCTCCTGTGCATGCAGCTGAAGATCCACAGTGAGCTATCACTCGTAGATGCCTTGCTACACCCAGGATCTATGGATAGCGCTTGCCATCCCTGCAGACGACTGAGAACCAGTATTGCCAAAGACAGTGCAGGTCTAGGGAACTGGTTGGTCACATATGTCACCCGCTGAGCATTTGGTGCCATGGGTACATGGAGGGCATCCACTGCCAGTGGCCTTGAAAGTTTTTTTTATTCATTGTGGGTGTCACTGGCTAGGCCAGCATATTGCCCATCCCTAATTGCCCTTGTTCAGAGAACATTTACGAGTCAACCACATTGCTGTGCGTCTGGAGTCACATGTAGGCCAGACCAGGTAAGGATGGCAGATTTCCTTCCCTAAAAAACATTAGTGAACCACTGCAGTGACCGTGGTGCTCACTTTTTACGCCAGTGTCTCCATCCAGAGTTCCATAGATGACCTGTACGTGATCTTGCAACCCTCCACCCACAAGGTGCATCCAGGAGATCACAGACACCATCTTTGCGAACTTTGTGCATTTCGACTAGGATCAGGCAAGCCAGGAAGCAAGAGCCCTGGGATTTGGAGCGATCTCTGGTTTTCCACAGGTGCAGGGTGCAATCTACTGCACTCACATGGTGCTTAGATCTCCATGGCAACAAGCAGTCAACTATGCCAAATGCAAAAGCTTCCACTGCTGAATGTTCAGCTGGTGTGCGACCAGCACAAATGCATCCTACAGGTCTGCGCACAGTTCCCAGGCAGCATCTACGACTACTACATCCTTAGCAGGTTTCAGATCCTTGACATCTTCCAGGGTCTACAGAAGCTGCAGGGTTGGTTCCTTGGGGACAAGGCTACCCACAGAGGATATGGCTGATGACGTCCATGCGGTGTCCGCAGACTGCAGCAGAGCGACGGTATAATGAGGCTAATGCTGCAACCTGGACTTTGGCGGAGCAAACGATGGGCATACTGAAAATGAGGTTCCGGTGCCTCAACAGGTCTGGTGGAGCACTGCAATACAGCCCACAGAAGGTGTCGCACATCATTGTCGCTTGATTCACATTACACAGCCTGGTGCTGCAACAGGGGCAGGACCTGGCTGAAGAGGAGATGGAGGAGTTGCATGCCTCCTCTGATGAGGAGGACGTTGAAGGAGATGAGAGTGATGAGGTCCTCAAAGGCGAGGATGCTGGCAATGAGGCCATCACACTGGCCAGAAAAGGCAGGCACACTCTGGAGGCTCCAATGGCTGCAAGATTCCTGGGGGAACCTGACGAGATGCAGTGAGGACAATCCTGACATCCTCACCTTGCATCTGTGAATGTTTGAATCCTGTAGCTGATGGCAGCACACATATTCTCAGTGCTCAGGTTCATGTTATGGAGACGCAGCAGAGGCCCTAATAATCGCTAGATTCCTGCAGGATGATGACAACATGCAGTGAGGACACTCCATAGATCTTCATATTGCTTCTGGTTTGACTCCAGACTGGCTGAGGGCAGCTCGCTTGCGCTCTGTGATCAGGGTCATATCATGGAGACACAGCCATGAAACCTTAAGTGCACCTGATCCTTTGTCAGCCTTCAGCACCTGTCCCCTTCAGGAGCACACCATCACTGGATAAGATGCTGAAGAGACAGTTGCGGGAGCCAGCCCCACCTCAAAGATGCTGAGAGCACACAGAGAGAATGACGGAACTCTGTGACATCCATGACATTCTGACAGCAATGACAAGCACCATCGAGGTGCAGGCACCAGTGATGTGTTCAGTGAGTGTGAAGCCAGACCATCACTTTGCTCTGAAGGTTGCATAAAGCACAGGAAAGAGGCCCTGGACTGAGACACCTGCTTTTATCTTTTGCAGGAACCAAGGTTGCACATCCGAATGACACAAGCACTGCTCATCATAACAAGGAGCCATAGGCAAGGAGACATTCTTGGGAGTTTATTTACAATTGTGAACATTATGTACAAGTGATTAACACCTGTTCCCACGTGGTGTATTAACCTTCCCAACCCTGCTGCTATGTCTTGGTGCTTCCCCGATATCCACAGTTTAGGTGGAGGCAGCCTGCTGACTGCTACGTCCTGCTGTTTGTGATGACTTTGGCAGGTGTCCTCTGGAGGGCCGAGACCTTGAGGGCCCCAGCCTGCTTTGGGTATCCTGCTGTGGGCCAGGTGCACCTTCCTCAGCCCCTGGAGCTGGAGATGATGGGGTCAAAGGAAGAGGGGATTTGGATCAACTGGGCATTCCCGGAGTCACCTGCGTGGATGGTCCTGGAGGGTCGAGCTGCTGGTCCTCCTCCGTATGTGTGCTTGACAGCCCCTGGCTGACTCCTTGAGGAGAAGGGGAAGCTGGAGTGAGATCGAGCTGTCCCGCACCCCTCTTGCACTGACCCTGTAGGAGGCCAACTATAGCACCAGCGATGGAGTTCAAGTTCAACCCATGCAGCTGTGCAGGACCGATCTCCATAGCGGCCACCATCCTGCCAGTGTTGACCTCAGTGCATCGGCACGTCGGTGCTATCTGCTCTGATTGAGTGCGGACGGACTCATCCATCGTCCCTTGCAATCTGATGAGTGCACCAGACATCCCTTCCTGATGTTTCCGTGATTGTCTTTGCAACTCCAACAACTGATTGAGGACCATGTCCAGAGGCCCATTATCTGACTCTGACTCAGCAGATTCCATGCCTCCAGCAGTCCTCTGATTGTCGGCAACCTCGGATTTCCCTCCTCTGCCTGCTGTGGGACAGATTGTGCGTCGTGCTCACCAGACTGTGATCCTGAGGCTGCTCTACATCTAGGTCCCAATGAGGTGTATGTTGTTGTGCTGGTGTGGACTGTGGATGAACACGTGATGGGTCTTCAATGGTGCTGCCCTCAGGGTCCTCATCTGTGGCACTCTCAGCGCTGGGATTGGGGTCAAGGTTGCCTAAGGGCGACATGGCAGATGTACCTAGGAGGGAAAGCAGAGATTATTTGTGCTTGGCAGCCGCATTAAGCACAGAACAGTGGACTCGGAGTAGCATTGAGAGAGGGATGACGTGGTGCAGGATCCTCATGTGGATGTTTTCGGCAAACCTCACCATCACCGGCCATGCGATTCTCAAATGGAGTGAGGACCTTGATGTCCGGCACTCCACCCCTAGCCAGAGACCTCTCCCGTTGATTGTGCATGAGCTTGTTCTGCATAAAGACAGATGGAGTGTGAGCAAAATGCATGCCAGGCCAAATGAGAAGCATGCCAGGTTTGCACGTGTGCTGAGTGGAGCCATTGATGGGATGGGAAGGTGACCTCCAGAGGTGGTGAGGCCAGATGGAAATGTGAGGATGTATATGAGAGGGTGAGTGGTGATGTCCATTGAGCTGGCAGTGAGTGAGATGCCATTGAATGTGTGATGGGCTTGTGAGTGTGTGAGTTAAGAGTACTGAGATGGTTGTCATACCCTGGTGACATGGATGAGATATTCATCCTTTTTCTGCACTGGATGGCCGACCTCTTGTCTGCACCGTTGGCACTGACCACCTATGCCAATACTTCCCAAGCCAGAGTGGTGAGACTGATGGGCCTCCTGCGGCCAGAGTGGGGGTAAAGGACATCATGGCGGGTCTCCACATCATCAGAAGGCATCCCAGGGATGCGTTACTGAATCGTGGTTCTGCACCCTTCTTGGTTTTTATGGCCATATCTTCACTGGAGTAGTCCTGGGCTGCAAGCATGAAGAACCGTGCATGCGGCTGCAGTTTAAATATGGCATCTGGAGTGAGGAAGTGGTAAAGTAACAGTGTGGTGGGCAAATCGGAGGCCGGTCGCCAGTGATCTGGTGTGTTTCCCGTGACTACATAATTTATGAGGCAGGAAGGGGACGATATGGCGCAAAACCCGCCATTGCAGCTGGTGGGGACAATGCCCTTTTTCACGCCTGCTACCACACACAGTGCAAATCCAGGACAATTCCGCCCAATGTGTTTATTCACTTTTTATGCACAATCAGACTTACTTTTAAAAATCCCAAAGGGTGCCTTAGCTCTCCCAAAAGTACCTTACCCCTTTCAAACGTATCCCTGGACCAACGCCAAAAGGGTACCTTAGCTCTCCAAGGTACCCGGCTATCCAAATGAATCCACCAAGTTCAGACCAGCTCTTACCTGTTCTAATCTGCACGCTCTGGCCTACCAAAATCCGACTTCTGTGGAGGCAGCTCATAATTTAAATGGCAAGATGCCTCCATAAGCTGTGCAAATGCAAGCCCAAGCCCAACTTCAGCCCTGCCCCACAAAAATTGGGAATGCCATCATTGGCGGCGTGATTTAGAATTACTGGGCTTAGCAGCCATTTTCACCATGACAAAGAGGCTCTCTGCCATGGTGAAAATCTAGGCCACAGGCACATATCCATACAAGAAAGGATGAGTTTTAAAGATGAAACATGCACTTAGATTACTGACAGAGAAACAAGAAGCAGGTCACATGTTCTTAACCTGTTCTCTAAGTTGAAAAAGCATTGCAGGTCTGAAGTATTCTCTCTCTTGGTTCTTTTAAGGCAATGGGGGCTGGAGGTTTCTGGCTTTCTCATACAAAATTGTGGCTGAGCCTCTGTAGAGAAGAAATATAAACTTGCAAATGAAAACAAATTAACCTCTCTTTTCACTGCCTGAGATAACTGTTTGTTTGAGGCAGAGCTCCTTTTTTCTTGCTGGGTGATGATCTCTCTGTCCTGCTGATCCCAGACTGCCTTACTGGGTTCTCTTGTGGAGGAATAAGGTGCCAACCCCTCTCCAGCTGATTTTGATCATGTGATGACAGTTTTGATGTGTCATGGCAGGGGCGGGGTGGGTGGGTAGTGGGGAATGATTGATATCCCATCAACATACCAGTTATCAGTAGCTCACTGAAAGACCTTGTTTGACATTTCATCTTCACGGTGCCAACAGGTCTAGTAGCTATTGTCTTTTAATTGAAATGGTGGGGGGCAGTCAATTTGCACTTAGAAAACTCATTTGCATTTTTCAGTAACTTACCAGACATTGGGCAGAATCTTCTGGCTGGCGTGCAAGTGGCGGAGTCCTCACGCCAGTGCTTAAAATGTCGCGATGTCAGCGCGCAGCATCGCAATATTTCGGTCTGCGGGCACGCAATGCATTGGGACGCGCGCCCGCCATTAATTAAAGGACTCGTTAAGGCCCTTAACTTGCCAATCGTTGACGATTTTGAGGGGCCCGTGCGAACTTAGGCTCGGCGCACGGGCCCAACGGGCAGGCGGGTAGGTGATTTTTTTACAAACCTCATCCAGTGGTGGGATGAGGTTTGATAGCGGTTTTAAAAACGTTTAATAAAGTTTTTATTTATTTCATTAGCATGTCCCATCTCATGTGACATATTCACATGAGGGGGACATGTTAATGAATTTTTTATTGTTCTATTTTTTATATTTGCCAATCTTTCAGCGATCTCCCTGAGGCAGCATGCACGAAAGAGCGGGCTCTGACAGTTGGAGAATCCACCCCCCAACCCGCACAGGAAGCGCATAGTGCTTCCCATCGGGCGGCCCGTTTCGGTGGCGGCGATCGGCTGCCTGCCCGCCGCCGAGCTAGTGGGACCCACCCGCCCAACAAGGGCAAAATTCTGCCCAATGTCTCTGTCCAGAAACCACAAACAGAAGTCATCTGATTTTCCGGAAAACATTTTGAGAGTGTACAGTGCCCATTATTCCAAATTGCTTCCTTCTTTCAAAATAGAGTCCACTGCCCAATTACCTTTGCAGACATGACATGACCATCACACTTTCTATTTTCTTATGAAAATTTGCAAGGGTTAAAAGGAATGCTGAAATAACAGTAAAACAACCAATCTTAGCATAGGAAGGAAATAGCTTTACATCTATTAATTTACTTAATTGACCATTAAATGTGATGTTGACAGCAGCTGTAGTTGATTATTGGTCTTCTGAATGAAGTGAAATGACAGCATATGAGATGAACGCGTCAACAGAGCACCGAGCAAATAAGATCTCAAAAATAGATTAATTGAGAATAGCAGTTGGAAAGGATTAACAACAAACACCAGCAATCTCCTCAGGGTTTCCCTTGATCAGACACTGCAACTTCAGTAGAATCTCCATTTACAAGTGTAATCAGGGATTGTACCAATGTTAAGGTGGCTGGTCTGAAAGAAATCGTGAGGAGATTTACAGTGAAATTTTTTGAAGTCTAAATACAAGACCTCTAAATGAAAAGATGGATGAAAGAGAATGTATGACCAAACTATGTATTCTGCATTATGTTGGTATTTAAAATTTATACGAAGGCAACCTGCTAGTTTGCACAATGATGCATTAACAGGGCTCAACTGGATAGTGATAGAATTAAATTTGTGTGACAATGGTTTGGTCATAGCTCTTCATTTACCTTTGCTCCAATTTGGAGACATGTGATCTTTTCTTGGTGCATTGCAATAGTCAGGCAGCTGAGATCAGGAATTCAATAGCATAACTGAAATTAAATCCGCATCTCTGGCTGTTGCTGTGCTGATTATAGTTCTACAACGCATTGTGCCACTGCCCATATTAAAGTGCTTTAATCATTTTTAAATGAAAAATTCCACAAGAGGTAAAAATTGCTACCTGGCCTCATTTAATATATGCCAATATATTTTTAAAAATTGCACAATACCAGCTCTCAGTTTTGTCCAATAATTTATATAGATGGAAAATTAAAGGCTGAGAGTATGCAATATTGCAATATAAGATCCTGACATCCACCAAGGAGTCACATATTGAAATTTTAACCAAGTTTATTTTTGACATGATACCGCACTAAGACCTTATTGCAAGATTTGTTAGATTTTAATTGTGAATCACGAATGTGACCAATACTTATAAAAAGCCACATCTCTGTTGTAGAAACTGTCGATAGATTATTTCAAGCTATTGAAAATTATACATGGGCTAGAATTTTTCCCGCATCGGGTGGGCTCGGCGGGAGCGGGTGGGGTGGTCGCGGAGCCGCCAGCCGCCCGCGGTTGGCTCCACACTGCCATTTTACGTGGGCGGGCCAATTAGGGCCCGCCCAGTGTAAGATGTGAGTGATAGCACTCAGTGCTACCTGTGTAGGAGGGGGAGGAGGGAGAATCGGGGCCAGCGCTCTTTCTGGCAACAGCGCTTCAATCTCCCTGAGGCATGGAGCTGCCTCAGGGAGATTGAAGCGCTTTTGAAATACATAAATAAATGTAATAAAAATTTATTGAAACATGTCCCCTCATGTGTACTGTGTCACATGAGATGGGACATGTTTTTATTTTTCTGAAAAACTTTTTATTTCATTCATAAAAGCTTTAGGAAATCTCATCCCGTTCGTGGATGAGGTTTTATAAAAAACATAAAGGCCACTTGGTCTTTTAGCCTGGTTGGATGGGCAGTGTAAACTTGAAATTAATTACCTAGTAAATGGCCTTAATAGGCCTTTCAATTATCAGTGGGTACACAGCCAATTCCGGCGCGCACCTGCCGAATGAAACATCGCAAGACAGCGTGATGACGTCGGGACACATGCCCGATGTCATCGCGCGTCATTTTATGCGCCGCCGTGTCGGGCCTGCCCCCGAATGCCGACTGAAAATTCTTAGCCATGAATGCCAATGTAAATCCTTAATCTATTGATAGACTATGTACTCAAAGCTATGGTTTCCTTTACGATAACTTCATCATAATATTAATGCTAGCTGAAAAGGCTGTTCAGTTCAGCCTAGTTCATTATCCATAAAATAATCTACAACCACATCATAGCATTTGACTACATTTTTTATATGATTCCAATATTTTGGTCTCTACTGCCCTACCCAATAGTCCATTTTAAGTATTGAAACCTCTTATTGTGAAAAAAAATCCAGACATCATTCCTGAAGATGAAGATATAAGGGAAAGGAAGGTGGAAATTTGGGAGGATAGAAGAAGAAGGGATGAGGAAGGGGAAGGAGGAAAGAGAGAGAGAGCGAGATAGGGAAAAGGTTGAAGAGATAGAACTGAAGAAGGAAGTAGGGAAGTGAGGAGGAGAGAAGTAGCAGGAGGAGGGAAGAAAAGGGAAGAGAATAAAGGAGAAGGAAAATGAGAGAGGAACAGGGGGTGGAAGTCTTCAAGTGCACACAGAGAGGCTGAAAAATACTTCAGTACAAGAAGGGAGAAGGACAGGAAAATGCTTCGGTGGAACTGTGGAGACAAAGGAAATGCCTTGGTTTGGGGGTGTGGGCATTCAGAACACGCACAAGAACAATAGAAGCTGCAATTTAAAAAAAAACTGCTCTGAAATTCACTTCCAGATATTTAGCAACAGTAGGTTTAGTGCAGCCTCATCGTTTATTCACAATGATCATCTGCATCAGCAATGTACATTTATGAATGAAAAACAAGTGACTTGTCTGGCTCTGATATTTCTTTCACAGACTTCAAATCGCCAAAGGAATGTTTGGAATGGCTAACTCCTTCTATTAAAAGATTGAGGGCAGGATTTTTGTGTGGTCAGGTGGGCATGGCAGGCGGGCCCAGAAGTGGCCGGGAAACGGACCGCCACCTGCGATTGGCTCCTGACTGCATTTTCAAGTTGGCTGGCCGATTAACAGCCAGCCAGCGTGAAAGGCACACTGAGAAGCTCGGTGCTGCCGGGGTGGGGCAGGAGGAGTGCAAGTGCAAAAGTCTGCGCATGCGTGAGGGAACACGCAATGAAAGCTCCCTGAAGCTAAGGAGCTGCCTCAAAGCTCCCTGAAGGTAAGGAGCTGCCTCAGGGAGCTGAACAATTTTAAAATCAAAAAGAAAGATTTTTAAAATCTGAAAGAAATGTTCCGACATAGGACTCACTCACAATAACATAAACAGAATAAAAATTCTGCCCAAAAATTTGTATTTATTTTTTATTTAAGTCTGGAAACCTCATCCTGCCCGTGGATGAGGTTTCCTAAAAAATCCAAAGGCCTCCTGGCCGATTCGTCTGCCGTCAACTGTAAGGTTGGACAGGCAGTGAAAAATAGCTTTTAAATGATGGATTAATGGCCTTAATAGGCCTCTTAATTGTTGGCAGGCGCACTGCCGACTCTTGCGTGCACCCGCCAACTGAAATATCGCATGAATGTGCGATGACGTCAGGACGCTCGCCTGACATCACCATGCGCTATTTTATGCCCGATTAGGTCAGGCACGTGCCTGCCTGCGGGACATAAAATTCTGCCCCTAGGGTTGAGGACATCAGTGTGGGATTCGTTATTGTGCTATATCAGACACATCAGGGACATGATCATGGGCTAAGTAGAGGTGTCACATAAGATTATTATGTACAACAATGAGATGTGGGACCTCATGTGCTACTCCAAGTTCACTAGGAGGTGGAAAATGTCAAAAGCTATTGGGGAAAGGGGTGGAGGTCCAACTAAAGTGGAAAGATTATTGTATATGAATATTCACTGTGAACATAATGGTATGATGTTCCTGCAATTTTAACAAAGGTATCAACCTACCTTAGACCGCAGCATATAAGTCGATCTTTGAAGTTTTCAAAAATCCTTCCAAAAACGGGAGTCAACTTGGTGCTAAGTATCAAATGTGAACTGCCGGTTTGGATATGGGTGGTTGCCATTTTGAAATGTGAAAACAGTGTAACACCAGTAATTCATATTAAATTAATTTGGCATGGTTTATTGAATGAATTCATTGTACAAGTTACCTTTAACCACAATCAAAGCAAGCCAAATTAATTGCCTGTGACATCTGAGGCAAAGAGTCCATTCAGTTAATTCTGACTCACATTAGCCATGGGATCATCGATAAGGAATCTACTCTGGATTGGGTTTGATGCTTCACTTTCAGAATAATCCCTCCACAACAAATCATCTTCCTCTCCATCCATTGAATTGGATATGCTGCATTTTTGAAAGATCTGATGACACGTGGTGCACTAATAGCATTCCACAATTTGATAATCAAACTGCACAAACCATCAAGCGGGGCAGCACACATCTCCTTGCAAAGATTTTTTTTTTGTCAGCCACCACCTATTCCATTTGGCGCAAACAAGATCCTTGAGAGGCTTGTTGAGGCACACACCCAAAAGGTTGAACTACGGACATTAGGCCCCCTGGTATAACTGCTATGTGGGTGATATTTCTTTGCAGGGGCCTCTTGATCTCATTGTTTATATGGGATCTGAACATGTCCAACACTAACATGATGCATTCTTTACATAGGCCACTGGGATACCTATTCCACACATCATTGATCCATAATTTCACTCCATCCTCATACAGCCAACTGTTGTTATGGACATGCACAAAAACTCCTGCAGGGAACTTGATGTTCGGCAAAGTTTTACATTTGAAAATTACTATAGGCTTTAATTTAATTTAATTCCATTGGCTATGCAGGCTAATACCACCGCAAATCTAACTTCTCATGTCCTATGGTTTCATGCAAATTGTTTTTCGAGCCTTTCCGCTCCACAATTTGATTGTTGGGCATATTGAAATTCATGGGCATTTAATCCATGTTGCCGATTTGACTTAATGGGTACTCGTGTTTTTGTCACTGTATGATGATGAATCACTGGAAACCGGTAATTTTGGCATTGAGGTCTCTTGGTAGTGCCTGAGCAATCTTGGTCTTCTGCCGCAACACCAGGCTGTTTTGTTCCATAAAGTGGCTACCCCAACTAGTTGTAGACCTGAAATCTTTGCTGGACTTAAGGGTTTGATTTGGCCCAGTTAAGTGCAATAATACGCATTGCATTCCTGATAATGATGTAACCATCCTGATAATTTTCGAGGATCCATTCTGGTATATGCTTCTCCAGGTCAGGCCAGTGGCTGGTCTCTGTCCCAATGACACATTTGGTTTGGGCATCTTCTTTGAGTGGATTTCTTCTCCTCAATTTTCGCACCAGTTTTTCACTAACACTCAATTCCCTCACTACAGGAGTTACTTGATGAGTTCGCCAATGTTTTAACTTATAGCTTGAAAGCAGCCCCATAGTTCATTCTTATTGCTGGAGGATCCATTTCTGTTCATCACTTGCCATGCCATGTGCAGTCTGCTCTTTGTGAATGTGTCTTAAACTCCCATGCATCTTCTGCATAACACAGCCCTTATCGCCTGCTTGATGTGTCAGCTTACAGTTTAAAGTATATAAAACATGCATTTCTGGGGTGAAAAATTGAGGCTGACTACAAGTGAGAGTATAGCATTCCATAGTTGAAAAGGGTAGATTGTTACGAGATTGTGCATTTTAAAAAAAAAAGATACACATTTCTAAATCTCCTTTTTCTGGCTGGATAATACAAAAACAAACTGTAATCCTATTAAGACAATGGAGGACTGCTAGCCATCCAGAATATGCAACTTGCATTCCTCCCAAGTGGGATGAAAAGGGAATAGACACCCAATCCTGCCTCCTCCCCGAGAAGTGTGAAAGACCCCAACTCCTGTTGGCTTTCATACTACCTTGACACTCTTCAAAAGTTTCTGAGGTGAGACATCAGAATGTAATTACCACTTCTACAAAACAATGACTACAGCACACATGGTAATCAAATTCCTCTGGAATATACAGCCAGAAGGGCTTTTAAGAACTCTTTTACCAAGCCAGAGAGAACACAAGGAGAAATCAGAATGCTGTACTGAAAAGCTGCAAGAAAGCTGTTTCTCCCTCTCTCTCAAAAGTATTGCACCCAGATTTGCAAAGTAATCATCCTGAGAAGAGAAATCTATCACAAACTGACATCTTTTGGGAATAAAATATGGAAATCTGCTCTATACAATTACAACCAGGAAGACAACTGAACAAAATGGCCACAACATGGAATCACTGCATTGAGACAAAGGACAGTTAACCATATAATTCTTTGACTGTTTATCTTCTTCAGAAACTGCAAAACATCCTATCCTCTTATTCTACCATCTTTATTTGTGTGTGTGGGCCCAGAAAATGTGTGTGACATATGAATGGTGGCTGCGATTTCCCTAGTTTTTAAAAACATTCTCAGTCATGTCAATAAACTTATCTTGTTCTGTTTTTAAACAGAGAAAGCATGTCTGGCTAATTCTTTATAATTTGAAAATATACATAATGTGACCCCTGCAGTATTGGCAATGCACATCCTTGCAAATTCACAAAAAAACCCTGTTATGGACAGATTTGGAGTGGTTATAATTGGGGAGTCATTTTTACCCCTCCTCATGTGGCTGTAACAACTTATGCACCAAATATATGCAAAAGCATGATTTGTGGCATCGAAAAATGGGATCACTTTATACGCCAGGTTGACTTATACGTCACGATCTATGGGGTATTTATATTCAATGGGCAAATGCCTCAGTTAAAATAGTAGACAATTTCGCACCAACATGAATACTGTTTGCACACTAGTATCACACAGTCAAATCACAAGACCCGAGTGTATATCATACACATCCTAAAACTGAAAAATTGTCTTTTCTTTTACGTAACTTCTATTACTACTTGTTGAATTAAAGCAATAATATAAAAATATAGAACTTGGCAAACATTACACCAATTACTAATTGGTAATTTGTTAACGTTTACGAAGAAGAAAAATACATTTTATTTAGAAAAAGAATAATGGGTACCCCAGGGAGTTACAATGCTGCAATCTAATTGATAGATTCAGATATTACAAAAACATAATGCAATGACTGCAGGATAATTAATATCCTATGACTCGAGGTTTGTTTTTGGAATTTTACCCTCTTACTATTTTTACCATTTGGAGTTTCAAGTGGTTATGAATTCCTGATGCATCCCCGGTGTCTAAGTGTAGTGAAGGGTATTATGGTTCTTTCAATTTCTTTACCAGTCTTTTCCATTATTACTACTGAGTAGATTACAGAGAATATTTGAAACTCCAAATAACTATCTGTTTTTAGGTAAAGCATAATCACACTTCCAGAAACACCTTTGTTCTAAATTACTAGCTTGACTTTGTATTTGGAAGATACACCCCTCTGAAGCTGCTGAAGATGTCTTAATCGTGTGTTTCTGCATTTAGAAAAAGAATAGAGTGGTTGAAGTAAAGACTGAAAAGTATTCCTGTGAATTTTTGGATCACACAATTAAAACTATAGATGATATCTACCAGACAAACAAAGCCTGCGGGGAGCATTTGCTTTTTTCATTAATAGTCTACAGTCAAATAGGACTCATCTCACTTCGTATGGAGTTAGGATTAGACCATAACTTTTTCTATTAGTACAAAGATTTATTTAAGATGGTTGTAATTAAGAATTATTTTACAATATCTAAAGCAGCAGATTAACATGCGTCAGACTGTCAAGAGGCACTATCAACAGAACAAAAGTAGAAATGAACAAATGTCAGTCACTATTACTAAACAGCTAGTGATTAGAATGGCATGGAAATATGTTCCTGAGTGTCGCAATTACAACGTAGAAGAAACAACTGACTTATCAGCAAGGTTTTTTCTAAATTACAAATTTATTTGGTCATACCTTTATAGGTAGGATGGTTTAAAATATGTATGCCCTTGTCATGTGTAAAACTTATTGCAATGTATGGTGTAGACATGGAACTTATTTTGAAAAAAGGACATGTACAGTTTAAATAAATGGAAGAATACTTGTCAAGTGACCTGCTGACAATTAGCTTAATTTCTGCATCAGTTATTCCATTGCAGCTTTGCTATAATTAGTATTTAGTAACATAATTAATATTCATTTTGCACATGAAAGGGCACAAAAAATTCCCCTTCAACCCTAAATAATTAGTTCAAGATTTACACTTGCTTCTTACACTTCTGCAGGTTTTTTCTTAAAAGAAACTACATTCAAGTATGTGAACATATGGATTAGGAGCAGGAGTAGGCCATTCGGCCCCTCGAACCTGCTCTGCCATTCAATAAGGTGATGACTGATAAAGTATACATTTCAACTTTGTTCTTCTTTCAATGGTCAGCATATTATTTTATAGAATTATGGGCACTGAGAATACCTTTTATACCTTTTGAGAATACCTGGGAAGACCTTTTAGAACAGAGATGAGGAGAAACTTCTTTAGCCAGAGAGTGGTGAATCTATAGAATTCATTGCCACAGAGGGCTGTGGAGGCCAGGTCATTGAGTGTATTTAAGACCGAGATAGATAGGTTCTTGATTGGTAAGGGGATCAAAGGTTACGGGAAGAAGGCGGGAGAATGGGGTTGAGAAGCTTATCAGCCATGATTGAATGGCGGAGCAGACTCAATGGGCCGAATGGCCTAATTTCTGCTCCTATGTCTTATGGTCTTATGGTATGGTCTAATACCATTAGTTTCTAATTTAACATGTCAGTTCAGCTATCATATCCTGTGTGAACAAAATTTGGGGGCTTTTTATGGAAGCTCTATAAACCCCCAAGTTAACTCACAACCACTAACTCACTCACTGTCATCTCTAATTTTTTTTTTAAATAAGCATACTGTTGTTCTAATGATGTGAAAACCCAGCTAGTGACATTTAAAGTAAAGCTGAAATTACACTGGAGACACAGAGAGGCAATTGAACTGTCATCACTGCAGAATAATAATCACACTATTCACAGGGGGATGTAATAAAGCAATTTACTGAAGTTCTGAAGCATAATTATAAGGGAAATAAGAGCCTCACAAATACTGAATATTTTTAATTTTAAAAAGTAAGTCCTAATATGTTAGTTCAGATTTGCAAAGAACACAACTTACAATTCAAGAGTGAAAAATCAAATGCTGAGCAGTGAATTGCTTTCTGAATCTAAATGTAATCCATACTGCTCTGGTTATGATAAATTTGCTGATATACAAATTCAAAGATTTTGCAATACAGTTTGCTTTTAGTAAATGCCACTGCAGAATTTGACAGAGTTTTGATTTTTCACCACAGGTTTCAATGCATCATCATATTCTGGAGACTGGAGGGTAATAAATGTGTTTTGACAACAGGGTTCTATTCAACCAGTGGATTCCCTGCTGGTCTTGTGGATTTAATTTTCCAAGCTTCCTGCACTCTTGTGGGTTCATGAATCAGTTTCATGATTGTATTGTAAATGGGGTGATAACATCGATGTTTGTGCAAAAGTTATCCTCTCCCTACCAGACAAGCATTTTGAAAAAGGGTTCAGATTTTGTTAATGTTAATGTTAATGCATGCCCAAGTCTAAAGTGTGAATTTACCCAATTGGCTATCTTTAAGAATCTGGATTAAACCTGTCATCCACATGTTGCTTTATTTGACCTTTCCAGAAAGATAGGGGATAAATCTAGACAGATTTAGTCTGCTCCCTCAGCTTTTGCTGCAATTCTTTGATAATCGAGCCAAAGGTTGTTGGGGAGATCAAATGTCTTGAGAGAAATATTGGAAATTATACTGCGATTATAGGTGTGCATTGCTATGCAGCATATAAAATGTACAAATTCAGATGTTACAATATTGAGGTTTATAAGATTGCTCTATTTTAACCTATATGTTTAACTTTTAGGTAGAGTTAAAAAGGGGTCATGTGACCTGTTCCAAATGCTGCGTGATAACAAGGCTGATTAGTTGCTATGGGAACAAGAGGATCAAGTCAAGGTACTTGCTGAGCCACTTATGAAATTTTCACACGTGGGACAAAGGGCCAGAGCAGCTATGTGAGCAGAGACTGGACTTGTCGGGCTCTAGGTATCTTGAGCAGAAAAGAGAGAGAGGGTAGACACAGAGGTTCTGGGTGGTCAGCAGGGAGTAAAGGTTGTTTGACTTTGTGAGCTACCATGGCTGGATGTGGAAGGGAGATGGTCTCTAGTCAAAGAGATGCATTCTGTAGCCATCTGTGGATTCCAGAAAATTTGTTCTGGCACGGCCAGTGGGGAGAAGAATCATTGGCACAGGCTTTACTGCTGCTGGTGGATTTAAGAAGCTCCAAAAACTGCGGATTGCACCTAGATACAGTCACTCCAATGAAGTGGAGATGCAGGAACCCTTGGGAAGGTGGGAACAACTGTGGACTGTTTGCTAAAATCACTGTAATTCTGTGGAGATTGTGATGGGTGATAAGTTCACAAGTGGAATACCATTTTCTGTAGTTAAAGTATAGGTTACATGCAAAAAGAAAATAGCATTTAGTCAGTCATACTTTTTAGTCATTTGTTGCAATAAAAGCTTTAAAACATGAAATCCCGTCGGGTTATTCTTTCAGCAAATAACTGGAAGTTTCAAATCTCTTTTTAAAAGTTATTGGTCTCCATGGAGATCGTAACACAAGCAGTAAATATAAAGACTTAACACACTTCGCTCACTATGACAATTTTCACTTGATCCCAAGTAAATCACATTATACTTGTAGTGCCCAGTATATTGTTTTGCATTAACAAGTTAAAACCATATTTGAAACCCAATACATGGAGAGTTCACAGTTTATAAAAAGTTTCCTTTTTTGCAATGGATCCTGAAAAAACCCTTTTATTTGCTGAAGGGATTGACCTTTATTATGATGTACTGTTAGAGTGGAGATTCTGAGCTGCGCATTTGCTTACTAATACTACTGACCTCTACTCTACTGTTCAAGACTCTAAGATTGACAGCAATTTCTACTGCAGGGCATAGGCCAGCCACTAAACAATAACACCTGCTTCAATATCTTCAGTTCCATCACAAAATGATTACTTTCCTAACCAACTGTGTTTCAAATAGATTTTCATGATCTAAATAAAGTTCAAAATCATGACATCCAGATGTGAGCCATTAACAGCTTTGCAAAAAGAAACCAAAGCATAATTGAACAATCTATTTCAAGGTCACAATAGATATGAATTATATAAATATACTAGTTGATCTGCTGTGAAGCTGCACATGGGAAATCAAGTCCATGTGTGATATTTAGGTCGAGCAGGATTAGAAGCAGGAGGACAATTAGACCAAGGCAGGGGAGGGGGAAGTGGGGAAGGAAGGAGAGAATGGAAGCAGAGAACAGGGAAGAAGAACCCTGCTAAAGAGCAAAAAAAAGGGAGACAGCAGAAGGGAAGAGAGGGTGAAAGTAGAAGGGAGAGATTAGAGTGTAGATAGCATGAAGGAATGGGTGGAGAAGGTCAATGGTTAAGAGTGAGGAAAGGAAGCAAAGGATGAGGGGGAGGTAAGTAGAGGGAGAGAATTTGCATACAGAGAATACAAGAGGAGGGAAGAAAATTGAATGGTAAAGTCTCCTCTCAAATTCCCTGTACCCAAATTCTCCCCCTCTACTCATCTCCTCCTCATCCTTTCCTCACTCTTAACCATTGACCTTCTCCACCCATTCCTTCATGACATCTGTGCACTAATCTCTCCCCTCTACCTTCACCTTCTCTTCCCATCCGGGGTGTTAGGCAGTAAAGTGGCTTGGGGGTGGGGATGAAGGGCTGAATAGTAATTTAGTGGTGGGGACGGGTGTGTTTTAGTGCAGGTAGATTTGGTGCTTTAGGGAAGGATTGGCTGATCAAACACTACCCAATAGGAAAAACAGTTTGGTTGTACTCTTATTTCCCAGTTTTTACTGGTGTTCCAATTTAAGGTATACAAGGCCAGTTCTAAACAGTATTCTTATTTCCCAGCTTTCACTGTTCTTTTGTTCTGGGTAAACATCTCTAACACCACCAACCCCAACCCGCACCACCCCTCAAGCCCCCCGCACCCAATTCCTGCCACTGCAACCTATAAATTCCCATCCACTTCTCCTGGACCATCAACACCTCCTGAGTATCCTGTACTGCATGATCCATGCTTGCAGATCTTTCTGCAGTGGCCATGTTGTCACATTGTAAAACTGCTCCCTAATATATCACAAAAGCATGGAATGTCTGTAAATTTAACTAAACAAACAATGTAATTGTGGCATATTGCCAACTTTGGCAGAAAATTCAACAAAATTTGGATGCATCTGACTTAAGCCCATTTTTACATTACATCCAAATTTCATCGATCTTTTATGCCATTCAATGAAACCTCTACAGAAATACACCAGGGGCAGAATATTACATTCTGCAGGCAGGTGTGCGCCTAACCAGATCGGGTGTAAAATCGCACACGATGACAAGTATCCCTACGTCATTGTGCACCCGTGAGATATTTCGCTCGGCAGGTCCATGCAAAAGTCTGACAATTAAGAGGGCAATTAAGTCCATTAATGGCGCAATTGTCAGCGATCTTTCGTGGCCCATCCACCCTTATGAAACCTCATCCAAGGGCGGGATGAAACCTCTGTTAGAAAATTTTTAAAAATCTGGGGACAGCATTTTTATGAGGTATGCTTTCAGATGTTGTTTGTGATGCATGGACATTTTTTTTTGCAGCTTTTTACTGCTTCATTTCATTATTTGCAGGTCTGCAGCTCCCTGAGGCAGCTGTCTGCCTTCAGGGATTACTCTCAAAGCACTCACCTGTGCCTGCGGTGATGTCATCACCTGTCGTCTTCCCGCCCTCACCCCAGTGGCGCTAAGCTTTTCAGCACACGTTTCACGCGTTAATAGGCCAGCTAGCGTAAAATCGCAGTTGGGGGCCGATTGCGGTCGGGGGCCCGTTTCCCGGCGCTCCCAGGCCTGTCAATCACGCGTGCCCTGACAACCGAAAAATTCAGGCCCAGGTCTGATTAAGCTGTCCATTTATGCCTAAAGTTATAGGAACAGCAGGACAATTTTCTCCTCAGAGACCTAATAAAGAATTTCCTCTAACTCTGAATACATCTTCATGGCACAAAAATGATTTGCATTAAAAACTGTAAAACTTCCCCATGTCTAATATGCATAACTGATGGTTTGATGGCTTCAAAATTTAATTTAAGTGCATTAAGAAGAACTTGAAGAAAGAGTAGAGTGTCAGTTTGACTCTTCCTTCAGATCCGAAGTGTTTACCATGATTTCCCCTTTGTTTTTTTACATTCTGGCATTTGTGAATGAACTTCTCAGAAAATTTCAGAGTCGATCGCTGCTGGGAAGATAACTGTAAATTTTGGTGTAATTTGCTAGTTTTGCCATTTCAGGAAATGTTGGCCACAATCATTGACCTTATTTTGAACCCATAAGTTGGCTAATATAGAAGATGAATATCATACAGTATGCACTCGTTTGAAGTGCTTTTTATTCATTCATGGGATGTGGGTGTTGGTAAGGCCAGCATTTATTATCCAACCCTAATGGTCTTTGAGAAGGTGGTGGTGAGGTGAACTGCCTTCTTGAAACATTGCAATGCGAGTGATGATGTTATGCCCACAAATGCTGTTAGGTGACGAGTTTCAGGATTTTGACCCAGCAATGATGAAGGGATGGCAATACATTTCCAAGTCAAGATGATTGGTAGGGGTGGCATTCCCATCTGCCTGATCCCCTTGTCCCTCTAGCTGGTAGGAGTCACAGGTTTGGGAGGTGATGTGGAAGAAGTGGAGCAAAATGGAAAAGGCTTTATATTGCATCTGAATCTCACATTAAAATCCTTGATGTTAACACTTGAGCTCTAATTTTAACTCCAGACATGTTTTGGGCGGGTGGGTGTTGAGGCTCATGAGAAACTCACCAGCTGCTGCAGAAATCAGGCTTGAGCTATCTTGTTCCAGGTAGAACGTGGGCAGGAAATGGCTGCTGGCAGCCAGGTAATAGTGGAGTAAAGGGTGAGACCAGGGCAGGCCAAAACTTTCCTTATGGGTCCTGGGAACCCAATTTACCCACTTTTTCTTAATGTCCCTTCGCCAACAAAAATCTATCTACCGCAGTCTTGAAAATTTCATTTTGTTCTGATTTCACAGCCTTTTTGGAATGTGAGTTCCAGATTTCCACTACCCTCCATGTAAAATATTTACTGCTTTCACTTCTAAATCACCTAGCTCCTGTGTCAGATGCTCCCAAGACAGAAAAGAGTTTTGCTGTATCTATCCTGTTGAATCCCTTTATCAATTTTAACACATTGATTAGATCATCCCTCAACATTCTCACCTGAAAGGAATGTAAGCCAAGTTTATTAAATCTACCCTCATAACTTAACACTTTAAGATTGAGTTTAATTCTGGTGAAACTGCACTATTCCTCATCAAGGTTTATATATATTTTCTAAGGTGCACCACCCAAAATTCAATGCAGTACTCCAGATTTACAGGGAAGGTAATAGAATTGCAACGATGTGGTTATCAAGAAAAGATCAACAGGCAGGGTGTCTTTTCACTTGAAAGTAAAAGGCTGAGAGGTGACCTAATCTAGGTCAGAACTTTCCATGTCCGCTGGCGTTGGGCATCATGACAGGCATGAGAAGACAATATGGCGGGAATGCCAAAAATCGGATCCACACCATCGTGAAACCAGTTTGCAATCGTTGGCTCCTTCCGTCAATGGCGGGCTGTGTTTCCCGCCACCGCGCGTTGGGAACTTCACTGTAATACATTTGCATATCATTATAAGCCCAGGTTGCCCGAATCATCCCCCCGTGTTTCACAACTGAACATTAGTGACGTGCGCTTGGAGAGCTGTACTTCGCTCGGGACTTTGAGATTTTTCTGCCGACCTTGCTTCAGGCAGCACAGGCTGAGGGAGCAGTCTCCAGAGGAGATGAGGTCAGATGGATATGTGAGGGTTTGTGTGAGAGTGAGTGATGTCCCTTGAGCTGGAAGCAAGTGGGATGCCAGTGAATGCGTGATGGGCTTGTGAGTGTGTGAGTTTAGAGTGATGAAATGGTTGCCTTACCATGGCGGCACCAATGAGATCATTCATTCGTTTGCTTCACTGGATGGCCAACCTCTTGGGTGCAGCATTGGCACTGACAATCTCTGCAACCGCCTCGCCACTGCCCCCTGCGGCCAGAGGGGAGTTAGAGGTGGGGGCCCCGACATCCACCACTAAAACTGGTGACACCCCTGCTGACCCGATCTTGGAAGCCCTGAGGCAATTAAGTCCCTTATCACGAGCTTCACGAGGGACATTTAATTGTTGCACAAAGGGCAGAAATCCTACCCCTGAGAGCTGCCAGACAATCAAACCCCACTCCCAGTGGCACTGCCAGTAATATACTCAGACCTTCACCAGGGTTCATTATGGGATCCCTGGAGAAAAGACGGATGGGGGCTATGAGGAGAGGATTGTTGGCGAGGGTGGGTGACAAACTGGTGGAAAGCGCAGGGAGATGGTTCTCAATGGGCCCACCCCCTTCCCAAAGCCAGATCCCATAATCGGACACAGAATGACTGTGAACAAGGGAACCCCCTCCCCCAAGAAGGCCGCAAGCAAACCTGACTGGTTTTACCAGCGGCAGTGAGATGGGGCCTTAAGTGGGCATTAATTGTCCACATAAGGGCCTCAGTTGATATCTGGATGGGAAGGCCATCCTCAAGCCTTTACGCCCAGGGTTTAATTGAGGGAGGTGAGGAGGGCTCCACCCCATATCCTCCTACCTGATCGATGGCCCCCCCGACTAAGAACTCGCCTCAAGGGGGGCGGGGGGGGGGGGGGGGGGGGGGCGGCATAAAATTCCACCCAATAATAGATGAATTAATGGGACTAATGGCAACAAATCCACTGGACTTGATGATCTGGATCCTAAAGTTAAACAGAGATACCTGCAGACATAATGGCCTAGTTCTTCCTGTCAGTAGCGATGTTGGACGCATTGGCTGCCGTGAAGATTTCTGCAACCCGATCTGATATTTAATATACCTTTAAAACAAATGTTGTAATGTAAGGTCACATGATCTTAATATCCAATAGCAGAGTAGTGTGGGCTACCTCTATGTGAGAGAGTCTTGAGTTAGTCACTGATGAGTGAAGACAGAGTTTTATGTTGTGAACACACAAGTGTAGCTGCTGAGTTTAGTTTGTAAATAAACAGCATGTGTTTATTCTAACAACGATCTCTGGATATTCTCTGTCTCGGTACCAACTTAGTTACCCTGAAACAAGCATACAATCTGGATCCTTAAGCCCCAACAAACCAAGGGCACTGGATCCAACATGACCATTTTATTCTTTTTCAGCCTGGACTTTTGATCCGAGCTGCAGCAGCAATGGGTCAGTGCAGTCTTTCAAAAAGATGGCTGGCAAGCGTAGGAAAAGACAAATGAAGAGAGTATATGCCCCCTTTCTATGACATTAGCTGCCGTATTCAGGTAAGCTTTTAAAGGTCTCAAGTCTTTTAGTGGCTGTGACTGGGTGATAGAGTGGGTGAGGGAGTTGATGAGGGTGTGGATGAGGGTATGGGTGGGTGAGGAAGCGGGTGAGTGGGTGACTGAGTGAGTGGGTTAGTGGGTGAATGGGTGATTGGATTGGAGCATGTAGTCTGGTTGTGGTGGGGAGGTTAGTTGGGGCTGGGTTGGGTTGGGGAGGGTAGTTGGGTCCGGTCAGGACAGTATTAGGGTTGGGGATGGTAGAAGAATCAGGGAGATAGTTGGGTCGGGGGATAGTGGGGTCGAGGAGGGTATTTGGGCCAGGGAGGTAGACTGGTCAGGGGGATAATCAGATTGGGAAGGGGTGGGGTAGTCAGGTCGGGTAGGGACGTAGTCAGGTTTGGGGTTAGTTGGGTCAGGAGGGGTTGATGGTGGGAGAAAGAATTGTGTCGAGCCGGGTTGGTGAATGAGTTGGATGGAGGAGTTGTGATTGCGGTGGTCAGTCGTGCTGCGCAGTTCAGTTACACCAGAGATTAACCAGCGTAACATTTCCAGAGCAAATATCCAGGTAAATTCCACATATCTGGCCCAAGTCTCTGACACTGAGATCAGTACAATGGACATTTGTGTAGTGTCCCAGTCAGTACAAATCAGCCCATTGGAAGTCTAAACTTCCTGGGAAATTCAGCACATGCATGTGTGCCAGGGCCTCCACAGGGTCCTGATACTTATCACAGCCTCAAGTCCAGATTTCGCTGCTCTGGATCCCGGAAGATTTGTGCCAATGCTTGCATTGGGTTTGATCTTCCAGAATCCCTAGAGCATTGCACCCAAAACTGGTCATCAGACATTAGGAAGGAAGTGAGGGAACTTGAGAGGGTGCTAAAGAGATTTACTAGAATGGTTCCAGAAATGAGAGATTTTAGCCAAAAGGTTAGGTTAGAGAAGCTGGAGTTGTTCTTCTTGGAGCAAAGGAGATTGAGGGGAGATTTAATGGACATGTACAAGATTATGACAAGTTTAGATAAAGTATCAAAGGAAAGTTGTTTCCATTAGCTGATATAACAAGGTCTAGGGTATACAGATGTAAGATTTTTGGTCAAGAAATGCAGAGGGGAATGTGAGGAAGATCTGGGATAAACTGCCCAGGAGGAGGATGGATGCAAAGACAATAATTTTGAAAGGAATTTGGATGGGCACTTGAGAGAAATAAACTTGCAGAGCTAGGGAGAAAGAACAGGGGAATGGGCCTGACTAGATTGCATTACAGGGAGACAGCATGGACTTGATGGGTTGAATGGCCTCCTTCAGTTCTACAATGACTCTTTTACTCTTATGAAATGCTGTTCCTTAAAATTGAGTTTCATTGGCAAACTGCATGCCAAGGACAGAAAGGACAGAATGGGTGAAAGGGGGAGAATTAAAATATCAGGTAGCTGGAAGTGTGGAGTCATGTTTGTTGTCTGAACAGAGATGTTCTGCAAAAAGGTCACCCAGTCTGCATTTGGTCTCCCCAGTGAAGAGGAGGCCACATTGTAAGATGCGACTACAATATACTAATTGAAAGAAGTACAAACAAATTGCTGTTTCACCTGGAAGGAATGTTTGGGACTTTGGTCAGTGTGAAGGGAGGAGATAAGGGCAGATGTTGCATCTCCTGTGCTTACATGGAAAGGTGTCATAGGAAAGGAGGGGATGTTGGGGTGCCTGAGCAGTGGACCAGGCTGCCACAGAGGGAACTGTTAGACTTCGCCTCATTGGCACTTTTGTGTAATTAATAATGCTTACATTATCAAATTGTACTGTACAGAAGCATAAGTCATGAAAAGCCTTCATTTGTATATATTATTGGGATGATTTATGAATTTTGGGGTACGTTGTTAAGAATGTTGTAAAAGTTGGCATCTCTTTAAGTGTCAAATCCTGTGATGTACCTTTAAGACAGAACATATGCAGTAACTGAAGTTATAGGTAGGGCACATTTAGGCTCCAACGAGTCTAGCTTAGCAGTAAACAGAAGTCAAAACCACAATGCTGATTTTCCAAGAGGGTTAAGAGATACATGTTAAGGTTAGATTGTTGTGGGGAAGCCAGGAACATTCTTCCTATTGGTCAAGAGTTGTAAATATTGGGTTAGAAGTTATTAGTTGTGTTGACACATGCACACATACTTGGGATAAATGTTGCAATCACAGGATTTGATACTTAAAAGATATGCCAACTTTTAAGACTTTCTTAACAACATATTCCAAAATTAACAAATCATCCCAATAATACATTATTAAAATTAAGGCTTTTCATGACTTAAACTCTTGGTGCAAGGCTACCTGCAAAAAGGATATAAAAATAGGAGTGCCAAACTGAGCACTTTGCACTTACCAAGGGTTAGCATTTGTCACAGGAGTGGTGGGTGCAGTTGTCAGGAGAGACAGTTAGGAGTGGGCACTTGCTAGGAAGTTAGCATTTGCATACAACACTGCCAGTCAACAGGTGTTTGTCACAGGTTGAGGGGCTGCCATAAGAACCAAGTATCAGGCATAGTTAGTGGCTATTTTTTAAAAAATCATTCATGGGATGTGGGTATTGCTGGCTAGGCTACCATTTATTGCCCATCCCTAATTGCCCTTGAGAAGGTGGTGGTGTTCTGCCTTCTTGAATCGCTGCAGTCCATATGGTGTAGGTACACCCACAGTGCTGATAGAAAGGGAGTTCCAGGATTTTGACCTAGTGACAGTGAAGGAATGGTGATGTATTTCCAAGTCAGGATGGTGAATGACTTGGAGGGAAACTTCCACGTGGTGGTATTTCCATGTGTCTGCTGCCCTTGTCCTTCTAGATGATTACAGTTATGGGTTTGGAAGGCGTTGTCTAAGTGGCCTTGGTGTGTCACTGCGATGCATCTTATAGATGATACACACTGCTGCCACTGTGCGTCGGTGGTGGAGGAAGGGAACATTTGTGGATGGGGTGCCAATCAAGCCGATGTGGAGAGTTTTCCACCTGATTCTCACTGATTGCAGTTTTGCTCAGGCTCCTTGATGCCACACTCGGTCAAATGTTGCCTTGATGTCAAGGGCAGTCACTCTCACCTCACCTCTGGAGTTCAGCTCTTTTGTTCATGTTTGAACCAATGCTGTAATAAGGTCAGGAGCTGAGTGGCTAAAGTAAATATCACAGGGCTGAGAGTTTCCATAAGAAACCAGGAATAGAGATCAGTGATTGTCATTTGCCAGCTTGGGCAAATCAGCAATAAAGCATAGCCTTAGTCATTTTGGGAAAGTTACATTCTTTGTTAAGAAGCTGTTTCCTAAAGAGTGAATACTCAGTAGGCAGCTGTGAAGCGTGTAGCTTCAGCAGTTAAGGTGGGCTGGAGACTTCAGCAATTAAGGTAGACTGGAAAGTTGTGGTTTGTGAAAGGATCCTCTAAAGCTGCAAAAGGATTTTTATGTACGTTAGAATTAAGTTGAATAAGCTAAAATCTCGAAGGACATTGTGAGACAAGAGACCAGATTCAAGGAAACAAGAAGAGTACATCCCAGAGGTCCCAGGATTCATGAGACACTTGTGTACCATACCATGCTTCAACTAGTGAAATGTTAAGTGTCAATCTTTATTGTCCAATAGACCTTGTTAGCTTGCATTCTAAATTAGTGATTGTTATTTTTGCTTATAAGGTTATTCCCCAACAAGGATTTTCTTACTCTGAGGCTGAGTGCAGAGCCCAAATCTCGACAGAATGATCTCTTCAGAATGCTGAAAGGAAAGGGGATGTTTTGTCTGGTGGTAGCATCACACTGGAAGTGGTGGAAATGGCAGAGGATTATTTATTGAGTAAAGAGGCTGGTGGGGTGGAAGGTGTGGGCAGGGGGACACCTATCATGGTTCTGGGAGGGAGGAGAAGAGGTGAAAGTCACAGTATGTGAAATGGAACAGACAAAGTTGAGGGCCCGTAAATCATGGTGGGGTGGAACCCTTAGTGAAGGAAAAAAGGGAGAGATATCGGAAGCACTAGTATGGAAGGTGGAATCGCCTGAATAGATGTGATGGAGATGTTGAAACTGGGAGAATGGACTAAAGTTCTAACAGGAAGTGGGGTGTGACAAAGTGTAGTCAAGGTAGACATGTGAGACAGTGGGCTTAGGGTGAATATTTGTTGATAGTCCATGGGTGGAATTGTCCCAGATTTGCACAAAGTGTGGCAGGAAAAAAGTCATTTTACCCACCGGCTGCAATGGCGGATTTTTGCACCGTATTGTCCCATTTCTGCCTCATTAATTATGCAGCCCTGGGAAACATGCTGGATCGCTGGCATCCGATTTGCCCACCATGCCATTACCTTCCTCATGCAGGGTGCCATATTTAAGCTGTAGCCGCATGCACACTTCTCAATGCTTGCACCCCAGGACTGCTCCAGTGAAGACATGGCCCCAAAAGCCAAGAAGAGTGCAGAACCCTGATTCACTGACGCATCCCAGGGACACCTGGACACTGTGGAGACCCGCTGTGATGTCCTCTACCCCGTTCTGGCTGCAGGTAGTCCCTCAGTCTCACCACTCCGGCTTGGGAGGTGGTGGCAGAGGTGGTCAGTGAAAACGCTGCACACAAGAGGTCAGCTATCCAGTGCAGAAAATGGTCGAATTATCTCATCTGTAAGGCAACCAACCCATCACTCTAAACTCACAAGACCATCACAAATTCACTGGCATCTCACTCACTGCCAGATCAAGGGACACCACCACTCACTCTCTCACACATAACCTCACATCTCCATCTGGAGACTGTCTCCTCAGCCCTAATCATCTTGAGGCCATTTGCACAGATCAACACGTGCCTTCACACACACCCTGGGATACCCTCCTTCCCCCGTACAGCCCTCACCTTGCAGCCTCTTCCCTTGCCTGAGGCCACTTCTCCCCATTCCCCAAGCAACCCTAGCCCTGCAGCTGTTGAAAAGCCGCCACCACTTGATGGCCTGGTTGGTAAAAACTTCATGTTCCCCCCCAAAACTGATGTGGTGCTGCCTGCGAAGCCTAGTGCTGATGATCATGATTGCTGCCTGAAGCAAGATAGGCAACAAATCTCAAAGTCCCAAGCGAAATACAGCTCGCCAGGTGCACGTTGCTTATGTACAGTTGTGAAACATATTGGCGTGATTGTGCCCATATGATCCAGTATGGGAGGATGATTCCAGCGAGCAGGGCTTATAATGAGATGTTAAAGTATTGAAATTAGGTTCCCGACTTGTGGTGGTAGGAAACGTGGCCCGCCATTGATGGGTGAAGCGGGCAATTGCAAACTCGTTTCATGATGGCGTGAAACTGATTTTTGGCCTTATCGCCATATTGTCCCCACCCCCCTCGACGTGACGCCTACGCCAACAGGGCTGGAAAATTCCAGCCTATCTCTAGAAATAAAGACAGCGAAGTCTAAGACAGGTAGGGAAGAATCAGAGGTAGTCTATGTAAAGGTGAAAGGAGGATAGAACTGGAAGCAAAGTTGATGAAATTATCCAGTTCAGATGAGAACAGGAAATAGCACCGATACAGGGAAAAGACGTGAGGGGCAGGGTCTGAGTAGGACTGGAGCAAAGAAAGTTCCACATGTGCCACAAATAGACATGCTTAGCTAGAGTCTATGTAGGTACCTATAGCAATACCATTTATTTGGAGAACGTGAGTGGAGTTGATAGTGAAGTTGCTCAGTGTGAGAACAATCCAGCCAGGCAAAGGAGGGTTGTGGTGGATTGAGATTGGTTGGGCTTCTATTCAATGATGAAGCGGAAAACTTTTCGACTATTCTGGTGCGGGATAGAGGTGTAAAGCGATTGGATGTCCATGGTGAAAAGGAGATCATTGGGTCCAGGAAACTGGAAACTGTGAAAGTGACCGAGGGCATTGGAAAAATCATGGATGTAGGGAGGAAGTGGCTAAACAAGGAAGAAGTCGTCAAGAAATAAGAAATCAATTCAATGGGGCTGAAATGAAATTGCTCTGAGAAGTGGTGGTGAGCTGCCTTTTTGAACCACTACAGTATACCCACAGTGTTGTTAGGGAGGGAGTTCCAGGATTTTGACCCAGTGACAGTGAAGGAATGGTGATAAATTTCCAAGTCAGGATGGTGAGTAGCTTGAAACAGAATTACCAGGTGGTGGTGTTCCATCTATCTGCTGCCCTTGTCCTTCTAGATGCTAGTGGTAGTGGGTTTGGAAGGTGCTGTCTAAGGAACCTTGGTGAATTCTTGTGCTGCATCCTGTAGATGGTGCACACTGCTGCTACTGTCTGTGGATGTGGTGCCAATCAAGCGGGCTACTTTGTCCTGAACAGTGTCAAGCTTCTTGAGTGTTGTGGGAGCTGCACTCACCCAGGCAAGTGGGGAGTCTTCCATTATACACCTGACTTGTGCGTTGTAGATGGTGGACAGGCTGCGGGGAGTCAGGAGTTGAGTTACTTGTCGCACGATTCCTAGCCTCTGACCTGTTCTTATAGCCACAGTATTTATATGGCTAGTCCAATTCAGTTTCTGGCTAATAGTAATCCCCAGGATGTTGATAGTGTGGGATTCAATGATGGTAATGCCATTGAACATCAAGGGGCGATGGTTGGATTCTCTCTTGTTGGAGATGGTCATTGCTTGACACTTGTGTGGCGTGCATGTTACTAGCCATTTGTCAGTCCAAGCTGCATTTGGACATGGACTGCTTCAGTATCTGAGGAGTTGCAAATGGTGCTGAACATTGTGCAATCATCAGCAAACATCCCCACTTCCAACCTTATGATGGAAGGAAGGTCATTGATGAAGCAGCTGAAGATGGTTGGGTCGAGGACACTACTCTAAGGAACTCTTGCTTTTGGAGAAGTAACATTTGATGGATAAAAAATTACAGACAGATTTAAGGTTTTTAATATATTATTGATGTTACTGTCACTTCATTTTACTGCTGTGCTCTTGGTCTTCAGGGAGCAGGTATTTCTGTAGTTCTCTTATGTTCCTTTATCTCACTTCAATCAGTGATGGTTATAAACTGAATGCATACCTATAAGTGGTCTAAACAGGCTATCTGCATACTCTTCATGTCTCAGCTGTTTTATGGAGGAGAATAGATTGGCATTGCCAACTTGAAATGTATTTCCTATTAAGTTGGAATCAGCTGTCAGGGGCATTATGAAAGGGGATACAGTGCAGGAAGATTATGAGAACAAATTACTTTGCTAGTCCCTGCTGATATTTTTGGAATATACAAGATCAAGCTGATAAAATTAATTTTAAAGAACTACAGGAAACAGCGTTTCAGGGAATCATTCCGACCTCCATGCTCAGTGGAGAAATCCTAGCCATTCTCGTCCTTTTGTTCAAATCCCTCTTTTCTCTAACTTTTTCCAACCCTATAACCCTCCTGGATCTCTATGCTGCTCCAATTCTGGTTTCTTGGACATCCCCAATTTTAATTGCTCACTATTGGCAGCTGTGCAATCAGCCACTTTGGCCCTAAACTCTGGAATTATTTCCCTAAATCTCTCAACTTTTCCTTTAAGTCACTCCTTAAAATCTATCTCTTCGGCCAAGCTTTAGGTCACCTGTCCCAAAATATCTTTATAATTCTGGCCTGGGTGGCGAAGCTCAAATATCATGAACGAGTATTAAAAAAAATGTTTTGGCATCAAATTGTGTCAGCTAACACTCTTGCAAAGTGCCTTGGGACATCTTTACTATAGCAAAGTCACCAAATAAATACAAGTTGATGTTGTTTGTATTGTTTACTCCCTCTACACATCCTTCATCTCTCTGACATTGGGCTTTTATTGTCTTCCATTACCTCAGTTCCATTATTGGTGGCCATTCATCGAGTGATATGCACCTTCCCCCTGTAATTCCCTGCAGTTTCTGCCATTTTTCCCACTTTCCTTCCTGCATTTAAAATTGCTTCTTTTCATCCATGCTTTTGCTGCTCCACCGTAACCCTCTTTTCATCCATTGTCTTTAATTCTATACTCCTCTCCATTTTTCTCCTTGTGCTCAGAATCTTTCTTTTCATCCTTGACTTGAGGCACTTTGAGAGATTTCTGTCCACATGAAGTGCTGTAGATGGAAGAGTCATTGTTACTGGCTCAGTAAAGACCTGCTGCACTTATTTCCTTCAGCCTCAAACTCATCTCTGCCTTTTTTCTAGAAATTGTTTCATATGTTGCACAACTTCTAGGGCTAGGATCAAAGCACGATCAGAAAGAAAGAATCTGCACGTTTGCAGAAAAATTGGAAAATTGGAAATGTCTCCAGCATGAATGACATGATGTCACAGGCCTTTGTGAGGATGTCTTCACCCATGTAAAGAGTGGTTACCTGCATGCAGCATTGAACATGGCAATCAAACAAAAGCATACACCAATGGTTCACACACTATGAATGCCACTTTAAATAGGATTCATGAAACCCTAGTCTTGGCTGATCATCGCCCCATGGATATGCAGTAAAATGTTCTTCAGCTCAATGCCAGAACAGAGGTGTGGGCGCTTTCACTTCTCACCCCTTACCACTGCTGCAGTCAATACATCACATTCTGCCTCATATCCCAATGGCTGAGTCTGTCCCCATACAGGACAGGCAGAATAGGCTTTGCCGTGGTCCTAACGGGCTCCAAAACTCTAGAGGAAATCAGCCAAGAGCATCACAGCAGTCAGAGTAGAGATCTGAGCTTCCTGCCTCGACCCCTGCTGAAGCCATAGGGGTTGCATTATGGAGACGCATTAGGAAGAGGAATGGTAAAGATTTGAAGCTTCACATGTGTATGGGTGTGTTGTACAATGTAAGAATATTTATTTTTGAACCACATACATATTATTTCTTTCTATCACTTTACTGTCTTGCCAAATTTTGATTGTTGGTTTGCAACTGGCCCTTCACTTGTGATGAATGGGAAGACGTGAGTTAACGCTGAGCAATGGTAAGGCGTAAAAGGGAGGTTTGGTTAAAGGTGTGAAGTGACCAGGGAGGATGGTCTGCTGCAAGACAAAACCATTTTAGCAGCTGCCCAAGAATCTGTAAACATCTTTTTGTGGTTGCAACCAGCTGCACATTAATGGTGGAGCCCTTAAAGTTGATGAATACTCCTTTGTGATCTGGGGATCCATTATTACCGTACCCATGCAGTTAATGACAACTTGTACTTCTGTGAAGCCAGCCAGAGCCCCAAACCTGGCCACATGCTCACTCTAACAAGTGGTTATTGCAGGGAAAGTTGATATAATTGATGGTCCTGCCAAACAAGTCATCACTCACCTGTCTTATGGATTCTTGGGCCACTGACTGTGAGATCCTACAAATGTCTCCCACAGAACACTGGAAGGATCCAGGGACAAAGAGCTTGAGACTGGTGGTAAATTTGACAATGTGATGGAATTTATGGTTTCAAAGCTTGTATTCTGTTTTTGAGTCAGACCCTAATTGAAAGGGAAAGTGAACCTTCAGGTTTCTAGGGAAACTGACCGAGAATGAAACTGAAATGGAAACTTCAGGTTTCTGGAGAAACCAAGGCTGGTTGAGATCAGGTAAAAGGCATATAGCCATTTGAGTTCCGATCACCCAGTGGTACAGTTGGAAAAAGGTATACATGAGGACTGGATCTGGGTGTAGAGATAAAGGGAAAAATAAAGTTATCTCTGCTTCAATTATTTTCAAAAGAACTGACTAACCAGACCCGGCCATACAGTGAACAGGGTTGTTACTGAGGGCTTGGATAAAGCTGTTTCTGGAAGATCTACGCCATCAAAACTGTCATGAGCAGAGCTGAGGAGGTTCTGCAGACATGTGCCATTTTGGTGACGACCATGCCCATGGAGCACAGGTTGGTTGAGTACTGCTGTTGGCTGAGGATTGGAAGCTAGATCCTCAAAGAAAAGCTGGAATCCTATCTGAGGACATTCAGAGCTTTGAAGGGCTTTGTACCGAAATTAGAACCATATATGCTGAGGAGGACTGCCTAGTAAATCTATGAGATCTATCTTTGTTGTATCTGCTATTTAGTATATAATTTGTTTATAATGCACAAAATTTGCCTGTCAATTCATGTTCAATTTACATTGATTTAGGTTTGATTATTAAAGTAAAAGTTAGAAAAAGTTAAATCTTGTCCATTGGCTCTCTCATTTGAGTCATTCAGTAAATTTCATTCTTTTGGTCTCTTGGTCTCCACAGGTCATAACAACAGCCACCTGACACAGATTTTGTTCCAGCAGGCTGTGAATGTCCAGCACCACCTCATGCAGGACCTAAGCCTCCTGAAGCTCTGATGTCCCGATATGTTGAGGAAGCTTATCCTCTAATCTGGAAACACTGGGTGCCAGTTATGGCTTCTTGTGAGCTGTACATCTCTCTTGATCCCTGTGGAGTTGTAGGTCTGTGGGCGGCAAGCTGTTGCTGCATCTGCTGGTCCTACCATCTCTGCTGTTGTTTCTGGTCGTCTTGGTGCTCAGCTGAGGTCCACAGTAACAAAATGTAAGCGATGCTCATGCTGATCTGGTAGATCAGTGCTCCAAAGTGCAAATCAGGTGCTCAAACCTCCACATTTTGTAACAATAACCTTCAAAGCTGTAAAAATAACTTTTCAGCACAAGTACTATGAACAAAGCCTTTCAAAGAAACAGGCAAGAAAGCAGCTGTGAGGTGTTAGCACTTACTGGAAGATTTTCCCTATGATGTCTTCAGACAGGGGCTACAGTAGCTGAAAGGTTGTTATTGGGCTAATAATCCAGAGACCTGGACTAATGATCTGGAAACGTGAGTCCATGGCTGCTGGGGGAATTAAAATTCAATTAATTAAATAAACCTAGAAAGAAAAGCTAGTAATGGTGTCTATAAAAATACCAGATTGTTGTAAAATCCCATTTGGTTCACTATTATCCTTTCTCTGTTCATGTAGTGTCCTCATTGTCCAAGGGTTGCTAATCATGGCTTATGTCATGATTCACTTTGGGGCAAGGCAAAGGGAAAGGCCCCAAGAATTACCTCAGCTGATACAGGGATTGAACCCACTGTCATGCCCAGTAAAGGCATGTCCTGTTCATAACTTTTAAAACATGAACTGTTCTCAACGTGGAATCTTCTGGACCTGACTTTTCTTTCAAAAATAGACAATAAAATGCTGCAAAAATGACCACTCAAGGTCACCTGGCTTGGTCCGTGGATTCAAAACTGCCACACTGACTCAAAAGGGCACATTCCAGACTAGAACCATTCAAAAGGTGTTTCCTGATTTGAATGAGTCCTTTTGAAACCAAGATGATGATCTTGGTCTTGGTGATCTACTGTTTCAAACTCCCAGGATGAATGTCTGCAAACAATAATCCAGGTTGTGGCTAATCAACTTAAGTCCAACACCATATTTGGAAGGGAGCTGTGAGAAGCCAAATGGTAAGGCATGTTGGTCTCCCTATTTAACCTTTATGTGCTACACACAACAGCAGAAACAGTAGCAGCTGAAAGGGCAGCAACACATATGCCTTAAGAACTGGAGACTAACATGATAAGGTCTCTGAGCATGTTTATTTTCGAGTCCACCAATACAGCAAACCAATCTCCTGGTAATGAGACTACAAGCAACACACTTTGTGACTTGCAGAAAGTCCATCTCTACAAGAAGATCCTGCAATGAGTCTGGTATATGGCACCGACTACTGAATTCAACTAAGTACACTTCAGGAATGAAAACATCTTCTTAATCAGGACTGAACCGTGTGTTTTCCAAGACGAGCCAATCACGTGAATTCTGAACTATTCATTTGCTTATAACTTGTAACAGTGCACTATTCTCTTTAACTGGACTTTCCATGAGTTTGTGTGTGTGTGTGTGTGTGTGTGTGTGTGTGTGTGAGTGAGAGAGAGAGACTGGGTGAGTGAGTGACATAGGGCAGAATTTTGCTGTCGGCAAGCAGGGGACGGGGCCCACTCGCTGACGCGTAAAATGACACGGTTTGATGTTGGGCGGAACCCCCGACGTCATCCTGTTTCAGGAAGACGGGCCCGCAGCAAAATCAGTTGCGGGTCCGCCGACCTGTCAATGGCCTCAATTGAAGCCATTGACAGGATCATTTAAACAATTAAAGGACCTGCCCATCCAACCTTAAGGTTGGCGGGCAGGCCAGGAGCCCCGGCGGCAAATAGAAAAATCATGAAACTTCATCCACCGGCAGGATGAGGTTTCATGCAGGGTTTTAAAAAGTTTAATAAAGTTATAGTGTAAATTATGAACATGTCCCATCTCATGTGACACTGTCACATGAGGGGGACATGTTAGGAAATTTTTTTTTCTATTTTTAATCTTTTTCAAAGTGGAAGAAATCTCCCTGAGGCTGCACTTTGCCTCAGGAGATGCGTGCTCTTTCACGCGCATGTTTTTGGGGAATCCCGCCGGAGATTGGGTCGGGCCCACCCGCCCGACAGGCAGAAAATTCTGTCCATAGTGTTAGATTTTCAGGGGTGAATGCGTGAATAAATAACCCTCTTTATTTAAACCCAATGAAGCTTACTGCTGGTTGTTCGAATTGTCCACACACTCAGGGCTTAAGAAACACACGCACAACTTAATTTTCAAAGCATATTGATTACAGACAGTAGGGAAGGGAACTGCGCTTTTATTGGTTCTCTCTCACCCTGACCATAACAGAATTGGAAGCTGCATCTGGGATCTGAACCAATTGGAGTAAATTCACTGAATTTGATATTAAAAAGAATAAATTGGAAGCAAAAGGGAAACATTCAAAACCTGAAATGGTTTCTTTAAAAAAAAGGGCTACAGCAACAGGCTCTGCATATATTAACACTAGAAAGGTGAATGTCTGAATTTAACTTGAAATCATTTGTAAAACAGGAGGATTTATCTTGGGTAAGTTTACAACCTTAACAATTGAACAGCTGAGAGCAGTAGCTAAGCAGGTGGAACCTACTATAAAGGAAAAGGCAAAAAAGTGCGATGTGCTAAAAATGCTGGTAGAACATTTTTCCCTCACCCAGAAATGGAACAGGGAGAAGATACAGAACCGGAAACAGACCAGGTTGCCTTTGCAAACATTGACTTGGAAGAGGAGAGTCTAGAGTTACAATTTCAGGCAAGAAAAGAGAATTTCGGGAGAAAGAGAGAAAGAACCTTCGAGAGGGAATGGTTTGAGAAGGAATTGCAAGCACAAAAGGAGAGTGAAATGGGACAGATTGAATTGGTTAGGAAAAATTGTCTTTACATAGTGGAGAAGCTGCTGGTAATTCAAGTAACCCTAATTCAGAGCCAAGCTTTGAATTTTTTTGAAGTTTTCCCGGTTAGTAACAAAATTTGATGAATATGCTATTGATGAATTCTTAATTGACTTTGAGAAGCTTGCAATTGGTTAAAGTAGCCTGAAGAAACTTGGACTCTCCTGATGCAGGGCCAGTTAACAGGAAAATTCATGAGGTTTATTCCCTGTTGTCTGAAGAAAGCGCTTCAAACTATGAGCAAACGAAAGCTGCTATCCTGAGTGCTTATGAGTTAGTATTGGAAGCATACCAGGGATTGCCAGAGATTTCAGAACTCTCACAAAAAGCCCACTCAAGCTTCCTCGAATTTGAAAGAATTAAACAACTCACACGTCACAAAACTATTAATGTATATATTATTGGAAAATATTTTTCTTTTAAAATAGAAGTTTATTTTCTCCAACCCAATCAGTTATCTCTTCTACTCCCAGGCAAGTCTTAACACTTGCCAAAGCCACCTTGCAGTCTCACCACTTCTAAAATACCTCCTCAACTCTTGAATTCAAAGTGCTTCTCATACTCGTAACCTTAGGATTTTCCAAATTCCAAACCGATCTAGGAATTAGAAATATTTTTGGATGAACCCCCAATTGTTGTGAGATAAGAGTTGTTAAAGCTGAATTATTTAAAAATCCCAGAGGGAAACTTTAAACAACTGTCGTAACGTTTTTTTTGTATGTTTGAGATGCAGCTCTAAATTCAGGAATCAGACCACCAGTTCGAGGGATTTTATATAAAAATACATGAGACATTTATTAATTTACACAAGTTAAATATATACACATGGCTACAAATTATTGCTATCATAACTTCTAACAAATTCCCAAACTAATCTCCATTAAGGCAACAACAACCCATAGACTTTCAACCGACACCAGGCAAAGTATTTTCACCTTACAAATTCAAAATGAGGTTCCTTTCACTTTGGTTCCTGTGGAGACAGTTGTAGGCTTACAGCTGCTTTGATATTACATTGCCTCTGCCCTCCACACACAAAAACTGCTATCGGTTATATCCAGCATATCTCATTGAATGTAAATTCTCATTGTATCACCAGCCTCTTTGAACTCCATCTCTTTCATAGTACCAATTTTATTAGTAATATAAACATATTGCTTGGTCTCTGCCAGCTAGGTGCCAGATTTCACCCCACTTCTTGAATGCTCTATTCAAAAAATGCAAATACACTCTACCTCTCTTACATCTCAAAACCAGTACACATCAAAGCACCCAGGCTAGCTAGCTTTAATTTAATCAAGACACATCCACAGACTAAACCTCTATTTTAAAAGAAAAATATTTTCCAATAATATCATATACATTAATAGCTTCATGGCATCGCATTCGACCAGTGGATGTGAGCGCTCAAAATTAATCCCATTTACAAAGGATTAAGAGACGGCAATCCTATTGGAGGAGTTCAAAAATCAACTCCCATATAGTTTTAAAAACTCATGTTGAAGAACAATGAGTTTCAAAAGCCAGAGAAGCAACCATTTTAGCAGATTACTATGAATTAACACACAGACCCTAACTCAAATCAAATTTGGGGCTAGCAATTGTTATAGGCTCAGGAGAGATAGGATGGACATAGGTGAAACAGAAATGGGCTTGAGATAAAAAGAGGGTAGGGAAGAAAAAAACAGATCAATCTCCAACTTTTAAAAGAAGGAACCCAGACGGTAAACCAGCAGGGGCATGCTCTATGTGTTTTCAGTGTAGAGTATCTGGACATATAAAAGGCTAACTTCTGTCACTCAAAAGAAAGATCAATAGAGGGGGTGCTGCAGTCAAGACAGTGTCTGTAGCCATGAAGGTGGTGAATCTGTGTTCAAATGTACCAGAGGGCGCAGGGTACCTACCAGAGATTTTAACTGGAATACTTATACTCTCCATCAGAATATTGTTCCAAAAACTTGCCCACCCCGAAGGTTATGCTGACTGGTTTGTAATTACTCAGTATATCCCTTTCTCCCTTTTTAAATAACATTATAGCACTACCAATCCTCCAGTCCTTGGGCACCATGCCTGTAGCCAGAGAGGTTTGGAAAATGATGGTAAAAGCCTTTGGTGTTACCTTCACTGCTTCTCTTAGCAGCTGAGGATACATTTCGTTCGGTCCTGACAATTTATCTACTTTTTACTTGCTGACAGCTATGCTAGTAATTTCCACAGGGGCTTGCTGTAGCCTAGATTTTGGTGGAAAAACCCTCCAGGTGCCCTGTCTAGCTACATGTAAATGGCGGTAAGGGGGCAAGGCTTAAGGCTTCCAGCTGATTTCCCTCCTCTGTACTGTCAATGCAGAGGAAGATAATAACAAAAACCTTCGTAAGGACTGTGATGGTGGGAGGAATAATTTTGATGAATATAATGGAGGCAAAATGGTGAGCTCTCTCCTAACCCCTCCAACGCTGACATTTTTACCACTGGATTTATATATCAGTGCCAACTAAATATAAAAAACCATGCACAATTTTGGAGGCTTCTACCCCCTTTAACACAGGCTTCACACTCTGGTGAGTTAACATGTGGCTTTGTCATATTACTTTGTAGTGCATGTAGTTTAACGTATTGATTAACATACTACTGAGTATGTAATGAGTTTGGTATACATCATGACAGGAAGTGATGTAAGTTAACATGTTACACAATAGTTGGAGCAGTATTGATCAGCAAGTAACACATGTATGAAGAATTCTCCTAGAATCCTGTTATTCTTCAATGAAGAACCCTTCATTTAGTTTACCCAATCATTGTCATAGAGTTTGATATATTTGTGTTAAGAGCCAATAACACAACAGTGGCTAAAGGGCTGAGGTGGGAAAGAAAGTTCCTTTTCATGGGTATTGGCTATCAGCAGTGGCTGTCCCTTGATTTGAGGATGACGTCTCAGGGTTGTGAGTTTCTGCTGTGGTTCTTCATGTGACTAAACAGGCCAATTCTCGACCAGCAGATCATTAGGCACATGGGGTAGGATGTCCCATGAGATAGTGGGATCCGGAGTGCGGGATTTGCTCCCTTTTCTTTACTTCTCTGCCGCCATTCTGCTTCATCACTTAGATGTCGTGACTTAAAGCGTGATGCAGCTTGATAGACAAGTTGTTGCCATTCTGAACGATTGGTAGTAAGTTCTTCCCAGGCATTAATATCAGTGCTGCCGCACTTCAAGAAGAGCTTCAGGGTGTCTCTGAAGCATTTGCTTTGTCCTCCCCTGGAATGCTGACCATTTCAGAGTTGACCTGGCCTGGCGGGTCAGATAGTTTTAGGTCACCTGAACAGAGTCCAGTCCATTGATGCTGAATTTGCAGAATTTTTGCCTGAATGCTTGTGGAACTGACTCTAAGAAGGACATGAGTGTTTGTTTGACAGTGCCCCCATTGAATCCAGGTGATGTGGCAGGGGCATTGCTGATGAAATTTCTCTAGCACCCTTATGTATCGCTGATACAGAGTCCAAGTCTCACTGCAGTACAGAAGTGTGGTGATGCCGACAGCTCTGTACATTAGGGATTTTGTTGATTTGCAGAGATTTCTAATCATTCGCTGCCGTAGGTTGTAGAAGTCAGAGTTGTTGTAGCTGATCCAGTGTTAGATCTCCTTGTCAATGGTGGCCTTTTGAGAGAGGTGGCTGCCAAGCTATGGGAAGTGGTCAACATATTCCAGAGTCTCTCCTTCAACATATATGGGAAGTAGAATGTTTGGCTGACCAGGTGTGGTATGTTATCTTGTTATCATGGGTACTGTCACCAATACCAGGACAGGAAGGATCCAATAGGATGGGCTTCACCTGAACTGGATTGGGGCCATTGTCCTAGCAAAAGGGTAAATAGGCAGGTGGCAAAAGCTTTAAACCAGTAAGATAGTAGGAGAGGGGAGAAATGAAACAACCTTAAATATAAATAAATGAATCAGGAAAGGTTAGCATAGCACAGACTGAATCAAGGGAGAATATCATTGACCAGGGAATAAATAGTGTTACAGGACAGGAGTGTAAAAATGTGATTACAAAAAGGTGAGAGGAACTTCTTTTAAAACTGAGTTAAACTGTCCTATAAAAAAAGAGTTAAACTGTCTCTGCACCAATGCACACAGCGCCTGTAATAAAACAGGGTAACTGGGGACAATAATATATTGTGAGGAACTTTATATAGTGGAGACATGGCTACTGAAAAGTCAGGACTGGAAATTAAACATTGTAGGGTGTAATATATTTAGAAAAGATAGAGCGGGAAAATAGGGAAGTGGAGTAGCTGTACTTATTAGGGATAATATAATGGCAATAGGAAAAAAAAATGCAGACATCCAATGGCAAACCACTGCAGTACGTTGCCAAGCATAAACATGGACCAATTCCATGAAGTCCATGGTCACCAACACTCTCTTAGGGCATGGTACCTGAAGGAGGTGGAATGCAGCCATCAGTAAGCCAGAAATGGAGCTAGATTTAGTGGCAAGGTTACAGGTCCTGAGAGTGGCATTGGAACCGGGTGGCATTTTCGTTCAGGCGTTCAGCAGCTGGCCACACCCAATCTTGTGGCGGCTGGCCAATTAACTCACATGAGGTACAGGAGTGATCCAACCCAGGGCTTGAGGTGGGAAATCAGGGAGTGAAGTCAACATCAGCTGATGCCGTGGGAGGTACTGACATTATATTTAAAGGGTTGCCAGCCCTGCACACACTGTTGCCTGCCCAAAGGAGTCCTTTCCTTGCCTGTTACCTGCAACCATCCTTGTGCTACTCCCTGACTGTTGCCTGCAACAAATCTGATAATCAGAAGCTTACAGCAAGAATGGAAGAAGTAAGGCACCCACTAGCTCCATGTTCAATGATGCCTCCCTTCAGGTTCTCCTCCAAGCTGCAAGGGCACCGGAAGAGATGAGCGGCCAGCCTGACTAAGCAAGTCTGGACAGAGATTGCAGAGGAGGTCAGCATCCGTGGGGTCACCACACTGGAGGTGAAAGGGAGGAGGAGTGGGTGCTTCTGTTTCTGGGGGCTCCTGTCAGGGAACACTTAATGTGGACAGCATCTCCTTAGCCACTCTGTCAGTGACTCTTGTGCCTCAAGTAGCCACGTTGACAGGGGAGAGTCCTGCACATGTGCAATAACCCCTCAGCATGCCAGGGCCCACTGGGCCTCAGTCAACCGGAGAATAGCTGCCAAAGTCATTCCAAGTGTCGGCGCAGCACGATCAGCAGCCTACCCCCACCTCAGTTGCAAACATAGTAGAAGTGTCACGAAAGAGCAATAGTAAGAGAGAGAGAAGAGCACCTGGCAGCACTTGGAGGTATTAACATCATGTAGATGTAAAGTCCTGTTTCTGTTGTGCAGCTTAATAAATCTTTCATTCATTGTAGCTGCTCCTCATTTCAATTCTGATGCCACGTAAGGTCTTATTTATGTCCTTGTTCCCTCAATGTGCTGTAGGCTATGGACTAAAGAACACCTGGTCACCTGCTCCGCCTTGCCGCTGTGCACTCTTCACATGGACGCTAGGCAATGGAGTGCAACTGAAGAAGGTAACAGCAGGACTGATTAGAAGTAAGGCTTTATTGGAATATTTCTGAATGGGCATAAGGGTCAAGGAAATAGTTATGTCTTAGCATGTTCCAAGCCTCCATTGCACACATCTCATTTCGTCTTGTCTGTCTTCCAAAGGGTTGCTCATCTTCCATCATATGGTCAGCTGCCTCATCCACATCCCCAACTTCGCAGGAGACATTGATGTTCTTATTATTTCAGCGCCTTTCTCCTCTGCTGTTCCAGGATGTGCAGAGCACAGCAGAACACCACGATATGCGAGACCCTCACTGGGACATACAGAAACGCTCCACCAGATTGGTCTAGGTACCTGATCGCATCTTCAGAAGCCCAAAGGTCTGCTCGATGGTCACTTGGATTGACCTGTGGTAGGTGTTGTACCTCTCCTGTGCATCCATGCACGGGTTCCTCACAGGCATGAGTAGCCATGTCGTTACTGGGTGATCCTTGTCACCAAATATTCATCCCTGAAGGTGTGCAGGGGTCCAGAAAAGCTGTGGCATCTGATATTGCCTTAGTATGTAGGCATGAAGGATGCTTCACAGGAATCATACACACACTTGAAGGATCTGTTTTTGATGGTCACAGACCAGTTGGACATTGATGAAATGGAAATCCCTTGCTATTGATGAAGAACGCTGGCTGGTTTATGGGCTCATTGATGGCCACATACGTGGAGTTGGCGACACTTTGCACCTGGGGGCATCCAGCAATGGCCCTGAATCCAATGGATCTCTCCACCTGACTGTCTGATCGGATTGGTAGTGCACATAGCTGTTGGCCCTCTTGAACATAACGTTGATCACCACCTTGAAGCACTAATGAGCCACAAACTGGGAGATCCTATACATCTCCCTAGTGGACCCCTGGAAAGAGCCAGAGGCATAGAAGTTGAAAGCCGCAGTAATCTTCATTGCCACTGCCATTGGGGGTTCACTAAACTGCATGGGTCTCAGCTCACCTAGCAGTATAGCTCAGATATCAGTGACAGCTTCCTTGGAGAGCCTCAGCCTTCGCTGACACTGCTGCTTGAACATTTAGAGACAGTTCAGCCTCTGAGGGTACACTTTCTCCTGGGGATAGGCTCTACTGTGTGCAGGTGGCTAATAGAATGCCCCTCTGTGTCCTTTCTCTGGTTTGTCAACCACAAGGCTGGCTCTCTTTTCGGTCCTAATGTTCTTTGATGTGCCCACACCAGTTTCTAAACCTCCCTCCCTCTGAGTTTCCCCTCCAACTCAATGGTGGCCCCGAAGCCTGAGCAAAGGAGCCTCATATGGCAGGAGGCCTCTCTCTTATTCCTTCTATCCCGTTACACACCACCCCCTTCACCCCACACTCAAACCTTTCCCTGAATGCTGTTGAAGGAGGCTTACTGTTTTGCTGCAGTGGATCTTGTATATGCTACACACCTCTGCCACTGAGTGCCAGTAGTAACTCTTTCGAGTTATCAACAGATCGCATGTAACTCTTTCGAGTACATTCACAGTTCTTGGTTTCCGGGAGTGGGACATGAACCCACAACCCTCTGATTCAAAGGCGAGGGTGCTATGAACTGAGCCACAGCTGACACCTCTCAGAGTGCCAGTAGTAGAGGGAGTGAATGTTTAACATGGTAGATGGGGTGTCAATCAAGCAGGCTGTTTTGTCCTGGATTTTGCAAGCTTCCTGACTGTTGTTGAAGCTGCACCCTCCAGGCAAGAAGAGAGTATTCCATCACACACCTGACTTGTGCCTTGTAGATGGTGGGAAGGCTTTGGGGAGTCAGGAGGTGAGTTACTCGCTGCATAATTCCAAGCCTCTAACTTGCTCTTGTAACCATAGTATTTAAGTGGCTCATTCACTTAAGTTTCTGATCAATGGTGACAGGATATTTTCAATGATGGAAACTTCAGTATCATGGCCACCTGCAGAAAACTTTTCTTAATTGGATGGTGGTCCCAGCTGTGGCCTGTTAACTGGTCACAGCTCATAAGATCCCGCTCAGAGTCCTGGCACTCCTCTGTATGAGATCAGGACCTCTTGTGGCCCTGATGGCAGGACATCCTGGAATTTGGTAAGATTCCAGCCTTCGGTCAGAATCTTCCAGTCCCGCCAGCAGTAGGAAGTTTGGTGGGTGGGGTAACTTAATTTGGCGTGAGGCCAAAAATCAGTTTTCTGACAGCGGAATGAACTTTAGCAATTAAGTTCTCGGGACTTTAAAGGGAGGTTAAAGGTGGGTCGACGAACAATGTTGGGCAGACCTTCTGTATGCATTTGTAAGTCATGCATGCTCATTAAAAGACCATCTTGCTGGAGTTAAGTTCCCCTTCCAAATTAAGTACCCTGCCAGTGAGAAATTAGAACATTCACTTATACAACTGCATATAGGTGGCATGCATCTGGTGAGGTAGACTTCTTCTATGATTAACAGTGAGTTACCAGTGCATTGAACTCTTTCAGGGTGTCTGTAATTGCCAGTCTATACTTCAGACCAGGTGGTAATGGTGCAAGGAAGGGACCAAGGAAGGGAGGAAGGGTTAGTGAGGAAGGGTGTGGCAGTGGCCAGGCAAAGGTGGAAGGGATGGTGTAGGCTGTCCAGGTGTCCTTTACATATGACGCCTAGATCTTGACCCCATGAGGTAAGGACAGGGAAAGCTACTTCCTGTCTGCCCCCACCGCAAGAATCACCAAGCTTCTCACGGAAGCATATTTAATGATCTAAACAGCTCAAGCTTGCGCATGGTCAGCCGTCCCACTTCCCCCCCAGTGGAAATCACTCCCACTTCCATGTCCGCTACTGAATTTAGACTCCAAGACAGAAGATTTCGGCCTTGGTCTTTCAGGGAATCAAAGGATAAGAGAAGTGGGAGGAAAAGTCAAGTTGAGGCAGAAAATCAGCCATGATTTCTTGAATGGCAGATCAGGCCAAAGGTCTACTCCTGTTCCTATTTCTTATATTCTCAAATCCCCCAGCCTTGCTACCTTCAGTGCATCTTCCAAGTGGTATTCAACATGGAGGAGAGCTGGGTCATCAGCTGAGGGAGGGAGGTAGCTGGTAATTAGCAGGAGTTTTCCTTGCCCACATTTGGCTTGATGCCATGAAACATCATGGGGTCATGAGCTGAAGTTCAACACTCCTAAGACTTAGGGGAGGTGGTGGCATAGTGGTAATGTCACTGGACTAGTAATCCAGAGACTCAGGCTAATGCTGTGGCGGCAAGGATCAAATCCCATAAAAATATCTGGAATTGAAAGCTAGTCTCAGTAATGGTGACCATGAAACATTCATCGATTGCTGTAAAAACCCATCTGATTCACTAATATCCTTTAGGGAAGGAAACTGCCACCTTTACCTGGTCTGGCCTACAAGTGACTCCAGACCCACAGCAATGTGGTCTAATAAGCCACTCAGTTCAAGTGCAATTAGGGGTGGGCAACAAATGCTGGCCTTGCCAGTGATGCCCACACCCCACGAATGAAAAAATAAGAATTCCTAAACCACTGTGCTGCCATGCCAGCTCTGGAGGATCTGCTCTGCCAGTGGGACAGGCCATGCCCATGATGGAAGGGTCTGGTTTTTGGCTGAAATATATGAAAATATGACTAATCTGTGGGGCAGCTCACCCAATTTGGCAAAGGTCTCCAGAAGTCATAAGGAGGATTTTGTAGGATTGACCGGGCAGGGTGTGCTCTGGCTATATGATGCCTGGGTTGTTGCTGGTGGTCCATCGAGTTTTATTTTTCTTTGGCTTTTTTTTATAGCAGTTTGATACAACTTGCTAGGACATTTTCAGAGTGTCACCACTTTGTTGTGAGTCTAGTAACATCTAGGCTAGACCAAATAATGGCATGAGTGAACCAAGTTGGTTTTATGTCAAGCTGGTAATTTCATGGTCACCATTAATGATGCTTGCTTTTTATTCCAGATTTATTTGATTAACTGAACTTGAATTCCCAGCAGGTGTGGTGGGACTTGAACTCATAACAATAGTCCAGGCTTCTGGCAGACTAGTCCAGTAACAACCAAAATGCTATTGTACATGTAATGGTAAGGGTGAGACATGATCCATCTCAGTCTGCTCCTCAGGTACCTACATCACAGAAGCCAGTCTTCAGCCAATTTGATTTACTCCATGTGATATTAAGAATTGGCTAAGTGTACTGGATACAGCAAAGGCTAGGTGCCCAAAGGCATGTCGGTGGTTGTGCTGAAGACGAGTGCTGTAGAACTAACCGCACCTCTGCCCAATATAGCAACAATTTTGGTATCTCACTGACAAAGTGGAAAATTGTCCGGACATGTCCTACCCACAAAGAAAGGGATAAATTTGCCTCACCAGTCTACTCCCAATCATCAGCAAAGCAATGGAGGGTGTCATCGGCTGTGCTGTAAATGAAATTACACATCAATAACCAGCTCACTGATAGTTTGGATTCCATCAGGCCTACTCCGCTCCAAACCATATTACAGCCTTGGCCCAAATATGGAAAATTGAGCTGACTTTATGTTATGGATAATTATGTTGCCAATTATATTGTATTAATGTAGCTCCTCCAAATGGTAATGCTTTAAAATGTATAACTACACCAATAAGTAAATTAATGTAATTTTTGAAAATTAGAAATAGGAAAGAAAGCTAAATAGCCATAAAATTAGAAAAATCAAGCCACTGCAATTATTTTTAAAATTTTGGAAGGATGTGGCACTGATACATTTATATAATGTATAATTTGAAACAACAAATAGTCTCCTTTAGCCTACAGGGATTCATGACCTTGCCTACTGGTCTATGTATTATGGGCAATGGTACATAAACCAAGTGATTAAGTTAAAGTTGACAGCAACTCAGTAAATGTCAGTATATAGTATCAGACATCAGCTTATGACTGCAGCCTATTTAATCTGCCTGAGTGAGAATTGCATAGCTTTCTATGAAGAAATGTTAATTGTAAAATAAATATTTGCCCATAACCTTCAACTGTAACTAGGAAATGCTTATTATTTGTGATAAAATGGCTTCTCAGCAGGTAGAAAGGGGTCATTGTAAGTGCTTTAACCTGCCATAGTTTTGCTCCTGTGCTATTTGCAGAATATTTTAATATTCTATTTGTAGCAAGTTATTTTAATAAGTATAGTACAGTAGTAATATAATGGCAGTTTCATTATGATGTACTTCAAATTGAAAAAATTGACTGCATATCAAATCTCAGTCACTTCTTGTGTCATTTGGGTGGAATCGTCCCAGATTTGCACTAAGTGTGATAGCCGGCCGCAATGGCGGCTGTTCACGCCGTATCATCCTATTCCCATCTCATTAATTATGCACTTCAGGGAAACACATTGTTTCAGTGGTGGGCGGGCTCTCATTTACCTGCCACTCCATCATCTCGCTGCTTCATCATGCCAGGTGCCATATTTAAAGTGTAGCCGAGCGCACACCTCTGTGCTTCCAGCTCAGGACAGCCCCGAAAGACAAAAAGACTGCAGCGGACCCCCACCCCGGTTTAATGTCGCGTCCCTCAAGTGCCTTTTGGATGCAATGGAGGCCTGCTGTGATGTCCTCTACCCCTGCTTGGGGAAAGATCAGCAAGCAAGGTCACCAATCCAGCATGGGAGGCAGTGGCAGTGGTGGTCAGCACCAATGCCCTGCAAAAGAGGACAGCCATCCAGTGCCATAACAGGGTGAATGGTCTCATCTGTTCCACCAGGGTAACTCACTCATCTCATCACTCTCAACTCTCACACTCCTAAACCCATCACACATCGACAAGGATCTCACACCTCAAGGGACAACACCACTAACTCTCACTCATCCCCTCAGGCTTATATCCTCTGGAGCTTGCGTCCTCATCCCAACCATAGCTCCACTCACCACACAAACATTACATGCAGTGCCATGTGTCCTGCTCACACTCTGTTTTCATGCAGGAGAAGCTAGCTAACAGCAGGGAGAGGTCCCAGACCAGGGTTGGAGTGGCCCACATTAGGCCCCTCATTCACTTTGAGGAGAATGCCATTGCACTGACTGGTGAGGATGTGGACCCTGCCTGCGGCAATGGTGAGGTCAGCGGTGAACACACTCGTGAGGATCCTGCACCACATCATCCCTCTCTCAAGTCAAACGCGAGTGCTCTCTCCTGCTTTTGACTCCGCTGCCATGCACTAATTATCTCTGCTTCGGTTCACAGGGAACTCTGCCAAGCGACCGACATCCTCAGCCAGCAAATTTGCTCAGCTCCATCCATGTCCTCACCTCCTGGCAAGAGGACTCCTCCTCCACTGAAGAGCTGGAAATAAGCAGTCCGGAAGGCCCATCACAGCACTTACCCACACCCTCCACCAGCGCAGAGACACACACCTCGGTGGAACCTAGATCTAGTGCATGCTCGGGTTCACAATGTGGTGGTCACCGTACAGACACGTGTCCGCAGCAAAAGGAGGCAGGTTCAGCCGAGACCCCCGGCAGTTGAAGCTGGGGAAGAGGCATCTGTGAGGTCCAAGTCAGATGACAAGCCCCTGGATTCAGCCTTTCAACTCATCCTGGAGAGTCAGCAAAAGGTGGGGGAACATCACAGAGCTGTTGGAAGCCCTCAATGCGAATCGGAGGAGTACATCCACCTGCTCTCTGATGAAGTGGTGTCCATATGTATGCGTATGGAGGTCTCCATGGGGAGGATGGTGGATGCTATGGAGACCCTGGTCCAGCAGACCGTGGAGATGCGCGCAGACATACACTCCATCGCACTAGCCATAGTGAGTTACTGCAGTAGCATTGTGGGAAGGAAATCGGGCACCTCGTGACCCCCAGGTGCTCCTTCCCTTCAAGGAGTCAGGCCGGGGCCCTTGGGCACCCGAAGGAAGGAGTAGCAGCTGGACACACCTGGATCATCTGCTCAGTAATCTCAGAGGCTGTCTTCTCCCTCCGAGTCCCCTTTGCTTGTGACCCCCTCAACCTCGTCATCTGTCACTGCAGAGGGGGTAGCTGGCCCACAGGAGGACAACCAAAGCACCAGGGCCCCCAAGGCCTTGGATTTTCAGAGGACCCACGCTGAAGTCATCAGATGCAACAGGGTCAACCATTGCATAGGCTGTCTATACCCCTGCTGCGGATGTCAGGGAAGCACCTAAGGCATTCAAATGTTAAGAAATTCTGATCACAGTTGGTTGCATGGGTGAAAACGTTTTGACACTTTAGAATCTGAAAATGGTGTCTTTCAGCTTCATTGATAGGCTTCACAAGTCCTCCCACTGAATCCCCCCCACCCACTAGCAGTTCAATTGCACATAGCCAGCCCATGAGTGATTCTAGAGGAAGAAGTGTGTGTGGGGTAGGGCGTTTCGGAGCTTCGTGCAAGAACTCTCCCATGCATGCAGATCCTTCCCGCATCACACTCATCTCAAATTTCTGAGCATTTTCAATGCTGCCTGCTCGGGTTCACTTTTAGTTGTCCATCTGAGATGAACTGCATCTCCACCAACCAATGATCACACTCCCATGCAGCACCTGTTCTCACCCACCACAACACTCATTTCACTTTCGATTTAGCAAGCATGGTGCATCTAACATTTTTCTTCCGTCCTTTCCCCATCACTGTCGACCCCCTGGCATCACCTTCAAGCTCCCCACAGTGACGGACCAGCCACAACCCTTTTCTTTCGGGATTGTCCTGGTGAACGTGCACATTCCCTCCCCGAAAACCCCACATCCATCCATATTAACCTCCCACACCTCCTCCTTCTCACTTCCAGTGTCTGTGTCTGTCTCTGTGTCCCCACCAGCCACCCTCGCCGTTCCTTCTACCGATACTGTCGGACCCTCACAATCCCATACTACCGCCTCACTCTGCCCTCAGTCATTCTCACCATTCCCTCCTACCACGCTCATCCCAAGAGGCAGTCATAGCTCAGCAGAGCCCTCCCTTGCATGCTCACTTGGACAGCCCCCCCTCCCCCCCCTTGGGACTCCTTCCCCCCCCTTCGGACTCACAGAATCACACAGTGCAGAAGAGACCCTCAACCCATCGAGTCTGCACTGACACGTGAGAAACACCTGACCTACCTACCAAATCCCATTTACCAGCGCTTGGCCCATAGCCTTGAATGTTATGACGTGCAAAGTGCTCATCCAGGTACTTTTTAAAAGGATGTAAGGCAACCTGCCTCCACCACCCTCCCAGGCAGTGCATTCCAGACCGTCACCACCCTCTGGGTAAAAAGGTTTTTCCTCACATCCCACCTAAACCTCCTGCCACTCACCTCGAACTTGTGTCCCCTCGTGACTAATCCTTCAGCTAAGGGGAACAGCTACTCCCTAATCACCCTGTCCATGCCCCTCAATCTTGTACACCTCGATCAGGTTGCCCCTCAGTCTTCTCTGCTCCAACGAAAACAACCCAAGTCTATCCAACCTCTCTTCATAACTTAAATCTTTCATCTCAGGCATCATCCTGGTGAATCTCCTCTGCACCTCCTCCATCCTTCCTATAATGTGGTGACCAGAACTGCACACAGTACTCCAGCTGTGGCCTCACCAAGGTTCTATACAACTCCAACATGACCTCCCTACTTTTGTAATCTATGCCTCGATTGATAAAGGTAAGTGTCCCATATGCCTTTTTCACCACCCCACTAACATGCCCCTCCGCCTTCAGAGATCTATGGACACATACGCCAAGGTCCCTTTGTTCCTCAGAACTTTCTAGTGTCATGCCATTCATTGAATACTTCCTTCTCAAATTACTCCTTCCAAAAAGTGCATCACCTCACACTTTTCAGCGTTAAATTCCATCTGCCACTTAACTGCCCATTTGGCCACCCTGTCTATATCTTCCTCTAGCCGAAGACACTCAACCTCACTGTTAACCATCTGGCCAATCATCGTGACATCTGCAAACTTACTAATCCTACCCCCCACATAGTCATCTATGTTGTTTATATAAATGACGAATAATAGGGGACCCAGCACAGATCCTTGTGGTATGCCACTGGACACTGGCTTCCAGTCACTAAAGCATCCTTCTGTCATCACCCTCTGTCTCCTACAACTAAGCCAATTTTGAATCCACCTTATCAAATTACCCTGTATCCCATGTGCATTTGCCTTCTTTATAAGCCTCCCATGTGGGACCTTGTCAAAGGCTTTGCTGAAATCCACATAAACTACATCAACTGCACTACCCTCATCTACACACCTGGTCACCTCCTCAAAAAATTCAATCAAATTTGTTAGGCATGACTTCCCTCTAACAATCCTTGCTGATTATCCCTGATCAAACCTTGCCTCTCCAAGTGGAGATAGATTCTCTCCTTCAGAATTTTCTCCAATAGTTTTCCTACCACTGACGTGAGACTCACTGGCCTGTAGTTCCCTGGCTTATCTCTACAGCCCTTCTGAAACCCTTCTCACCCCCCACTTAGTCCTTCCCTCATCCTGACTCGTTCCTCCACCCTTACTTCTTCCGCCACCTTTATTCCTTCCCCTCTCCAGACTCCTTCCTCCCCCACGCTCCTTCCATTCTCTGGACTCCTTCCCTCCTCCGAACTCCTTCCGTTACACATTCCCCCCTCCTTACACCTACCTCCCCAGTTGCTATCTTCTCCCCATTACCCTCTCCTCCCCTATACTCTCTCCTCCCTCGACACTTTCGTTCCCCACCTCCCAACCTCACCCCTCCTGACACACCTTCCTCTCCTCCAAACCTCACCCCTCCTGACACATCTTCCTCTCCCAGTTAAAACTAGAACATAATCTCCCACCCCCGCTACATCTTCTTCTCCCAAACACAGCTGGACCTTCCTCTCCACCTCCTTGATGATCACCCATTTTGAACAGATTCTCAACTGTGATTTACCACCTTTTGTGGGCTGTTTCGTGGTGGAACCACGTCCATGAGAATCCACCCAGCATGCGATGGACATTCCAAGCCTACGAACATATGAAAAATGAATTAGAAGCAGGAGTAGGCCACTCAGCCCACTGAGCCTGCTCCGCCATTCAATAAGATCCTGGCTGATCTGAATGTAACCTCAACCCCACATTCCTGCCTACCTCTGATAATCTTTCCTCCCCTGGTTAATCAAGAATCTATCTAGCTCTGCCTTAAGAATATTCAAAGACTCTGCTTCCACTGCCTTTTGAGGAAGAGAGTTCCAAAGACTCACAACCCACTGAGAGAAAAACATTCTCCTCCTATCTGTCTTAAATGAGTGACGCCTTATTTTTAAACAGTGACCACTAGTTCTAGATTCTCCCACAAGAGGAAACATCTTCTCTGCATCCACCCTGTCAAGACCCCTCAGGATCTTAAAGGTTTCAATTAAGTTGCCTCTTATTCTTCTAAATTCCAGTTGATACAAGCCTAACCTGTCCAGCCTTTCCTCAAAAGACAATCCACCCATTCCAAGTATTAGACTAGTAAACCTTCTCTGAACTGCTTCCAATGCATTTACATCTTTCTTTAAATAAGGCAATCAGTACTGTACACAATACTCCAGATGTGGTCTCACCAATGCCCTGTACAAGTAAAGCATAACCTCCCTATGTTTGTAATCAATTCCCCTCACAATAAACGATAACATTCTATTAGCTTTCCTAATTACCTGCTGTACTGCATACTAACCTTTTGTGATTCATGTACGAGGACACCTAGATCCCTCTGAATCTCAGTTCTGCACTCTCATCATTTAGGTGATAAGCTTTTTTTCTATTCTTCCTGCCAAAAAGAATGATTTCACATTTGCCCACATTATACTCCATTTGCCAGATCTTTCCCCACTCACTTAACCTGCGTCACTTTGTAGCCTCCTTAAATTCTCTTCACAGTTTACTTTCCTACCTATCTTTGTGTTGTCAGAAAATTTAGCAGCCATTCCTTGGGTCCCTTCATCCAAGTCATTTATGTAAATTGTAAAGAGTTGAGGCCCTAGTACTGCTCACTGTGGCACACCAATCGTCACATCCTGACAACCAGAAAAATATCCATTTATGCCAACTCTCTGCTTCCTGTTATCTAGCCAATCTTCTATACATGCCAATATGTTACCCCATACACCATGAGCTTTTATATTCTGCAATAACCTTTGTTGTGGTACTTTATCAAATGCCTTCTGGAAATCTAAGCACAGTGCATTCATCAGTTCTCCTTTAACCACAGCACATGTGACTCCTTCAAAGAACCCCAATAAATTGGTTAAACATGATTTCCCATTTACAAAACCATGTTGACTCTGCCTGATTGCCTTGAATTTTTCCAAGTGCCCGGCTATAACATCTTTCATCTAATATTTTCTAATATTTTCCCTATGACAGGTATTAGGCTAACTGGCCTTTAGTTTCCCGCTTTCTGTCTCCCTCCCTTTTTGAATAAAGGAGTTCCTCCAGGGTCCCATTGCTGTCGGGCTCCAGCATCTTCTGCTCCTCAGATGTCTGCAATGCCAGCAAGGCCCTGACTGTAAGTCCTGACTTCTGGCATGTTACACTTGTAAAGAGGTGTTCTGCATTGGCATGTTTTCCACTGACATGGGTGGATGATCCTGCATGGGGGGATGATTCCGGCAGGCTGGGCTTATAATGATATGCAGATGTATTACAATGAGGTTCCCGGCGTCCAACGGTGGGAAATGCAGCCCACCATTGACGGGCAGATCGGACGATTGCAAACTGGTTTCACGACGTCATGAAACCGATTTTTTGGCCTTCTCGCCGTATTGTCCGGTCACACCCGGCATCAGCAGGCTGGAAAATTCAGCCCTTTTGCTTATATTCCTCATGGATATTCAGCAACATGTAAGATTTTTAATTTCAATTCAGTTCATAAAATCCAGAAAAAACAAACATTATGTTTATTGCTCTTAGAAGTATTTAATGGGCAGAATCTTCAGCTCGGTGAGCGGGGGCTGGCCCGTTTGCCGAGGCGTAAAATGACGCGCGGTGACGTTGTGCGTGCTTCGCCGTGCGTCATTCAGATTTTCAGTTCAGCGGGTGCACACCCGAGTCGGCTATTCACCTGCTGAACTGTCAAAGGCCCATTAAGGCCAGTTAACTATCAATTAAAGCAATAAACTGAGCTGCCCGTCCAACCTTAAGGTTGGCGAGCAGGTGAAGGCAGCCTTCGCATTTTTTGTAGAACCTCATCCACGGGCAGGGTGAGGTTTCATGAAGATTTTTAAAGTCTTTTAAAAACTTTTGATAAAATTAATAGACATGCCCCAGCTCGTGACGGTTTCACGTGAGGGGACATGTATTAAAAATATTTTTTTTCCTTTATTAAATTTTTTTGAACTTAAACTAATCTCCCTGAGGCAGCTCTGTGCCTCGGGGAGATTTCTGCGCTCTTTCGTGCCCCCCCCCCTCCTGCACAGGGAGTGCTCAGCGCTTCCAAGTGCGCGTCACGCATCATGTCTCCCCGATCAGTCTTTTGTAACTTATCTAGTAAAAATGCAATGTGTAACACGTGAATCACAAATGATTTCACTTCCTTTCCACTTAAAATTGTTGAAAGCTTATAGATGACAAACAATGTCTCATTAGGCCCTTTGAATCCTTAGTTCTTAATTAACTTGATAAACAAATGTTTAGTTAGTACAGGACTCATTTATGGAGATAAATTAGAGAATTTTTGCACATATTGTAAAAATTATGTGGTTATGCTAATCAAATGTAAAATGACTATAAAATGTAGAGTTAGTACATTGAGGATAATTTAGTATGAGTGTTTATGAATATAGATTCAAATCACAAAATGAAAGTGATACTTTAAAACTAAAACATTTAGATTTAATTTCTTCCACAAGTTAACTTATATTATAGTCAAAAATACTTAGTAAGATAACTATACAATAAATATTTCACATGGGTACATAATTCCAGTCTAAAACTCTTCACATGGCTATCATACTTCAGGCGTCACATAGTATCTAATGTAACTTCTGTGCTTCACATCGAAAAGCATTAAATAAATCAAAGGAACTCTTTAGGAACACAAAAAGAAACACAGGCAGAATGTATGTCAGCTCTTAATAACTATGCTTAGTTAACAGCAATTACACTACTTTTCCTTTAAGGGACTCACTTTCTAGTATACTTAGAAAAATAATAAATTGTGTTTTACATTTTATAATATCCCTGTATAAAAAAAATACCCATTGATATACACATGCACGAGCACATACACTATTGAGACGTTGCAGTGATTCAAAACCTCATATGTTGCAGTCAGCAGTGAACAAAGGGAGCTCACTGCTTATTGCACTTACACATGCCCACAGACCTTCTGCAGGTTTTTATGTTGTGACTTGAGGTAATTAGAGAACAAATTAACAGCAGCTTCAGCTGACTAACATGAAAGGAATGATTATTTTTTACTTTTGAAATGCCTAAGTAACTTGTGACTTGTGGTTATTTGTCGGTTTTGCTGATAGAAATGTTGTTTTAAATTAAATTTAAATATCAGTGATTGCATGAGGGACAGTTGGTGAATGCGTGGGCTGGGGTTGGTGATTGTGCCAGGTGGTTGGTGATTGCGCATGGGGTATTGATGATCGTGCATTGGGGTTGGTCTCCAATTTTTAAAAAATTCATTCACGGGACATGAGCAACGCTAGCAGGACCAGCATTTATTGCACCTACTGTCCCTCATGCAATCACTGACATTTAAATTTAATTTAAAACAACATTTCTATGAACAAAACCAATAATTAACTACAAGGCACAGGTTACTTAGGCATTTCAAAAGTAAAAAACAATCATTTCCTGTCATGTTATTCAGCTGATGCTGGTGTTTTATTCATGCAAATCTCTTAATCTTTTTATAAATTAAGGCATTCAGAATATGAGTAATATCATCTGACTGATTTGTATTTAATTACTTGTTCTGAGTATTTTTTTTAATTTGTGCACTGTGTTGCAATAAAACAAATTTTCTTAAAGTGGAGCTGGGGACATTATGGGCTGGTTCAACCCCTATTAATTTCTGTAGTCTCAGATTACTAACACAAAAAAGTTTAACATGGCAGATATCAGGGGTAATTTCAGCTTTATTGCCTGGGCAATAACTAGATAGAATAGATCATCCACCCATTGTACAATTTGCCCTATTTTCATCATATTGGACAGGTCAGAGGCAACTTCTGGTTCAGTTCATTCATGGAGCTGCCAGATTTTCCACATCTTCCCACCCTAACATTGCCTCCAACCCTACCCTAGATCAGTGAGCTGCTCATTGAGCATAACACATCTTGCAGACTCTATTCTAATGATGCTTAATTGTCCAGATCTCCCACTGAAAGTTGCGGGTAGGCGTATCACCATTTTTGTACCCAATTTGGATAATGATTAAAATTTCCCCCTGTGTTTTGTGAACAAAGTGATTAAGATATTGACACAGACTTTCGCAAAAGTAACAGTAACCCTTTAAAAAAAGTGTGCCTGATAATATACAAGTTGAAACGTTTGCAGTGAAATTAAATCTGCTGTATTGATTTTCTGATTTTATCCACTTTTAAGTGCCATCAGTAAACTAGGAGAACATAAGAGGGTTGTGTAAAGTTAGTGAGCTAATTGTAGTGGCAATGGCTGGAATTTTCTGGCCCTGTTGTGGCGGGACTCGCTGCTGGATATTCGGTGGCCCAGCCAAAAGTCCATTGACTTTCAACAGGACCAGATGATCCCAGCAGCGGGCAGGGCTAGAAAATCCCACCCAAATGTCTTTTGTTCAATCTTTGTTTCATTACCCGATAATGTACATATAAAATGACAGTCGAGTAAGTAGGAGCTGAAAGCTCCCTTACTGGAATGTTGAGTATGAGTGAAATGTGTGGAAGCTTTAATAACAATGATAAACAAACTAATATTCTTCTCAAAACTAGTCCTGTTCTTTGTAATCAATGTTACCCTTAATGTCTTCAAAGAATCTGTAGTCTATTAACTTACTCAGAAAACAATGTCAGTTGGCAATATCAAAAATAATAGCTAAGGAAGAGTTGAAGATGCACCACCTTTCTGACAAAATAATGGCAATTTGTTTTGGTTTACAAACACAAAATGCTATATATAAAAATCATACTGGCTGTGAAATTACACTGTTAGATGCTAACATTAAATACTTAACACGTTTGTCTAAAATTCCTTTCTCTGTTACCATAAACAGAGGCTTTAATAATTTATCTTAATCAGGTTAATTCCCCAATTAAAGTGATAAATCTCACATCACACCTCTATTATGACAAAGTGCATCCATTAAATCAGTACTCATTCAGAAGGTAAACACATGTCAAGATACAAACAAAATTGGCCTTCAAAGTGTGCTGGCCACAATCCTGGCATATATCATAGAATCAAAGAATTATAGAACGCAGAAGGATGCCACTTGGCTCTTCATGCCTGTGCTAGCTCTTTGATCCAATTAGTCTCACTCCCCTGCTCTTTCTTCATAGTCCAGTACATTTTTCTTTTCAAAAATTTATTCCTTTTTGAAGGTTATTATTGAATTTGTTTCCACCACCCTTTCAGGCAGTGCATTTCAGATCATAACATATCACTGTATAGAAAACAATCTGCCTTGTTGGCTGCCTGATTCTTTTACCAATTAACATAAGCCTGTGTCCTCTGATTATCAACTTGCTGCCAGCAGAAATAGTCTCTCCCTTTCTACTCTATCAAAACTTATCATAATTTTAAACATCTGTATTAAATTTCTTCTTAATATTTTCTGCTCAGAGAAGAACAATCTCAGTTTCTGTTGTCTATCCACATAACCAAAGTTTTTCGTCCCTTAGACAAGTTTAGTAAATCTTCTCTGCAACCTCTCCAAGGCCTTGATATCCTTCCTGAAGTATGGTGCCTAAGATTGGATGCAATTCTACAGCCAAGACCTAAGTAGAGCTTTATAAAGATTTAGCATAACTTCCTTGCCTTTGTACTCTATGGGGATAATTTGAACCTAAACAAAATAGGCAGGTTTGGGTTGGAAGTGGGGTTAAAGCCTTAAAAATCAATTCCCGACCCAACCTTGTTCCTAATCCACTCACTTCCATCTTTAACTGAGGCCACAAGGTAAGTGCGAAGTTAACCTGCTCCAAGGAGGCAGATTGACACATTAAATGTGATAATGAGGCTGCGGACCTCATTGCCATTTAGTATTTCTAATTTAATTATGGATGGCTGGGTTTCTGAAGCCTTGGTAAAGCTTGGTTGATCCAGAAGGTGACATCTGCCTGTGGAACCCTGTGATCAGGCTCCACCACCAACCCTTCCCATGAGCCCTTCAATCCCACCCTCCTTTCCACAAGCCTCTGATCCCATCACTTCCCAGGCATTCAGGTCTCCAATCCACCCTCACCCGGCCTTCATCCTCCCCCTTTCCCCTGATGCCTCCTCCTGCCAGGCCTCTTACCTCCATCAGGCTCCTGACTTAAACACACAGGCCCTCAACTTTCCTCCCACCTCTGCCTCTGATTCACCCAAAGCTCTTGACCTCCCTCACTTCCTGCCAAGGCCCCTCATCCCACAGCAGACCCTCCCAACCTACCCTCAGGCCTCTGATCTTTTATTTCAATCCTCTAATTCCACCCCCCCAACCTCAACATCCCTCCCCAACTCCTCGGAACCCAGGATGTGCAGTCCCCAGATTGATCCCCTTCCCCCTCCAACTGACCACCCTCCCTACCCACAAGACTGACTCTTTCCCCTTCCCCCAAGGAATGAACGCTATCCCTCCCCCCAAATTCAAGCACCAAGATTGACGCCCCCACCCCAACTCTGGAATTGTCACTCAGCACACACTTGTTGATCCTGTGGCCTTCACAGACTGACTTTTTGTCCACATGGAAGCCAAACCTGTCAATCTAGCTCGGCTTCCAGGTAGGGAACTGATTGAACGTCATGCACTGTGGGTTGGGGGTAACCACAGTACCTGGACTCCCTGCAATGTTTGGACCTCCCTGCTCCTGGCAGGTCATGTCAGTAAAAATTCAGCACTAGATCTCTGTTTACAAAGCCAAGGTTTTGTAAACAAAGCTTGCTGGTGAGCCTTTAGTTTTGTAACAGCCTTCTCAATTTGTCCTGTCACTTTCAAAAACTTGTGCAAGCGTATGCCCAGGTTGCTCTATTCCTACACTCCTTTTCAAATTGTATCATTTAAATTACATTGCCTTTTGTCATTATTCCTACCAAAATTAATCACATCACACTTCTCTGCATTAAAATTCAATGCCACATGTTTGCCCATTTCACCATGTCATCCTAAATTTTGTTGCTATCTCCCTCACTGTTCACTACATTTCCTAGTTTTGGCTCATCTGCAAGCTTTGTCTTGCATACCCAAGTCCAGTCCTTTAAAAAGAATACTGGTCCCACCTTGACCCTTGAGGGGTACCCTCCATACTTTCCTCAGTCTGAAAAATAACTGTTCACCACTACTTGTTGCTTTCTTTTTGTCAGCCAATTCCATGTTAACATGGCCACCACCCCTTTAATCCCATGGGTCTTAATACTGTCAACAAGTCAGTCATGTGGTAGTACCTTATCAAATGCTTTTTGAAAATCAATATACACAATATCAATAACATTATCCTCAGTATCGCTTTCCAATACTTCATCAAAAAGTTTGTCAGACTCAATTTGGGTTTAAAAATCTGATGGCTTTCACATATTAACTCACATTTTTCCAAGTAACAATTAACTTTGTCCCAGATTAATATTTCGAGAAGTTTTCCCATCACCAACATTAGGCTGCATGGCCTGTAATTGCTAGATTTATCCTTGTACTCTTTTTTGAACAGGGATGCAACATTTTTAATCCTCCAGTCCTCTAGGACCATTCCCATAACTAAAGAGGATTGCAGCCTGAATCTTTCTAATTTTCGCCCCTACTTTCCTCAGCAACCTTAAATACATCCCATCTGGACTAATTTGAGCTTTGCCAAACTTTTTAGCACCTCTTTTTTTATCTATTTTATCTATCTTATCCAATTTCTTTACTTTATTATTTCATGGGATATGAGCATCACTGTAGGTCAGTTTTTATTGCCCATCCCTAATTGCCCTTGAGAAGATGATAGTGAGCTATCTTCTTGAACCGCTGCAGTCCATGTGGTGCAGGTACACCCACCGTGCTGTTAATAAAGGGGTTCCAGGGTTTTGACCCGGTGACAATGAAAGAAAAATTATATAGATTGAAGTCAGGGTGGTGTGTGGCTAGGAGGGGAATTTGCAGGTGGTGGTGTTCCATGCATATGCAGTCTTTGTCCTACGAGGTGGTAGAGGTTGCTAGTTTGGAAGATGTTGTTGAAGGAGGCTTGGTGAGTTGTTACAGTGCATCATATATATGGTACACACTGCTGCCACTGTGCACTGGTGGTGATGAAAGTGAATGTTTAAATTGGTCGATAGGGTGTTGATCAAGCAGGCTTCTTTGTCCTGGGCGGTGTTGAGCTTCTTGAGTGTTGTTGGAGCTGCACTCATCCAGGAAAATGGAGAGCATTACATCACACTCCTGGCTTGTGCCTTGTATATGGTGGTCTGGTTTTGGAGAGTCAGGAGATGAGTTACCACAGAATTCCCAGCCTCTTACCTGCTCTTGTAGCCACAGTGTATTTATATGGCTGAGTCAATTCAGTTTCTGGTCAATGGCAATCCCCAAGATGTTGGGGGAATTTAGTGATGGTGATGTCATTGAACATCAAGGGGAGGTGGCTAGATTTTCTCTTGTTGCACGTGGTTATTACTTGGCACTTGTGTAGCAAGAATGTTATGTGCCATTCATCAGCCCAAGCCTGAATGTTGTCTAGGTCTTGCTGATGTGGGCATGGACATCTTCAGTATCTGGGGAGTTGCAAATGGTACTGAACACAGTGCAATCATCAGCACATATCCCCATTTCTGACCTTATGATGGAAGGAAGATCATTGACAAAGCAGCTGAATATGATTGGACTTAGGACACTATCCTGCAGCAATGTCCTGGGCTGAGATATTTGGCATCTAACAATCACAATCATCTCCTTTGTGCTAGGTATGACTCCAACCAGTGGAGAATTTTATCCTTGATTTCCGTTGACTTCAATTTTGCTAGGGCTCCTTGATGCCACACTCAATCAGAAGATGCTTTGATATCAAGGGCAGTCACTCTCAACTTGACTCCAATATCTCCTGCTTCAATATGACACTGGCAACATCTTCTTTAGTGAAGCTAGATGCAAAGCACTCAATTAGTACTTCAGTCATGCCCATGCCCACCGCCTCTACAATAAGATCTCCTTTTTATTCTCCATTAAGCCCACATTTCCTATGTCTACCTTTTTTCTATTTATATATTTAAATAAGGCTTTTGGGTAACTTTTATGTTATCTGCTATTATAATTTTTATAAACTCTTTTTACCCCTCTCATTTCCTTTATCAATTCTCCCTTGTGTGTTCTGTATTCAGTTTGGTTCTCTACTGGATTATGAATCCAAGGTTTATCATAAGCTTCCTTTTTTTCTGTTTCATAGCATAATTTTTCATTAAGTTAGTACACATTGAGAAGGTAAAATAAATGTCATGGTTTAAAGTAAATTGGCCCTTAGTTGTGCTAGCCGCCATTCTGGCAATTATGCTGGGATCACACCTACTGTGAACATCTACCGCAGAACATGCCCAAATTTGTAGGGCGAGGGGTAGATTCCTTCATTCACAAGCCAATTTCAGGTGTCCCTGCCATAAGGAATGCAGATGTCCACCTTACTTAAGAGGTCACAAATTTAAGAAAAGCAGTGCCCAGTGGTTTGCTGGGTCCCCTTCTGGAAAGAAGTAAACAATTTCCCAGAGATACACTATGCAAGAGGAATGTTGTTTAATATCTTTCAATACTGCCTTTTTCTTCAGGGGGCCAGGCTATAATGCTACCCTGATCCCTTCAAGGGTCACACCAGCCATCATCTGCTGGGTTCTGAGATACTGAGGATGTAAGAACTACTGGGTTTGGGAGTATCCAACACTGGCTCTCCCCCTGCATCAACATAACTGTTTGGGTCAAATGGAGGCTTCATCCTTAACATAGGTCTCAGAAAACACATGCATTAGGTTTCGATCTAGTAACCTCTGGCCCTTGTTTGAATTATGGTTGAGGACTTTTAGCCCCATTATCTTTGTCCTGCCTATTTTCATATTCCATACATTATACCTTTTTCAAAATAAAATACATTTGATCATTTGGAGAGAAGCAAAATAATTCATATTACCCAATTGTATTTTATTTATTTATAACCAAGCAATAGTCTTGTCAGTGGCTCGATGAATTCTTTAAGCCCAACTTCATGTTTAGTCAGCGGACAATCCTCAACAACGTGGGTCATTGTTTGGACTGCACCACAACTGCAGTCTGGATGGTCTTGGTGACCACACTAATGTTAGGTGGTTGCACAGAGGCCTTGGCCAGTCTGAAAATGGTTTAAAAGGGCCCACTGTCGTCAATGGAGATCAAAGCTGGGTGCATGAGCAGTGGGGTCTACAATGAGAGAGTGATTTCTGGTGGATGTTTCCTCCTGCCAATCCTTCTGCGATAAGTCATCAGCTATTACCCCTCAGCGTGGTGGGGTTAACCATAAGGGGTGGCATGAGGGAAGATGTACTGCTGGTGGAGGTCATTGAAATAGAACAAGCTTGAGTTGGAGTAGACCTTCTCCAGTAGCTTGCCTATTGCAATTACCCTCCTGATGTGGGAGGTGGGGGGCCAGTGTTGCTCAGGACTGGGAGCTAGGGGAGGTGGGTTGGTCGAGAGTACCTGTGATGATGCGCATTGTTGAGTTGGGTTGCACACCGATAAGTTTGGCGAGGGCAGATTGGTACCATACTGATGGGCAGTGTTCTGCAGTTGAGTACATGATGGCAAGAGCAGAGGTCCTTAAGGTCTTGGTGTGTGATCCCCATGAGGTAATGACCAGTTTAATGAGGAGGCTGTTGCGGTTTTAATTTTTTCTGCAGTCTTGATGAAGCGGTGTCTGTACGTGGGGCTTCTGTCAAGGGTAATTCCTAGATAAATAGGATAGGGAGTCCTGCTTCAGTCTCTGGCTCAGGGTGACGTTCAGTTCCCTCTCAGAGCTGGCATTGTGAAGGTGGAATGTGCTATAGACTGTTTTACTGGTGCTCGGTTTTAGGCATCATACCTTGCAGTAGTTGGCCAGCTTTGCAATATTGTCATTTAGTGTGTCTTCCAGCTCAGGGAAAGTCTGAGCCTCTATGCCACAGCAGATGTCATCTGCATAGATAAACTTCCTGGACCGGTTTGGGGGTAGGTCATTGGTATACAAGTTGAATAGGGTTGGGGTTAAGACAGACCCCTTGGGTAGCTGATTCGACTGTTTCCTCCAGGTGCGAGCCTCGTCACCCATATGTACCCTGAACTGTCTATCCTGGAGTAGCTGTCCAAAGGCATCAGTAACCCAGTGAGGGAGAACTCTTGATATTTTGACAAATATGCAAATGTGCCAGATTGTATCATATGCTGCAGTGAGGTCAAGGAAAACTGTCCCTGTTTTGAGATTCTTTTGAAAGCCATTTTCAAAGAAAGTGGTTAATGCAAGGATCTGAATACAGGGGTGCTTCTTCCTTGTTGAAAGTCTGCTCACCTTGCAATAAACACCAACATTCCATTTGCCTTCATAATCACTTGCTGTACCTGCATACTAACATTTTGTTATTCATGCAGACACTCAGATCCCTTCGTACCTCAAGCTTTGCAATCTCTCTCCATTTAAATAGTATACGGCTTTTCTATTCTTCCTGCCAAAGTGGACAAGTTCACATTTCCCCAATTTATAATCCATCTGCCAAATTTTTATCCGCACACTTAAACTTTTTATATCCCTTTGCAGACTCTCTACTCCACTTGACAACTTACTTTCCTACCTACCTTGGTGTCATCATCAAATTTAGCTGCCATTCAGTAGGTCCCTTCATCCAATTCATTGATGTTGACTTTAAAAAGTTGATGCCCCAGCACTGTCACACTCCACTAGTTACAACTTGACAACCCAAAAGAGACCCATTCATCTCTACTTTCTGTTTTCTGTTAGTTAACAAATCCTTTAACCATGCTAATGTGTTACCCCCTTCACCATGTCATCTTATCTTGAAGTGTTGTGACCTTTAATGTGGAACCTTATCAAATGCCTTTTGGAAATCCAAGGACACCACATTTACAGGTTCCCCTTTATCCATGTTGCTTGCTACTTCCTCAAAAAAGTCTAATAGATTGGTTAAATATGATATGCCTTTTGCAAAGTCATGTTAACTCTGCCTGATCACATTATGATTTTCTAAGTATCCTGCTTTAACCTCCTTAATAATGGATTCTAGCAATTTCCCCAATGACAGATGTTAGGATAATTGGCCTTTAATTTCCTGCTTTCTGTCTCCCTCCTTTCTTGAAAAAATGGTGTCAAATAAAGAGGCAAGAATTAGAGGTGCGCAAATATCATGACAGCTTCCAGATGAAGGGGTTTTCAGAGATAGGGAGGGGCCAGACCATAGGAAAATTTGTAAACAAGTTTGCCATGGCATACCAACTGGTAATGCTAAAATCCTGGTACCAAACATGCAGAAACTGCCTAATAATGTACAACAGTGGTGGCGGAGAAACACGGCTGGACTAAATAATGGTTAGAAGAGAACACGCAAAGGAAGTGAAAAACTGAAAAGTCTTCCCAAATGAGACACTACCCACCCAAATTAGAGTACTGAATACAGAGCTGATTGCAAAGAAAACAAATTGGAAGGGGACAAAAGGAATTTGAAAAAAAGAATGAGAATTTAAAATCGAGTTACTGCCAGACTGGGAGCCAAGAAGGTCAGAGGTCAGTGATCATAGGGACAATGGGTACATGGGATTTGGTGTGAATTAGGATATGGGCAGTAAAGTTCTGGATGAGTTTAAGGTTACAGAGGGTGAAAAATGAGAAGCCAGCCAGTGCAGCGTTGGAAGAATTAAGTCTAGAATATCAAAGACATGAGGTTTTCAACAGCAGATGAGCTGAGGCTGGGGAGGAGAAAGGCAATGTTATGGAAAAGGAAGGAGGTGGAAGAATTGCTGTTGGAGTGGATATGTTGTCAGAAGCTCCTCTCAGGGTCAAAAGACGAAGTCAAGGTTGTGAACCATCTGGCTCAACCTCAGGGACCAGGAAGAGGGAATGGGGCTAGGGAGTAGAGTTTGTTGCAGCAACTGAAGACAATGGCTTTGGTCTTCCCAATATTTACCTGGAAGTAAATGTCTGCTTATCCAGGGCTGGATGTCAGACAGGAAGTGCAGCAAATCAGAGACAGTGGTGTGATTAGAGGGATGATGGTGAGGCAGAGCTGGGTGTCACGAGTATATAAGCATACATATGAAACCTGATGTGTTTTCTGATGCTGTTGCCAAATGGCAGCATTTGGATGAGAAATGGGAGGAGTCAAAGGATAGATCCTTGGGGGACTCCAGCTATGGTGTTATGGCAGCAGGAAGAGGAGCCATGGTCATACTCTACTACAACTGAATAAATAAGAATGGAACCAAGGTGAGAGCAGTCCCACCCAGCCAGGTGGCAGTGGAGAGGCATTGGAGGAGGATGGGTTGGTCAACCATGTCAAAGGCTGCAGATAAATTGAGAAGGGTGATGACGGATAGTTTAACATGGTCACCATTACATAGGATGCCATTTTTGACTTTGGTATGGGCCATTTCAATGCTGCGGCAGGAACAGCGAACCAACCCTGCTTCAATGAGGACTGTAGTTGAGCATGGCAAGAGCAGCACCAGGCATACTTAAAAATGAGATGCCAACCTGGCGAGGCTACAATGCAGGGCTATGTACAAGCTAAAGAGGGGAAGCAGCATGCTGTAGACAGAGCTAAATGGTCCCAAAACCAATGGATCAGATCAAAGCTGTGCAGGACATGGACAAAAGAGCTAAATTCCAGAGGTCAGGTATGAGTGACTGCCCTTGACATCAAGTCAGCAGTTGACTAAGTGTGGCATCAAGGAGACCTAGAAAAATTAAAATCAATGGGAATCAAGGGAAAACCCTCCACCGGTTGGAGTCACTCCTCACACAAAGGAAGATGGTTATGGTTGTTAGAGGCAATTATCTTAGCCCCAGGAGTTCCTCAGGGTGGTGTACTAGGTCCAACTATCTTTAGCTGCTTCATCAATGATCTTCCATCATAAGGTCAGAAGTCATAGAGTCATAAAGGCACAGGAAGAGACCATTTGGTCCATGCCAGCTCTCTGTAGAGCAATCCAGTCAGAGGTGGGGATGTTTGGTGATGATTATACTGTGTTCAGACACTGAAGCAGGCTATGCCCACATGCAGCAAGAGCTGGACAACCATTTAGGTTTGTGTTGATATGTGGCAAGTAATACCCATGCCACACAAGTGCCAGACAATGACCAGCTCCAACAAGAGAAAATCTAACCATCTCCTCTTGAAATTCAATGGCATTAGCATCACTGAATCCCACCATCAACATCCTGGAGGCTACTATTGAACACAAACTTAACTGGACCAGCCATATACATACTGTGGCTACAAGACCAGGTTAGCGGCTGGGAATTCTGCAGTGAGTAACTCAGCTTCTGACTCCTCGAAGCCTGTCCACCATCTACGAGGCACAAGTCAGGAATGTGATAGAATGCTCTCCACTTTCCTGGATGAGTGCAGTTCCAACAACATTTAAGAAGCTCAACAGTATCCAAAATAATTAAGCTTGTTAACTGCCCTGTCCATCCAACCTTAAGGCTGGCGGGCAGGCCAGGAGCCTCAGCGGGCTTCTGATAATACATGAAACCTCATCCACTGGCGGGATGAGGTTTCATGTCCGTTTTTAAAAACTTCAATAAAGTTTGTGCTTCTTATTAACATGTCCCATCTCATGTGACATTGTCACATGAGGGGGACATGTTAATAATTTTAATATTTTTCTATTTTTAAAGATTTTTATACTGTAAGTAATCTCCCTGAGACAGCACTTAGTCCCAGGGAGATGCGCTCTTTGACAGATGGGGAATCCCTCCACCCCCGCACTGGAAGCTTAGTGCTTCCTGTCGGGCAGGCCACTGGGCGGGCCTTAATTGGCCCGCCCACTTAAAATGGCGGCGGGTCCCGTTTTGGCGGCGGAGTTCGGCTGTCCGCCTGCCGCCGAGCCGGTGGGGGCCGCCCGCCCATCAAGGTAAAAATTCTGGCCAATGCAACACGAACTGAGACTGAGCCTGATGAAATGGTTAAATGTTGCCAGGCAGAAACAGATATATGATGAAGATGAATGTGGCAGATGTTTTGTGATGTTCTGTTTGCTTCAGTATTATACCAGTGAGGAGGAAGACTGCAGAGGCCTATTAGTAAACAGTTGGTTTATCAGTGATTAGAAAGCAAGGGCTATTATATCTGTGCCACTGCAGTGAGAACCTAATAATACACAAACAATTGCTTAAAGGGAGAGGGTACTACCCATACAATAAACTTGTGGCCTAATTGCATTAAAAAAGACAGCTTATGGGTCCCTAGCTTATTGAGTAATTTAAGATCTTGCACTTGAACACTTCAATGTTATTATGACATGCATGCCTTAGTATGAACTACTCCAAAGAATAAATATAGCTTCAACAACAAAAAAACAAATCTGAGATTCAATTGCTGACTCCAGTAGAAGAGTCAATTGAGACCATAGGAAAATAATTGTGAATGTAACAAAAGCTACAATGGTTTAAATGCTAATTATTTTAAACTTCTGCTTATAATTTTAATCCAGCATTTATTAGAATTCAAGAAGCTTGGTTTTGGTAAATTAGATGGAGATGGCTGAAACAGAAGTTTTCAGATTCCAGTCTACACAATAATTTTCTAATGCTATTGATATTCTCTAGTGCTGTATCAGAAAATTGAAAGGGCTGAGGTCAATTCACAGTATGCTGAAAAGAAACAAAAAAAGACATCAGTCACAGCTTCACACAGGTTTTTAAAATCTAGAATGCATAGCATCATAGAATGGTTACAGCACAAAAGGATGAAAGCAAAATACTGTGGATGCTGGAAATAAAAACAAAAAATGCTGGAAAAACTCAGCAAGTCTGGCAGCATCTATGGAGAGAGAAACAGAGTTAATGTTTTGAGTCTGTATGATTCTTCTTCAGAGCTGGAGAGAAGTGGAAATGTGATGGATTTTATACTGTTTAATAGGGAGTGGAGCAGGGAGTCTTGTGTCCCTGATGTCTTTGTCAATCTCTCCTTAGCTCCCACCTATCCCTGACCTCCTATCATTTCCACTTCTCTTTAGCACTGAAGAAGAGTCATACAGACTCGAAATGTTAACTCTGTTTCTCTCTCCACAGTTGCTGCCAGACCTGCTGAGTTTTTCCAGCCCTGAAAATTTCTCTCTTTAGGTAATTATCCAATTCCCTTACGAAAGGCACAATTGAATTTGCCTCCATCACCCTCAGGCAGTGCTTTCTGGATTGTAGCCATTCGCTGCAAATTTTTTTTTCCATCCTTTTGCATTTAGTTCTTTTGTCATTCACCTTAAACCAATGTACACTGGTTTTTAACACTTCCACCAATGGGAAATTTCTTCCTGTGTACTCTGTCCAGACCCCTCATTATTTTGAACAAATCAAAATCTTCTCTAAGCCTTCTCTATTGAGATACTCTTACAGAGAGCTGGCACAGACACAATGTGATGAATGGCTTCCTTTTAGGCTATAACCATTCATAATACAAAGCTGTGAAGATGAGTGGTAGGTCAGAAGATTGGGAAAATTTTAGAAACTCGCAAAGAATAATTTAAAAAAAAAAGAGGGAGAAATTAGAGTGTGAGTGAAAACTAGTAAGAAATATAAAAAGAGAGTAAAGGCTTTTACAAGTTTTTAAAAAGGAAAATAACTAAATTGAGCATGGTCCTTTAAAAGGTGAGACTGGGGAATTATTAATGGGAAACAAGTCTTTGAACAATTATTTTGTATCTGTTGTTACAGCAGAAGACATGAAAAGCATCCCAAGAATAGTAAAAAACCAAGAGGTAAAAGGGAAGGAGGAACTTAAAACAGTTACAATCACTACAGAAAAAGTACTGAGAAAACTAATAGGACTAAAGGCTGACAAGTCCCCTTGGCCTTATGGCCTGCATCCTAAGCTCTTAAAATAAGTGGCTGTAGAGATAGTGGATACATTGGTTGTAATCTTCCAAAATTCGAGATTCTGGAAAGATTCCAGCAGATTAGAAAACCACAAATGTAACACCTCTCTTCAAGAAGGGAAGGAGGCAGAAGACAGGAAACTATAGGCCAGTTAGCCCAATGTCTATCATTGGAAAATACTAGCATCCATTATTAAGGAGGTAGTACCAGGATATTTAGGAAATCATAATACAATCAGGGAGAGTCAATATGGTTTTGTGAAAGAGTAATCATGTTTGACAAATTTATCAGAGGTCTTTCAAAATATATCAAGCAGGGTGAGTAAAGGGGAGAGTAGGTGTAGTATGTTTGCATTTCTAAAAAGCATTCGATGAGGTGCCACTTAAAAGGTTACTACACAGAGCTCATAGTGTTGGGGGTAATATGCTAGCATGGATTGAAGATTAACTAACAGGAAACAGAGAATCAGGGTAACTGGGTCATTCTCTGGTTGGCAAACAGTAACTACTGGAGTGTCACATGGATCAGTGCTGGGGCCTCAACACTGAGCATTGTCCTGAGGAATGAGTCAGGGAATGGCTGACACTTATTTTATTTAGCTGAAATGGGCACAATGTGTATGAACTTTTACACACATTATGCCTGTTTCAGCTAAACAAAATAAGTGACAGCCATTTTCTGACTCATTCCTCAGGGCAATGCCTTGATCAAATCAGGGTCAAGCAGACTGGTTTCAATTTCAAACAATGCTTGGCAATTAACTGTCAGTCGCCATCTCTGGTGCATGCTCCATAGCAATGCCTCTACCAATAAGACTCCATTTGCCAACCAATGAGCACTCTCTTCTCATACAGTATAAATTGTTGTTTTCCCCTTATATTGGTATTCTTGTGAAGTGCCCTGATGAGTGCAAGATGAAAAGCTTCGAGACAGATAAGTGAGATGACAAACATTTTTCAGATGGTGTATAATGTGGGACAATGTGAGGTTATCCACTTTGGTAGGAAAAATAGAAAAGCAGAATGTTATTTATATGGAGAGAGAGTGTAGAATGCTACAGAGGGATCCTTGAACTTGAATCACAAAGTGAACATGCAGGTACAGAAAGTAATTAGGAAGGCAAATGGAATACTGGTCTTTATAGCAAGGAGGATGGAGGATAAAGGTAGGGAAGTCTTGCTACCACCCACTATACAGGATACTGGTGAGATCACACCTAGAGTACTGTAGTTTTGATCTCTTTCCTTAAGGATGTATATACTTCCATTGTAAGCAATTCAGAGAGGTTCACTAGGCTAATTCCTGGGATGAAGGTGTTGTTTTGTGAAGAAAGGCTGGGCAGGTTGGGCCTATGCTTACTGGAGTTTAGAAGAATGAGAGGTGATCTTATTGAAACATATAAGATCTGAGGGGGCTTGATAGGGTAAATGCTGAGAGGATTTTCGTCTCTTGGGGGAATGTAAAACCTTGGGACACAGTTTAAATATAAGAGGTCTCCAATTTAAGATAGAAATGAGGTGAATTTTCCTGAGGGTTGTGAAATGGAATTTGTGGTTTCAAAGCTTGTATTTTTTAAGACAGACCTAATTGAAAAGGGAAACTGAGAAAAGAAACATCCTTCCAGTTCCTAAGGAAACTAAGACTGAAACAGATTGGAAACCAAAACTTTTGGGGAGATTGAAACTGGTTGAAATAATATTAAAGGAGATGGAGCCATCAGAGTTCAGTAGGTGATGATGAATCCAGTGGTGCAGTAGAGGCCAGCTGAAGAAGACAAAGGCTAGATCCAGAAGGCAAAAATGAGCAAAGATATGGTTGTTGCAGCTGTTTCTGTGACCTGAAGATAATGTTGGTGTATCTACATCATCTAGGCTGTTGTAACCAGAGTTGAAGAAGTCCTGCCGATGTGTGCCAATTTTGGTGAAGACCGTGCCTGCAGAACTCAGGGTGGTTGTGTGCTGCTGTCAGCTGAGGATCAAGATAAATCGTAAAAAAAAGCTGAAATTCTTTGTGAGGAAGATAGAGTCGGAAGGACATCGTGACTGAGATTATATATGGTGTTTGGACTGCTGAGCCACTTCCTAAGATCTGTCTTACTTGTATCTGCCATTTAATGTGTAATTTATCATTTATAACCAACTGCATTTTGCCTGTTAATTCATGTTTATCTTATGTTGATTCTGGGTTTTGGAGTTTAGATGGTTATCCAAGATAATATCTAACGTTTGCTTTATTTGACTCTTGTATAGCGAAAGTTCTTTTGTTTTAAGCCATGGAATCTTGTGGCTTCATTTTTTCAGCAAATAATTGGGATTTCAGATTTCATCTTTTAAATAGAAATTACTGCTCTCATCCAAGAACATAACAGTTGTTACTCTTTGGAATTCTCTTCCCTAGAGAGAAGTAGTCATTGAATAAATTCAAGGCTGAGTTGGATTTTTAATCTACAAAAGAGTCAAGGTTTTGGGAGGTAGGCAGGAAAGTGAAGTTGAGGTCACAATTAGATCAGCCATGATCCTGGTGGCAGGTGTAGTGGGCCAATGAGCCTACCCCTGCTCCTATTTCTTATGATTTGATTATCACTAACACACTGTTTTCTGTCACTTTTGTACCATGCTGCCGCTGTCACTTTTATTCCATTGACTTTAACTTTATTGAATGACTGTTATGTGGCATTTTAGCAAAAGCCTTTTGAAAGTCCATGTACACATCAACCACATTACCCTAATTAACCTTCTCTGTTTACTCATCAAAAACTCAAGCAAGATAGTTAAATATAATTTACCCTTAACAAATCCATACTGACTTTTCTCAATTAATCCACATTTGTCCTAGTGACTGCTAATTTTGTCCCAGACTATTGCTTCTAAAAGCTTTCCCACCACTGTGGATAATCTGACTGGCTTGTAATTGCTGTGTTTATTGTCATGTTGTTTTTCAACAAGAGTATAACATTTGCAATTCTCAATCCTCTGACACCATCCCTAGGAGGACTGAAAGATTATGGCCAGCGCCTCCATAATTTCATCCCTTTACTTCCCTCAGTATTGTGGTATGCGTCCCATTCAGTCCTGGTAGCGTTAAGTATAGCCAGCCATTATAATACCTCCTGTCTATCAATTTTTAGCCTATCCAGTGTTTCAACTGCCTTTTCTTTCACTGTAACTTGGGCAGCATCTTCTTTCTTAATAAAGACAGATGAAAAGTATTCATTTAGTACCTCAGCTTTGCCCTCTGCCTCCATACATAAATCCTTTTTGGTTCCTAATCAGCTCTACAACTCCATTTACCACCTTTTACTATTTATATGCCAAAGGAGATTTTTGACTTCTTTTCTTATGTTATCTGCCAGCCTCTTCTCATATTTTCTTCCTGCTTCTCTTATTCCTTTTTTCACTTTCCCTGTAAACTTTCTATATTCAGCTGGGTTCTCATTTGTATTATCAATCTGACATCTGTCATAGGCACCCTTTTTCTGCTTCACCATGCTCTCTATCTCTTTCATCATTCAGGGAGCTCTGTGTTTGTTTGTCCTACCATTACTACTCATGGGAATGTACCTTGACTATACCCAGCTAACTCCTCTTTAAAGGTAGCCCATTGTTCCATTACAGTAAAACCTGCTAATCTATGATTTCAATTTATCTAAGCCAAATCCATTTTCACCTTATTGAAATTGATCTTTCCAGAATTAATTGTTTTTTATTCTAGATTGCTCATTTTGCTTCTCCACAGCTAATCTAAACCTTATGATAGTATCTATGATCACCATCCCCTACATGTTCCCCTACTGACACTCGATTCACTTGACCGATGTAATTCCTCAGAAACAGATCCAGAAATGCCTCCTTCCTTTTTGGGCTGGAAACGTACTGATTAAAAAAATTCTCCTTAGCACACTTAATAAATTATTCACCCCTCTCTCCCTTACACTTTTACTATCATAGTCTATATGTGGATAATTAAAGTCCCTCATTATAACTACTCTACAGATTTTGTACCTCTCTGAATTTTCCTTGCAAATTTATTCCTTTATATTTTTCGCACTAGTTGGTAGCTTATAGAACACACAATGTAATGCTATCTCCTAGCTCTAACCAAATAGATTTGAACCTTGACCTCTCTAAGACATCCTTTTTTTTGGGCACTGTAATGTTCTCTTTAATTAATACTGCCACCCAGTCTCCTTTTGTGACCTTGTATCCAGGAATATTTAACATGCACTCATGACCTTTTTCAAATCAGGTCTCCATTTATCACCACAACATCATATTCCCACATGGCTATCTGTGCCAACTTATTTACCACACTCCATGAGTGCAGAGTGAAACTAATTTAAACCTTATTGCATTCCTTTGTGCTATGACCCCACCTAATATCTTACTATTTCTTACTCTAGTGCTAGCTATCTCTCCCAATTCTTTGTGCATCATTTTTATGCTCTCTAATGTTAGCCGGTGGTTTCCATCTCCCCACCAAATTTGTTTTTGCCTTCCTCAATAACACTAGCAAACCATCCCATCAGGAAATTGGTCCCTGTTCAGATGCATCCCATCTTACCTGTACAGCTCCCATCTTCGCCAAAGCTGGTCCCAGGAATCTAAAGTCTCTTGCACCAAATCTCTAGCCACATATTCATCTGCTGTATCCTCCTAATTCTATACTCACTAACACGTGGCATTGCGAGTATTCTGGAAATTACTACCTTTGAGGTCCTCCTTGCTAATTTCTTCCCTAGCTCTTGAAAATCTGCTTGCAGGACCACATACTTCTTTCTATGTACGTCATTGGTTACGATATGGGCCATGGCCACTGGCTATTCACCCTGCCTATTCACCCTGCCCTACTCAGGGAGCTCAGTGACATCCTTGACCATGGCACTAGGAAGCAGCGTATCATTGGTGCAACAGAGGCTGCTTTTGCTTGTGTCTTGCATTGCTGAATCCAATCAACTTTCTAAATTCAGCGTCATTAGCATATTGGATGAGCTGTAAGTTCAAGCAGTGCTTGGGATCGGCAGCTCAACCATTATGTGCAGGAAATCACACATAGTTACAGATCCTCAAGGCCTTTAGCAGCTCAATCATTTCTGTCCAGACAGGAGTGGATGGACTCAAAGGGGTAGAAATTGGACCTCATGGTGTCCATTTTACAGACTTAAAACAGGCACAAGGAGGCCCAATTTCAGGGACCGAGGTCTTACACCTCAAAGGCGACTGAGAAACATCCAATCTGAAATTGGATTGGTTTATTTTGTAAATGTCTCTGGTGGCTAACTAAAACAGGTGTTATACTCCTTACATATAGAAATAACGGCCTCATGCCTGTTTTAGGCCCCTCTGAAATTATGCAGCGATGGATGGAGATGCATCAGGCCTGCCCCACTTAGGATTCTTCAATGGCTGCCAAATAAAATTAATTTTTTTGAAATATCAACTTTCACAAACACCTTCCAGCAGCCAGGAGGATATTGAATGCTCCCCTGATGTCAGAGTCATTGGGCAGAATCATCCCAGATTTGCACGAAGTGCAAAAACGGGTGGGAAAAAGGACTTTTTGCCCGCTGGCCACAATGGCAGCTTTACACACTGTATGGTCCCAATCGCCCCTCACTAATCATGCATTCCTGGGAAATATGCCATTTCGATGGTGGACGGGCTCTCATTCAACCGCCACACCATCACCTCATCGCTTCATCATGCCGGATGCCATATTTAAAGTGCAGCCATGAAAACACCTCTCAGTGCTTCCAGCCCAAGGCTGCTAAAAAGACATGGCCCTGAAAGGCAAGAAGACTGCAGCCCCCAGTTTAATGACACACCCTCGAGTGCCTTTTGGACACCCTGGGGGTCTACCATGATGTTCTCTACCCCTGCTCTGGCTGCAGGAGGGGCAGCATCACCACTAATCCAGCATGGGAGTTCGTGGCAGCAGTGGTCAGCGCCAATGCCCTTCAGAAGAAGGCAGCCACCCAGTGCTGCAAGGGGATGCATGATCTCATCTGTTCTGCCAGGGTAAGTCACTCTTCTCATCACTCTCAACCCCATCACAGATCCACAGGGATCTCACACCTTAAGGGACAACACTGCTAACTCTCACACACCTCACATCTCCATCAGGCTCACATCCTCTCGAGCTTGCATCCTCATCCCGTCCATGGGTCCGCTCACCACACAAACATTCCATGCAGTGCCATGTGTCCTGCTCACACTCTCTCCATCTGTTTTCATGCTGGGGAAGCTGGCTCACAACAGCAGGGAGAGGTCCCAGACTGGGAGTAAAGTGGCCGACATTAGGCCCCTCACTCACTTTGAGGAGTGGGCCATCGCACTGACTGGTGAGGTTGCTGACCATGCCTGTGACGACGGTGAGGTCAGTGGCGAACGCCCTCGTGAGGATCTTGTACCACATCATCCCTCTCTCAAGGAAAATGTGAGCACTCTCTCTCCTGCTATTGACTCTGCTGCCATGCACTAATTATCTCTACTTTGGTTCACAGGGAGCTCTGCCAAGCCACCAACACCCTCAGCCAGCCAGTCCCTCAGCTCCATCCACATCCTCACCTCCAGCCAAGAGGGCACCTCCTCCATTGAAGAGCTGGAACTAAGCAGCCTGGAAGACCCGTCACAGCACTTCACTTCACCACAACAGTGCAGAGATACACACCTCAGTGGGACCTAGATCTAGAGCAGGCTCGGGTCCACAACCTAGTGGGTACCGCATGGACACGTGACTGCAGCAGGAGGCAGGTTCAGCCGAGCACCCCAGCACTCGGACGGCAGTTGGGGAAGAGGCATTTCTGCGGTCCGAGTCAGATGACGAGCTCCTGGATTCAGCCTTCCAACTCATCATGGAGAGTCAGCAGAAGATGGGGAACATCACACAGAGCAGTTGGAAGGCCTCAACAGAGTGGCACCTGCTCTGTGATGAAGTGATGCCCACATGTGTGCATCTGGAGGTCTCAATGGGAAGGATGGCAGACATCATGGAGACACTGGTCCAGCAGAATGCGGAAATGCACGCACACCTGCATTCCATCACGGCAGCCATGGGTGAGTTTCTGGAATGGTAACGCAAGAGGGAAACGGGGCACCTTGACATCTCCCCAGGTGCTCCTTCCCCTCAAAGAGTCAGGCCTTGGGCACCTGAAGGGAGGAGGAGCAGCAGCTGGGCACCCCTAGGTCATCCTCTGAGGAAACTCAGATGCTGTCCTCTTCCTCCAAGTCTCCTTTGCCTGTCACCCCCTCAGCCTCATCCTCTGTCACCGCAGAGGGAGCAGCTGGGCCATAGAAGGACAGCCAAAGCAAGCCGGGCCCCTAAGGCCTTGGCTCAGTAGAGGACCCACGCCGAAGTCATCAGAGGCAACTGGGCCAAACACTACACATGCTGTCTCCACCCCTCCTGCGGATGTCAGGGAAGCAAATAGTAGTCTAAGGCATTCAAAAGTTACGACATTGTGCTGACAGTTGGTTGCACAGGTGGACACATTTTGTCACTTTATAATCTGAAAATATATTCACTTTCACTGAATAATGTGTAACGCTGTCTTTCAACTTCATTTACAGGCTTCACGAGTCCTCCCCATTCATCCAAACCACCAGTAGTTCAATTGCACACAGCCGGCCCACGAGTGATTCTAGAGGGAAAAGTTTGTGTGGCAGGGCCTTTTGGAGTCTTATGCAAGCACACTCCCACATACCTAGATCTTTCCTGCATCACACTCATCTCAACGTCCTGAGTATTTTCAATGCTGCCTGCTGGAGTTTGCTTTCAGTTGTCCATCTGAGCTGACTTGCATCTCTGCCCACCCAATGATCACACTCTCATGCACCACCTGTTCCTGCCCACCAAGACTCTCATTTCAGTTTCGATTTAGCAAGCGTGTTAGTGCTACAGTTTTTCTTGAGGTCCTCAGACCTTTCCCCTCCCCGACACCCATTTCCTTTCCCCCCATTGCTGTTGGCCCTCCTGGCATCACCACCCCACCATCACTTATCAGCCACAACCCTTTTCTTTCGGGGATGTCCAGGTGAATGTACACATTCCCTTCCTTCCTGAAAATCCCATGTCCATCCACATAAACCTCTCAACCTCCTCCTTGCCATCCCCAGGGTCCGTGTCTGCCTCCGAATCTCCACCAACCACCCTCACCGTCTCTTCTACTGATACCATTGCACCCTCACCCTCCCAACCTCACCCTCCCATCCTACCGTCTCACTCTACCCTCGGTCATTCTCACCATTCCTTCCCATCACACCCACCCTCAGTTCACTCCCCAGGAGGCAGTAATCTACTCAACAGACCCTTCCCTTGCACGTTCACCTGGACATTCCCCTGCCTCCAAACTCCTTCCCCTCTGGAACTCCTTCCTCCCTTTGGAACTCCTTTCCCGCCCCCAGATGGCTCCCCTCCCGGACTCCATCCCCCCCTTAGTCTTACCTGCTTCCTGACTCCTTCCCCGCCCTTACTTCTTCTGCCACCCTTACTCTTACCCCTCTCCTGACTCCTTCCTTCACCCTTAGTTCTTCCTCCAGTCTCTTGTTCCCCCTTCCCGACTCCTTCATCCACCCTTACTTCTTCCACCAGCCTTACTCCTTTCCCCTTCCCTATTCCTTCCTCCACCCTTGCTCCTTCCTCTCTCTAGGCTCCTTCCTCCCCCCGGATTCCTTCCTCCCCTGGACTCCTTCCCCCCCTCTGAACTCCTTCCCTTACACCTTCCTCCACCGTTACACCTGCATCTCCAAGTTGCCGTCTTTTCCCCAACTACCCCCCACTAAACCCCTGACACCTTTGTTCCCCCCCTCCCAATCTCACCACTCTGACAAGTTCTTTTCCCCCGCTCATCCTCACCCCGACACCTTTGTTCCCCTCCTCCCAACCTCACCCCTCCGACAACTTCGTTCGCTCCCTCACAACATCACCCCCCAACAGCTTCCTCTCCCAGTCGAACATAGGCCTTCCTCTCCCACTCCCTCCCCCCCCAACCCTCCGCCCCGGTGCATCTTCCACTCCTAAACACAACTGAACCTTTCTCTCCACCTCTTCAACCATCATCCGTTGTGAGCAGACCCTCAACGGTGACTTTCCAACTTCCGTGAGCTGCTCCGCGGCGGAGCCATGTCTATTAAAATCCACCCAGCATGAGATGGATGTTGGATCCCGCTGCTGTCAGGCTCCAGCATCTTCTGCTCCTCGGATGTCCGTGATGTGAAGAAGGCCCTGACAGTAAGTCCCGACTTCTGCACGTCACAGTTGTCAAGACATGTTCTGCACTGGCATGTTTTCCCATCGATGTTCTTGGATGATCCAGCGTTGGGGGATGATTCCAGTGAACTGGGCTTATAACGATATGCAGATGTATTACAATGAAGTTCCCGTACGGACTTGAAACGTTAACCGTCTTCCTCTCCACAGATACTGTCAGACCTGCTGAGGTTTTCCAGCAATTTTTGTTTTTGTTTCAGATTTCCAGCATCCGCAGTATTTTGCTTTTATTTTAATTAATTTGAAATACTCTTCTGCTAAGGTTCAGCATTTAATTCTTCATTTCTTGCAAGAGAAGCATGCTAATAACAGGCAGAGAAGCCACCCAAGAGAAGATCCATGCCAAACTGCTGGCTCTCACCTTTCTTTGAAGAAACTGCCCAACAATTCATGGCAGGAATGACATGGAGTAGGCAGGACTAAGAAAGCTGGTGGCTTGGTCCTAGCTGAGGGAACAAGATTATCTTTTCCGTCTTTTTTTATCCATGATCTAGACCTTTACTTACAGCCTCTACTTCGGAGACTGAACACCAACAACATAGCTCCAAGTTTAACTTCTGGACATTTTTCAGGGGTGAGCTTTAGTTGCAGCTTAAAACTTACTCACTGCAGCCAAAACAGACCAGGGGTATTTTTACTCCCAGACCTCATTATAATCTTGCCAGTGGGGTTTCTCACTGAATTTGCTGGCCCTGCAGGAAACCCACCCCCTCTGGAAATGTGATTTCTGGTGGGTTAGCCAGAGGTTTATTTAAAGTAGAAATGGACCTCTTAAAGTGAGATTGTAATCCCTTTTGCTCTGCTTGATTTTCAAGATGTTGAAAGAAAATCATCTGAGAAATGAGTAGGAAGCAAGTGCCAAGGTTCTCAGAAACCTCCCTGGAGGTGTAACCATAAGAGGTGAACACCAGAAAGGAATTTCCATTGCCCAGAATTGCCAGGAGGTTGCCAAACATATATGCGGGCAAGAAGAGAGATTGTAAATATCATCAGCCTCAGGGGTAACCCCTCAGGACCTGGACAAGGTGCAAGAAGCACTTCACTAGAGTAGTACGGATAAGTAATGCTCTTCATTTGTCCTCATCTTCCATCCCTTCCTCATCCAGCATTCTCAACAATTCTGTTCCCTTTAGCACTTACATGACCGGTTTAAGAGCATGCTATGTTAATTCATTCTGAAGCCAGATTAAAGAAAAAAAAACAGACAACCATCTTTTTACTACTACATTTATCTACAGACTTCAACATTACATATGTAAGCCTCCTCCCTAACCAACACCCAGTGTCCCAAAAATCTTTCTTTAAATGGATTCAAGGTGCTTAATAAAAGGTAATTAATAAATCAATGCCCTTCATTTGTGTATCCTTAACATTGATAATGGAATTAACAAATTGAGTATTGCTGAAAAAAAAGACATGATGTCGAAGATTTTCATCTTGCACTTGTCAGGACAGTTCACAAGAATACCAATAGTAAAGGGAACAACAATTTATACTGTGAGAGAAGAAAGTGCTGATTGGTTGGCAAGTGGACTCTGATTGGTAGAAGCATTACCATGGAAAATGCACCAAGGAACAGTTATTTGCCAAGCTTTTGTTCAAATTCACACTTAACAGAAAACCCACCTTTTTAAAATTAAAGCACTCATACACACAAACAATACTTTAAAATTGAAGAAAAAAGTGATTTTCTATATTCTGTATATCACATCACAATACAAGATGTCCCTCTTCTAGGACCTCTATTAGTCTTTTTATGCAAGTATTTATTTTGTAAAACAATTCAAGCTTTGGAGACTTGAGATTTTACCTTAGAGGTTTCCTTTCTTTCTTTCGTCTGCTAATACTAGCAAGATCAATTCTTAACATTTTTTTTCAGCCAAACTCTCAATTATTCCACAGGGAATGATTATCTAAACAGCATTTAATGGGCAAGCTATTCTCAGAATGTCCCTTATATAGGATTTCCCTTAAAATATTTGATAAGCATTCTTCAATATCTATTGCTTCTAGTAGAGCCAATGTTTCCTTAGCTAAGGTACTTTTAACCAACCTTTTTATTTTCTTAGCTTCCCAGGCCAAGGAACAAAATTTTCCATTTTCATTCACTAAGAATATTATAAACCCAGCTGTACTTGAAAACTCATTTAGAAGATTGGCATGGAAAGCAACACTAAAAAGGACTAATTTTATGTCCTCTGGGTCCCCGAGGCTGGAAACCTGAGTATGCATTTTTCTGTATTTAATTTATTTAATGTTTTATTTACCCTTAAAACACCATCAATTGTAGTGTGTTTCATCATAGTACTTTGTTTCTTCAAAACTGGCACTGGGTCTGGGTCTTATCTGATTACATAGCCAATTTAACTGTCCAATCAGGCTTCTTAGCTGCTCAATTTTATCTTTACATATAAAGCCATTTTTCTTTAATGACCTAGCATGATTTATCAAGATAAAGTTAATATTTTCTAGATATGGTTGTTGATTCAAGGTTACTCCCAACCTAATCTACTTAATGTGTAAATCTATCTATTTAAAGGCCCTTGAAGCCTGACTTCCAAACTTAGATTAGCCCAAATTGCTCAAATTCCACAGAATCTCCCCATAGAAAATCATTGACATGCATCATAAAGATGCCTGTGAGTTTGCCTTTGTGATACCAGTAGAACATTGTTGGATCTGCTTTCAGTTGAATATTGCCTAGCGAGACAGACTTAACTGAGAAATGCCATGTTCTCAATGCATCATTCACTCCATGAACACATTTGCTTAATTGCTATAGCTTCCCTTCTACACTGCTTACCTCTTTAGGCCGTTTCAAAAACAATTCTCTGAAATTTTTCACCCTGCCAAAATACAGCTTTTATATTGATTGACCTACATTCCCCTGAATATGTGGCCAAAGAGCCAAGAAATTTTTCAGATTATTTTTCTCGTCGTGGGGGATTGCACTCTAACATCTTGATCTCCAAGTCTATCTTTGAAACCCTGAGCCACTAGTCTCATTTCAGCCTTGTATATCCCATCTGGGAGGACTTTTTCTGTAGATTTCAATCTATGTGATAAGGCAGGTTGTCCCCTAGCATTTCAAGGTAGATACCTAATTGCTTCCAACTATTCAACACTTTTTGTTTTGCCTCTTATTAATTTACCTTCTAATTTGTTGGAATCCACTAAAACCTCCTGGTCATAAAGACTTTTACTTCTAGTAGTGTTCCTAGATTGTTCTGCAGTCCTTGTTCCACTGCATAACCCAGTTGAGCTATGACCTCTACTTGTCCTCCTTTGTCTTTCTGGATTCCTGCTACAGGATCTTTCCTTCTCATGATCAAAAGTGCTGTCACCTGTACATGATCACTTCCTAGTGCAAGAGTCACTTTCAGATTCACTGGAACTTGCACAGCATTTTCTTGCTTTCTACTATTTCATCTCATTTTGCCAGCTCATAGATCTTGTCTATCATCAAGGACATTTAGCCAATATTTAAACTTTCTGCTGGCTTTCCTTGCTCTCCCTACAATAGTCATATCCCTTCATTCACTAGACCCTTCTGGCGTGTATGTCACCCTAGTCTGACTCTAGGTAGTTGTCCATTGGATACTATAGCCCTGTTCTGAGCATCATTATCATTCTGCCCATTTTCATTTAGTCCCTTATCTAGTTTATTCTGTTCCTCATCACTGTCAAACATATATGTGAGGCACAGGATGTCTTTTCACCTTCGACTAATTGCTCAGATTGTGAAAGTTTGTAATCAATCCCGATTAACCAAGAGGAATGGACCTTAATAGTTTGACCATGTTGGAGAACTACTACCTTCCCATCACACCCTTATCACCTTACTCAGATCTTTCCGGTCTTTTTGACTCTCTCTTTTATAGTATACTGCATCCCTAGGATTAAAGTTGATCTCGGATGGCGTTATGCAATGTCGCAGAACTCTCTGAATTTTCTCTGAGTCTTCTGCCTTGATGAATGCCCTTCTCCCTGCTTGTAAAGCATTACGGAGCACAGAAGGTATTTTGGGATTCTTCGCATAGACTTACTGATATGGACTATAGCCCCCAACCATTTGAAGCAAATTCTTTTCATGGTTTGCCCATGTCAGGACAGTTGTTAGCTTGCAGTTTGGTTGATCAGTTAGGACCTTAAGCATGTGATTAACCGTGTGATTTCTTTCACAGAATCCATTGCTGAAAGGGCTTTCAGCTGAGGTGCTCTTGACCACAATATTAATATTTTTGCACATCTCTAAACTTATCATTGGAAAATTCTACCCCCCATCCCACCCCATTGTTAGTCAGAAATTCAGCCAGTTTGGTCCCTATCCATTTTTCCATTACTTTGTTTACTATCACCCTTTTATCCGTATAAAATATTACTGCAGAAAGACTGAATCTGGTTGCCATGTCTAAAATGTAAAACAAAAAATGACTCTGTCCTTGTCTCACACCTTTAAATCCAGGGCTGCTGCTTCATTTAAGTCACATGATCTCTTCAATGGACCTTTTGTACTCATCATCAACCATCCGTGTCCTTTAGTAGGGTTTTTAATCTGTGCCAGAAGGATGAGCAAATTGTCTATGTAACTTTAACATAATTTGCTTTTTTCCCCCTGAAATTCTTATCACCTGATGCCATTAACACTTCTTTAACATTCTGATTAGAAATGTCAAGGGGATTTTAAGGGGATGCAATATGCCCTGATTGGCTAAACTGCAGATCGACTGACTTTCCAAAAACAATTGCTTTATTGTATTCCATGTCCAGTTTCATTTGTGCCTTTATCATGGAAGGCTTGCTCGGCAGGAAGAGTATCTCACTACAGACAACATCAGTACATATTGGCCAAAATTTTGATGTCGGCGTGCGGGGGCAGGCCCAGCACACTGATGCGTAAGATGACGCGCGGTGACGTCGGGTGCGCGTCATTTAGATCTTTTGTTTGGTGGGTGCGCGCCAGAGGCGGCTGCGTGCCTGCCAAACTGTCAAAGGCGTGCTAAGGCCATTAAAAACCCAATTAAAGTACTTATCAATGCTACCCATCCAACCTTAAGGTTGGCGGGCAGGCGAAGAGCCCAAGCAGCCCTCACGTTTTTCAAGAAACCTCATCCAAAGGGAGGATGAGCTTTCCTGAAGGTTTTATTAAATAAATAAATATTTTTTGCACAATTCATAAACATGTCCCAGCTCATATGACACTGTCACATGAGGGGACATGTCTAAACAATCTTTATCTTTATTTAAAAATTTCAATATGAACTTAATCTCCTGGAGGTGGCTCCGTGCCTCACGGAGATTTCTGCACACTTTCACATGCATGTGTGCGAAAGAGTGCAGGCCCCGACTCTCCCTCCTCACCCCACCTGCACAGGTAGCACTGGCCGTGCCTTAATTGACCTACCCATGTAAAATGGCTCATCGCCCGCTCCCGATTGGCCTGCCCAACATACAGAAAATTCTCCCCATAAAGTAGCTTACTCCAGCTCTTTTGCATGGAATCACTACTCTTTTCTGTATGTGTTGTCATACCCGAACCTGAAACAAGTAGAAGTTTCATACTCCTTGACCTTACTTCAATATTTACTTTCGAGTGAATCTATATAACCTTTTAACAAATCTATTCCACGCACTATCAAGATGCAACCACTATTTAAAACGGCACAATTAAATGAATCCGCAACTAGTACACTCATTACCAGGCTAAAGTTTTTTGTGAGTAGTACAATTCCCTCAGATTGATTATCATTATCTCCAAATCCAAATTCTGTCATGCATCATTCCAAAAACCTCACTGTTCCGCTTTGGGCAGTTCATTGCATAATGATATTTTGAGTTACATCTGAAGCATCTGTTAACAGTTCACCAGGTATTCCTGGGGTTCATTTGTCTATTATTACTACCCCAATCTTGATGTCTGCCAGATCTCCTAAAAATACCTTCATCCCTAATTCCTTTTGTCTGTAATTCTTCAAAGATTGCAATCATTGGGTCGTCCATCCTTTGTGACAGCACAAAATGTCCCATTTGCACCATCAAGGCTGCAGAAATGACTACTCCAGGATTTTGTTTTTAAAAAAAACAGCAGTCGATCCAAAAAGGTGTCTTTTCCTGAAAACTGAATGCCAGTTAAGACCAGTGGCCTATCCATATGTGATACCTTAGTGCAATCCAGCAATTTAAATGCAAGCACTGAATAAGGAATCTCCAAATTGAATTTCTGCAGTCTTTTAAAGTCCATGATATATTCCTTGATGGGGTGGCCATCCATCTTTAGTAATCTATCAAAGTCTGACCATGCCTTGTAGGCAACTAATTTATCATCTTTCTTGAAAATTTGAACCATGAAGCTTAATAGAAGATCTAAACCTTTAACAGTATCCAACTGACAGACATTCAGCTCACAAAAAACTACTTTGCTTCTGATTTAACTTTTAATAGGAAGTGACAATGCCAAGGCCATACCTTGTTTTCTCTTCAGTAAGGAAGTAACCCGTGTCCACATATCCACTTCATTTTCCACTAGTCACAAGGTTCACATTCAAAGAACATCAGTGGGTAATTATACATTGACAACTTACACTTGCTTTTAGTTGACCTTCACAAAAGTAACTTGGAAATTTCTTAGTTTCCAACCTTTACCTGAAGGCAGCCATCTGAAGCCAAATAGTGAAGTAGAAAACCAGATGGCAATCTTTTTACTTAATACTACATTTATTTACAGAATGTAACATTACATATGCACATATATATAATATAAAACAAATTATCAATAAATTAAACTAACTAAAGGTGGGCTGGGGGGTAAGATAGTCCCTGATGGGGCACTAAATCTTTCCTTATATGTGTTCAAAGTACTTAATCAGTCAATGCCCTTCACCTGTGTATCCTTAACCTTGATGATGCAATTAACATACCATTAATACACTGGACCACCTTTCATTCTCAGAAAGCCAGCTGGGTCAGAATGCCCTGGCAGAAGCCAAAAGGCTAAGTCTGGACAGACCATCTCTGGCTTCAGCACCCCAGATTGCCAGCCAAGGTTGTCTCAAGGGACCTCACGTAAATAGCAGCCTCCAAGCAGCTCAGCCAAAGCCACTGGAAAAATATTTTCTAGGGGTAGAAGAGTCAGGAAATCTTTGTTAAAAACAAACAACTCCTGAGCTTGATCACTCCTGTGTCCAAACATTTTAGTTCAATGTTCTGTTTGAAAATAAATACAACATATTTTTCACATTTGGGAGTTTGGAGTATGGTAGATTTTCATTGCAGCTAGCTACCCTGCAATGTCAGAATGTCAGTCATAAGGAGATTGGCTAAATGGTTTCACTGTTCTCTGGTGAAGAATGAAGGGAGAGGTGAATGGGACAACAAGGCTCATTGATACAGAGGCTGTCACTTTTTAGGGGTAAATGAATTGAGAAAATCAATAAGAGCGCTTTGTATCAACTGATCAGTTGATCCATAGCCTTGCTTGTTGCTACCCTCAAATGCAGTACTCCAACAGGTCCAGCTTCTGCTCACTCTGGTTGCTGAGGCTAATCATTTACCTCCGACTGCAATTCCATCCAGAATAAAGAAGCAAAAACGATACCCATGATAAGCTCTGCACATTTAGTCAAGAGAATAAGGTAAAGAAGTCAAAAAGAAGAGTACTCCAAGCTCTTAAATGCTTTGCTAATCCACTATCACAAAAGCACAGAGATCCTAGTGGCCCAAGAACTGCAGGTTAATGTTTCATTAAATGTTTCTTCCTGTCATATCAATCAATTTCTGATGTCAATCCATGAAAGTTTATTGAGTGGGTTAGCCACTGAACAGAACCTAGTAAAAACACATCCGATGACATCATGATATGCCACTTTGAATATATTCATTGCTTGTTAATGGCAAGTAAGTTTCTGATCTCAGTCAGTGACAGTTAAATTGGCTATCTGGCAGTTTCCAGCAAAATAGTACTGTCAGTGATGTTCATAATTTTAACTGCTCATCTGGCCATTTCCACCACATAAGTAGAGTTAAAATGTCTTTCAGTGCACTGCGATAAATCTGAGTTTGAGTTCAGGAAAAGGACTGTGAAAAGCCCTTTGAAGATACATCATCAGTCATTCTTATCCTGCCAAACAGTGGATCAGTAGGATTTTGGTAGCAACTTAAAGGGGAATGCATTGGGTATTACAAGAGATCAGGAACAGGTTTGGATAGAGAATCCTCCAAATGCAACGTAATCCAACAACCTAATTGCAAGCATTGGGCAGTAATTATGCCAAACTGATTTTTGGCTCATTTTACACCCGCCCCATCTGCACCAGTTTACAGAGCACAATTGATACACAAAATACATTTTATATGGAACATTCCACATCTTTATCCCCATAGCCCTGCAAGTGTATTTCCTTCAAATATTCATCTAATTTCCTTTTGAAATCATTCATCTTCACCGCTTTCACCACCCTTGTAGCAGTGAGTTCTAGGTCATTACCACTGTGTCTGTAAAATGCTCTTCTTCACATCCCCACTGCATCTGTTGCCGACATCCTTAAATCTGTGTCCTCTAGTCCTTGTACCATCACCTAACAGGAAAAGATTTTCTTTGTCTACCTTATGTAAACCTGTCATAGACTTGTAAGCCTCTATCAAATCTCCCCTCAATCTCCTTCGCTCCAATGAGAACAACCCCAGAATCTCCAGCCTAATCTTGTGGCTAAAATCCCTCATCTTTGGAACCATTCTGGTAAGTCTCCTTTGCACCTTCTCAAGAATCTTCACATCTACATTCAAATACTCTTGTTGTGACCTTATCAGAGCTTTATAAAATTTCAGCACAACTTCCCTATTTTTGTACTCAATACCTCTATTTAAGAAGCCCAAGATCATATATGTTTTGCTAATTACTCTCTCATTATGCCCAGCAATCTTTAAAGATCTAAGCACATGACACTCCAGGTCCTTCTATCCCTGCACACTCTTTGAAACTGTGTAATTAAGCCTATATTACCTCTCCCTATCATTTCTGCCAAAATGCATCACTTGTCTATTTGCCCACTCTGCTAGCCTATATATGTCATGTTGCAGTCAATTGGTATCATCCTCACTGTTTGCCAAACCTCAAAGTTTGGTGTCATGGCCAAATTTTAAAATTTTACTCTGTATCCCATTATGCATATAAAATTTCCACATGTAAAATAAAAAGTAATTGCAAGTCATAGTTGCTTATTGATGCAGTTATTAAAGATTATTTTCAAAATCCCAGTGAAATTTGATAAGAAATGTAAGATTAAAATCACTTATTCCAAAGTTGCTGTAAACTAAACTTTAAAATCAGATGTTAAGTAAAAGTAATGTATGGTTTAATAACCAAGACAATAAAGGTCAGGATGATTCAAGAGATCAAGTGGCTTAGTAAAAAATGTTTTTGAATTTTTATTCACTGTACTTTTCTATCTACTTTATTAACCCACTCTTGTTTCTTACTCTTCCATATTGCCAGTAAATGCCAGGTTAGTAACTCCTTGGCTAATTTTCTATCTCATTTTCTTCCAAAGGTGCTGATTCCTTGCTGGGACATGGATTCTCACATTCCAGTTGCCCTCCATAAGCTTACTCAAATAGATATTAGCCCAGGTCTTCTGGTCTCCGGATCGTCAGAGACCAGACGAATGACCCAAGATGTACGCCAGGGTCCTACAGAAGTCCCGAAGTGCTGACTTCCAAGGGAATTATCCAGGAAGTTTGAACTTCCGACAGGTAATTCCCCTGCTTCCCGGGTCCCTCCACAAAAGTCTCTGACTCTAAATCAGAGTTGGAGACCTCGGACAGTTCTGATGTACTTACCTGGATAGAACCCAGGAAATGTTAGACAAAAGAATCCTAGTCTAACTCCTGGGTAACTGCAGAGCTGATCCCCCAAATCGGTCACACTAACTTCCCGACTCCCCCTCTTGAACCCCTCCCTGACTACCCTCCATGACCCCCGACTACCCTCCATGACTCCCCCGACTACTACCATAACCCCTTGATTACCCCCAACCTCCTGACCTGACCCGACTACCCCTCCCAACCATGCTAATGACCAACCACCCATCTACCCCTCCCGGCCCGACCCCCAACCAAACCTGACCATCCCCCACCACCTGTCTACCCCCTGACCAGACCTGATTGCCCCCCCAGCTCCCAACTACCCCCCTGGCCTGACCCAACTACCTCTCACCACCCGACTACTCCCATAATCAGATGTGACTACCCGCCCAAACCTAACCTGACTAACTCCCAACTTGAATACCCCTCCCGACCCGACCACCCTTGACCCACCTCACTCACCAGCAACCTTACCCACCTACCACCCTACCCACCTACCAATCTTATACCCTACCAATCTCCCATTCTACCAACCTACCACCCTTGATCCACCTACCACCTTGCCCAACTGCCACCTCACCCAACTGCTACCCTACCCACTTACCTCATCCATCGACCCACCTTACTACCCTACCCATTCACTCATTCATGCAGTCAACTATTCATTTATGCACCAGCATTCATCCATTCACTAGCATTCACACTGGGCATTTAAATTTGCTTTGCGGTATCTGGTGCCATAAAAAAGTGGCGCTTCCAGCCTTCCCTCTGACACTACTCTGCTGTGATGGAGTTCTCTGATGGACTAAAAGGTCTGCATTTCTGGAGAAGCTGGGCTCGAAAGACCTGGCCAGAAATGCGGAGCTGTGTCAGGGCGCAGAAAAGTAGGATTGGAGCAGCAATCCAAACGTGATTGCGGACTATCCGAGCTATTTTTCATGTGAATCTGGTCAGTGAAGGTACTTGCTCATTATCTACAAGAAGCTTACTCCAATAGCAACAACTTACTTCTAGCTCCATGGATTCTAACACAAAGAAAGACAAGATCAAGAAAATCTCCCCATCTTCCAAGAACAGAATAGAAAAAAACAATGTGCGTCGCTAGACCAATGTTTTATTTATAAAAGCATGAGAAAATATAGGCATATATATGGCTGGAACAGAAAACTACAGTCCACTTGGCCAACCTCATGGCCCAAAAAATTACCATACGCTATTCAATCTCTCATAGCCTTTAATCCTTTCCTTCTTCAATATCTATCCACTTCCCTTTTGGATTTATGATACTGTTTTCCCCTTCTGAGCATCATCTCTTCACCATTTCTCTCAACCCGTCCACAACCTCTGTGTTGTCAGATTGCTTGTACAACATCCAATCTTAGATGAGCTGCAATTTCTGCCAACTGAACATTAGGAAGACCAAAGCCATTGAGTGGAATTTAATGCCCCAGCCTTTGGAGTGGGCTGAGAGACTGGGGTGGGTGGGTGGGGAGGTGTTTAATGGAGCAGGAAGATGCAAGGTGGGGAGCCCATTGCCTTCCTGACTACACCGATTAAGACAGGGGCAGGGAAGGTTGAGGTTGGCTTGGCTCAATTGAGGCCATTAAGTGCTCAATTCATGACCACTAAAGGGTCTCATCAGTATTCTGCCAGTAGCAGGGGAGAGGATGGTATACCTTGGCTGCCTGCCCGTTGGCTGGAGAAGGACACCCTGTGCCCATGGAGGGCCCTACAGGTGGGAAGGACTGCCTCCATGGGAAGACCCACCCACCACTTGACTGGCCAGTCCACACTGCACTGTGGGGTCTTTGTGGCTGCTCCTTGCCCTGGGCCTACTGTAATCCCAGCAGGGCCGCTGCTCCTGGTGGTGCTGCTGCATCCAAAGAGCTACTAGCCATGTTATTGGCTGGCAGCTCTTGGAGGTGGGATCTTCATCCTGAACGCTCTGGAAACTCCAATGGCAGGCAGGTAATTGGGATTTAATCCCATCAGGGCTTCTGGAAATGGCCACAGCAGGATTGCGACCAGCTCTCAGGTTGGTGGATCAGACCGCTGCCACAGTCCTTAAATTCCGCACATTGTCAAAGTGTCATAGAGTCATAGAGGTCTACAGCACAGAAAAAGGCCCTTCGACCCACCGAGTCTGAGCCGGTCAAACAAGTACCTAACTATTCTAATCCCATTTTCCAGCACTAGGCCCATAGCCTTGTATGCCATGTCATCTCAAGTGCACATCCAAATACTTAAATGTTATGAGAGTTTCTGCCTCTACCACCCTTTCAGGCAGTGAGTTCCAGATTCCCACCACCCTCTGGGTGAAAAGATTCTTCCTCACATCCCCTCTAAACCTCCTACCCCTTACCTTAAATCTATGCCCCCGGGTTATTGATCCCACCACAATGGGGAAAAGTTCCTTCCTGTCTACCCTATATATGCCCCTCATAATTTTATACACATCAATCATGTCCCCCCTCAATCTCCTCTGCTCCAAGGAAAATAACCCCAGTCTATCCAATCTTTCCTCATAACTAAAACTCTCCAGCCCAGGCAACATCCTGGTAATTTCCTCTGCACTCTCTCTAGTGCAAACACATCGTTCCTATAATGTGGATTCCAGAACTGCTCGCAATACTCGAGCTGTGGCCTACCCAGTGTCTTATACAGTTCCAGCATAACCTCCCTGCTCTTATATTCTATGCCTCGGCTAATAAAGGCAAGTATCCCATATGCCATCTTAACCACCTTATCGACCTGTCCTGCTATCTTAAGGGACCGGTGGGCATGCACACCAAGGTCCCTCTGATCCTCGGTACTTCCCAGGGCCCTACCATTCATCGTGCATTCCCGTGCCTTGTCTGTCCTGCCCAAGTGCATCACCTCACACTTATCCAAATTAAATTCCATTTGCCACTGATCAGCCCGTCTATCCTCCTGTAATCTAAGGCTATCCTCCTCATTATTTACCACCCCACCAATTTTCGTGTCATCCGCGAATTTACTGATCAACCCTCCTGCATTCAAGTATAAATCGTTTATATATACCACAAACAGCAAGGGACCCAACATTGATCCTTGTGGAACCCCATTGGACACAGGCATTCAGTCACAAAAACACCCCTCGACCATCACCCTCTGCTTCCTGCCACTCAGCCAATTCTGGAACCAATTTGCCAAATTTCCTTGGATCCCACGGGCTCTTACCTTCATTATCAGTCTCCCATGCGGGACCTTATCAAAAGCCTTGCTGAAATCCAAGTAGACTACATCAAATGCATTGCCCTCATCTACACGCCTGGTCACCTCTTCGAAAAGTGCAATCAAATCGGTAAAACATGACCTCCCCTTGACAAAACCATGCTGACTGTCCTTGATTAATCCCTGCCTCTCCAAGTGTAGATTAATTCTGTCCCTCAGAATTGCTTCCAATAGTTCCCCACCACTGAGGTTAGACTGACTGGCCTGTGGTTCCCTGGTTTATCCCTTCCTCCCTTCTTGAATAACGGTACCACATTGGCTGTCCTCCAGTCCTCTGGCACCTCTCCAGTGGCTAGAGAGGTATTGAAAATTATTGCCAGCGCTCCTACTATCTCTTCCCTTGCCTCACTCAACAGCCTGGGATACATTTCATCCGGGCCTGCAGATTAATCTACTTTTAAGCCTGCCAGACTGCTTAGAACCTCCTCCCTTTCTATGCTAATTTCTTTAATGATATAAGACATAGGAGCAGAAATTAGGCCCTTCGGCCGATCGAGTCTGTTCCACCATTCAATCATGGCTGATAAGCTTCTCAACCCCATTCTCCCGCCTTCTCCCCGTAACCTTTGATCCCCTTACCAATCAAGAACCTATCTATCTCTGTCTTAAATACTCTCAATGACCTGGCCTTCACAGCCTTCTGAAGCAATGAATTCCATAGATTCACCACTCTCTGGCTAAAGAAGTTTCTCCTCATCTCTGTTCTAAAAGGTCTTCCCTTTACTCTGAGGCTGTGCCCTCGGGTCCTAGTCTCCCCTACTAATGGAAACATCTTCCCCACTTCTACTCTATCCAGGCCTTTCAGTATTCTGTAAGTTTCAATCAGATCCCCCCTCATCCTTCTAAACTCCATCGAGTATAGACCCAGAGTCCTCAAACGTTCCTCATATGTTAAGCCTTTCATTCCTGGAATCATTCTCGTGAACCTCCTCTGGACCCTCTCTAGGGCCAGAACATCCTTCCTGAGATATGGGGCCCAAAATTGCTCACAATATTCTAAATGTGGTCTGATCAGAGCCTTATAAAGCCTCAGCAGCACATCCCTGCTTTTATATTCTAGTCCTCTCGAAATAAATGCCAACATTGCATTTGCCTTCCTAACTACCGACTCAACCTGCAAGTTAACCTTAAGAGAATCCTGGACTAGGACTCCCAAGTCCCTTTGCACTCCAGATTTCTGAGTTCTCTCCTCATTTAGAAAATAGTCTATGCCTCTATTCTTCCTACCAAAGTGCATGACCTCACACTTCCCCACGTTGTATTCTATCTGCCACTTCTTTGCCCATTCTCCTAACCTGTCCAAATCCTTCAGCAGCCTCCCTGCCTCCTCAATACTACCTGTCCCTCCACCTATCTTTGCATTATCTGCAAACTTAGCCAGGGTGCCCTCAGTTCCTTCATCTAGATCATTAATGTATAAAGTGAAAAGTTGTGGTCCCAACACTGACCCCTGCGGAACTCCACTGGTCACCGGCCGCCATCCTGAGAAGGACCCCCTTATCCCCACCCTCTGCCTCCTGCCAGACAGCCAATCTTCTATCCATGCTAGTACCTCGCCTCTAACACCATGGGCTCTTATCTTACTGAGCAGCTTCCTGTGCGGCACCTTGTCAGAGGTCTTCTGGAAGTCCAAGTAGATAACATCCATTGGCTCTCCTTTGTCTAACCTACTTGTTACCTCCTCAAAGAATTCTAACAGATTTGTCAGGCATGACCTCCCCTTGATGAAACCATGCTGATTTTGCCCTATTTTACCATGCACTTCCAAGTATTCTGAAATCTCATCCTTAATAATGGACTCTAAAATCTTACCAACGACCGAGGTCAGGCTAATCGGCCTGTAATTTCCCGTCTTTTGCCTCACTCCCTTCTTAAACATGGGGGTTACATTAGCGATTTTCCAGTCCTCTGGGACCCTCCCAGACTCCAGTGATTCCTGAAAGATCACCACTAACACCTCCACTATCTCTTCAGCTATCTCCTTCAGAACTCTGGGGTGTAATCCATCTGGTCCAGGTGATTTATCCACCTTCAGACCTTTCCGTTTTCCTAGCACCTTCTCCTTGGTAATGGCCACCATACTCACCTCTGCCCCCCCGACTCTCTTGAACTTTGGGGATGTTACTCGTGTCTTCTACCATGAAGACTGACGCAAAGTACCTATTCAGTTCCTCCGCCATTTCTTTGTTCCCCACTACTACTTCTCCAGCGTCATTTTCCAGCGGCCCAATGTCCACTTTTGCCTCTCTCTTATCCTTTATAGGTCTAAAAAAACTCTTGCAATCTTCTTTTATATTACTGGCTAGTTTACCCTCATATTTAATCTTATCCCTCCTTATTTCTTTTTTAGTTGTCCTCCGTTGGTTTTTGTAGGCTTCCCAATCCCCTGGTTTCCCACTGCTCTTCGCCGCATAGTTTGCTTTCTCTTTAGCTTTCATGCTGTCCCTGACTTCCCTTGTCAGCCATGGTTGCCTCGTCCTCCCTTTAGTTTGCTTCTTCTTCCTAGGGATGAATTTTTGCTGTGTCTCCCAAATTACTCCCAGAAACTCCTGCCATTGCTGTTCCACTGTCTTTCCTGCTAGGCTCATCTCCCAGTCAATTCTGGCCAGCTCCTCCCTCATGCCTCTGTAGTTGCCTTTATTCAACTGTAATACCGTTACATCTGATTCCAGCTTTCTCCTCTCAAATTGCAGGGTAAATTCAATCATATTATTTCCACTTCCTCCTGAGGGTTCCTTCACCCTAAGCTCCCTTATCAAATCTGCCTCATTACACATCACCAAATCTAGAATTGCCTATTCCCTCGTGGGCTCCACCATAAGTTGCTCCTAAAAGCCATCTCGTAGACATTCCACAAATTCCTTTTCCTGGGATCCATTACCAACCTGATTTTCCCAGTCTACCTGCATATTGAAATCCCCCATAATCACTGTAACCTTGCCTTTCTTACACGCCTTTTCTATCTCCTGGTGTATCTTGTGCCCCACATCCTGACTACTGTTCGGAGGCCTGTACATAACTCCCATTATGGTTTTTTAACCTTTGCGGTTCCTCAACTCTACCCACACAGATTCTACATCATCTGACCCTACGTCATTTCTTGCTAAAGATTTAATTTCATTTCTTACTAACAAAGCAACCCCACCCCCTCTGCCAACCTGCCTATCTTTTCGATAGGATGTATATCCTTGGATATTTAGCTCCCAGTCCTGATCCCCTTGCAGCCATGTCTCCGTGATGCCCACCAGATCATACCTGCCAATTTCAATCTGCGCCACAAGCTCATTTACCTTATTTCGTATACTGCGTGCATTCAGATACAACACCTTCAGTCCTGTATTTCCCGTCCCCTTTCTCTTTGTCGTCCCTTTATCTGATGTGCTTGAAGTTAGATTCCTAGCGTTTTCCAAACACTCTGTCCTATTTTGTGTTCTGGGGACTTTAATAGCCTCTCCTGGGCTCTCCTTTCTTTTCAGTTTTTTCATAATTTTCCATGAAGTTGAATCCACCCCCCCACACGCTAACCTGCTGCTTTGTTTCCCATTAGTCATACTTCTTGGAGTTTTACCCTTTCCTCCCCCCCACTTTCTAGTTTAAAGTCCTGTTGACCACCCTATTTACCCTTTTCGCTAGAACATTGGTCCCAGATTGGTTCAGGTGGTGACCGTCCCAATGGTACAGATCCTTCCTGTTCCAATACTGATGCCAGTGACCCACGAAATGGAACCCCTCTTTCCCACACCACTCCTTTAGCCACGTGTTTACTTCCCTTATTCTTGCGTCCCTATGCCAATTTGCACGTGGCTCGGGTAGTAATCCGGAGATTATAACCCTTGAGGACCTGTTCTTTAATTTAGTTCCTAGTTCCTGATAATCCCCAAACAGGTCCTCTTTCCTTGTCTTACCTATGTTATTTGTCCCAACGTGGACCACAACAACTGGATCCTCCCCCTCCCTCTCCCTCTCCAATATCCTTTCAAGCCGGTCAGAGATGTCCCTCACTGTGGCACCGGGCAGGCAACATACCGTTCTTTGACAGTGGGTCCTCCTCGATTCCCTCCTGAGTCGCGGTGGCTGCAGTGACTTCTCCCAGAATGCTTTAGTCACTTCTCACCAGCGCCCTCTGTTGGATGCTCTTCCTCCTGTTGAGTGCAAGAGTCCTTCTCCTCGATTCCCTCGTGAGTCGCGGTGGCTGCGGTGACTTCTCCCAGAATGCTTTAGTCACTTCTCACCAGCGCCCTCTGTTGGATGCTCTTCCTCCTGTTGAGTGCAAGAGTCCTTCTCCTCGATTCCCTCTTGAGTCGCGGTGGCTGCGGTGACTTCTCCCAGAATGCTTCAGTCACTTCTCACCAGCGCCCTCTGTTGGAATATCACAGTCCTTCTGCCTGATTTCCATACCCACGTCATCTCTCTCACTTGTGAACACTGACACAAAGTATTCATTTAGAACCTTACCGACGTCTTTCTGTTCCAAACACAAATTACCACTATGGTCCTTAATGGGCCCTACTCTTTCCTTAGTTATCCTCTTACTCTTAATGTACTTGTAAAATAACTTTGGATTTTCCTTTATTTTACCTGCCAATGCTTTTTCATGCCCACTTTTTGCTCTCCTAATTTCCTTTTTAAGTTTCCCTCTACACATTCTGTACTCCTCTAGGGCTTCCGTTGTTTTGAGCCCCCGGTATCTGACATATGCCTCCCTTTTTCTCTTTATCCAATCCTTTAAATCCCTCGATATCCAAGGTTCCCTGGATTTGTTGGTCCCACCATTTGTCTTTACTGGAATATGTTGGCCTTGTACTCTCCCTATTTCCTTGTTGAATGAGTCCCACTGTTCCAACGCAGTTTTACCTTAAAGTAGCTGCTCTCAGTCCACTCTGTCCAAATCATATCTGATCTTATTAAAATCGGCCTTCCCCCAAATTAGAACTCTGATTTCTGGCCCATCCTTGTCCTTTTCCATAACAACCTTGAATCTAATGGAGTTGTGATCACTATCTGCAAAATGCTCCCCTACTGATAGCTCTACCATTTGCCCTGCTTCATTCCCTAAAATTAAGTTCAGGACCATCCCCTCTCTTGTAGGACATTCTGCGTACTGGCTTAAAAAGCTCTCCTGGATGCATTTTAAGAATTCCGCTCCCTCCAAACCTATCACAATATGACTAAACCAGTTAATGTAGGGGAAGTTGAAATCCCCCATTATTACTACCCTATTATTTTTACACTTCTCTGAAATTTGCCTACATATCCGCTCTTCCATTTCTCTCCGACTGTTTGGGGGCTTATAGTACACTCCCAGCAATGTGATTGCTCCTTTTTTGTTTTTCAGTTCTACCCATATGGCTTCATTTGAAGAGCCTTCTAAGATATCATCCCTCCTTACTGCTGTAATTGATTCCTTGATCAATATTGCAATACCCCATCCTCTTTTCCCTCCCTTCCCTGCATCACCTGAAGACCCTATATCTTGGAATATTGAGCTGCCAACCCTGCCCTTCTCTCAACCATGTCTCTGTGGCAGCAATGACATCATACTTCCATGTGTTAATTTGTGTCCTCAACTCATCTGCCTTATTCGTCAGACTCCTTGCATTAAAATAAATACCATCCAATCTTACCAAACTCCCTTGCGCCTTGACTGGCCGATAATTTCTATGCCTTCCAGACTCACTTGCTCTCTCTTCCAATTTTGGCTGTGCATCTCCCCCTGCTGAACCTCCTCTCAGGGTCCAATGCCCCTGCCAAGTTAGGTTAAACCCTCCCCAACAGCACTAGCAAACTTCCCTGCAAGGATGTTGGTCCCATTCCGGTCCAGATGCAGCCCGTCCACCTTCTACAGGTCCCACCACCCCCATAAACGGTCCTAATGTCCTAGAAATCTAAAGCCCTCCCTCCTGCACCATCTCTCTAGCCACGCATTCATCTGGACTAACCTCCTATTTCTATACTATTGTCTTGATCTCCTGCTAGTTTTGTTTTTGCCATTAATTCAATCCATCTCCTGGAACTACTGTCTCAGACTCGTCCAGACAATATTGGTTCCTGGTTCCCCCAATGCCTCAAATTACTTGTGTTTAAATTCCTCCATGGGCTTGACCCTCCCTCTCTCTGCAACCTCCTCCAGCCTTACAAATCCCATATCCTGAATTCTCTGTTGAATTGATTCTGACCTCATGCATGTTCACCTACCTCACCACCCTCTCACCCCTTGCCCATTGATATGTTTGCCTTCAACCATATAAGCCACACGCTTTGGAATTCCTTCTCTAAACTCCTCCATCCCTCTTTATTTAAAATGTTTTTAGAACCCATGACCTTGGCCAAAGTTTTGGTCACCCCTTCTAATATCTCTTTCTCTGGTCTATTGTTTATTTGTTTCTGATTGTGTCTCTGTGAAATAACTTGGGATGTTTTCCCATGTTAAAGCTGTTATATGAGTACACGTTGTTATCTCTGTTTTGTGTCCAACCTGGCCCACTTATATTGTATACTCACCAACTCTGTGAAAAATAAGTACATTTTGAACCCAGAATTTTGGGGACCTCACTCTACTGGTGGAAGCGTGGCGGAGTGGAACTCTCATCTGTCCATGGGCAATGACACAGACTCTGTCCTAAACTAAAGGAGCAAGATCAATACCATAATTAGGGATAGGCTGCTCATGCTTCTACAGTCATTTCAGTGAGGGTCATCTTGACAGCTGCTAGAATAACCAGAGCAGTGCCCTAGTGCTCTAATAGTGGAGACTGAAGCCTGCTAAAGGCCAAAGTAGAAGTCTCCAAAACATGTTAAATGCTCCAATGCAAGTAAATTACCATTCTTAGAAAAGTAATCAATCCCTCTTCTGGACATGAGGTGGGGAGGGTGCTGGCGCAGTTGGGGGCCAGGGGGAGTGCATGTGATAGGGAAGGTGTAAATGTGCCTGCTTCTAACTGGAATTTGAACCAGACCATTACATAGATCAGAAGCCCAGTGAATCTGAGTTCTCTTCCAAATTCTGTTTGCAAGCTGCCCACTGTATGCTGACTCTAACCTCTGAAATTTCAGCCCCTAAACCTTCTTTTCACTTTCCCTCCTGAGCTAGAATATACGTCTTTTTATAGAGTTTGAAATATCATATATATTTTAGGGTTCAGCTTATCTATACCCATTTGAAACTCTAGCTTGGCACAATACATATTGCCAGTTTCTACAACTTTAGCTCCAGTGCTGAATCTAAGGAATCGATTGTGTATTCCTTAAGAACTGTTCAACTGCCTTTATCTTCTACTCACAGTGACTTCTAAAATTAATGCAGGTTAATGTAGCAAAGTATAGATAACAGATTCATCAATGTATAAAATTGTTGAACAAGAGGGTTAACAATTCAAAATTTTTTGTTTATTTCAACAAGAAGGAAATAGTTGGATTTATCTGATGTTGTGGTCGACTGAAGTAACGTTTTGTCTTTTTTTAAAAGAATAAACAAATATGAAGGATCAAGACCCATGGAAATACTAAGGCTGAACATAATAAACCAGGAGATGAAGCATCTTAGAGTAATGATTAAGTGATAATCTTTTTGGGTTCTAAAAAACTGAAGATTATAAAGGAAGCAAAGATTGAGGGAAGTAAGTCCTGGAAATGAATGAGTTAGAATTACAGTCAGTGTGATAAAAGTAACTAGGTAGGCAGCCCAAATTGACTAGTTATCATTTCCTGCCTGAAATACTTCACTATGTCATTAAGCACTGCACAATTTTTACAAAGACTGGGGTAACAAAAGAGCATTTGGCTTCCTAAAAATTGAGCTCTGGCTAAACACTGATACTTGACTGGAGGCACTTTCACGCTAAATTAGGAAGATGCCAATTTCTTCTGTGATTTTCTTAGAAGGATAAGGCAGTAAAAAATGTACTTGGGCTAAACAAGTTAGTCTGGAATGGACTTCAGTCTTAGAATTTTTTTTAACTTCACTTTTTCCTTTCTCTGGCCTTCATTCAATTTTCACTCCTGTCCTGATTCTCCATCACTCCTTTAGGTGTGACTACTACTGCTACTATTGGAAGTTACCAGCAATAAAACACAATTCTGCAGCCAGCCACCATAGGAGAAGTACTGTGCTAATCACTATGTGTAGTGACACTATAAATGCATTTTGGAAAGAAAACATTCACGGTACTTAGTGACCAAAATTCAACGCCCATATCATTAGGGACATATAGTGACAGCCTTTCTTTGTTGCATTTTCTTCAGTGACATCGCAACTATGCACTATTTGTTGCATCTGCTACATCTATTTCTCATTTTATTCTATACTCTGTAATATTGCTAATAGTTTACCTTTCTTTAACATTGAACTTTACCGATGTTCACTGTATTCCTAAGAAAAACTTCAAACTACCACCTTATTGCCCTTAGGTGGGAATTTCTAAAGTTATGGGGCAGGATTTATCAGTCGGCGTGCAGGAGCGGGCCCAACACGCTGACATGTAAAATGACGCGCGATGACATCAGGCGTACATCCCGATGTCATTGCGCAGTCCCGTGATGTTTTGTATAGCAGGTGCGCGCAGGAGTCGGCTGCACGCCTGCCGATATGTAAACGGCCTATTGAGTCCATTAAGGAACTGATATAGGTCATTATTAGCGCTGCCCGTCCAATCTTAAGCGGCCTTCGCGTTTTTTAGGAAACCTCATCCATGAGCAGGATGAGGTTTCCTAAAGCTTTTATTAATTAAATAAAAAAACTTTTCATAAATATAAAAACATGCCACATGAGGGGACATGTTTAAATAAATTTTTAAACCTTTTATTCATTCTTTACAATACCGATTAAATCTCCCTGAGGCAGTTCCATGCGTATTATGCTGGGCGGGCCTTAATTGGCCTGCCCGCGTAAAATGGTGGCGCGGAACCGACCACAGGCAGCGATCGGCTCCGTGACCACCCCCACCCGCTGCCACCGAGCCTGCCTGCTGCCTGAAAAATTGAGGCCTTGGACACTGTTGCTTACTCTCAAATTACAAATAATTGTCAGTATGATTTTCAGCAATGCTGTTCCACAACAAGCTTATCGCCAATATTACTTGCCTCTGAAACTTTGTTCTGGGGACAATTTGGTTAATCATCTTTCAATTCCTTAGAAATCTTCAAAACCTTTGACAGAATCTGGCACTGTGCACTTAACCATTTACCTTTGCAAGGCCATTACTAAAGTATTATTAAGGTTCATCTCCTCCACACTACCTGATGGATTGCTCAGGAATCTGTTCTTTTTTTCATATCAATTTTCTTTCTCATATTAATTACATCAAATCACTTTGAATTTACAGTACAAAAACAGGTCATTCTGTCCAACTGGTCAATGCCAATGATTGTGCTCCACACAAGCCTCTTCTCACCTCTTCTCTTTTAACCCTATCAGTATAATCTATTGTTATTTCTCTTGTGCACTTATCTAGATTTCCCTTAAATGCATTTATGTTATTTGCCCCAACTACTGCTCCATTCTCTCCAACCTAACACCTTCTTTAAAATGGTTCCATTTCCTGTGTGCTACAGAAGTAATTGGACTTGGACTTCAGAAAATATTGCAAACTCTCACCAGATAGGGCAGGATTTTTCCGATGGTGGGGTTTCCTGCCCCACCACCTGAAGAGTCAGCAGGAGGCACATCCCAGCCAATCCTGGCAGCCTCACAGCCATTTAATTGCCTAAAGGCCAAACTTCTGCCCCTCACTTGGGTGGAAGCCCCACCTCAAAGAACTGCCAGTCAATCTGATTGACCAGCAGAACTCTGTAGTTCCAGCAGCACCAACAGCAGCAGCGGCCAAGTCTGGAACTGCAAGCAGTCCCCAAATTCCAAGTCCTGGAGTCCAGGACCAGGTAAGTGTGGGGGATCTCATAGCAGAGAGAAGAGGTGAGACCTGAGGGCAAGAGGAGTTGGGGATCATGATAGAGAGGCTGGGGCTGAGCACCCATGGTCGCCAGGCCTTGGAAGAAACCAGGCAGAAGTGGAAAGGGCTTCCTTGATGCGGGTTTCCCCTGTCATGTCCAAGGCCCAAGATGGCACTTATGGCCTCAATCAGGAAGAGGGGGGACAGTCTGCCTAGGCCTCACCTCGCCCCGTGCGTACGGGCGCCCTTCCAATTGGCGCCCCCGATCAGAGGTGCGGCGCCATTTTACGTGGGCGGGCCAATTAAGACCCGCCCAGTGTGACATCCGCACAGAAGCGTCATGTGCTCCCTGTGCGGTCAGTGGGGGAATCTCAAAATCGAGAGTGCGCTCTTTCGCACGAAAGAGCGCACTCATCTCCCTGAGGCTAAGTGCTGCCTCAGGGAGATCGGCTGTACACGTGAAAAAGATAAAAATAGAAAAATAAAATTTCCCTTACGTGTCGCCTCATGTGACAATGTGTCACATGAGTTGGGACATGTCCATAATTTTTACATAATCTTTATTAAAAATTTTTAAAGCCTACATGAAACCTTATCCTGCCCGTGGATGAGGTTTCATGTTTTTTCCAGTTCCCGCCGGGGCTCCTGGCCTACCCACCAACCTTAAGGTTGGACGGGCAGGTCCTTTAATTGCTTAATTGACCCTGTCAATAGCCTCAATTGGCCATTGACAGGTCGGCTGGCGCGCAGCTGATTTTGCCTTCCTGAAAATTTAAATCGGACACGGTGACGTCGAGAGTTCCCCCCAACGTCACCGTGCGTCATTTTACGCGTCAGCGAGCGGGCCCTGCCCCCGCTCGCCGACTCGTAACATTCTGCCCAATAAAGATACATTAATAATTTTGAACTAACTAGGGTTAAAATGGAAAATCTTTCCTCAAAATACCAGCAGCTGAGAATAGAGCTGGGTTACCAGGAAAAACATCAGACTAGGTTGTTTAGTCTGCTAATTAGTCCTGTAAGGGAAACATAATGCTTTCACAGCTCCAGAATATGCTAGACCTGGGCTAGTTGTATTTCATAGTGGCCCAGAACTACCATGGAGTAGCAATCGCTGTCTGATTACCACTCCACTCCTTTTTATTTACCCAGATCAGGAGCTGCACATTTCTCACCCGACCTTCCGACCCAGGCCTGGTAAGAAATGTGCAAGGCAGCAGCTCCAGAGTCCTTTCTGTGTAGGGCAACAGCATCTGGAGAAGTGAAGACACGCCCCCTTTTTACAACAGTTGGTAGTTGGGGGTTCCAGTGGCAGGGGTTGGCGGGGGGTGGGGGAGTCAGTATCATAGTTCCCCAGAAGTTAGAAGTGATTTTAATCCTTCTCACTTTTCGAAGTTAACTATTCTGCTAAAGAGTTGGAAATATCCAAAGTCTCTGTTTTAAATCAGAGTATCAGATAGGTCCAGGTGCAGGGCAATTGCCCAAAGAAAGTTTAAATTTCCTGGGCAATTCCCATGCAGTTTTTGCTTGGAGCAACAGAGAATCTTCTGGGGTACCTCCGAATTACCACCATCCAGGGAACGGAAGTTCTGGACCATTATTTCATATTCAATATTATGTCATGTTCATTGTACTTTTGAAAATTGCTCCATTGACAGTTACTGAGGCTGTGACAAATACAAGGCAGTCGGTCAGTTCTGCGGTTCACACATTTCAACTGGCTAGTTGTCCCACATAATGGTGAAATGCAACTTCACAGTATTTAGCATCTATGTTTACATCTATCCAAACCTCAGTTAAAAATTCTGAAGTAAAGGACTCTAAAAATTCTGAAATGTTTTGTTATGTGGGCCTCATAAAATAGTTTAAATACTAGAGAAAAAGTATGGTGTTGATGTTTTACCAACTGGTTTATTTTTGATTCTGTATGATTTGATATTAATAACAGATTCAAATTAGTAGGTTAACCTAAGGCAGTAATTTCCCCTGGGGGGGTTGTGCGGAGTCGGGCGGGGGCAGGCACGAACCCGATTGGCGCCCCCGATCAGGGCCATGCCGCCATTTTGTGTGGGCAGGCTAATTAAGGCCTGCCCAGCGTGACGCGCGCCCGGAAGTGCTGAGCGCTCCCTGTGCGGGCACGGAGCTGCCTCAGGGAGATTAAGTTCAGAATGTAAGTTTTTATTAAAGTCAGAAAAAAATGATTTAGACGTCCCCTCAAGTGACAGCGTCACATGAGCTGGGGCATGTTTATCAAATGTTTGAAAATTCTTTATTTAACTAATAAACCCGTCATGAAATCTCTACCTGCCCGTGGATGAGGTTTCATGAAAAACGTGAAGGCTGCCTGGGCCCTTCGCCTGCCCGCCAACCTTAAGGTTGGATGGGCAGCTCCGGTTATTGTTTTAATTGATATTTAAATGGCCTTAATAGGCCTTTGAGAGTTCGGCGGGCGCACAGCTGAGTCAGCTGCGCGCCCGCCGAACTGAAAATCGAAATGACGTGTGGTGATGTCAGGACACCCGCTGACGTCACCGCGCGTCATTTTATGCCCCGCCCCTGTTCGCCAACCCAAAAATTCTTCCCCTAAGCTTTCTGGCTGTATGTCTTTTCCACCAGTCAGAAAGACCAACAGTAGACATTATTTCCAGCTTAACTGGAGGGGAGTGGTGGTTAACGAGTTGATTGTTAGCACCTGGAACTATCCGATACTCTGATTTAAATAAGAGATTTTGGATAGCTACCGAGGAAAAGGAAAAGGAAGGATTAAAATCACTTCTAGCTTCTGGGTAACTATGGTACTGACCCCCGGCCCCCCCAAACCCATGCCACTGGAACCCCTGACTAGCCCCCCAAGCTAATGCTGTAAAAAGGGCTTGTTAGCCTTAAAGCAGACTACATTCTTTTTACTACATGTATACGATTATGTTTTGGCTTGTCAATAAAATTGAATAATTATCATTCTTTGAATTACAGGATACTATAAATATTAAAAGCAACCAGATAAAGCCATCCACATGCTAATATAGAAATTTAGCGAAACAGAAATCAACGTCAAAAAAGCTGGCAGATTCCACAACAAGCTGGACCTCCAAAATAGGCTTGATTATAAGCCAAGTGCATCTAACAACAAATAATTACTATAGTTTTTGTAACATAAGCTTTAGCTACACCCATCCTTCTTTTAGTCATACTGGAGGAAGAAGTTCATAAAAGGCTGATGGAGGAAATGCAAACACTGAAACACAACATAGTATATTTCAAGAGGATCCAAGGCCATGTTTCCATTGAAAACTTTGCATTGTACCTGGAAAAAGATTAATTTTATGCACTTTTATACATCACAATAGGTATATAACTTTAAAAATAAGGAAAAAACAAAATGAAATTTAGATTTTCAACAAACCAACCAGCTCTGGAAAAGTTACCTCAGCAGTTACTGTCCCATATTCAACTACCCCTCTCAACAAAGTTCAAAGAAACACAACCCCAACCAACTTTTCACTCTTTCTGGTAGTAACTTTCTTCTCTTCAAACCTCCCATGACATACTTTACCCTTACAATTTTCCTTCTTCATCCACTATCTGTTCAAGTGGGAACCATCTTTCCTTCCTCATGTCAAACTGGAGTCTTTGCCACCTCCAAACCTCTCATTTCAAGATGGCACCAATCTCTTGCCTAAATTTATGTTGGCATTCTTTTTTTTTCAGTTTGGTACATATTAACACTCTCTGACTTTCAAAAACACCACTTTCACATTCCATCCTCCTTCCAAAATAATTGCTCCCAGCTTCTGTTCACTCTTTCCCCTTCATTGCAATTGATTTTTGCCTTTCCTCTCACCTTCTTTGCCATCACTTCCCATCTCTCTTATCCTCATTATCATTCATTTCTACTTTCTCTTTCCTCTTCATTCTGGTTTCCTCTATCCTTTCATGATGCACACTTCCAATTCCCTCTTATTGTTTGTCGCTCAGGTTCCCCTTCTCTCTCCCTTTTATTTCATCTATTGCCTCCCTTTCATATACTCTCATGGTCTCTCCTCTCTGTTGGACTGCAGTTAATGGAAGTGATTCTGGTCACTTCATGCTATGGTAGAGGAACTGTTATCCTTACAAGAATACTCCTATGGTAAGCAGCAGCAGAAATAACTTCCATTAGCAGACAGACTCAGTTTGGAGTACCATTGAGCAGAAAATCCTGATCTGTGATGACTTTTGCCACCAAGCCCTGCCATATTAACATGTAGCATATATGAAGCAACATGGAAAGACACTGCAAAATTTGATCCTATCACTCCTTTTCCTGCACCATATGTAAACACTCCCATACAATTACCCCATTCCTTCAAATTCCAGAAAGAAGCATGACCATGACAAAGTAACTAACACGCAAAAATCCCTACACTTCAAAGAAAATAAAGGAGTGAGATTTAGTTCAAGAATAAAGTGGAGACTATACCTTTTTAAAAATTAATTTATGGGTTGTGGGCAGCGACAGCATTTATGGCCCATCCATAATTGTCCTTGAGAAGGTGGTGGTGAGCTGCCTTCATGAACCGCTGCAGTCCATGCGGTAAGGTACACCCACAGTGCTGTCAGGGAGGGAATTCCAGAATATTGACCCAGCAACAGTAAAGGAATGATTATATATTTCCAAGTCAAGATGGTGAGCGGCTTGGAGCGGAACTTCCAGGTGGTTGAGTTCCCATGTGTCTGCTGCCCTGGTCCTTCTAGATGATAGCGGGTCGTGGGTTTGGAAGGTGCTGTCTAAGGGTCTTTGGTGAATTCCTGCAGTGCATCGTGTAGATGGTACCCACTGCTGCCACTGGATTGTCCTGGATGATTCCGTTGCTCTGGATGGTGCCAAGCTTCTTAAATACTGTTGGAGCTGCACTCATCTGGCAAGTGGAACATATTCCAGGCTTTGGGGAGTCAGGCGACATAGTGGAATTGTCACACGACGAGTAATCCAGGGACCCAGGGTAATGCTCTGTGCAGCAAATGATGGAATTTGAATTCAATAAAAATCTGGAATTACAAATCGAATGATGACCATGGAACCATTGTCGATTGTTGTAAAAACCCACCTGGTTCACTAATGTCCTTTAGGGAAGGAAACCTGCTATCCTTACCTGGTCTGGCCTACATGTGACTCCAGGCCAAACCAATGTAGTTGACTCTTAAATGCCCTCTGAAATGGCCTAGCAAGCCACTCAGTTGTATCAAACCGCTAAAAAGTCTGAAAGGAATGAAGCCGGATGGACCACATGGCACCAACCTAGGCACTGAAAATGACAATGGCAAACTTAGTCCTGTAGGCCCTGCAAAGTCTTCCTCACTAACATCTGGGTACTTGTGTCAAAATTGAGGGAGCTGTCTCGCAGACTAGTCAAGCAACAGCCTGACAGTCATACTCACGAAATCATACCTTACAGATAATGTCCCACCATCATTCAACCAGCAGGACAGACCCACCAGAGGTGGTGGTACAGTCGTATACAGTCAGGAGGGAGTTGTCCTGGGAGGCCTGAACATTGACTCTGGACCACATGAAGTCTTATGATATCAGGTTAAACATGGGAAAGGAAACCTCCTGTTGGTTACCACGTACTGTCACCCCTCAGCTGATGAATCAGTACTTCCCCATGTTGAAAACCACTTGGAGGAAGCACTGAGGGTGGCAAGGGTGCAGAATGTACTCTGGGTGGGGGACGTCAATGTCCATCACCAAGAGCGGCTTGGTAGCACAAGTACAGACCGAGCTGGCCGAGTCCTAAAGGACACAGTTGCTAGATTGGGTCTGCAGCAGGTGGTGAGGGAACCAACAAGAGGGAAAAACATACTTGACCTCATCCTCAACAACCTGCCTGCTTCAGATCATCTGTCCTTGACAATATTGGTAGGAGTGACCACCGCACTGTCGTTGCGGAGACAAAGTCCTGTCTTCACATTGAGGATACCTTCCATTGTGTTGTGTGGCACTACCATCGTGCTAAATGGGATTGATTTTGAACAGATCTAGTAACTTAAGACTGGGCATCCACGAGGTGCTGTGGGCCAGCAGCAGCAGCAGAATTGTACTCACCCACAATCTGTAACCTCATGGCCTGGCATATCCCTCATTAAGCGATTCCACAACCAAGGGATCAGATCTAAGCTCTGCAGTCCTGCCACATAAAGTCGTGAATGGTGGCGGACAAGTAAACAACTCACTGGAGGAGGAAGCTCCACAAAAATTCTCATCTCAATGATGGGGGAGCCCAGCACATCAGTGCAAAAGGTAATGCTAAGTCACTTCTTTAGCCAGAAGTGCCGAGTGGATAATCCATCTCGCTCTCCTTCGGAGGTCCCCAGCATCACAGATGCCACTCTTCAGCCAATTCGATTCCCTCCACATGGTATAAAGAAACACCTGAAGGCACTGGTTTGCAAAGGCACTGGTTTGCAAAGGCCCTGACAAGATTCTGGCTATAGTACTGAAGACTTGTGCTCCAGAACTTACCATGCCTCGAGCCAAGTTGTTCTAGTACAGCTACAATGCTGGCATCTACCCGGCAATTTGGAAAATTTCACAGGTATGTCCTGTACACAAAAAGCAGGACAAATCCAACCTGGCCAATTACCACTGGGTCAAGGGGTAATGGTTAGATTCTCTCTTGTTGGAGATGTTCATTGCCTGGCACTTGTGTGGCGCAAATGTTACTTGTGCCATCAGTAAAGTGACGGAAGGGGTCACCAATAGTGCTATTAAGCGGCACTCATTTAGCAATAATCTGCTCACTGCTGCTCAGTTTGGGTTTCGCTAGGTCCATTCAGCACCCAACCTCATTACAGCCTTGGTTCATACATGGGCAAAAGAGCTGAACTCCAGGCGTGAGGTGAGAGTGACTGCCCTTGACATTAAGGCAGCATTTGACAGTGTGGCATCAAGGAGCCCTAGCAAAACTGGAGTCAATGGGAATCAGTGGGAAAACTCTCTGATGATTGGAGTCATACCTGGCACAAAGGAAGATGGTTGTGGTTGTTGGAGGTCAATCATCTCAGTTCCAGGACATCACTGCAGGAGTTTCTCAGGGTAGTGTCCTCGGCCCAACCATCTTCAGCTGCTTCATCAATGATCTTCCTTCCATGATAAGATCAGAAGTGGGGACGTTCACTGGTGATTGCACAATGTTCAGCACCAATCGTGACTCCTCAGATACTGAAGCTGTCCATGTCCAAATGCAGCCAGACCTGGACAATATCCAGGCTTGGGCTAACAAGTGGCGAGTAACATTCGTGCAACACAAGTGCCAGGCAATGACCATCTCCAATAAGAGAGAATCTAACCATCGCCATTTGACATTGCATTACCATCACTGAATCCCCCACTATCAACATTCTGGGGGTTACCATTGACCAGAAACTGAACTGAACTAGCCATTTAAATACTGTGGCTACAAGAGCAGGTCAGAGGCTAGCAATCTTGTGGCAAGTAACTCACCTAAATCAGTTATCATCAAATTAATGGCAACCAGAGACTTGAAGGAAAGTAACACTACTTTATAACTTATCTTTTCTTTCAAAATTGTTTATTTTTCCCGCTCATGGCATTTTCCACTTGATATTTCCCAATGAATAAGGGAGATAAAAACAACTTGGATTTATATTGCATCTTTAAAATAATAAAATGTTTCATGGTGTTTCACTTGACCATTAGAAAGCAAAATTTGATAGTGATCCACGTAAAGAGAAATTAGGCAGATGGCCAATAGCTTGGTCAAAAAGATAGGTTTTAAGGAGCATCTTAAATTATCAAAATAAAACAGAAAGATAAAGAGTTTTGGGAAAGGTATTCTAGAACTTAGGTCCTAGGTAGCTAAGGGACAGTCACCAATGGTAGAGCAATTAAAATCAGGCAAGTTCCAGAGCCCAGAATAAAAGGAGTTCACGTAGCTCAGATGGTTGTTGGGCTGAACGAGATTATAAAGATGAGGGAGGATAAGCTATCGAGAGTTCTGAAAGCAAGGATGTGAATTTTTAAAATCAAGGGTTGCTTAACTGAGAGCCACAGTTGGTTCGCATTTTAAAATCAAGGGTTGCTTAACTGAGAGCCACAGTTGGTTCGCAAACACACGGGTAATAGGTGAGCAGGACTTGGTGCAAGTTGGGATACAGGCAGCAGAATTTTGGATGACCTGAGATTTATGGAGGCTGACCAGGAATGCTTTGGGATAGTCAAGTGTAGAGAAAATAAAAGCATGGATGAGTGTTTCAGCAACGGATGAGCTGAGGCAATGGGAAGAGTCAAGTGATATTACAAACAATTTTCTTCAAGCTTCTGTCAACATTCAGTTTTTAACTAGCTACTCAAGATGCATTACAATGATGTGGGCTCGCTCATTCTTTGACCTGTCCTCTTTCCTTCATGAGGCATTGCCTTCTACTTCTTAGCATATTCTTCATAGTCTGGCTAGCATGAAGAGCTTAATTATCATTTAGAAGCTGATTACTCTGTGGCATAATGGATTTATAGTGCAATTTGTGATGCTATAAACACCTGGCCTTGTTGTGTGCCACATTTAAAGTCATGTTAGACAATGATTAACTGAAGCACACACAACAGTAGAAGGCAAGGTTGGTAAAACACTACCACTGAAGAGATAGATAGACAGCCTGTAAATAGTTCTTCCTTCAGCAATTTAGACAGAGATTTATTTTTCCTGAGGCATTGCTTTTGATATCAAGAGTAGATTGCACATTCAAAACTGCCAGGAAGCACAGGTTGACTATACTTTAACAGGCTTCACAGCCAACAGGGTGAAGTGACTAACAACAAGATCTATGGCACCTCTCACATCACCACCCAGCGGTGGAGCTAATTATAGATAATCTACATCCATATTAAAAGTAACACTGCAAGTAAAGGGACTAAAATTAATCAATTCATTGGCATTGTTGAAAGTGCATTCTTATCCAATGATATGAAGTAAACAGCCTCATGGATGTAAACTTTGAGCTTTTCGTGATTTTAAAGTTGCGTCGTCCATGACAGCTGGAGTATGTTGAATCAAATAGTGAAGGCAAGGGTTTGCATTATCACTACTCATTCTCCGGTGAAAAGCCAGGTACTGGTTCAAGTCTTCAATCCTGCCTACAGAGCTCTGTGTCACATAAAAGGATTATTATTTCAACAGCTACAATAGTATTCTAACATATGGTGTGTCATTTACAGATTAAGCATGACCTAAAAATCCTTTTAAAAACTGTGGTCTAGAAATTGGACTGTGATACACCCATTTTACAGGCATAAAACAGGTGTCTAAATGCCCAATAAGGTAGACCATAAGTGCACCACCCGTTTTGTCAGTAAAGGTTTTTCAGGTGCTAGGCAGCTAAAACCGTGAAGCTTAAGAGAGTTGTTCAAGGTAATATGTTATTTTACATATTTTATTGTGGAGGCAGGAGGAACATTATATTCATGGGCCACTGCTGGTCTCTGCTCATCTCCCTTAACTCTGATTGCCTCTGCTCACTTTCCACAAACTCATTTGCGCCAGGATAGGCAAGCTGTCACTAGGGCCATGACTGGTGCCTGCAACTTGCAGGTAATAAGAAAATGGGGCTGACATTTTAATGGCCCTGCTATTGGCCTCATTAGGCTTGTTCTACACTAACTTTGGGTCCCTTTTTCAGTTGCAATCCAATTTCTATGGAGGCCTATATGTCCATTCACATATATTTTATGTAACAGTATAATTATTGTTATAAGCAGATAAATGAATAAATAGTAAGTAAATGGATTTACCTTACATACAATGAACGTTTCTGATTAGTTCTCAGGGAGCCAGACCCAGAACTCATGCTGTGATTCATCATCTGTTCCCGCAAGTCATGGATTTTTGCCTCAAACTGGCTGTACTCTGAGTGGGGAGGGTGGGGATAGGGAAAAGAAAAAGAGATAAAAGCATTTCAGCTTTTATTTTCCAGTAATACATTTGACATTGGGTTTATCAAATATGAAATCACAACAATTATTGGAACTTCCTCTAGCTCTCCCCAGCACTCTCTCCCCTACCACACACATTCACACCCGATGCCAGAAAACTCAAAACAAAGCTGGGAAAACTGCATTGTTCATAGGAATGAATTAAGTTCATTTTCTGGTTGAAAAATGCATTTTCCAAAAAACCTTATTTTATTTGGTTCTAAAGTCAACACCTCTATAAAGATCCAAAATTGGCACATTATAGCCTTAATACTGTAATCAACAATGTGCATCGTTGTCATTATATTACTGATTGTATTCAACAGTGCATGTTAGCTTTCATCTCTAAAATTGTTTGCCATTTCATATTGAAATATTGCAGAGCTGGTGGAAGATGCACGTATGCATATACACACAGAATTACGCAGAAAATTCCCATGTAGCTTTTATACTGCACAAAATCAAACACCTCAAACAGGTTTACAAGTAAATGTATGTTCTTGCTAGCATTTATAATGGTATACCATACAAAAGATTTCATTTACACTAATGATTTAAATAGAAATTTTACCACAAGACAGAATAGAAATGTATGTCAGTATCTACTGACTTTCCAAAACATACTGATATGTAGCCATATTTTAAAATAATTTTTACATATTATCAGGATACATGACGGAAAACAAGATGAATACATTCAGAACCCAACAGATCTGCCCAACAGTTCTATCATCAGCCTGCACAATACTTGTATTCTGCTCCAGAATAATTCAACATTACATTACAAATGAACATTCTGTCTCCTTAACAACTGTGATAGCCTAATCATTCAGCTCTTTGCACTTAAAGATCAAACAACATCGATCCCATTATCTCAATTCAATGCTTGGTCTATGAAATAGGTTGTCAAAAGTCTAAAATTAAGAAAAAATAATGAGATGGCCACTAATCAAGATGAGTTAAGAAAACAGAAAGAAACAAGGAAAAACTCCTACAAAACACAAATAGAGAATTATATTGCAAACCACGCACACAGTTACAACAGCAGGATAACCTCGACAACCAACTGAGAGAAATCACCAGGGAAACCAAATACATTGAAACGGATTTCTATAAACCTCCATTCCAGTTAATTTCAGTGCAAATGTTTTAAACTGATACCTGAAAGCAGCACACTGTTATTTTTCCCTGGATATCTCAATAAAAAATAATTAACTTCTCTCCTAAAAGCAAGCCTACCTTCTCAATATATTCAAATCTTCCCAGAAATAATCAGGTTCCAGGGCTATCCTGTCACAGCAGCAGCAGCAGTACAGCTCAAGAAGGAATGACCCATTAAAAATGTGCAGTCAAACCTAGTGTCATTTGACCAAGCTGAAGCATCAGTGTTTTCTGTTATTTCAACTCATCACCCTATCACTGCAGTCTGTGGTGGCACATGATGGGATGGGTTTAATAGCTCATAACATCAAACAAACAAAAGCCTCTAAATGCTGACTGCAGCTTTTTCAGTGGAGTCAGTAATCATTATTTGACTTTATTTCCTATATCCCTTTCACCTGTGTGCTTATAGTTTCATATGTTCATTCAGGCAGCCAAAGCTATTAATTGTTTTCCGCCAAGCTCAATACTGATCTCCCCTGCCTCTACTCGATAGTTAGCATGCTCCATTTTAATTCATTTGTTTACAGGTTTCTAAGGTTCTAAGATCAGAAGAAGAAGTGAATAAGGAATTTTTAAACACATTAATTTGCACATGGAAAATGTATGTGTTTAAAACAACAATTATTTTAATCTTTGTATGTTATG